>NC_069381.1:178149642-178794285 GCF_027475565.1 Acinonyx jubatus
CTGGAGCCTGTTTCCGATTCTGTGTCTCCCTCTCTCTCTGCCCCTCCCCCATTCATGCTCTGTCTCTCTCTGTCGCAAAAATAAATAAACGTTGAAAAAAAAAAATTAAAACTTGTATGGAACCACAAAAGACCCCAAGTAGCCAAAGTAATGTTGAAAAAGTAAACCAAAGCTGGAGGCATCACAATTCCAGACTTTAACCTCTATTACTTGTATTTAAGTTGTAATCGCCAAGTGAGTATGGTATTGGCCTTCAGTAAACTTCTCACAAATTCCTTTCTACTTATGGGAGCCACAGGAAGTTCTACTAATTGAAAATAAAAATCCTTAACAAATAAATACAAGTCCACACATGTACAACTATATATGTGTTACTTGCATTATGGTTTATGATTAATGGTAGACAACATATATGCCTAACAATAGAATGATAAAATAAATATACTACCATATATTAAGGAATATATATTATTTGTTACTACATTAGAGTAAACACAAAGTTCTATGTGAAATGCAAAAACAAGCATTTATTTCACCCTAACAGAACTGAGTTTGCCTGTATTAGGAGATTTGGTGTTGATAAGCGGATACACTTCAACTGTGGGTCTACTTCACATGTGTCACATTGGGATCAGGCAGAAGAAGCAGTGGCTCCCTGAGGTTTTCTCTTATTGTCAAAATGGTAATAACATATTGGAGTAAGCACTACCACAAAAATTCTTTGCAAGACTCTGCTTTTATCCTATGCACTACCATGCCATTGGCCAAAGCAAGTTGAAGGGTCAAGCCCACAGTCAAGAGACTGGAGAGTGCATTTCATCCACCATGAGGCCAGAGCAAGGATGTGGATGTAAAATACTATTAGAGGAGAGTTAAAAATTGAGATCAATAATTTAGTCTACCACAGATGACAATGAAGTTTTTAAAATTATAAAGCATATCTACATATGCTGTCATAGAAAGATCTCAAAGGTATGTGAAATGAAAGAAACAAAGTTCAGAAATATATGAATAATATTTTATGGAAAATATGTATACATATTTCCTTTCAAAACCAAATACAGATAAAAAGGTATATGTAAAAATGTCCATAGTTATATAAGGATGCCCACTGACTATGATTATCTGTTACCTCTCCAAAGGACAAAGTTGCTTTGGGTGGGAGTTTCATTACATACTTTAGTATTTATTGATTTGCAAAGATGTATTGGTACACTAAAAATTTTTAAATAAAGTCTCAAAATTTATCCTTCAAATAGACTCTCTCTACTATATTCTTATTTAACTAAGTCACGGTGTCAAGTGAGAATTAAGAGAAAACTACTACTCTGAAATCCGCAGGTATCTGTGTCCAAAATCACATTAGTTTATAGCTCCCATATCATACCCAGGCCCAAGAATGAACAAGTTCAGTCATCTTACTACTGAGAATTTTCATATATGCCCTATTTTTCTTCTTTTATATTTCTCATATTACTCTTCTTACTCTTAATCCAGCTCCTAATCATCATTCATCTGAATTTAAAAGAAAAAGTCTTCAACTGGACAGTTCATCTGCCTCTGCTCAGGCAAATGCTTTAAGATTGGTCAGTTAATCATGTCACATCATGAATGGAAGAAAACCACAATATGACAAAATTTCATCGTCTCTATGTTAGGCCTTATTATTTTTTTAATTTTAATTTAATTTAATTTAAAATTTTAAATTTATTTATTTATTTTGAGAGAGAGAAAGAAAGAGAGAGAGAGAGAGAGACCAAGTGGGGAAGAAACGGAGAGAGAGGGAGAAAGAGAATCCCAAGCAGGCTCTGCTCTGTCAGCACAGAGCCCAACTCATGAACTGTGAGATCATGACCTGAGCCAAAAGATGCTTAACCGATAGATCCACAAGGTGCCCCTATCTTATGCCTTTCTAAAATCAAACCTAATAGCTTGATATTCAAATTTATTTAAAATTTGGCAACTCCATCTCTTTTCTACAAATGTGAGAATTACACCTCTTTTGTAAAAATTTGTTAAATATAAATACATATCTCCCTCTGCTCTCCTGCTTCTTAGCAAACCCTCCTTTTTAACCAAGTGTTTTGTTTCTGTTTTCCCTTATTGATACATGAATATATCTTGTACCTTGCTTTAGGTTAAGGTCCTTTCTACAAATTCCCTCTTTTTACCCTTTGTGTAATCCAAACCATCTTTTTTTTTTTTGTTTTAATGTTTATTTATTTTTGAGAGAGAGTGAATGAGTGCAAGCAGGGGAGGGGCAAAGAAAGAGGAAGACACAGAATCCAAAGTAGGCTCCAGGCTCTAAGCTGTCAGCACAGAGCCTGATGAAGAGCTCGAACCTATGAACAGCAAGAGCATGACCTGACCCAAAGTCAGATGCTTAACTGGCTGAGTCACCCAGGTGTTCCCAAACCATCTTTAAAGCGCAAATTAAGTTTTATTTTTTCCAAGAGACTCTCTTGAACTCCAACGGCATAGTATTCTATGGAGCACAATATGAGATTTGCCTGCAATAACATGCTAGACTTGGTCTTTTTAAATCAATTATAATAAGCTCATAGTAACTTCACCCATATTTCTCATGACTGAACAATGCTAAGTACTTATATATGCTTGATAAAGTGTTATGGATTATTGATAGTCATGCTAATCATTTATTATCTATTAAACAAAAATTCAAGTTGTGAATCACCCTTTCTGTGTCTTCTTGGGAAACACTCCCCTATTTTTACTAACGGAGTGGACTGAACATCTGTGAATTTTTCTTCTACCATAAATCAACTTTGTTGCCATTCATTAAATATATGTTAAGCTAAACAGAATTCCAAAATCAAAAGTGAAAAAAATTGTTTTATATCCCTGACAAAGAATAACTCTCTAGATTTCTAATAGCACAGTAATAACTACTAAAGAAAGAAAATAGTCTAAAATAAATCTAGACAATTTAAAATGTATGCAGTTTCTAATCAGATGATTCCTCCTTGAGAACTCTTCAGTGAAGGAAATAAACTTAGAAATATTCCCAGATTTATTGTATTTGTGTGAGCTATATGTCAACATACCTGGCTATATTCTTACTTGGCAGGATTCATTGTTATTTTTAAGATTCTTTTCTTTAGAAATGTGAAATATATGAGATAACCCAGTGTTATTTTCATGAATGCCTATTTCTGAATATTTTTCCCCACTCTTCTTGCTTGCAGAGTATTCTTTTTGGAAATAACTCACTTAAATCCCTAAACCTGTTCTACCCAACTCTCTTTCTTTGCATTTACTTTACACTGTTGTTATTTTAGAAGCTATTCTTTGTAGGATTCTTTTGTAGGTCTTAATTCATTCTTTTTGAATCAAATTCACATTTTTCCCAGATATTTATCTGTCATTTTAGTTAAATTCCTT
Source organism: Acinonyx jubatus (assembly GCF_027475565.1). NCBI lineage: Eukaryota > Metazoa > Chordata > Mammalia > Carnivora > Felidae > Acinonyx > Acinonyx jubatus. Next base: position 178,153,045 of record NC_069381.1, read on the forward strand.
GACAGTGAACTAATCTATTTTCTATTTAGTTCATGAGATCTTTCCAGCAAATTGCAGTTACTATTCATAGAAAAACAAGATATTTGCAAACATCTATTTTTCACAGGAGTATAATCTTAGTGTTTTTTCTAGAAGTAACTGGAAATGTGATCCAGGTTTTACTTATGTTTTTCACCCCATTTCACATGTCATGAAATAATGGACAGTTTCTTCAACATGTCTACTTCTCCCAGTGATAACATCACTGAGAATTCCCCCAAAATATATAAAACCATACAGAGTTCACATTTAGCAACAATGATAAAAAACATTATGGAAAGATTAATCATCCACTTAAAATATATACCTAGTAAGGAACCCTTATATATTCTTCTAGTGGAATATTCTGCCAAAAACACAATACTATTTGATCATAATTCTGGGCTGTCTTGAAAATGAAGAGAGTTTTATTCATAATGATCATCATTCCATGACAAATGTAGTTTAAACAGGTGTGAAGCAATCTGACAGATTCAAGCTGTCTCACAGTGTGTTGTCCCATTGGTGCAGCTACACTTAACAAGCCTGGGTCAAGTCCTCAGTTCTGTCTGTCTGGAAAGTCAATTTCATTTATTCAACTAAGGGTATGTAGACACTATGAAACAAACCTATGATGACAAAATTTAAAGGAAACTGGTTTCTCCAGTCTTTTCTCCCTTCATTCTGTCTCCCCTACCTCTCCCTCCCCCCTACTTGTTTCACTCAGATTAACTTTCTGTTTTACAAATGCATAAGCATTTGCAATTCTGTGACTTTTCTCATGCTATATACTGCTTAAAATATCTATCCCCATTCTTTCCGCTGAACACTTACTCATACTTCCAAACCCAACCTAAAATGTGAACCATTTTGTGAAATGAATGTGAAAAGCAATCTACACATTCAATGCAATCCCAATCAAAATAGCACCAGAATTCTTTTCAGACCTAGAACACACAATCCTAAAATGTGTATGGAACCACAATAGACTCTGAATAGCCAAAGTAATGTTGAAAAAGAAAACCAAAGCTGGAGGCATCACAATCCCGGACTTGAGCCTGTACTACAAAGCTGTAATCATCAAGACAGTATGGTACTGGCACAAGAACAGACAAAAGACCAATGGAATAGAACAGAGAACCCAGAATTGGACCCACAAATATATGGCCAACTAATCTTCGACAAAGCAGGAAAGAGTATCCAATGGAAAAAAGACAGTCTCTTTAGCAAATGGTGCTGGGAGAACTGGACAGCAACATGCAGAAGAATGATAGTGGACCACTCTCTTACACCATACATAAAAATAAATTCAAAATGGATGAAAGACCTAAAAGTGAGATGGAAACCATCAAAATGTTAGAAGAGAAAACAGGCAACAGACCTTTGATCTCGGCCACAGCAACTTCTTCCTTGACATGTCTCTGAAGGCAAAGGAAATAAAAGCAAAATGAACTATTGGGACCTCATCAAGGTCAAACCCTTCTTCACAGCAAAGGAAACAATCAACAAAACTAAAAGGCAACCAAAGAAATTGGAGAAAATATTTGTAAATGGCATATTGGGTTAGTATCCACAATCTATAAAGAACTTACTAAACTCAACACCCAAAAACCAAATAATCCAGTGAAGAAATGGGCAGAAGACATGAAGAGACATTTTGCCAAAGAAGACATCCAGACGGCAAACAGACACATGGAAATATGCTCAACATCACTCATCATCAGGGAAATACAAATCAAAGCTACATTCATATACCACCTCACACGGTCAGAGTGGCTAAAATTAACAACTGAGGAAACAACAGATGTTGGCGGGGATGTGGAGAAAGGGAAACCCTCTTGCATTGTTGGTGGGAACGCAAACTGGTGCAGCCACTCTGGAAAACAGTGTGGAGGTTCCTCAAAAAATTAAAAATAGAACTACCCTATGACCCAGAAATAGCATTATTAGGAATTTATCCAATAGATATAAAGATGCTGATTCATAGGGGCATATGCATCCCAATGTTTATAGCAGTGCTATCAACAATAGCCAAATTATGGAAAGAGCCCAAATGTCCATCAACTGATGAATGGATAAAGAACATGTGGTATATTTAGAATTTTTTTAATGTTTTTATTTTAGAAAGAGAGAGAGAGAGACCGAGTGTGAGTTGGGAAGGGAAAGAGAGAGAGGGAGACATCTGAGGCAGGCTCCAGCCTCTGCACTGTCAGCACAGAGCCCAACGTGGGGCTAGAACTCACAAGCCATGAGATCTGATCTGGGCTCAAGTTGGATGCCTAACTAACTGAGCCACCCATGCACCCCAAAGATGTGGTAAATATATACAATGGAATACTCTCCGGCAATGAAAAAAATGAAATCTTGCCATTTGCAACAATGTGGATGGAATTAGAGGGTATTATGCTAAGTGAAATAAGTCAGTCAAAGGAAAGACAGATATATGTTTTCACTCACATGTGGAAGTTGAGAAACTTAACAGAAGACCATGGGGGAAGGGAAAGAAAAATAAGTTACAGAGAGGGATGCATAAGAGACTCTATATACAGAGAACAATCTGAGACTGGAAAGACTGAGTGGGGAGGGGCAGGGAATATGGATGATGGGCTTTGAGGAGGGCACTTGTTGGGATGAGCACTCAGTGTTTTATGTAAGTGATGAATCATGGGAATCTACTCCCGAAGCCAAGAGCACACTGTATATGCTGTATGTTAGCTAACGTGAAAATAATTTATATAAAAATAAATCAATAAAAATAAAATTGTTCCAGAACTTCAAAGAGAAAAAAAAAAAAAAGACATATTCTCCCTATTCTTGACTCTTCCCCAATATAGTATTCAGCACTTACTATGTTGGACCAGACTAGAGATCTGCTTCTAACACATGGCCTGGACGTATTAATTTTTAAAGGGTATGATTACGTTTTTATTTTAACAATGAGAACAATAATTTTCCAATGACTTGCATTCTCCCCTCTACTTAGCACACTACTTTCCCTAGTATCAAAGTTCTGATATATCAATTATCACAAACATGGTTGGGCATCATGATCTATTGGGATTTTTACTAGATATGGCTGAGACCCATAAAGCTCTACATAGAGTACCTAAAATTATCAGTAGTCAACTTGTAGAGATATTATCATATATTATCTGTAAAGCAAAAACAACAAATTTGCTATTGGCCCACATGTTCCCAATACACAGCATAAACTATTGCAGTGCTCTTGAGCTGAAATTTCTGCAATGACAGAATTGTTCTATCATTGCTGTGGTAGCCACTAACTACATGTGGCTATTGAATACTTGATATGTGGCTAGTACAGCTAAACTGAATTTTTTATTTTATTTAATTTTAACTAATTTTATTAAAAATAGAAAAAGCCGCATGTGGCTAGTGGCTATCAAAGTAAACAGCAGAGTCTACAGATTCAACTACAGCTAATAATATGGTATAATAAGTTAATCCCACATATCATATTATCTCAAAAATATAAGATATTTTATAAGATACCTTCAGTAAATGTGTAAGAGAAGGAATTTAAGTGAAAATATAAGCCATAATGTTTACAAAAGGAATAAGAGTGCAAATCATTTAGGAACTATTGTCAATTTTATATTAATCACCATATGGAGTAAAACATATTAAATAAATATTAAAATATATACATAAATAGCAATAGCATCTTTTACTTGAGGAGTTCACAATCTAAAAGAGAAGTATTTTTTTAGAAACAAATACTGATTTTGAGGTCTTCTATATATTTAAACACACTATCCCCAATTACTCTCAGAGCACTTTCTTAATTTCTGCCCCAATTTTTTTCTAAAAGGAGACTCTGTTCATCAAATGGTCATTAAAAAACATTATTTGGAAAAGAAAACTCAGATTATTCACTAGTATACTATAAATTATTCAATGAGGGATGTTCTGACCTGTGTCATAAATGCTAACAAAAGAAGAAAAATGATTGTTCTCTTGCTAGTGTTACTACATCTGAACATTTAGACTGAATCATCTATTTTGATATATCAGAGATCACGTAGAATAACTTAGTGGTGAATTTTCTGACAGTTAATCTAAACATTTAATTTTTTAAGAAATTTTCTCTGGAATGTAAACATGTAAACATATTTGAGTATGGGTATTTTCTAAAATATGTAACAATACCTTAAACAAAATGTAATTTATTAATATTTTAATTTATGCATAATAGAATCAAGCATAACATTTTCAATGAATACAGTTTTTTTAACTTAAAAATCCAGAGTAAATACTTTTCTATATAATTACACATTTCTAAGCTTCCTTTGATGAAAGTGTATTCATTTGGTATTTGGATTTTTTTCCCCAAATCTATTTTATAGTCTGCTAGATAAATCCTCTTATTCATTTATTTCAATGGAGCTTAAATAAAGGTCATTTAAACTGGCTCACCTTTCTTATCCCCTTGTGCCTTCCTATAATCTCTACATCCATTGTAAAAGGATCACAGCTTCCTTCTCAACATACCTTTTCGGTATGAGGAGAAATATTAACATTTTATTAAATAAACCTGAGCCTATTAGACTTTAAATCCACACTCTTGTGTGGTTTTTTTTGCGTGTGAAAATTATTGAGTGCCTTTGTATACTCTAAGCAATCTTACTGAACTTGCTTCCTATCGATTATTTTGCAATTTTTATATGCAATTAATACAGTACATAAATGTTGAAGTTTAATATTATGAAGGAAAATTCTTCCAAAGGCAATGTTTTTAATACCATAAACTGAGATCTTCAAGTCATGTCCCCAACCCCTGTTGAGTTCCCTGACTTCCTCCTTTACAAGGATATTTCTTGGTTATATTATTGTTTCCCAAAATACAAGGCTGAGTTGTTAATAATTAAATGTAATGTCACCGGGACACAATAAATAACGAAATCCATTTTTTTCACTTTAGTACAAGAAAGCAATATAATGCTTTTACTTGTGATACTTATAATGAAATTCTAACTTGCTCTTATAGGAACCAATATATGCTCTTACTCAGTGTTATAAGAACCAATATAGGTACAACCCAATTAGTCCAGAAAATTTATTGATCATCCATAGTGTGTGCAATACTGCAATAAACTCTAATGAGGAATTTAAGCAGGACCAGAACAAGTCATTTAGTCCCATCTCCTCACATGCAATTTCTGAGACTTGTGGGGAATAGGTTTAGGAATTCTCTGAGTTTCCACAGATGGCTTAACGAGTCATAAAGAAAAAGAAGGCCACAGGATGAATGCATCCAAGATTAGGTAAACAAAATTAGGTGTTCAGGGAGGAAGCACCCCCAAATTTAGGACAATAGCAGAAAGCTGCTTTCCCTGGAAGGAAGGACAAAGACAGGAAAACAGGACTTGAGACCACAGCAGGGCAAATTTGCCCAGAGTGGAGCTAATTAGCAAAAGAAAGGTGCCTTGTTGACCCAGAGGTAGCTTGCTCTGTCTTTCTTATCCCCTAGGCAAGTTTAGGTAAACAGAGGTGGGGCCTCATGTCTGCTGTAAACAACCAGCTACCTGGCACCAGGACTCTGTTTTTTATTGACCCAAATCCTTAACACCTCATATCTTCAAAACCCCCTTTCCCTCACGCCCATGAGTTAATGTTCACGATTTCATTGTCTCTTTGCGCAGGTCCATTATGCTTGTAAGCCTTCTGATCCTAATAAAAACGGAGGAAGGACCCTTACTCAGGGCTCTTGTCTCCTCCAGGACATTAGCCTCTCTCACATTTCAATCCTGTGTCTGCTCTCTTACTGGACAAGAGAGAACTACCGACCTAGAGTGCATGACAAGACTGGCCTACAAATTCTGTGCTGCTTTTGCTAAAAGAAAAACTCGCCTTTTAGCTGAACTGTATATAAAATTCCCATGATATTTGAACCTTAATCAAAACTATCAGTGTCAGCTCATTTGTTATCCCCCAGTCTTTGAATGCTGTCTAGTTACAAGTTTCCTGAATACAAAATCTTGTTCAAATGTCTTGTTCTTAGCTATGCTAATTGATATCAGATAATCCATTGTCACCTATTCAATAGTCATCTCACTCCTCATCTATGCTAACAAAAGCTCGGTTTGTTCACTCTCCTCTGAATAGACATTTCCCTCAAGGATGAATATTATCCCCAGAGAATGAAATGTGAATGGTCTAAGCTAAGGTAGTTGGTTTTATAACTCTTATCAAGTTCAGGCATATGGAATAGTTCTGGCCAATGATACACACAGAAAAGATTTTCGGGCAGCTTCCTCTTTAACTGTCTTTGCTAATTACTGTCAGAATGTGGGATCTTCAGAGTTACCGAAGCATCTTTTGATCCTGAGTAACTAAAACTAACATGGTTAAGAATGGCAGAACAGAAAGATGGAAAGAAATAAACTGTCATTTATGACTTTGTTAAGTTTATGAATCATGTAAAATAGTACATATCCTTTATGTTTAAGGCATAGTTAATTGGCTTTAGTTTTATGCAGTCAACAACATTCTGATTTATACAAGTACCTGTCTGTTGTCCAGGGTCTGTATGCTCCGGACAGCTGGTCTAGTAACTCATCCACTTTCTAACATAGAATGTTGATCATTTGAACCAAATACCTTTGAATTTGGTTTGTTTACCAGAAATTATACCCTATTAGAAAATGGCTACCAGAGTATTAAAATACTAAGTAACTGTCCATTTTTAAAGACATTTTAGGAGTACCTGGGTGGCTTAGTGGTTTAAGTGTCCGACTTCAGCTCAGGACATGATCTCACGGTTCCTAAATTCAAGCCCTGTGTCAGGCTCTGTGCTGACAGCTCAGAGCCTGGAGCCTGCTTCGGATTCTGTGTCTCTGTCTCTCTTTTCCCCTCCCTTGTTTGCATGCTATCTCTCTCAAAAAAAAAAAAAAAATCAATCAATAAACATTACAAAATAAAGACATGTTAAAATATTTTCAGATAGGATAAGGCTTTTATCTGTAATGCTAGCACTGTCTTGAGTACCTGGTAACAGTGCACAACCAACTTTAAATTCAGCTAAATTTCTCTTTACCTGATATGTCCCGATTCGAGAGACCCCCCGAAAACAAACCACCAGAGTCCAGAGCCAAAGCCAAGCGGCAAGGGTCGTTTATTGCAGGTTCGAACCCGGCCCCCGAGCAAGAATCTTACAGCTTCTTTTATAGACAGGCACAAACAAGTTAGGGATTTTTTTTGAGGTTACAGAGTTGTTATAGGCTGACATTTAAATTTGAACGCTCAGCAGAACTTGATTGGTTCCCGCCTTTATTTCAAACCATTCAGCAGAACTTGATTGGTTCCCGACTTTATGTCAGACTACCACCGGGCGCGCCCTGGCTGGTTTCGGGAACGGCGGGGGAAGGGAAAGATTTTTCTTTGCAGTTGTGAGTACACCTGGTAACTTTTCTCTTAGCCTCTCATACCCACACCTTGTACACGCTAACATTGTGTGCATTTTATTTCAATCTTAACATAAATGGCTACTCTTTATCCCACATACATTAGTTACTATAGATCTAATGTATTATAATGAAAGGTATAAAATAAAATCTACTTTTATACATCAATTTATATATTTTTAGGAAGAAAATTAAGAAAGTCAGTGAGTCTAAAAATGATTTCTTAAGTATACTTAAAAGCACAAAGAAATTTCAGGCAGAAAACATTTAATAGCTAAAGCATCCCAATGGATGCAACATCTGGCATGGTGATTCCCCTTCATGACTTGTGGCAAAAAAATTTTCTGTTGTATTTATCATACGTGTATGAATTGGAAATTCCAATTAAGAAAATTTAGCTTTGGTATCTGGATTCTAAAATGCTACTTAGGTAATTTTGATGTAAATTTCATTTGAAAACTACCTAATGAGCCCTTGTGAACATTGAGGGATACTCTGTAAGCCAGAAGTACCGAATATCAAAATAATTATTCAAAATAAACGAAAAGGGAATGATGATATTCTCTGAATAGGTCCCTGAAACTAAATTCAGGGAGGCCAGCTGTGTTATTTTGCTGCTTATTTGTCTTCTGTTTTGTTTTGTTTCTTTTATCAACAGTATATACATTTCCATTTTGTTGGATATAGTACTTCTGTCTCATTATTCTTGTTCTTTGCTTCTTGGGAGAGAAATGATTGAAAATATCCATGTATAAAATCCATAGTGTCCCAAGACCAAATATATATATATTATATATATATTTATATATAATATATTATATATATTTATATATATATAACATATATATAACATTTATATATATATAACATATATATATATATGTTTTCACTGATAGCTCTATTGACTGCAGGTTTGTTTTTGTATTATTTTGTTTTGTCTTATTTTGTTTTGTCTTACTTTGTTTTTGGTGAGAGATAACAAATAAAGATGTAATTTACATTTTGGGTTTAAGTAAAATGACAGAAGTGTTTAGATTCGAGCCACACTTTTAGAAAAAGACACATTAAAGGAGCTCCTGGGTGTCTCAGTTGGTTAAGCATCCGACTTCGGCTCAGGTCATGATCTCGCAGTTTGTGAGTTCAAACCCCGCGTCGGGCTCTGTGCTGACAGCTCAGAGCATGGAGCCTGCTTTGGATTGGGTCGCCTTCTCTCTCTCTGCCCCTCCCCAGCTCACACTCTGTCTGTCTCTCTCAAAAATAAATAAAAGTTAAAAAAGTAAAAAAAAAAGAAAAGGAAACATTATCTTGGAAAATAGACCTTACAGAGGGTCCAGCCAACATCCTGTCTTAGAATAATCTCTGCTGCTGAGTGGACAAGTAGCCCCATGCTGTTTCCAGACTGCTGATAGGGCTTGCCAAAAGAACAGAGACATTCAGTTGTTTTTAAAATATACCAAAATCTGTAACTAATCACTTAATTCCAAAAATACGTCCTCAAAATAGTGAGAAATAGAAAATAAATCCAATGTCTAAGCTTCCAATTGCAATGAGAAATGCAATGAAGGAAAAACACTTAAGTGCATGAGCAAATGTTCTAGAAACAATGAATACAATTGAAGGAAGGCATTGTTAGTGAGTATTCTATCAGGAACTGATATTTCAGCTGAGATCTGAAGGATGAACAAGAAATAAGAAGGTAAAGAAAGGGGGTGGGAGTGGGAAGAGCTTCTCAAGGCACCAGAAAGTATAAAGGCTCTGAGTTAGCAAAAATCATTATTTATTTGAGAATATGAAAAGTTGGAAAAAAACATAAATATGATATAAATATATGGGATAGAGCAATGGGGATGGATTTCAAAAAGTAAATTTTGAAAACTGTTTATTCCGACAGTTTTTGGAATTCATATTGGCTGAGAGAACCATTTGGACAGGGAGAGTAGATGTGAGAAGACCAGATTGTAAGCTATTGAACAGTATGAACTATGGTATTAGCAATGGAGAGAGAAGAACATACAACTTAAAATCAACAACAGTGTATTTAGATTGGATGTGAAGTGTGGGAGAAGATTTCCTCCTTCTGTAATTAGACAAATGTGTGTGCCTTTCACTGAAACAGTGAATACGGTAAAAGGACATATTTAGAAGCAAATTTTTTTGGACACATTTGCTTCTGAGAGTCCTTTGAAACATCCAAGTGGAAATGTCAGGCCAACTTTTGGATATATATGTTTAGAATTCAGAAAAGACAAAGATCTGGCTAGGACTGGCATATCAATAGGAAGTGAGGAAATGGCGTTAGTGAAATTGATCGAGTGCCTACAAGAGGTCAAGGATCAAGGCTTGATGCAGGACTTAAACTTATTAAGGAAAATTTGTAAAGGCAAGAAATGGGGTGCCTGGGTGGCTCAGTCGGTTGAGCGTCTGGCTCGTTATTTGGGCTCAGGTCATGATTTCAGGGTTTATGAGATCAAGCCCCTTGTCAGGCTCTGTGCTGAGATTCTCTCTCTCCTCTGCCCCTCCACTGCTCACATGCTCTCTCTCTCTTTCAAAATAAATATGTATATATTAAAAAAAATAAAGCCAAAAGTTATTATTTAAGAAGACTCGGTTATTTTACATGCCAAATTCAAAACAGATTACTGTATGGTTAAACTAAACAAAATTACCAACCAATTGTCAAAATATCTGTTCATAAATAAAAGGTGGATATAGTATTAAATACCAATATTTTCTTATTGCATTATTGGTAACTATGAGCAAGAAGTAGGCTACAAACTATTTTCATTATTTTTATCAGATCCACTAATTTTTCCCAAATTTAACATACCTAATCTGTTTCTTTGCCCTATATGCAGTCATGTCTGCCTCTGTCAAAAAGGTAACTTCACTTTACGGGAGATGGTATGCTGTTAGAAGAAACATATCATTGTAAAGGTTATCAAATGCTCTACATTCAAGTTTTTAACTGAATGATATTCTTATTGCTTTAGCTATTTCTTTAAAAAAAATTAATGCTTATTTTTGAAAGAGAGAGAGACAGAGCACAAGTGGGGGAGGAGCAGAGGGAGAGGGAGACAGAGAATCAAAAGCAGGTTCCAGGCTCTGAGCTGTCAGCACAGAGCCTGATGCAGGGCTCAAACCAACAAACTGTGAGATCGCGACCTGAGCCGAAGTCAGGTGCTTAACTGACTGAGCCACCCAGGCAGCCCTAGCTATTTCTATTCCAATGTGCAAATTCATAAATTTATGAAATACTGTACATTTTAGAGGTGTGATTCTCCATCTATGTCTTCTACTTGAAAGTGACTATGAATATCACTTTAAGAATATCTTGAACCCAGTGCTACCAAAGTTTCACTGACTTTAGGTGGGTATGAGTTTATTATTTAGATTAAAAATTATGAAAAAGACTTCCTCATTATTCAGAAACTTATCTCTCTATCCAAATATCACAATGTTGTATGTCTGAAACTAATACAATGCTATATGTTGATGACATTTCAGTAACAAAAGGAAATAACCTATCTCTCAGATGGCTTCCTTTCTCATACACCAAATGACCCTCAAGTTAACTGCAATCTTCTGTTTGCTTACAGCAAACAGACTGTGGGGATGTTTTCCTACATGAGTAGAACAATATGTGTGACTTGTGCTAAGTGCTGGATAACTGTTGGAGAAGTAAGTGAATAAATGCTTTTCAGGCATTTTGGAATTAGCTGTTGCATCACGGCCATCACTGTTAGATACAGATAAAATACAAAAACTGCACTATGCCACGAGGGCAGGATTTTTCTGTACACATGCCAATCAGCATAATGACTTCTTAGGCAACATACATCTTAATGTCCAAAATGAATCATAAAACTTTCAGTCTGATTTTGGTTACTGTGATTCCTAAGAGAAGCCATTGGAGATTTTATAACAAATTGAAACTACTCCTACCCACTGCCTCTTCACAAATATGTGGATATTTATCTATCACCTCCAATTGTCTAGTTGTTAAACTATCTTTTCATCCTAGCACAGTTGAATCATTCTATAAAATTGCCATGAACATTGAATTAGCAAATACTGAACCATTGCTCCTAGGACATCCGTAGGGTTAGGTTTTGTGATCCTCTGGTCACAATATTTTGCTCATCGGTCAATGTATAACCTTGTTTTAGGTATATTTCTTGTTACATGTGTAGTGTTGATTCATTCACGTTGAACTCATAGCTATCAACACCAGTAATGCATGTCTAAATGAAGCTTACAGAACACATGAACTTTCTCTGCAGGCACAACACAGTCTTCTTACAGTTAGGAATACTAGTCAGGACTTCGGCACTACACGTGGAGGATATCTTAAACAGTGAATTATCGAAAAAAAGCACAAAAAAGGTTTAAACATCACACTAAAAAACCACCAGAAAGAAACTCATTTATAGTATAAAAGCTAAAACAAGAAGTCATGCTTGTCTGACCTCAACTGGGAATGTACACGTGAGGCAACTCAACTTTTTCATTGCCTTGCACATGTCCACACATGTCTGCAAATGACCTCAAAAGTATTATGAGTATTGACTTTGGGGTTGCAAATTAATTTCATGTCACTTTCTGTTTTAAAGTTTATTATTTATTTTGAGAGAGAGAGACAGAATGTGAGCAGGGGAAGGGCAGAGAGAGGGGAAGAGAGAGAGAATCCTAAGCGGGCTCCACACTGTCAGTGCAGAGCTTGATGTGGGGCTTGAAATCACAAACTGTGAGATCATGATCGTAGCTGAAAGCAGGAGTGGAACCTTTCCCCGGCTGAGACACCAAGGTTCCCCGTGAAGAAATTTCAGCAAGCAGGCTAATTCCCAAATACGGAAACCACAAGTAATGGGATGCAACATATTTTAGTGGATCACAAAAGGTGTAATCTTCTCAAAAATATTCATTGGTGGCCACATTATTCAAAGACAGGAAAGTAGTGACTAATGATGCATTTCTCATGTAACAATGAAAAAAGATATTTATTAAAAATGGCAGAGTTGGGGCACCTGGTGGCTCAGTCAGTTAAGCATCTGCTTCGGCTCAGGTCGTGATCTCGCAGTTCGTGAGTTCGAGCCCTGCATCAGGCTCTTGCTGACAGCTCGGAGCCTAGAGACTTCTTTGGATTCTGTGTCTCCCTCTTTCTCTGACCCTTCCCTGCTCATACCCTGTGTCTCTCTCTTCCTCAAAATAAATAAACATTAAAAAATTTTTTTAAATGGCAGAGTAAAACCCCCATGAAATTTAATTGTATGTTGACTCTGCGTAGCCTTATATCAAATTGAGTAAAAATCAATTACAACTTTAAGGTTTTTTTCTGAAATAGCAAATACATGGCAAAGAAAATTGCTGATTCCCTCCCAGTAGGCTTTCTACCAACTAAATGACTTCAGATTTCTGCCTTTGTACCTGGATTTACTTTCCAGTCTTTTAATATTAAATTATAATGTTTCTAATATTTTAGGAGATTTGTCTTCTATGTTCCTAGAAAACAGGGATTATGTACCTTACATTATCCCTTTTGTGTATATTTAAACATCAGGCATAATATTGCATCCAGAAGGGGGTTGACAGGTCAACTAATCCTACTCTACAATTACATCTGAAAAAACTGAGGTCAAGAAAAGTTAAGTGATGAACATTTCCACACAGAACTTTAAAACTTCCTGACTAGATTAAATATGTGGTAACTTGACAATAATACATCTTATCTTACACTGAATTTTTGGAAGTTTTGTTTCTAGAATAGACTCAATTACCCTTGGTTTAGAAGCAACACCCAAATAATTAAGAAACCAGAAATAACTAAACCTATCATTTGGCTTTTGAGGATACACTATGATTCAAATAATTCCCATGATATTTGTTCTTGTTTCCAGGTTCTCCACCTGACATTTCTGGGTTTTTTGGTTTTTGTTTTTTTTTCCTTTTCAATGCACATTTCTCTCAGTCGTGTATTTTTAATGCCGAGCTTTTGCTTTGAAAAAGCACAAACTGGAACAAAGCAAGTTCATACTCCCTAAAAGATTGGATGTGAAAAATAATCATGGGTGACTGCTTGGTTTACCTTGAAAATATACTGAGAATAGAGTTCTACTTTCTGTTCATTATTAGTTGCAAGGTGACTCTGAAATAAATACAGGTCTGTTACTTTCTCATACGGTCTGGTGGTGTTGCAAAGAAGTTTTTTTGACCTTCTGATGAATAATAGTAAGTTGCAGACACATAGGAGTTATAAAAAATGTTTGCTAAATGATTGTTAAATGGCTGAATGGTGGCATTGATTTAAATAAGACCTTGAAATACTTTTATAGGCACATCTGGTTTTCCTTCTCCATCAGCTTTTTAATTCAAATTAATCACTTGAGCCACAACCTGACCATATTAGCAGCACATCTAGTTTCCCATTCTTGAGACCTAAAATTAACAAATAGTGTTGAAGTTTTAATCAACCCAAAGCCAATTTTGTTTCCAAACACCAGGAAGAGATCTGCTTTGAGAACCTTAATAATCCAAATGCATATACCAATGTTTAGTTGTTTTTGTATCTTTCACTGCCACAGAGGTCACATTTAATACTAGTACTACGCCTTTTGATATGTATCTATTCCTCAATAAAGCTCTTACTAAGCCATATCCCCTAGGAGGCACAGTAGTTACTGAATAATGTGATCCTGCTCTCTTGTTTGTCTGAATCTTCTTTGATGGGAGTTAAAGTAAGAATAATCCAGTAGATAGTTTAACATCCTGCCATTGCTCCTAGATATGGCCTCGCAGTGAGGATGTCTAAACCAGCCAAGAGGAACACTCAGATGTCAGGCACAGTCTGGGACAAACCCAGCTCTCCAGTGCTGCCTATCAGACCTTGATATTAAGCTGAGGACACCATGCAGATTCCCCTTTCCTTCACGATGAGTTCCCTATCACAGAACTGGGTATACTTACAGTCAGCCAACTGAAGTTAGGATCATCTCTGTTTGTCAGAGAGATCATAAAAACACTGAGCCTCATAAGGTACTAGGCAGATTCTATCTCCTTTCCTTCTAAGGAAGTTCCTTTGCACCAATACAAAAATAACTAAAAAGACCATCACAAATCATAAAAAGTCTATCACTAAGGATCCCTAGGGCAACAGGATTGATTGTCCTGAGACTTACACAACAAATGGGAACATTCAAAATTGTTCTTCACTGAACCAGAGATCTGTCCTCTGGATGATTTCTTGCATCCAACTGATAGAAAACAATGCAGAAAATTTTTGTGACAATCTCTTGAAGCCCTGTCTACCTCAGTGCCCTTCTTCATAAATATTATGACACAGGTATTCAGTTGTTCCAAATCTGACTTTTCTTTATAATATTCTCTTTTGTTCTCCTCCTCTATTTTTCCCCTATCTTCACCCTAAACTAAGTCGTTATTAGCCTGCATCAAAATGTGTTCCTCATATTTGCAATACGATTCATGGTTAACAAAGCATTTTCAAATATCTTATCTCACCATAGTCTTCACCACTAAATTGAGAAAATAGAAACAATGACACTAACAATGTTTCTACTTCCATAGAAAACCTGCACTCCTACCTATACCTGCAGCCACATTTTCTAAGTTCCTTTTATGTAAAATATATAAAACCAAATGTCTAATGAAGTTTGCCTAGAAATTGAGAAATATAAGTCAATTATGCATTAACCATAACCTAGAATGGAAGGTGACACAGATTACTCTGATGATGAAGGAAAAAGCTAGATTTTAATTAAAAAATAAATAACATTTGAATATTTATAATGCTATATTATTCTCTCATTTGATACTCACAAGTAACACTAAGAGGTGTATGTCATTATATCTATATACAAATCAGAAAACACAGATTTAAGAGTCAAGTCTAAAATAAGGCTTTCCTTAAGGTCAGAGAGATTTGCCTGCTCTCCTTGAAAAAGTAAGCACCAATGAAATCTACCCAGCAAGGAAATGAATTTTCCAGTAAGCATGTGAGCTAATAAAAGATCCTGAGCACAGCTGGAATGAATCCCCAACCCTACAGCATCCTTGAGACCTGAACAGGGGACCAAGATAGGCTGTGTCTGAACACCTCATATAATATATATCTATGTATATAATAGATATGTTTTTTTTTATACTGTTAAATTTGTAGCAATTTGCTTTGCAACAATAGAATTAATACATCTTCCAAAGTTCACAGAGTTAGATGGTGTGGAAATCAGAACTTGAAGCCAGGCCTGTCAGATCCCAAAAACCAACTAAATGAATAATTTATATCATTTATGTTTGGTAGAAGAATAAAAACATATAGATAGGTAGATAGATAGATAGATAGATAGACACAAAAACAGTTGGATAGATAGAGAAGATAGATATTTTTATCAAACTGTAAAAATATGGGGCTTCAGGGGTGTCTGGGTGGCTCAGTAGTTAAGCATCTGACTTCAACTCAGGCCATGATCTCATGGTAAGTGGGTTGAGCCCTGCATCAGGCTCTGTGCTGACAGCTTGGGCCCTGGAGCCTACTTTGTATTCTGTGTCTTTCGTGCTCTGTCTCTCTGTCTCTCTCAAAAATGAATAAACATTAAACAAATTAAAAAAATACAGGGCTTCCTGTAGTATACAAAAAAAAAAAGTCTTAAGTCACTAAAGCCAGAGATGTAAAAGCAACCAAGGATGTTTTTATTACTGACATAAGTTCTAAAGGGGGCATTTAAACTCTAGGATATAAAAAAGAATGCAGAATTACAAGTAATGGATAATGCCTGTGAGAACATTATATAATAAAGTTTAAAAATGAAGTAAAAGATAAGTGAGAATCCCTTTCATTTGGCATTCTTAAAGTAATGCTTTGAAATCCTAAGCTAATTTTCCTCTAAACAAGCCTGACTTGACATTTTAATTTTGAAAGTTTTATTTTTCCTAGGCTGCTCTGATATACTGCTCCTCTTTCCCTGAAAAGCCATTAATTCTTGGCTAGTGGCCCTACCACAGTGCTTATGGATGTGGGCATGGAATTTGGAATCAGACAATACAGGTTCAAGAAATGCTAACACTTATTGGCATAGGAACTTAGAGTACCCTTTAACTACCAAAGTCTAACTTTCTTATTCATACAGTGCAAATGAGTGTAACAGTTCCCACCTGTCAATGTTGCTGTAATTATCAAATGCCATGATGTGTTTCAATTGTTTAGGATACATCTATTGAATGCTCATAAAGAAGTTTCCTTTTGGTATTATTTTTATCATTGGTGGCTAATGTTCAGGCACAAGGACTGAGAGCCATTGGCATGTGCGAAAAGCTGTTATAACGATAACAGCTTAAGTCATAATGATTTCAGTATCAGAAATTATCACACTCCTCAGGTAGATTTTAAAGATCTCAAGAGCAGATTTATGTTTAACAAACATCTGCTATGTGCTAGGAACAGTGGCCGACATTCATATCTTACGAGCCATTTTCTTAATCTCCAACCAAACTCTAAAGGGTGTGTATTAATACTTCATTTTCACATGTGGGAAACACCTCGTGATAAAGAGCTCCCAAAGATCTAGGGCAGAAAAAGTACAAAAGTAGATTTTTCTTTGTTTCTGTTGTTTGCACACAGTGAACAGCAAAGCCCTAAACTACAATTAAGATTTCTTTTCAGCATCACTGCTAAAGCAGTGCTTCTCAAACTTGTAACACAAGCAAAGCAATTGAAGCTATTGGTAGGTTGCCGTGAAAAATGTGTCGGATCACTTCTCTGCTGGCAAAGCTGAGGTAGAACTGCTAAGCACTCAGTTTGCACAAAGGTGCAAACTAGAACGTGCTGAATCAGGGCGAGGTTCCCAGGGCCTTTACGTGGGTCCCACAGTAGTGTGTTTGGAAAAATATGCAAATCAGCCAAAAAGATGGCATGGACAGTTGGTATAAAAGAAAGGCAACTTGAGATACAGAATTACCCAAATGAGTGGTATATAATACCCTCACCCACCAAGCAAGAATGAAAAATTGAAATTCAAGTTCATGTCACTGGTGGTTAGAATGTCCAAATTTATATTACCAATATGTCCATAAATGCAAAGGTAGACAATGAATGATTTAAGACTAATGGAATAACTGGAACCAGTGGACAATAATGGAATGAGTGAATAAGAAAGTGCTTTAGGAACATATTTGAACCGATCTTTATTATCACTGAGAATGACAGATAAAAATGTTTATACCTGATTATACCAGGTACCATACCTTAGTAATACTGTGTTTCGTATAATTCTGAAATTGGTGGGACTCGTGAAAAATGGCCTATAACGTATACCCAGGCAAAACTACATGCCACTTTATCCAAGGCATATATAAAAACAGTTATATTCATTTCAAAATGCCTGATAAGACCCTCACTCAGAAGTCACCATTTGGAACTGTGTTCCCACTGCTGAGGCCTATGGGCTAGAAATATCTTATGTCCCAGACACAACGTTCATTCTCTCTCTATATCTTGATTATAGATAGTAACCTACTTCTTCAACATTTGGATGAGCAAATATTATTTGATGTATTCAAATACTGCCTATGTCTGCTCTTTCTGTCCCTATATCCATACTATTGACATTTGTCAAGAGAATCTTTGTTCAGACATAATCATCATTGAAGTGGTTAATATTCTAATATCTCCTGTTAATCTACAAGGGAGAATCACTGCATACTTTCATACATAAATATATTAATATTTAATACACACAGATATATATGTAAATACATGCATTTTATATACATAAATTTACAAAGATACAGATACACAGAAATTTATTTTTCATCGAGTATCTTAAGGAGCTTCAGTTTCAGAGAAGAAATGTACATAACATTGGCTTAAGCTAATGATGTTCCAACTCTAGCTGAACTCCATTCAGCTCAGTGTCAATTATAATTACCTTTCTTCCCCCAGAATGTTAGGATTTTATTTTCAAAGTTTCTTTGTTGTACGGAAAGTAAAAATGCTGTTACAGTCTTGGTGTAACTGTTAGCCACAGATGACTCACCAATCACCACTATCCATGCTACAGCAAGAGTCTTAACACAAAGCTAACAATGCTTACAATTTTGTTGGAATGAAGACCCCAGGTTCAGTGGTCAACTTCCAAGAGGGACTAAATGGAGGAAGGTGTAATGTCACAAGAACTGTTCTTTGCCTCTTTGGGTGGGTGGGTGTCCTGGGTTTGTTATCACAGCTACCTTTTTCTTAAAACAGCTACCAAATCCATATGAGCACTTCAGCCAATAATAAATAGTTGTTCATTTGTTTTGGGGTTTTTCAGAGGTTATTTGGGGTCTTAACCATCTTCTCCTTCACCATCTTGTTTCTTCCCTCCTCTTCTCACCTTTCCCACTTTCTTCCTCATCTTATCTTCATCTTCATCCTCATCGTCTTCATCCAACAACTTCTCCAGCATGTCCAAATTCTTCTTCCCCCCTGACTTCTTCCTATTCATCCTCTTCATCATCTAACTCCTCCTCTTCACCATCCTCATCCTCCGCATATTCTCCTTCTTCTTCCTCCTCTTCTTCACCCACACCATCCACTTTGGCATCTGAGTCACGGACCTGCTGATCCTCTTGGTCATGGTCAAGAGCTATTTCAATTTCAGTAGTTTGGGGAGATTGGAAATTGAAACCAAGCCTCCAATTATTAAACCAAGGAACTCTAAGTTCACACTTTCATCAGTTAAGACCTCAATTCTCCTCTCATTTGATTTGCAATTGTTCAGGACAAGTTCGCAAACAGCTGCCCAGGTTTGGTTCCTCAGCTCCAGCTAGATTCTCCTCTTCATGTCCACGTTTCCTTCTTTTCCTCTGCAAAGTTAACTTTCTTTGGCAAAGGCCAGAGCAGGGAGAGGCATCCTGGCCTGCACAGCAAAGGCCTTTGGAAGGGTTCTGCTGGCAGCAGAGGCCAGCTTCATAGTCACAGGTGGTGGGTGGCATGTAGGCAGGTGAGAGGAGCCCCAGGAACCCCAATTCACTTTTTTATGTGGATTTTCTATCATATTATATTGTGGGAATTACATTGTGGTTGTCTCAAAAATGGCATATTTAATTTTTTCAAATGCTAATAGATTGGATATATGTATCTTTTTTGTTTTTGTTTTTGAAGTTTTTAATTAAATTCATGAGTTAACATACAGGTATAATACTAGTTTCAGGTATAGAATTTAGTGATTCATCACTTACATACATCACCCTGTGCTCATCACAAGTGCCCTCCTTAATCCCCATTGCTTATTTCACCCATCCACCCCACCGACCTCCCCTCTGGTAACCATTGGTTTGCTCTTTATAGTTAAGAGTCTGTTTTTTGGTTTGCCTCTCTCTCTCTCTTCTCTCTTTCCTTTTTTGTTTCTTAAATTCTACATATAAATGAAATCATAAGATATTTGCCTTTTTATGACTGACTTATTTCACTTAACATATTATTCTCTATCTTCCTCCATGTCTTTGTAAATAGCAAGATTTCATTCCTTTTTATGGATGAATATTATTCCATATATATATACACATATATATGTGTATACATATATTTATTCCATATATATATTTATTCCATATATATATTCATTCCATATATATATTCATTCCATATGTATATATATGTATATATATATATGTATATATATACACATATGCACACATACACACACCATTTCTTCTCTATCCATTCATGGATAGTCAATGGACACTGGAGCTGTTTCCATAATTTGGCTATTATAGATAATGTTGCTATAAACAATGGTATGTATGTGTCTCTTTGAATAAGTATTTTTGTATTCTTAAGTATACTGTAGTGCAATTGCTGGATGATGGAGTAGTTATATTTATAACTTTTTGAGGAACATCCATACTGTTTTCCAGAGTTGGCTGCATCAGTTTGCATTCCCACCAACAGTGTGAGAGAGTTCTCCTTTCTCCACATCCTTGCCAACACCTGTTCTTTCTTGTGTTGTTAGTTTTAGCTGTTCTGTTAATACAAAACTACTGTAGTTTTAATTTGCATTTCCCTGATGATGAGTGATGTTGGACATCGTTTCATGTGTCTATTGGTCATCTATATGTCTTCTTTGGAAAAATGTCTATTTATGTCTCTGCCCATTTTTTAAAATATAGTTTATTGTGAAGTTAACTAACATACAGTGTATACAGTGTACTCTTGCCTTCAGGAGTAGATTCCTATGATTCATCACTTACATACAGCATCCAGTGCTCATCCCAACAAATGCCCTCCTCAAAGCCCATCACCCATTTTCCTCACCCCCCCTAGCCCCCCACCCCCTTCCACCCTCATTTTGTTCTCTGTATTTAAAAGTCCCTTATGGTTTTCCTCCCTCTCTGTAACTAATTTTTTTCTTTCCCTTCCCTCATGGTCTTTTGTTAAGTTTCTCAACTTCTACACATGAGTGAAAACATATGATACCTTTCTCTGACTGACTTATTTCACTTGGCATAATATCATCTACTTCCATCCAGGTTGTTGCAAATGGCAAGATTCCATTCTTCTTCATTGCCAAGTAGCATTCCATTACACACACACACACACACACACACACACACACACATAGACACACACACATTTATACATATACCACGCCTTCTTTATCCATTCATCAGTTGATGGACATTTTGGCTCTTTCAATTGGGCTATTGTTGATAGTGCTGCTATAAACATCGGGGTACATGTGACCCTACGAATCAGCACTCCTGTCTTGTTTTTCAAATTTACATCTAAAAAAGTATGTAAAATTCTTAATTTTGACTGGGTATTTCAGATATTTCTTTTGATACTTAATATTTTCTGCTAAACAAATGGATTTGAGATCATAAGGAGTTGAGCACTATTTTTTTAATGTTTAGTTTTGAAAGAGAGAGAGCACACACGAGCAGGGGAGGAGCATAGAGAGAGGGAGGCAGAGGATCCCAAGTGGGCTCTGTGCTGCCAGCAGAGAGCCCAACAGGGTCTCAAACCATGACCTGTGAGATCATGTCCTGAGTCGAAGTCCGAGGCTTTAACTGATTGAGCCACCCAGGCACCACAGTACTATTATTTAACAAAATTGAGAACTACTTTAATGATGAATACTACTAAAATGAATGAATACATATCACCTGCAGTATAAGGCAAAATAAATTTAAAATAGTTAACATGCAAAACTTGTAGAGTCCCAAGCAAATACCTAATTCATTTTCTAACATAATAAATATTTTTATCTTTGGGGAAAAAATGGTGACAAATCTTTAAACATTATGTATAAAAATAAAAAAATCAATTTAAGTATGATAAAACCATCATCAATAAAAGAAAAAAATATATGTTCAGCGTTACTGTCGGGTTTTATGAAATTTAAATTTGCTTTCGAATTAGACTGGATTTAAGACTATGCCAAATGGATCACTACGATACAGTTGTAATGAACATTACCTTGTCCTGTACGGTAAGGAAATAGAGCTTAGCTCACCAAAATAGCATTCTTGGAAGCTCTGCCATTGCAAAAAATGGCTTCCTTCCCTGGGTACAATATTCAGAGGTTTTAAAATTCTTCAGAGAATTATTAGAAGTTACTTGACAAAAGAAGCAAGCAATTGTGAGTTTAAAACTGCATCACGCTGCTAGTTCTCCATCTCAGAACCCTTCTGCTGATGGCTGTTTGTCACTTTGCATGGTCATTCAGGAACTATATTGTGACCATCTGCCACTTATCTCTTTGGCCACAATCTTCTCTTCTCTGATCACTATTGATTTTCCAAATGGACCCACCATAAACTAAATGTAGCAATTATGACATTTAGGTTAGAAACAGCCTTTGCCTCTGTAGGTTGTATCTGGATTACTAAAGAATCAGTCATAAAAACCAACAAAATATAAGCATTTGCCGAAGGCAGAGATTTTTAAATTGCTACAATTAAGTTTAAGTTGATATTATCATCATTAGTCCATATTTTCTATTTTTTAAATAAATTAGCCGCACAAATTCCTACATTTAACTCCTAAGCAAATGCTAACACAGCTGGTCCTCCCAAATGCACTCATCATATACTTTTTGAACTATGTGCCATTTCTATTCAAAACTGAAATATCCTTCAGGAAAAAGAACCATTTAACATAAAAAGGTATTTGAATTAGAATCTTTTCTCTGGAAAGGAAAAATTGTTGAGGCAATAAAATTATCTGTGGTTGCCAGGAGCTGGGGGTCATGGAGAAGGGATGAATAGATGGAGGACAATGGATTTTTAGTGCAGTGAAACTCTTCTGTAGGATAACATAATGGGAGATATATAACTTTATACATTTGGCAAAATCCCTAAATATGTACAACACAAAGAGTGAACCCTAATGCAAACAATAGACTTTGGTAGTAACATATCAGAATAATAATTCATCAACTATAACAAAGGTACCGCACCAATGCAAGATGTCAATAATAGAGGAAATTAGATGGGGGTAGTGAGGGGATGTGGCAGAGTAAGGAGAGGCTATAAATGGAAACTCTGTACTTTCTATTCCATTTTTGTCTAAACCTAAAGTGTTCTTTTTTTTTTTTCAACGTTTATTTATTTTTGGGGGGGGACAGAGAGAGACAGAGCATGAACGGGGGAGGGGCAGAGAGAGAGGGCAACACAGAATCGGAAACAGGCTCCAGGCTCCGAGCCATCAGCCCAGAGCCATCAGCCCAGAGCCTGACGCGGGGCTCGAACTCCCGGACCGCGAGATCGTGACCTGGCTGAAGTCGGACGCTTAACCGACTGCGCCACCCAGGCGCCCCTAAACCTAAAGTGTTCTAATAAATAAAGTCTAATTATTTAAAAACAAAATAAAATCCTCTCTCTCACTTGCCTCTTTGTACTTCATTATGATTTTGTGTATCTGTCCTTAAATTAATGTAGATATATGTGGAGAAGAAAGTTTTGAAAGTCTGCTGTGAAATAAAATGACCCAAACTAAAATCTCATGAGAAACTCAAGCATAATTTCTGTCAACACATATTGTAACATATATCGCGTTGGCCTGCCTGTTTAATTTCATTGGGGGTAAAGCAGGGACGGTGGCGCAGAAATTCCCATTTATAATTCCCTGAAGGAAACCAATCAATTGATGACCAGACAGGTGTTTAAAAGCCATCTTGCACTTGATTGACACAGTTGATGTTTACAGACTACCAGTCCTCCAACATGTCCCCAGGCTGTACACGACCAGGGACCCATTATGGATTTTTTTTTTTTTTTTTTTTTTTGCTTTTGGGAATTTTTGTTGTTGTTGTTTTTAGTTCTTTTGTATGTCAAATCTGTATGTTTCAACTTTCAATACGCATCATGGTGTTAGCCCTGTCTTTTGGGTTATTAGAAGGAAAAGGATAAGGGTCCATGAATGAATGTATGGATAAAGGAGACATGGTACACACAGGCACACATACAGACACACACAGTACAATACTATTCAGCCCCAAAGAGCACGAAATCTTGCCATTGTGACAACCTAGACATACCTTGAGGATATTATGTTAAGTAGGTCAGACAGAAAAAGATAAATACCACATGAACTCACTTATATGTGGCAGCTAAAACAAACAAAGAAACAAAACAAGCTCATACAGAAAAAAGACTGCTGGTTGCCAGGAGCAAGATGGGAGCGGGGAAAAATGACTGAGGGGTATCAAGAGATACAAACTTCCAGTTATGTAATAAATAAATCATGCAGATGTAATACATAGCTTGGCGACTTGTAATGATAATGTATTGCATATGTGAAAGTTGCTGAGAGTAAATCTTAAAAGTCCTCATCAGAAGGAAAAGAAAAGAAAAAAAGGAGAGGTGATATAAAAAAGAGAATAAAGGAAGGAGTGAAGTGGAAATGGTGATTAGGGCTTCCTAATGCTGGTAGGCTATGTTGCTACTGATAGCACCTGTATGAGCCCTCAGTTATTGTTCTTAAGTAAATGTGTAGATCCAGAAAATCCACTAGTAGTATTTTTTCCTGCCCATTGACATCTAAGTGGGTATAATTCAGTTGGTATCATACAATGCAAATAACACATATTTAAGAATCTAATCAAATAGCATGTTTACAAAGTGATCAGTAGAAGAAAAAAATCGTCTACTCTGAAATACTCAGATATTTGAAGGCAGTTTGCTAACAATTTAGTTCACTGTGCTTTAATTGATGAAAGCAAGACTAGGAGGTAAATGAGAAAAAAAGGTGAAAAAAATCAATCCATATCCACGAACACTTCTAGGCTAACATGTACTATGCGGACATTTGAAAGAGACTTACTTACAACACATTCATGAGAGATGCTACCGAACATTGGAAATCACAGAAATGTGCCCTATATATGTTCCTAACTCAAACCTAAATTCCCCCCATATTTGGAATGGCTACATTAACTCAAGGTTCACACTATTATCTCATTTTCCAAATCTTATTATTTTCTCTGATAAAGAATGTCTCCATTAAATAAGTGGTAGAGAATAATTTAATGTTTCCTTAACATTAAATTTTTGGAATGAAAGAAAAATACGTTTAGTTTAACTAGGCACATGATGTGCAAATAGGAATGAACAAATCTATTATCTCTAACCCAAGGACATTAAAAAATCCTGCTATAGTAAGAGTCTCCCACATATTCATCATTCTCACGTTGAACTGTGAAACTTGCTAAAGAATAGATAAGAAAAGCATTGCCAATATGTCAACCACCTTAATACCGTCCAAACTCCTTGCAATTGCTGCATTTTCTTCTGTAAGAAATGTCAAGATTTCATCAAAAAGTCTTTTAATTTGGATAGTCTCCATACAGTTGTCTGGCTATTTTCACTCTCTGGTTTGTAACTTCTCTTATACCAGTTGTCATTTCTGTAACCTTTCCAACAGCAACTGTGCAGTCTTGGGACCACGATGCAGAATATCTCACTCAACAATCCTCCCACAAACCATCTGTTTCTAGAGACATCAACAACTGTTGGCATTGAAAGCCTCTATGCAAAATGGGGAAGAAATTGTTCAAAATGATAAAGTGGAACTTTCTCAGAGATCTTAAATCCCTAGCATAACAGGCAAATAATTGACATATAAAAAACAATATTATTTGAGTAAATGATTTCAAGTCTGGAAAAAGAAAATAAAACAAATCCAAAAAGACCGAAGCCCCTCACTTACCGTTCCATCACATTTTATAAAAAGTTGCATATCAAAAATTTTTAATTATAGTAATGAATCTCAATAAAATTATGTAATATGCAAACAAAACATCTACCAAAGATGTGAAAACATTCACAAGACATTCACCGGACTGACTTCATCAAACATGGCTACATATACATCTATTCTTTCATTATAAAATGACACACATCAATCCTTATGCAAAAGCATAAATGGAACTTTATTACCTTCCTGCATCTTGATTTGGAAATTCTACTGTCCTTGAGATGTGAATGATCACCAATAATTACTTTTAATTCACTTTCATAGGGCAAATGAACTGTTTTGGATAGATTCTGTAAGAATTAAATGTCCTAAAGAGATGAGTCAGTTTCATAGTTGGCAATGTGATTTCTTATACATCTAGTGTGATTTCCAAAATAACCTTATGAAATAGTGGGACAAGTATTATCACTGATTTACAGAAAAGTACTTGGTGAGTCATTCAAAGTCACATACCTTAACAGTAACAGAGGCATAACTTAGAAGCTATTTTTACAATTCACAGTTAAATTCTATTTAAAAATTATTGTTTGGATTGAGTTTTTAAAATCAAATGTGCTTGGGGCTCCTGAGTGGCTCAGTCAGTTAAGCGACCCATTCTTGATCTCACCTCAGGTCATGATCTCGGCTCACATCATGATCTCATGGTTTGCATGGTCAAGTTTTGTGTCAGGCTCTGTGCTGACAGTGTGGAACCTGCTTAGGATATTCTCTCTCCCTCTCTCTCTCTCTGTCTCTCTCTCAAAATAAATGAATAAATAAATAAATAAATAAATAAATAAATAACTTTTAAAAATAAAATAAAATGTACTTTTATTCCTTAATTTTCTAAGATTACTTACCATCATATCATCTGGGTACAGAGATGATAACTGATTTGAATACAGCATATTATTTTTTAAAAGATTTCAAATGTCTACTACAAATACCAAGATCTTAAAAACTGCAGGGTTTTATAGGTTAGGAACCACATCTGTTTAGTCTTACATAGAATTTAATAACAAAATATTATAATGTTTGTCTTATTTTAAAGACTGTTCCTAAAGATCTAAGTTGCCACACAATATAAATTAATTCTGAAAAATAACTCATAGGCAACATGCCTTTCATATTCACTGCCCTCTTTTTTAATGGATTATTTTGTTACTTTTTGTTAGCTCCCAGGCTGTTAACTTTCATGTCATTAATGCCTAATAGTTAATGTTTTGGTCTATTTAAGGCCTAAAGCTTAAATGATTTGAGTTTGATGATTAGCAAGTCTGTAATAGGGCTCTGCCTCATTTTGGATCTCAGGTCTGTGAACCAGAGTCAGACCATGTTTTATCTTGTATGTATTATTCATCACTCTCATACTCAGAGGGAATTTTCCCAGACATGAAAGCACTTTAATTTTTCTTTTTCTGAGGACATATTCATGTCCAATTGGACCAATTACCACAGCCAGTTAACTCTCAATTATGTGGGCAAAACAAATTGTATCATTTAAAAAGGTGTTACTGTCACAACAAGTGATCTTTTTGTAAATGGGTGACTATGTCAGACTTAAAGAGTTGCTGTCAAAAGGCTGAGTAATTACAAATCTCCCAGATGTTAGCAAACAAACGTCACCAGACTGATGTCAAATATGGGCATTCCATTCCAGTATTTAAAAAAAAATTAATGTTTATTTATTTTTGACAGAGAGAGAGAGAGAGAGAGAGAGAGAGAGAGAGACAGAGCATGAGTGGGGGAGGGGCAGAGAGAGAAGGAGACACAGAATCTGAAGTAGGCTCTAGGCTCTGAGCCGTCAGCACAGAGCCCGACACGGGGCTCGAACTCACAGGCTGCAAGATAATGACCTGAGCCAAAGTTGGATGTTCAACCGACTGAGCCACCCAGGCGCCCCAACCGTTCCAGTATTTTAGATCATTGGTTCTCAGAGGCAATTTTGCCTCTTCATGTAATACTCAGCAATGTCTGAAGACATTTTTGGATGTCACATTGGGGAAGAATAGTTATTGATGTGAAAATGTCAATAATGTCATGGTTGAGAAACCCTGGCCTAGATGGGATCATACATGTAATGGCTATTAAAAATAAAATTTGGCTAATCATAATCCTGATCAGTTTGTTTTAAATTTAAAAACTGAAGAAATTAGCTCAAGTCAGTACCTCTCTCTTCCTGTAATATCTGATTATTTTAATTCTATTTTCCCTATTGATTTCCGTATTACATATGGTTCTAAACTTTAACTTGAGTTCCTCTTCTGCAGTTTCCAGTGCATAATGAATTAGAGAAATGACAGATTGTCATTTCTTTCTTTCACATTGGGAGAGGAGATCCATAAAGACCTAGTTCTAAATTCGGGTTATGAGAATTTCAGCAAACTGTTCTACGACTGCTCTCCACTTAAGTCGGTTTACATGAAGAAAGAAAGACAGACATGTGGATAAGGGTGGGGTAGATACATGATGAATGGAAGGATGGATAGATGGATAGATAGATAGAAATAATAGAATAGATATGAGCTTGAACCCTAGAGAAAGACTCCTTACGTGTACATCTTGACTTCACTACTTACTAGCTATGGGTCCTTTGGCAAATAATATATTAGGAGCCTATGATTTTAATCTATAAAATTGGCACAATATAACATTGCCTACTTCATTAGGGTTGTCCATAGGATGAAACAACAAAGCCCTTAGAACAGTTCCTTACATCTAATAAATGTTTGAAATTATCAGCCCTCCATATATTTATTTATACAGATGTTTTTAAACCTCCAATAACAGTACTTTAAAAATAATAAAGAATTGTATTACTTAAAATAATTTTACTTCTTCTGAAACAGTAAAACTTCTGAAAATTATGCAAGTGCTTTCAAGAGCTTCAAATGAGAAACAGATGTATACAACCCTGCTCCTCAATAAAATTAATCTCATGCTCAATGTATTTTTGATCACTGGAAATGAGGAATAAAAATGAAATTACTGTGGCACTAGAAAACAAATAGATTTACCAATTCTGCTTTTTTATTGATATTGATTAAAGTACTTTTTGATCACCATTTCAAATGTAGAGTGAAGATAAAATGTTTGCATCATCAGAAAATAACTGGATTGACCAATGCTGCTTTTTCATTTATATCTATTAATACTTTCATGCCTTCAGATTCGAATTGCCCAGGCTTCAGTAATTTATTTTTCCAGGCTTATAAAGTGCTTTGGGTGTTTTTAATTGAAGTTACTCATTTTTCATCACTATCATTGATCAAAGTCTTCCTACACTTTTCTTTTTCTCCACAGTGACTTAAATATGTATCCTTGTCTTCGACTTTCTGCTTTAATCTTTATCTTACAATGTCTTATCTCACCATGTTTGTGCTGGTTTGTTCCAAATGACTCTTACTTGAGGATTGCCTTCTGTTATACACTCCTAAGTGATTCAATTCAACAGGTACACAGAAATTACAGATAGATAGATAGATAGATAGATAGATTGATAGATTGATAGATGATAGATTGATTTTATGTATTTGCATGTATAATATATAGCTATAACAATATATATTTATGTATGTACATATGTATAATTGTATTTTATTTTTAGCAGTATTTTTTAATGTTTATATATTTACTTTGAGAGAGAGAGAAAGAGCACAAGCAGAGGGGAGGTAAAGAGAGAGGAAAGAGACAGAATCCTAAGTAGGATCCATGCTGTCAGCACAAAGCCCAATGCAGATGCAGGGCTTGAACCCACAAACCATGAGATCATGACCTGAACCAAAATCAAGAGTCAGACACTTAACCAAATAAGTCACCTAGGCACCCTAGTATAGTTGCATTTTAAATATATAGCTGTGGATGATGAAAGAAATGGTTGGGTAAATCTTTAGTTTTGCCTTATATCAATTTTGATGTTTAACACAAAGGATATGAAATCCACATTGTAGGTTTATACAAAGGAAGATTTGGAGTTGTCCTCCATTTAAAGGACATATCCTCCTGGGGTGCCTGGGTGGCTATCAGTTAAGCTTCTGACTTTGGCTCAGGTCATGATCTCATGGTTTGCTCGTGATTTTAAGCCCCTCATCGGGCTCTGTGCTGACAGCTCAGAGCCTGGAGCCTGCTTTGGATTCTGTGTCTCCCTCTGTCTCTGCCCCTCCCCCACTCATGCTCTATCTCCCTCTCTCTCAAAAATAAATAAACATTAAACAAGATAGTCTCCAAACCATGTTGGTGATTTAGTTCAATGGTGAAATCCTCAATTATCTGGATATTGCCTTCAATAACCTCAGCCTCTAAAATGGTATTAACTTTAAGTTGGAAGTTGGGGACAAAAAAAGTCCTTGGTGTCCCAGAGAAGGCATCTGGAGTAGTGAGAACTGGTAGCTCTATCCTATGTGAATTTACAATCATACAATTAATTTTGCTGGGCTTCATGATGTCAGTTTTTCAACATAATATCTACAAGGAAATAGAACAGTATTTCTCAAATGCTCAGATTTGCAGGGACATAACCAGACACAAGAGAGATAATATAGCCAATAAGCAAGGGAATATGAGACATATTGCTATTTTTATATATCAGTACCAAAACAATATGTTTTTTGGAAAGCTTTTTAAAAACAGAACTTTCTATACCACATGCTAAGTAAATAAGGAAGTTTCATAAACCTTTCTTGAAATACCAGATGCAATATTTTACAAACTAAGAAGGCTGATCTTGACCCTGTTTAATCACACACCTAGTTCTAAAGTGACATAACCTTATAATAATATTGAATATTAATTCAGAGCTGAAAAATGTGCAAAACATTTTGCTTAATTAATGTTAACTTCTCTCCTCTCCTCTCCTCTCCTTGCCTCTCCTCTCCTCTCCCCTCCCCTCCCCTCCCCTCCCTTCCTCTCCTCTCTTCTCTTTCCTCCTGGTTACTATCACTTCTGCTAGATGCCCCATATTCTTAAGCAATGGCTACTCCTAGGTTCTGGATTAACTTTAAATGGTTTAACTACACGTCTGAAAAAGGGCAGCCTGGCGCTTCTGGAAAAAGTGTCATTGGACCTTGAAATGAAAACTTGCTTTTTTTCTTCATTTTCCTGTCCTTCTATTTCCATAGAATCAGCTCAAGTGAATACAGCACAGGAAACAGATCAAGGTAGTCTTTTCTTCTCCAACATTAATACATTAGTTGGCCTTAGGTAAGTAAATCACTTACCTGGGTGTTTGTCCTTTTCTTCTCCAAATTGTATACTACTTGGAAAGTAACACTATTCTCTCTCAGACTTAAGTTTTTCAGGATCCATAAATTGATGGTTTTTTTAAATACTTTGAGATATTTTTTAGGAGACTAAATAAACCACATTCATGACAGCTTCCTTAAGGTTCACCTTAAGGAAGATGTGTGGGAGATGCAGGAGAGAAGCATCAAAGGAAAAGACTTCAAAAGGGAAGGGCTGGAGAAGGTGCAAGGCCTTAGGACATGTTTATACAGCTGAACATGGCTGTGGCAGTAAGGAACCCCTAGAGCCATTAACATTGTCCAGGGCGGATCCTCCTTCTATCCTCTATAGAGGATAGAGGTTATCCTCTATAACCTCCTATTGGTTATAGAAACCAATTAACTCAAAATTCAACCTTGAAAAGCTAAACAATCAGATTGATGAACACACTTGCTTAGCTGACTTTATGCACATAGTCTTTAGCAATTATCCTAATAAAAAGAATCTTCATCCTGGAGTCAAGGCCTCATCCAACTGGATTATGAGGACCTTCACTTAACTGCACTTTGCGGACTCACCTTTTGAGATTCTGGCCATACTCCCTGCAACAACCTTGGTCAGGCATATGCAAAATTTTGACTCGGAACATGCACACCTAGGATTGTGTATGGGTTTTTCCTGCATTTTCAGCAGCAACAACTATAACAAATGTCCAGTGACTCACACAGATAATATTTCTGCTAAATTATTGAATCAATAATATAAATGCTATGAGAAGTATTATTTGAATAGCCAATTAAATTAATAGCAAACTATTCTAAATTTAAGAGCATGGATTAATATTCATTTGACATATCTTACGCAAGAGTTGTAGGATATTATGATTTTTGTGAGGCCAACAGAGACCAAAGTAAGAACTACATCAAGAATCTCATCACTAACCTTGTTGGGAGATGAACATCATTGCTCTTAAGAAGTTTCCAGTTTTTTTCTCTTCCTTTGGTGTTTGAGCTCTAACATGATTTTGGTACCATACAAACACAAAATATTCTAAATATTTAAGATATTTAATGTATATAACAAATTCAAATTTTACATAGAAAATTAATCTTATTTATATAGAAAGTGTATTTTTTAATGTAGCATCAAAAGCTATTATATTACAGGTATTTCAGACTGTGAAGTTTACCTGAAAATGAATACAAGTGATTCTACTATGTAAAGCTTTTATATCTCACCACAGTGTCAAGAACTTAGTTTTTCACACCTGACTAAATGCTCCATCTTGCCCATACCTGTCTATTTTTTCTCAATCTATTTTCTTTCTTCAGCTCATTCCATGCCTTTCCATCTCTACTTTTCCAAGTTACATTTGAGGGGATCCTAAAAATGACACTTCTCTGCCCATTGCAGAATCTATTTAGAAACAAATGTAAAAGTGTGATAAAGGGATTTCAGATTAAATATCAGGGAATTATAGAGAAAGTTTTGCAAATTATCCTTTTCACAATATCAAGCAAAAACAAAGTCTGAGCAAAATATAGACCAACAAATAAGCAAATTTATTTGAAGCC
Source organism: Acinonyx jubatus (assembly GCF_027475565.1). NCBI lineage: Eukaryota > Metazoa > Chordata > Mammalia > Carnivora > Felidae > Acinonyx > Acinonyx jubatus. The sequence continues at coordinate 178,185,507 of NC_069381.1, forward strand.
ATCAGAGAGATACCAAGGAAGGCAGGACTTGATGAGCCTGTATCCTGAGGAGAAAGAAGCTCTTTTAGGTAGGTCCAACACTACTTTTCCCTTGTAGGATAATTCTTAAGAGGCAACAGATGAGAGGATAAGAAAATGGAGTAGAGAATGGCAGCTGAATTGGAGGTACTCTGAGTTTAACATTAGGCACCATCAGGGGGCTCCATCTCAAGAATTATGACTGAATCACAGAATATATCACGTCTTCCTTCCTCTTGTATATAAATATTGATGGCATACAAAACTTTAGTTGGGTTTTAGATCTTCCTCTTTATGCTAGATGCCTCTAGGGTCATCCATGTACCAATTCTTTTGACTTCCACCTTCTGACCCACATACGTCTGGACACTCCAACTAAAACCTCAACGTAGGTATAAAATTGAGTAAATGTCAAAACCTTAGGCTTACTTATTTTTCTTAGTTTTCTAATTTATAGCACATAAGAGATGGATGTTTTGCCACACCCTTCTCCACTTGATTCAGATTATAATAAATTCAAAATAAACAATAGAAATGATCCCTGAAAGTATAGTCTTTAATAAACTGAAAATAAAAAGAAAATTCTGTTCAGGTATTTTTCATTTTTATTAATATATTTAATCCAAGAGAATTTACTTTTATGTCAATATAAACCTCTTTCTCCTATGCAGATTCCATGAGTACAAATCTCCTTAAATGCTAAAAGTTTTTCCCATATCTTCTCTAAGCTATCTCCAAATCTTATCACTTCTAACTGCAGAATTCAGGTCAGCTTAGTATTTATGTAGGGTGACTAATTTGTCAACTTGTGCAGATAATGTCAGTCAAAATTACTGAAAAATAGCAAAACTTAGTTCTAGGAGCAAGAAATTGTTTATTAAAAGGCCCAGGCTTCTTATAGGCACATTCATATATATTATGGTTTTAGACATTTTCTTGTATTGAACCATTTAATAATAAATATAAGTTTTGTAATGGAACCTTTCACTTACAGTTTTTATTTTTCAAGTTTTATTTATGGAAATAATATAATTATCTACTATTTTATAAGCAATTTCTATATAAACTAAGTAGAATACTAAATAGGATACTAAAACTTATATTTACATTTATTTTCACCAAAAAGTGAATAAAGAAATTTAGATTTGCTAATATTTAACATACAAACAAACATCAGGGTTCTTAGTCAAAAATAATATGCTAAATGGAATAATATCAAAATAATTTAAAAAGTCATAATTGCTAAAGGATTCATACTGCCAGAGAAATGTACAGTAAGTACACTTAGAGTTACAGTTTGAAAAAGACTAAGAATTTAAAATAAATCCAGGTGTAATCTTCAAAAATTTGAGTATTTTTCCTCACTTGATCAGCCTTTGCAGAAATTAAGTGCATAGTTTCTGTATACATACATAAATATCTGCATTACTATTTCAGTTTCCAGAAATGGGATGAAACCAGAGAAATCTGCAGAGCGTCTGATTAGTGCTTAACACAATTAATTGGATGGCTAGTAGATTGGAATTTAGTCATTTCAGGAATTAAATCCTGTGGGACACAGCTGCCAAAAGTGTCCTATATTTCACAGATTAGACAATGTTTAATTAATAGATTAAAGGTAAGCCAAGCAAATCATAAGCAATAATCAGATTTATATTTTGACTAGTCAGATATAATATATAGCAGAAACTTATTATGCTTATTTAACAGGGAATCACTCAATTTCAAGCTAACAGCATTCACTGGTTTGGGTCATAAATCATTCTATTTGAGTCACCATCAGCTTGTGTTTTTTTTTTTTCCATTATTTATTTAGCTCATTATGTAATACTATTCATGATACATAACAGGGGCCATTACTTTGTGCAAAAGTATTCTGCCATGGGATTTCTAGAATATTCATTCAAAAATGTTTCCCAAATGAAAATTACAGAAGGTATATTTATGGGTATTTGCAAAGAAACATGTACAAAATTATACCTTTTTCCTGTCTTAGCTAATAAATGATTCCTTTTTGACAGGCAAATGCTACAGTTTCATATGCTTGCATCCTATTTATTGGAGAATACTGAGAAGTTCTGAAGATGAAAATTACATTGTAGAAGGAACCATATATATGCATCCCTACTCTAATGAATCATAAATGTGTCACTGTCAACTCTTTATATACTAGTCAAAACTTGCTGTGCCCCACAATGAGTCAGTTCTGTTACTTACACTTAAGGGTAGTGACCAAGCACAGTATGTAAAAAAGCCTTAAAATGGGGGGGATTTAGTGTTAAAAGCCACAATCTCAAAGCCACAGTTAATATTCACTACTTTTCTTTTCCACCGCCCTTTCTAGATTTCCCCTTACCTTCAGCTAACATTTCCACAGGTCTACATCTCTTTCTGGGGAGTGTCATCAAAACATTATCAGTGAGGGGCTCCTGGATGGCTCATCTGGTTAAGCGTCCAACTTCAGCTCAGGCCATGATCTCGCAGTCAGCAGGTTGGAGCCTGTATTGGGCTCTGTGCTGACAGCTCAGAGCCTGGAGTCTGCTTCAGATTCTGAGTCTCCCTCTCTCTCTGCCCCTACACCACTCATGCTCTCTCTCTCTCTCTCTCTCTCTCTCTCTCTCTCTCTCTCTTTCAAAAATAAATAAACATTTAAAAAAATTATCAGGGAGGTGTGAGTCCCTAAATACTTTACCCTTACTAGGATATAGCTGATGCAATAGCTTATGTATCTTTATTAACACATATGGGAGCACCAAGAATTCCCTTCATAAATCTCTTCTTGAGTTTCAGGCATATTCTTTTTGGACCCCAGTATGTCACAAGAACTCTAGCTTCTCAGGATGATTATTTTCCCACCCTACTATAGTAACTCCTTTTTTGCCTGTTTGTCTATTAGAATGAAGAACCCAAAATTACAAGGTGAAAATTATAGCTCTAAGTTCATCAGAATTTTACTGAGGCCCTGATGGAATCGTGCCCCCTTGAAGACCAGAATTTTAATCCTTTGAACCCCAAATTCTGGGGATAAGAACTACACAAATTATATAGTTCCCAAGAGGGGGACTTGGCTAAGCAAGGAGAAGTTCTACTTCTCTTTCTACCTCTTGTTTCCTAGACTCACCTAATCTGTCAGAAACATAGCATATACAACAGTTAATAGTTCAAAGTATGTAAGATATCTTAATAGGACACCGACCTTGCAAAGTGTCATTCTCAAGATAGTGCCTTAGGTGTGTTTTAAAAAAGAAATTTCCATTCTTTCAGGAGAGCAGCTACTCAGTGATACATGATAGAATCCAAAGATCCTACAGCCATGTGCTCATTTTCAAACTCTCTTTGATTTAAAAGCATCCCTTGGGGCGCCTGGGTGGCGCAGTCGGTTAAGCGTCCGATTTCAGCCAGGTCACGATCTCGCAGTCCGTGAGTTCGAGCCCCGCGTCGGGCTCTGGGCTGATGGCTCAGAGCCTGGAGCCTGCTTCCGATTCTGTGTCTCCCTCTCTCTCTGCCCCTCCCCCGTTCATGCTCTGTCTCTCTCTGTCCCAAAAATAAATAAACGTTGAAAAAAAAATAAAAAAAATAAAAAAATAAATAAAAATAAAAGCATCCCTTGTCTCTACCAGATACTCTTACCTGCTTTGTCAAAGATTAGTTGGCCACACCTTTGTGGGTCCAATTCTGGGGTCTCTATTCTATTCTATTGGTCTATGTGTCTGTTTTGTGCCAATACCATACTGTCTTGATGACTACAACTTTGTAGTAGAGGCTAAAGACCGGGATTGTGATGCCTCCTTTTTTTTTTTTTTTTTCAATATTACTTTGGCTATGCAGGATCTTTTCTGGTTTCATACAAATTTTAGGATCGCTTTTTCTAGCTTTGAGAAGAATGCTGGTGTAATTTTGATTGGGATTGCATTGAATGTGTAGATTGCTTTGGGTAGTATTGACATTTTAACAATATTCTTCCAATCCATAAGCATGAAATGTTTTTCCATTTCTTTGTATCTCCTTCAATTTCCTTCATAAACTTTCTTTGGTTAGGTTTATTCCTAGGTATTTTATGCTTCTTGGTGTAATTGTGAATGGGATCAGATTCTTTATTTCTCTTTCTGTTGCTTCATTCTTGGTATGTAAAAATGCAACCGATTTCTGTACATTAATTTTGCATGCTGCGACTATGCTGAATTCATGTATCAATTCTAGCAGACTTTTGGTGGAGTCTGTTGAGTTTTCCACATAGAGTATCATGTCATCTGCAAAAAGTGAAAGTTTGACTTCATCTTTGCCAATTTTGATGCCTTTGATTTCATCTGCTGTCTGATTGCTGAAGCTAGGACATCCAACACTATGTTAAACAACAGCAGTGAGAGTGGATATCCCTGTCGTGTTCATGATCTCAGGGGGAAATTTCTCATTTTTCCCCATTGAGGATGATATTAGCTGTGGGCTTTTTGTAAATGCCTTTTATGATGTTTAAGTATGTTCCTTCTATCCAAGACAATCTCTTTAACAAATGGTGCTGGGAGAACTGGACAGCAACATGCAGAAGAATGAACCTGGACCACTTTCTTACACCATTCACAAAAATAAACTCAAAATGGACCTGAATGTGAGACAGGAAACCATCAAAACCCTAGAGGAGAAAGCAGGAAAAAACCTCTCTGACCTCAGCCACAACAATTTCTTACTTGACACATCCCCAAAGGCAAGAGATTAAAAGCAAAAATGAACTATTGGGACCTCATCAAGATAAAAGCCTTCTGCACTGCAAAGGAAACAATCAACAAAACTAAAAGGCAACCGATGGAATGGGAAAAGATATTTGCAAATGGCATGTCAGATAAAGGGCTAGTAACCAAAATCTGTAAAGAACTCACCAAACTCCACACCTGAAAAAATAAATGATCCAGTGAAGAAATGGGCAGAAGACATGTCTTCTTTCTAAAGAAGACATTCAGATGGCCAACAGACACATGAGATGATGCTCAATGTCACTCTTCATCAGGGAAATACAAATCAAAACCACACTGAGATACCACCTCACGCCGGTCAGAGTGGCTAAAATGAACAAATCAGGAGACTATAGATGCTGGAGAAGACGTGGAGAAATGGAACCCTCTTGCATTGTTGGTGGGAATGCAAAATGGTGCAGCCTCTCTGGAAAACAGTGTGGAGGTTCCTCAAAAAAAAAAAAAAAAAGGTCTACCCTATGACCCAGCAATAGCACTGCTAGGAATTTACCTAAGGGATACAGGAGTGCTGATGCATAGGGGCACTTGTACCCCAATGTTTATAGCAGCACTTTTGACAATAGCCAAATTATGGAAAGAGCCTAAATGTCCATCAACTGACAAATGGATAAAGACGATGTGGTTTATATATACAATGGAATACTACTTGGCGATGAGAAAGAATGAAATGTGGCCATTTGTAGCAATGTGGATGGAACTGGAGGGTATTATGCTAAGTGAAGTAAATCAGGCAGAGAAAGACAGATACCATATGTTTTCATTCACATGTGGATCCTGAGAAACTTAACAGAGAACCATGGGGGAGGGGAAGGCGGAAAAAAAAGTTACAGAGAGGGAGGGAGGCAAACCATAAGAGACTCTTGGATACGGAGAACAAACTGAGGGTTGATGGGGGGGTGGGGGAGACAGGAAAGTGGGTGATGGGCATTGAGGAGGGCACCTATTGGGATGAGCACTGGGTGTTGTATGGAAACCAATTTGACACTAAATTATATTTAATATAAAAAAATAGAAGCATCTCTTGATCCAATACAATTCTAGCAGGAACCCACGTAAGTAAATCAGAAACTCTGAAAGTCCTAGGATAGAGATGCCAAAAAGGCACCAAGGGCACAGATAACAAACACACAGCTAGAATACAATTCAAATCCCGGGGGTGACATATCATTGCTCCCTCCATGTGAGAGGAACTTAGGCAATCAACTTGCTACTGAGTGATACCATATTAAAAACTCAACTTCCATCAGGCATTGAGCAATGGCAGTAGATAAACCAGTCTCAGTAAAAAGGGGCTGCATGTTATTGGGATCATGCTTAGACTCTACTTGGCTATCACCATGTCTACTCCATTCATGGCCCCATTGTACAAGTACTGGGATGGCTGAGGACAGAGTTTGTCTGACCTATCTGAGTCATCTTGTTAACCTAGTCATGAAGTGTCTCTTTTGATTAAGTTTTTAACATATTAAAACAAAAACAAAAAGAATCTGCATGTGTGCCCACTAACCACTATCCGTCCACAATACAGCCCCAGATGTCTTAGTTTCTGATCTTTCCTACTCCTTCCAGACTTCTGACCAACAAACCAATTTACCACTTCTCAAGATCTGAGTATACCCTTATGTCTAATAACTTCTCTCGTGATATTAAGGGGACAAACACGTGTACTACTCACAGTTTAGCCTGTTGGGAAGATTCCCCAACTATCCTTATGGCTATACATGAATGTAGCTATGGTTCATTGGCAGTCCATTTTCAACTTGCATCAATATATAGAGCTGACCCATCTGTGAGCCAGATTCTAATCTTTTCCCAAAACATAGCTATGGGAAATATTTTCCCTTACTCACAAAGACATAGATATGAACCTTTCTGTTCTGTTGGAACAGAAAAAAGGTGACCTGTTCATAAAACTTAATTGTATCTCTGGACTTAATCCAGTTTCCAAATAACCCATTGCCATGGTATGTGCGATCAGTGCCATGCCTGCCCAACTTTGTGACTTACTAGATCTAATAATACCCATGCCTTGATAATTAGGACCACTCACCTAGCCTTATTGTCCCATGATTGGTCAAATAAGCTCTACTAAAGTCCAATGTAGGTTTAGAAGTTACTTTTGACAAAGAGTGATTTTATGCTGCAGAAGACACTGCCTTCCTCCAGAACATGAAGGATCTATTATGTCTCAGGGGGTCTAAGTAGTGCATGTGACTATTTTATTGAAAGATTTCAAGAGACTTCAAAGCATTGTGTCTACTGGGTCGTATAGCCTGAACAGAAAAGAAAAAGTAATATACAAAAACTTGATATGCAGAACTGTCTACTACAACTGTATATGTGCTCAGAAGACCAAAAGAATATGGAGTGGGTCAGCGACAGTTAGCATTTATCTATGTATGCATTGTTCTAGCATTTATCTATGTATGCATTGATTTATTGTGCATATGTTTTTTTCTTACATAAAATACAGCCAAATAAAATATAATTTGAATGAAATGTAGAACATAGAGTAAAAGAAAAAAATAGCCAAAAGTAAAGGCCAGGAATAAAATTTTATGCATAAAATCACAATGTGAAGTTTGCTGTGCTGAAAAAAATATAGAAATTGAATTTTACTGCTGGGTTGATGGAATACATTTCATGGATCTGCTTTGTAAAATATGGATTATCGTCAGTAACAATAATCTTGTGAAACATCCCTTAGCTTTCATTATATAATCAAAAGACACAAGAAGAAAAGAGTGAAAGGTAGAAAATTAAAGATAATAAAAAGCTAGTAGAAGTTTGTGAAAAATGAAAGTAAGAGCAAGCACGAAAGCCGGTCCTTCACAGAGACATATAAAATTCATAAAACACTAGCCAGGCTAACAAACAAACAAACTTAATGGGCATACTTAAATGGGCAGAGATTTAATGCTTTCCCACTAAGATCCTTGGAAAGTGGAAAAGACAAGGATGTCTTATTGCGCCCCTCCTATTCAACTATTCAACATTGTACCAGTAGACAAACCTAAGTGCAATAAGATAGCTTGACAGTTTTTTACAAAGCTAAACATAGTCTTACCATATGATCCAGCAATCATGCTCTAATAGATTTGTATGTATAGATCTATACATCTATATATATGTGTATAGATAGATAGATATAGATGTATACACACACACACACACACACACACACACACACACACACAAACAAGTATATATATTTACTTTCTCAACTCAGACAACCTAGAAGTAATGGCAGACCATTGGCAACAACTATACCCAATATCTAGATTTTATTTCTAATGTTCTCAATAAAAGGATTCAAGGTTCCTTGGGAAAATGACCCTTTATAGGGCTCTGGCAGGAAACATGCAAGATGTTCTTGAAGCATCGAACAGTGCCAGAAAGGAGCCAAGTAATAAAACAAACAAACGGAAACACCAACAAAAAAACAGTATTGAAAGTGTATCATAAGGGACACAGGAACCGACTGAAAGAACTACTAAAGCCCATATCTGAAACAATTTGAGCAACAGAAAAGTGGCATTGGATTATAATACAAAGGATAAAAAAATAAATATCCAATATTGATATCCATATTAATAAAAATAAATGTCCATATTAATGCAAATTATTGAATAAAAATATGTTTAAGAAAAAAGATAAATATCCTATGTAGTTAAATTTCAAATAATTTATGTAGATATTCAAGAACGGAAAGAAAAACTCTCCATGTCTTAGGTGTGGACTGGCATAGCGACTTCCTTCTGAAGTGTACAGTACAGGATGGGGCTAGGGGAAGAGTAGCTGTACAGTGAAGAAACTTAAAAACCACTACCTCAGCCAGGTGATCAAGGTCAACATCAATAGTGATAAACAGTGTTGACATCATGTACCCTTGATATGATGTGATGAGGATAGCAATTTACCTGCGTGGCTTCCTCCCAAAAACCTTTAACAAAGTCTAATAATAAGAAAAATATTAGATAAATCCCAGTTGAAGGATGTTCTACAAACTATCCCACCAGTAATACTCACAACTGTTAAGGTTATCAAAATCAAGCATCATCTAAGTGTCACAGTCAAGAGGAGCCTAAGGAGACACGACAAAGTATTATCCTGAATGTGCTCTTGGAATAGAAAAAGGATATTAGATAAAAACTAATGAATTCTGAATAAAGAAAGGACTTTAGTTAATAACTATGTGTCAATACTACTTCATTAATTGTGACAACCGTACCATTCTAGTGGAAGCTGTCAATAATAGGGTAAACAGGGGCGCATGGGTGGCTCAGTTGGTGAAGTGTCTGACTTTGGCTCAGGTCATGATCTCATAGTTCGTAAGTATGAGCCCCCCATCGGGCTCCGTGCTGACACTTTAGAGCCTGGAGCCTACTTCAAAGTCTACGTCTCCCCTACTCTCTGCTCCTCCCCCACTCATGCTCTGTCTCTCTCTCCTTCAAAAATAAATAAAAATATTTTTAAAAAATTTAAAAAAAAACAGGGAAAATAAGGCACAAAGTCTTTGCAAATTCTTTGTACTAGTTTCACAATCCTCTAAATCCAAAACTATTCCAAAATAAACAGTATTAAAAATTAAGCATCTTAGTTCAAAGATTAAAAGGTACATACTAGAATATATTATATAAATAAGATAATTGAAAATCCATTAAAGAGAAGGTAAAATTTCAGAATAATGAGGGATAACACAAGATATTAAGAATGAGTAAAGAAGTAATTGACCTATGTAAAGTATGAGGGAAAAGCTTGAAAATAAAAAGCTACAAGATAAAAGCAAGAAAATAATAGAAACTCTAGAGAGACAAGATCTATGCGGGAAGCTCAGAAGCGGGAAGCTAAAGCTTAATGAGGTAGAGGCTATACTTAAGGAGAAACAAATTAAATGAAAGAGAGGGTTGGATGAATGGAGAAGCAAAACAATCCATGTAGAAACAAACCATTTTCCAGTAATATCCTCTATGTAAGAAGATTTCTGTGGATTATGCATTATGTGGATATGGATTATGTGGATATAAACACCACCGTGGGTAAGAACCCTAGAACAAAGGACTGTCTTTATATTTTTCTCTCTGCCTTTTTGTTTCTGCCTGTTCTCAAATCTCTAGAAATGAGCTAACCTTTCCAAAGTCCTATGCATTTATACCTCAGATAAAGTTGAATGGTAACAAGGGTTGTGTGTCCAAAGAATTTATGCATTTGCTTGTGCTGTTAAAATTAAAAGTAAACTTGAAAAAGGAAAGGAAAGAATAAGAACCTTAATGTGTGAATATATATTTAAAAGTTTAGATTTGGCATTTCTTGAAAACAATATTATATAAAAAAGTAGAAGACCATATATCATTTTCAATCACAGATGTTATATACCATCTTGAAGATAATTAACTAGAAATATTAAAGGTATACCTATCTTTATTCTAAATAATATTCTAAATGAGTATGTATCAGTTAACACACATTTCTGCATGGTCTTATAATTAAAAATATTCAGAGAGACGCCTTTATCATTTTGTATAATTTGATTTACTTTTCAGAAATGCTTTTTTTTTGGTCTTTATGTTTCTTCTATACTATCTTCAACATGTTCTAATAAACTTGTAGAAAGGCCAAATTTTTATGAAATATGTACATCTCTTTCTGAGCTTACTGTCAATATACCCCTTTTCTCAGCAAATGCTTTCAAGTCATTATACCCCCAGAGGCAAAGGTCTAAAAAAGGCAAATGGGAATCAGGGTATCTGTTATATATCTAAGTACTTTAATAATTCATTAACTTAGAATTCTTTTACCCTTTTCTTCATCATGTAATATAGCATTTGTCTGGGGGAGAGAAAGAACTCAATATTTTATGTAATAATATTTTAAAATAAATGTGATATTTGTTCATATAAAAATACAGTCAAGAGTGAATAATGGAAATTTTTGAAAGCAAATTATTCATTTGTGCATATTTCAAAAAGCATACAAATACTGTCACTTGGCCAACTTAAATTGCCCCAATCTTTTTCACATATACCACTTTTTATTGATATTGACTACATTTAGCATTTCAAGTAGAACTTATGACTGAGAATAGTTTGAGAAATTAAGTAAATTAAAATTTAGAAAGAAATATGTCAGACATTTTTATATATGAGAAATTTCTTCATTATAGTTACATTAAAATTTGCAATAATTGGCTAACAAATAACTACAAAAATTGTCTTAAAGTGAACATTTTTGTTATTGAACACACTTAAAAGAACTGTGGTTTTCTACAAACATCTTACAATTCCTTTTACTACCACATACATAGCAAATTTTTTCACTTTTAACTAGATTCTATTTTAATCTGATGGCATATTAAAGAATGTATTAAGTCACAAATTTGTACTATTTTGGAGCTGTAAGAAAGACTCCAGTGTTCATATAAATTCCTCTTTGTACAGAAGAAAATAAGTTCAGTTCAACAAAGTTAGCTATTAGCAGAATTAGAATCACATCATCTACACAAGCTATCTTATAATGACATCATAAGAGATATATATCTATATGCCATCTGATGGATGAATATTCTAGCTTATAAAGGTGCACACTCCATTAAAATTTTTAAATAACCACAAAGAATTTCTATTTATGACTTATGTATGAAATATAATTTTGTTTCTTGATGGTTTTCTAACGCGGCACATAAAAAGGAAAGACAATTATTGCCTATGTCACTAGTTGGCATCATCCTAGACCCCTCAAGTAGGAAATTTTTTTATTAAAAAAATTATTTTAAGTTTATTTACTTATTTTGAGAAGAAAGAGAGAGAGAGAGAGGCAAAGAGAGGGAGAGAGAGAACGTGATGCAGTCTCTGTGGTGTCAGTGCAGAGCCTGATGCACGGCTCAAACCCAGGAACCATGAGATTTTGACCAGAGCCAGAATCAAGACAGAAGTCAGAAGCCTAAATGACTGAGCCATCCAAGTGCCCTTCAATGACCACATTTATTACACAAAGATTTAAAACATTAAGTGCACACACATACAGACATGCACAAGTACATAAAATGTATATAAAGTACATTAAAAATTTAAAGTATAATTGTTATATAAATAGATACTAAAGGTATACAGAAAATAGGAAATAGAAATATGTGGATGAAATGGTTAAATGTTTATTAAAAGAAAATGTGTGGTTTTAAGCTCCTTTTTGTTTTTTCCTTAAACTTATCTATATTTTCTAATTTTTCTACAATAAACATGTTTACCTAGTGAAACCTTTTAAAAACAAAAAAATATTAAAAAATGAACCCATGTTTCTAAGCATATTTAAATATTTCTTTATGAAAGTAAATTTAATTCATATATTTTTCAAAAGTAAAGTATGCTAATAGCTAATGGTATATTTTATATATGTATTTTTCAGAATAATAGAATAAACAGTAAAGGATTATTTATAAGTATCTAGGTTTCAATTTGTAGTGTTTAGTTCATCAAACTCTGAATATGAAGTGTCATGGAAACCAATTTGACAATAAATTTCATATATTGGAAAAAAAATAAAAATAAACGTAAAAAAATAAATATAAAGTGTCAAAGCATAGTTCATTCCAAAATCCTTTCTTAAACTTCTATGACATACATTTTTTATTATATACATATGTCTTTTTAATTCCAGTATAGTTAAAATGCAGAGTTATCTTGGTTTCGGGTGTACAATATAGTGATTCAACAGTTCCATACATTACTCCGTGCTCACCACAACAAATGCACTCCTTAATCCCCTTTACCTGCTTCACCCATCCGCCCACCTCTCTTCTCTCTGTTTATTTTTTTTTCTATAATTCATTAGCAGCTAGATACTTCAAAAGTGGAATAGTTTAAAACAAACAAACAAAAAACTATTTCCCAAATGAAAACAACTCATCACATGATTGTAATTTCTATTTAGAACCTTTCCAACTTCAGATGCTTTTAAAATCAGTTCACAAAATTCCTTGACCAAGAAAATATTTAGTCATGTGGAGATAAATAGCTTTTTTCTTGTTTTTAATTAAAATCACACCAACAATAAGAAAATGGAGGAATAAGGGAGTGGGAGAAAATAAAGAACATCTTGTAAGAGGGTTACAGGATATTGCAAAATAGTATATGAAAAATACATGGAGGGTGTTGGGGCGCCTGGGTGGCTCAGTCAGTTGAGCATCTGACTTCAGCTAAGGTCATGATCTCCCAGTTGTGAGTTTGAGACCCGCTTCGGGCTCTGTGCTGACAGCATAGAGCCTGGAGCCTGCTTCGGATTCTGTGTCTCCCTCTCTCTGCCCCTTACCTGCTCATGCTCTGTCTCTCTCTGTCTCTTGAAAATGAATAAACGTTAAAAAATTAAAAAAAAATACAAGGATGGTGTAAATTGTATGATAAATCATATAGAAATGGCTAATTACCTATTTTATGCCTCACATGTCTGTTCAAGTGAGTTTCTCATTTGTCATGGTGTTAAAATTAAATGAAAAAAATTCAATCATCATTTTTGGTTTTAGCCCATGTGACTTTGGTTCAGTTTTTGAGCATCTCCAAACCACATTTTCTGTAAGTCTAGAATAAGGTAAAGAAGAAATAATAAGTCCATTGTGAAGGCTGGTCACAAGGATCAACTCTTTGAGCTTATTACTTGAATCTTTGAGGGCTGGCACTTCACCCTCTTTGCCTATCTATTCCCAGCACCTAGCCCAGAGCTGGTGCATAGTACAAAATAATTGATAAATACCATTTCCTTTCTATATGAATAAAGTTTTTCCAAGCAGATCCTTGATTTTTAGGCGTATTGGAGTGAACATATTTTAGAATCCTACAGACAGAAGTCTGAATTCCCGCTATACACTTTCAAGTTATATAACATTAAACACATCATTTGATCCTCATTTTCATCACTTATCAGATGAAAAAAAAAAAAACAGAGACAAAAGATCTGTCTACCTTACAGCACTGTTGGACAGATGAATAATGTTTATTGTGTGCCCGGCTTTTCTTTTTTACTTGATCATGTCAGATTTTGATATGTGTTCTTTTGAATCTGATTCCCATGCTGACCAGGTTCCAGTGAAAAAGCAGCCCATTCCCTCCCCTGGCAGACCATGGAAGGTACTTTGGTTAAAATAAGTGAATAGAACTAACACACAATTCACACCTCTCTAAATCCTCTCCTGGCTTTTGAAATAGGCCACAGACTCAAAGTTAGAAGAAGCAAAGCCTGTGGTTTAAGAAAAAGTAAAATAGCCACAACAAAACTGTTCATTTCCTCCTACAAGAGCTGTATCACGGGATGTGGCTGTGCTCTCCATCTAAAATTAGTCTTCGTGTAGCTTCTTGCACCTTTAAAAAATTGACCTCAAAAAATGGCTTTCTTTCTCCTTCTCCCTAAATTCTTTGATATGGAATAGAAGCTTAAAAGTTGAATTTCTAGTCTCTGGTTTCTTCACTGCTTATGACAAATCTGTGTCAGTCTTTCAGACAGCCCTACCAAAATGTACTGGAAAACAGAGACTCATTGAAAGTTACTTGGCAATTTTAGTTTAATCAAATCCAAGTCACCTAACACTTTCCTTCTCATTTGAGCAAGTCTGCCCTGCTAGGAACAAAGGGAACCATGTGCTCAGGTTTGTGAGCCTTGAAATGCTGGCTGGCTATTTGTATGAGCCCAAAAGATGTATTTACGAGTGGGATTTTCTTTTCCTTTTAATTTACAGCTTTACTGCTTTTGCATATTTGATCCAAAGGGGAAGATACATTCATCCTCCTAATGCCCCTGTCTGGGGAATAGAGTGGGAATGATAAATGCTGAATGGTTCTGCCATCTAGTGTAGAGGAAACAGAGACAATGTGATAAGGAAAAGAGGTCCTGCACTGACTGTCCTATTTGAATGCCTTGTAATCACTTGTCCATTAGCTCATAGCAAGGATCAAATGTAATGGATTTGGAGATGTTTACCAAAAAAAGTAGGAAATAAAGCCATGAAACAAGGCAAATTAATGTAGGAAAATACCATGCTAAATCCATTCTCAGAGTAGGAAAGCAGATTAAAATTAGTGGGTAAGATAAATGTATATATAAGAAAATATGATTCCATAAAATTTCAGAATAAGCATATGAGCAGAAACCATATTAGTAGCTGTGATGTTTCCAATATTATTACCATGATCACATTATGGCTATAAAGTGGACCATAATATGACTTCTTATTATTACCATGTCCTTCTAACAATGAATTTTATAGTATTACCTTTTTATAGTGGCAATCTTGCTTATTATCCAGATGGGATAAATATTTCTGTTTCTCTCCTGTGTTTGAGGTAAAAGAAAATGACAGCACATTCCCTACTAAGTGTCAAAGTTAGCTATGCACTTATTGCCTTTCAATCTCAAAGTATACACAACATATTGAGGTAGAAAACATTACAGCCTTTAAAAGAAACACAGAGATTTCTTAAGTGAGAAAGAAATTAAGATTCATGAGGTAATAATGCTTGGTTTACTGTGTAGAAAATAGTTCCCTATGGGCACGTATGCCTCATTTTTGTAGTTTATTTTAAGAATAAATATTACTTACCGTAGAATCATTTTCCACACAAACTGTTATTGTCACCTACAGACGACTGGTAGCCTATCACCATGTGTTTTGTTTTGTTTTTTACTCAAATAAATGAACCTAATATGTATATGATCCTACTTTCTTCCTCTGGTTTAGTCTTAAATCAAGGGAAGTAAACACAAATGTACTCAACATAAAAAAAAATACTAGATATACAGGCTTTTTAAATTCTACCCAATCTCAGGTTTAAAATGTTATTTGGAACAGTCACAATTCTAGATAAGATTATGGAAAAATAATCAGATTTAAGAAACAATGGTTAATGGTGTTGGGAAAACTGGACAGAGACATGCAGAAAAATGAACCTGGATCACTTTCTTACAAAATATACAAAAAGACTCAAAAGGGATGAAAGACCTAACCATGAAACAGGAAGCCATCAAAATCCTAGAGGAGAAAACAGACAACAACCTCTTTGACTTCTTACTTTACACATCTCCAGACACAAGGGAAACAAAAGCAAAAATGAACTATTGGGACCTCATCAAGATAAAAAGCTTCTGCATCGAGAAGGAAACAATCAGCAAAACTAAAAGGCAATTGATGGAGTGGGAAAAGATATTTGCAAATGTCATATCAGATAAAGCGTTAGTATCCAAGATCTATAAAGAACTTATCAAACTCAACACCCAAGAACAAAATAATCCACTGAAGAAATGGGCAAAAGACATGAATAGACCCTTTTCCAAAGAAGACATCCAGATGGCTAAGAGACACATGAAAAGATACTCAACATCACTCAACATAACGGAAATACAAATCAAACATGATGAGCTACCACCTCACACCTGTCAGGATGGTTAAAATTAACAACTCTGGCAACAACAAATATTGGCAAGAATGCAGAGAAAGAGGAACCTTTTTGCATTTCTGGTAGGAAAGAAAACTTGTGTAGCCCCTCTGGAACAGTATGGAGCTTCCTCAAAAAATTAAAAATAGAACTACCCTATGGCCCAGCATACACTACTAAGTATTTTTCCAAAGGATACAAAAATGCTAATTCGAAGGGGCACATGCACTCCAATGTTTACAGAAGCACTATATACAATAGCCAAAGTATGGAAAGAGCCCAACTGTTCATCAATTGATGAATGGATGAAGATGTCATAAATATAAACAATGGAATATTACTCAGATATCAAAAAGAATGAAATCCTGCCATTTGCAACAACGTGGATGGAACTAGAGGGTATTATGCTAAGTGAAATAAGCCAGAGAAAGACAATTATCATATGATTTCACTCAAATGCAGAATTTAAGAAACAAATCTGATGAACGTAAGGAAAGGGAAGAAAAAATAAGATAAAAACAGAGAAGGAGACAAACCATAAGAGACTCTTAAATACAGAGAACAAACTGAGGGTTGCTGGAAGGGTGTTGGGTGGGGGGGGGTGTTGGGTGGGGGGGGGGCTAAATAGGTGATGGGCATTAAGGAGGGCACTTGTTGGGAGAGCACCGGGTGTTACATGTGAGTGATGAATCACTAAATGCTATCCCTGAAATCCTTAAAAAGAAAAAAAAAGAAATAATGGCTTTCCTAGAATATGGCTGTACAATCATGGCTTGGTCATTCTTAGCTGCATTGTTGAAATTGTTTTATTTTTAACAGATTGAAGCAAGTGGGGTAAAATGTACTAAATGTTTGCATGCTGGAAAGAGTGGAGGAGTCAGTGATTCTCAAAAATATGTCAAAACTGAGAATATTTGCAGTTGGAGATTTTGCTCAAAAATGAATCTGTTTCACTTCTTTATGCCATTTGGGCTTAGAAAATGAAGGGATTCTCAAAATTTCAGGGCATTGATATCATGCTTTCATAAGTTGGCTACAATTACAGGTGTATACATAAATCTGATACAAGTTTCAAGTATACTTTTTCCTTAAAACTTTAGATGTCTGCAGTAAATTAGAATGAATCATTTCAAAACTAACTAGCATTATATAAAAAAGTATCTTGAGTACATGATTCAAAGTGGTGACTCTTACCGTAAAATACTAAAGAAGAGAGTCCTTAATTTCGTGGAGTAGTAGGAAGGCACTGTTTTTCTTGGGCTAGTGCCCTCAAAAGTGAAAATGCATCTTTATTGTTGTTTGCTGATTGTTTTGCAGTGGTAGTAGTGTGTTTGGAAAGCAAGAGGAGACCACAAATGACCACCATTTCCTTCCTCAGTCTCTCAAATATTTACTTATATGTAATTATATAATGTACATGTTTATATTTTTCTAGATATATACACATATATCTTGTTGGTTTACACCATACCCTCCCATCCAATCTCTATTACAGGTATAAAGGGTGATGAATGTACATGTGTCTTCTTTTCTTTCCACTTCAGGAAAATCAACTAGCTCTTGTGCGTGTGTGTGTGTGTGTGTGTGTAAGTCTGTGTGTGTTTGTATTTTGTTAGCTTATGTTTAGAAATTAGAAAAGTAATCAAATGCGTGTCTTCTGCAGAAGTATTACCATTCGTGTTATTTTCTCTCCGTCCACAATTCAAATGGATTGCTGAAGCTCAAGTACGGTCTAATCACTATTGCACATCTACACTTTGTTATTCCACCTTTTCTCCCTTTACTCCCCAAAGTAACTTCTTCCCATTCCAGGTTAATGTCTCTCTCAAAGTTTTATGAAAACCCATGCATACTACTTCTTTTGTCCATTTTCACATTCTATTCACTAGCAATTCTATCATTCTTGTTCTACTCTGACCACTATTTAATTCACTTTTGTTTTTCTTTCCTTCAAGATGTCACACAAGTCTCACTTTCTTACCATTCTACTGATATATCCAGCGTTAATTACTGAATTCCCACAGGTCATTTATTTAACATACTACTTCGCATTTTTCTCCTTCTTTTTGTGAACATGCTAATCTCTACAGAATTTATTTGAATACGCATTAGAAGTGGACATCATGTCTTCAACAAATAAACTCCTGAGTCGGAAGACACTTGGATTTAAACCTGGCTCTGCTGCTTAATGGTTGAGATAGACAGCAATTAAATTCTCTTAGCTTCAGTTTTCCCACAGGCAAAATGCAAACAATGAAACCCACCCATGGTGAGATAAAGTAACTCATGTAAATTGTACAGCCCACTTGTGGCTTGTAGAAAGTTACCAACACATATAGGTTTCCTTCCACTTCTTAAGTACCCAAGGAGTGCCTAGTGGAGTGACTTCTACATAACCTTGTTGGGAAAGTCTTGGTAATAATTGAAATACTGATGTTCTCATATTGAAAAAAATTTATTTTACATTTATTTATTTTTGAGAGAGAGAGAGAGAGAGAGAGAGGCAGACAGCAAGTAGAGGAGGGGCAGAGAGAGAAGGAGATAGAGAATCTGAAGCAGGTTCCAGGCTCTGAGCTGTCAGCACAGAACCTGATGTGGGGCTCAAACTCACAAACCATGAGATCATGACCTGAGCCGAAGTCGGACACTTGACCAACTGAACCACCCAGGCGCCCCATAATGTTCTCATATTAGACTGATATTTTACATTCACTGTTTTGCTCACCTATCTTAAGAAACACAATTTAATTAATTCTAGACTATCTTAAGATAGTGAAATCATGTTGAAGATGTCAGTAGTATTAGAAAGGTAGCAATCCTATAAACTTCAGTCTACCTCTTAATTCTTTTCTAAACCCAAATTTCATATTAGAAATAAATAATACTGTATCTCATTCTGAAAGAGGGTATCTTTTTGTTTTTCTTACGTTTGTTGTATAGCTGCTATAATCCTTCAAAAGGAAATCTTTAATTATATTCCCCTAGAATAGAGAAATACTGTATTTAATTATATGAACAAAGAAATTTCTTAAACAGAGTAAGGTGAAAATGAAAAAGAAAGACATAAACCTTTAATCTTGAAAATCATTTGGTCTTGTTACTAAGAAATGTAGTAATTCTAAGCAAGGCTGTAATAACGTGATTTAATTTGTGATGTATGGCTCCAACATAACTATATTCATGCTATCAACTTATAAACCTTTTGTAAACCAGTTTTTTTTTATCCCTTCTGAATACCTATCTCATGAGAAACCATCTCTAATATGTGAGTACTGATTTCTTGGAGATAAGGTTGGTAGGTAGAGGATTCTTTGATCAAAACAACTGAGGATGTCAAGGAGCAGGACCCGGTATAGGACTAAATGCAGATAATGTAAGACTTCTAAAATCCATAATGCTCAAAGAAGATGGTAAAGTGTATCAAGAGACCTTGGGCCTGGCATACAAATAAGCATATGGGACCAAGGCTCTTTGTATTATCCATGCAAATAGTCAGTACAAGCAAGTAAAGAGTAATAACTTAAAACAACTCTGAAAAAAAACTGGTTGGTTGAATCCTTGAGCTAGTTTGAGTTTGCTCTTTTCCTTTGTTCAACAATATTCAGGGGTTTATCCATTAGTTCTGAAATTAAAATGTTTATCTTCACAGAAGGAATTTTTAATTTAATAGGGATGATAAGCAACTAAGAATACTAAACTCAAATTAGGGAGTATGAACTATAATTACAACAAGGATATTCAGAATTCCTGAATGTTATCTCTATTGTCTATTTAGAAACTCCTATTCATCCTATACAGTCCTACTCAAACAATATGATTACATTGTTGCTTCTGTGAGCCTTAATCACTTCTCCAGAACAATTCACTCTCTTCTCTCAATCATTTGTATCCCTTGCATATCATACTAATACCACACTTACCAGAGGACATACATTTTAAAAATTATTATCTCCTTTCAGTTTCCTACTCTATACTTAGATCCAACAAAATGGTGTAATTTTTCATCATTATGATCTCAGTTTCAAGTAGAGTTTGCTAAATGGTATGTGTTCGATAACTCGTATTTTCACTGTACTGAAAATGATAACGAATCAAGTTATTTATTATAAAGTAATAAGGTGCATTTTAATGTGTAATAAGTAAGCTTTTCCTAAAGAATTTGAAAAAACATATACCAAAAGATTTTAAGAAAAATTTGTTAATATCATTGAAAACAAACTACTAGTCAGGAGGACTACTTCAGAATAAAACATTCACATGGAGGTGCAAACTCTCATTTCCTTTCAGCTTTCAATATGCAGTCCTCTCCTTGCTCAAAAATCTTGGTGACTCCTTTATTTAGAATTCACATCTAATGGTGCTCACATTTTATAAGTCATCATCTTCCTTCTGCAATGTGTTATCATGAATCTCTCAAGAAAGCAAAAACTATTCTGGGGGCTAGGTCTGTTCAGCTGTTATATTTTGATTGGTTTAAGAAGAATATGAAAATGTTTGGATTAGTTACTGGGGTGTGAACAGGGAGACGTTTTCATACAAATCTGGATGTTGTATCTCTCTGGAACTGTGAGATTTCCCTACAATGAATCCACTTCCCTACAGGTCAACAATTTGTTGGAGCTACTTCATTCAAATGGGTACATTTCATTGGTTTGCTACAGCCCCTATCTGATTCCTTTTCCCTCTTTTCTGTTCCTGCCTGTCCCTTGTAGGTATTTGAATTTATCATCCTTGGACCACACCTTCTCTTTTTTTTATTGTTTACCTCCCCAAATATTACTCCATCCCAAATACAAACATATCACATATACTTCAGTATATGTCTACTCTTGGCTTCACCATTAAACTGCAGACAAATCCAAGGAAAACTATAACTTTAAAAAAATTTGTTATTTTATTAAATGAAGTTTTAAGGTGGATGATTTGTGTTTTGAATTTCAACACCTTTAGGCAATGGCCCCAAATCTTGATAACAAGACTCTACCTTTTGATAAAGATAAGTAAACTATAAATTAAGGTTAGGGGCGCCTGGGTGGCTCAGTCAGTTAAGTGTCCGACTTCTGCTCAGGTCATGATCTCGTGGTCTGTGAGTTCTAGCCCTGTGTCAGACTCTATGCTGACAGCTCAAAGCCTGGAGTCTGCTTTAGATTCTGTGTCTCCCTCTCTGCCCCTTCCCTGCTCATGCTCTGTCTCTATCTCTGTCTCTCTCTCTCTCAAAAATAAATAAACATTAAAAAACAAATACATAAAGATGACTCTGTGAGGCAGATTATCCTGTTGGATGTTAAAATGAACCACTTTAAAAAACTAAAACTATCAAAATTTCTTTCCACACTTAAATTGGTCAAAAGGGAATTAAAAAATGCCACTGGTTGTGGATTAAAATT
Source organism: Acinonyx jubatus (assembly GCF_027475565.1). Taxonomy (NCBI): domain Eukaryota; kingdom Metazoa; phylum Chordata; class Mammalia; order Carnivora; family Felidae; genus Acinonyx; species Acinonyx jubatus. The sequence goes on from NC_069381.1 coordinate 178,207,074, forward strand.
TCAGAGGGGTTATTTGCCTCAGTGAACCCAAGAATCTAAATCATTTCTTCTGGAAAGAGTTACTTTAACTTAGTAAACATGGTACTCTTATATTAGAGTTGAGTATTAGAAGCATAATTATGATTCCATTTTTGCTGTAAGAAAGTCAGATTTACTTATTTGATTTTGGTTTTAAAGCACATTTAAAAGGACCAAAACAACAATAACCATGAAATTATTTCAGAACAACTAAAGTTCTATCTGTATGAGTAGAGCTGAAAATATTTTTTCTTCAGAAAAGCAGACTAGTTATGTGGTCAAAAGTGTCAAGAGAAATAGCCTGGGTTTGAAATCTGGATCCTCTATTTATAAACTGTGTGTCCTTGGGTTGGTTATTTAACCTCTCTGTGCTTCACTTTTTTTTTATTAAATTTTTTTAACGTTTATTTATTATCAAGAGACAGAGAAACAGAGCATGAGCATGGGAGGGGCAGAGAGAGGGGGAGACACAGAATCCGAAGCGGGATCCAGGCTCTGAGCTGTCAGTACAGAGCCCGACATGGGGCTCGAACTCAAAAACCACAAGATCATGGGACGCTCAACCCACTGAGCCACCCAGTCATCCCTCTGTGCTTCAATTTTAACATCTGTAAAAGGAAGATAAAAGTAGTACCAAATTCCTTGGACATAGAATTTGATGAGTAATGTATGCAAAATACCCCTAAAGTCTCTGTGAAGTTTCGGTTTTTTAAAACTTTACTTCCGTGTAGTATGGAACAATGGACCAAATGCAACAGAGGAAGAATCTACTCAAATGTAAATAAAATTATTAATAATTTATTTGTTCTAATTGTGTTTATTTTCTAGATAACACATTTGCTTTATGATAGTTATATTAAAATGTATCCAAAATTATAATGACTATTTTAAAATCTAAATATCTGCAATTAAGTGTTGAGTAATAGTTCCTACTCATCTCAGCCAAATATAGAAGGCTGGCAATGGCTTTAATTCAGGTAATAAAGCTGGGGAGGAGCAAAGTAAGTAAAATTGCATTTTTCAGAGTATTCCCTATAGAAATAAATTGTATGAGGATGCTATATGACAAAGACACTATATAATATAATGCATATCAATATGTTTGCAATAAAACAGTTCTTTATAAGAATTAGAATAAGAGCTTTTGATAAACTTTTTGAAAAGTATTTGAGTTTCTATTTCATGTAAAGTTATATTACAGTTTATATATGTTAGCATGATTTCAAGACCCTGAAGGTAAATGTAAAATGTAGATAATTTATTTTGTTGGTATCTTTCTTTCTCGTAATTTTTTGGTTAGATGTTGATATTATATGAATATTTAAATTTCATGATAGCAACTATATTTATAGATAATTGAAGCCTGCACATTTTCAATAAAATAAAGATATTTCTTTGGACACTCTTTTAGCAAACAAAACTACAGTTCATTGGTTATTTCTTCACTGAAGTTTGCCACAAATAAATTCCAAATAGTCATTAATGATCTAGCAGGACAAAAGAAACCAAAAACTACATTACAGTTTATAGCGAAAGATGGGACAATTATTCATGATCAAGTAGGGTTTTCTAGAGAATGAGCTCATCTCCATAGTACATAAAAGCAATCTATTCCACTATAACACAATAAATAGGCTAACCCCTATTAAAATCTTGGAACTTGTTATCCTTTCTAGAAAACGAGACACACTTCACAGAAAATTGGTAAAAGAAAAGAAGTAATCAGGGATTTCTTTCTAAAATTTGGCTTAATTATTTCTTTTGGTCAATTATTTCTTGTGTGTGTGTGTGTGTGTGTGTGTGTGTGTGTGTGTGTGTGTGTGTGTCTACAATAAGGCAGACACAATTCTAGATGTTGGAAATACAACAATGAATTGGATACAATTCCCACACTCAAGGCACAGACACTGGATGAGGCAAGAAAACAGGCTGTCAAGCTTACATTGGTGTGATAATTGTTGGGTGAATGACTTAAGAAGGGTCACTGTGGCCATGAAAGGGACAAAAATGGGTCTCAGGATTTCAGGAAACAGGACTTAGAATCAGGTAAATGTTGAAGTGAGCTATAGATAGATTGATTGATAGATTGATATATTTATGTGTTTATGGAAATTATATCTGACATAACTGAGGAGTAATAAGTAGAATTTAAGTGAATAAAGAGGCTCTCCACATTAATGACCCTTCCTTCTATACGTCATATATTACACCTGCCTTGGGCCTCTGTTTATGCTGCCAAATAACACAACTCTAAGTAAGTCATTTTGCAATCTAAGAAATTAAGATTCTCTGAGATAGAAAGTATACTTCTAAGAGCATGGTAGAAAAGTACAAAGAGCTCTGAAATGTTTGTCTAAAAACTTCAGTTCTAATCAAGATCCTAGTATGATTAATTGGGTGAGCTAAAGCAAGTTAGGTAATCCCTATGTGCCTCAATTTGCTGACCTAAAAGTATAAGAATTGAGTTTGATGGTACTTAGTACCTCAACCAAGTCTAACATTCTTTGATAACATGTACATTTTTGATGAACTCATGAAAGTGGTCATCTTTCCTACTGGAAAAGTTCCTAAGTTATAACTCATATATTAAATTGTTTTTCACTCTTTATATTCAATTTGGACCAACAGATGTTTGATAGAATTCAAAAGAACAAGGACTGATCCATATGTGAATTTTAATATCACCTTCTTCTACAGCTCTTTCATTTGTGTTCAATGAGTTTTACTTAGAGTTATTATGGGGAAATTATGAAATATAGATTAATGGTTGCATTTTTATGCTTTTGATGTGTTGTTTAATGAGGTATGTGCTGTTTTATATCTTACATCAAAGAGACATCTGCTAGAAACCTTCTTATCACACACATCAAGTGACTTTTGCACTAATAAGCATAATCATCTGAATAATGGAATATGGTATCTCTTTTTTTATACCAATTAACTTACCTTATAAATTTAGTTCCCATTTTGAAACATAGCTTTTAATTTTGGAATTTAAATTTCACTTATTATTGGACATGCCTTTCCTGAAATCAACTTAAATGGTATGTAAGATTAGAGAAACAACCGAAGATACAAACATTTAATAGTCCTAAAGGTCACATAATAGAGTGCAGGAAATTGCCATAATGGTGTGACCTGCATCATTAAAAGTTTCCTTTCTATAGAAGTTATCAATTACCTTGGATTTATGATATGCATTTCCAGTCACTGAAAATCATTAATTTGATGAAATAGTCATCATATTCTAAAGTTAAAATGAGACATCGGTTCAAGTTATATAATAGTTTAAACAAAATCACCATATTGATGATCGGATTGCCTTAAGTTCACCTACTCCATGCATTTTGAAACCTATGCCTGCATGATTTAAAATCAAATTGCCCTTTCAGTGAATTATGAAGTATGTCAATATTTTCTGCAATGCTAAAGTAAATCAGTAAGATGTCTTTGTAAGACATAAGACCATAGAATAAACTATAAAATCAAAGAAACCAGACAAATACTATACAATTTATCATTCTATTTTTCTCTGTCTTTCTTTTTTTTTGCATGTAAACATAAAATTTTACATAAACCAATCAGAAACAGACAAGGACCCTGGTGTGCAAATTCATACTATCACTTAGTAAGCAATATGGGATGTAGTTACTAGAAAACTTATTTGAAAATGTTAAGGTTGAAATACCAAGTATTTAATAATTTCTCAGGGCAGATAAATAACCTGTTACTAGCATGGCAATTACAGACAGTCCCCAATTTAATGATTTTTTGACTTTACGATGGTGTGAAAGCAACACGTTCAGTGGAAATTATGCTTCGAATTTTGAATTTTGATTTTTTTCCTAGACTAGTGATATGAGCAGCCACACCATCACAAAGGCAAGCAACCAACACACTTAAAACTATTCTATAACCATATAACCATTTTGTTTTCACTTAAAACATTTTTTTTAATGTTTACTTATTTTTGAGAGAGAGAAAGAGAGAGAGAGAGACAGAGAGAGAGAGCACAAGTTGAGAGGAACAGAGAGAGAGGGAGACACAGAATCCAAAGCAGGCTCCAGGCTCTGAGCTGTCAGCACAGAGCCCGACAAGGGGCTTCAACCCACAAACTGTGAGATCATGTCCTGAGCCGAAGTCGGTCACTCAACTTACTGAGTCACCCAGGAGCCCCTTTTTTGTTTTCACTTTAAATACAGTATTCAGTAAATTATATCGTAAGATATTTAACACTTTATAAAACAGACCTTGTGTTAGATGATTTTGTCCAACTGTAGGCTAATGAGGTAGTCTAGGCTAAGCTGTGACATTTGGTAGGTTAGGCAAATTAAATGCATTTTTAACTTAGGATATTTTCAATTCATGATGAGTTTGTCATGATGTAACTCCATAGTAAGTACAGGAAGATCTATACTGTATTATCCCTGTCATTCCCAAGTGTGAAAACCTAAGTAAAGTATGTAGGGAGATTTTCACCTAAAAGTGAGAATAAAACATCAATTTGTTTTAGTATGTGAAATAAATGGCTGTATTTAAAGAATGAAAAGCACAAAAATTGTCCTTTAAAAAGTTTGGTTTTACATATATATCATAAACTTGATGTATTAATTGGTGTTTATAAAACTAGACTATACACTAAATTAATGGAAATATTATATAGAGAGAAGAACCTTTTCCAGAAAATGAAAATCAAATCAGTGACTGAAGTGCTATCAAAAAACAAACAACAATAAACCCACATACAGTAGCAGTGCACCATTAAACCTAGGTTCAAGTTTCAAGTTTCAGTCCTTCATTTAACTTGTTTACTGAGCTTACGCAAACCATAGGTTCTTTGGGCTTTGTCTTTGTCTTTAAAATAGAAGAAATTTAGTGAAAGGACCCTAAGGTCATGGTAAAATAATAAATCTTTCGTCCTTTAACAATACATTTCACTGTTTATTCACAGCAATTATAAAGATACAGCTTCCAAAATATTATTGTAATACACAATAGCTCTTATTTTTCTGTGTTTTTAAAATGTTGCACAAGCCTGCTCTGTATCACACTTCTAGATAAAACTACACACTGTAAATAACATATTGTTTTTAATTCTAACCAGGCAAATACAGCTGTCACCATTAATAGGTAAGTGCTGTTTAGGTATGACATAGTTCTATCAATTGCCTGTAGTATGCTGCATTACTTTAACTTTGTTGATCTTTTTCTGTATCTCAGCATTTCAGATAAATTACTAAGTCTCAGTTGACATTTGAATTAAAATTTCTCTGTGTCTCATTCCTACATATTTTTTGGGAAACGCTTTGAGAATCCAGGGCAGAACCATTTAATCTTACTTCTGTTTGACCTTGGTGACCTCAGCTCGGAGCAATATACAACATATCATCCATCTCAATTCCTAAATTTTATGCCCTTTATCTCATTTCGTATGTAATAAATTGCCTTTTATATGTATAAGTCTGAAAAATGACTCGAGAAGAAAAAGATTAGGTTTTAAGACCAAGGATGGGGGCAGAAAATCTACTTTTAAGCAAAAAGTAAATGTCTTCCTAAACATAAGGGGGTGTGATGAAGATGCTTTTGATAAAGCAGAATATAGAAAGCGTATAAAGTGAAAAATTTCAAGGCTTTTTTAAATGGAAGACTATCACTGAAAGAGGTCACTGAGCTATCAAATAATACGTGTGCGTCTTCATTAAGGAAGATGATTCCCCAAATATGTGTGTATATATATGATTGTGTGAATATATTGTCACATTTTAAAGCGATTCACTTTAGATGTTGAGTAAAACACTCATTTTGGAAATCATCTATAACCTTGAAATACTCATAAAATGTTCTTAAAAACAATCAAACTTGAGTCAGAAGAAGCTTCCAGATTAATTAGTAAAAATGCATGGGCAGAGTGACAATTTTTAAAATGTATTACAAGTACACAATCAAAACAATTTATAATGTAGGGAAGTTTAATGGGAAAAAGCTCAGTTCATCCATAGAAAAGGCATGGAAAAGGCAACCAATAGATTAAAGTAGAATTAAAGGAGAAGTCAACTAAATTCAATGTATGAATTTTATTTGGATTATGATTCAAATAAACCAACCACATCTTTCTCTCTCTCTCCCCCTATATATATATATATATATATATATATATATATATATATATATGAAACTTGAAAATTCACTGAAACTTGAACAGAAACTTGAAAATTCACTGAATATTTAATAATACCATAGAATTATTGTTGTTTCCTTAGGGGGAAAAATCTGTGAGTCTGACATGTTTCACTGGTCACTAATTCAGGACAAGTCATCTAAATATTAGTATATCGCCTAATAAAGTAGTCACACAATAAACTCTTGCTAAGTGTTGTCATTATTGTTTTATTCCTTAATATTTTAATATGTGGAATAGAAGCAAACAGTTCAAAGTCATAAGCTGCAAGTATATAAAAATTTAAAAAATCATATGCAGTCTAAGAGTCATGACAGAGTTCAGGACACATTAACTTATTCAAATTTGTATGCTACATCAAATTAGTTTAATTTCTCTCTCAGACCTGTTCTTTATGGTGAAGGTCAAAGGTTTAAATTTACATGCTCATATCTCTTTTTGGATTCCAACATAGTCCTAATTGAAATTTGACGTATATGCCTATTAGTTGAAATTATTCCTTTTCCATGCTTCATTAACAATGCACTTTACTATACTACAACGATAATGTTCATAATAAAAGTCTTCTATGCAATGTGGATTACATTGAAACATGATTGATTATCTCAAATGTAACATGGAATTCGTACTATAAAATTTCATATGGTGAAATTGAGTCTGTGACTAGAATTTAAATATATACTGAAATAAGCAAAAACAGTTTTTCATTGCATAAAAATGAAAAAAATTTTGAGAAACAAATATTTTTTTTTTACTTGGCTATGTACCAATTAAAGATAGATACTACATTCAGGACTTTAGTCAAGACATTTTATTTTCCTGTATTATTTAGGGAGTGACATCACCAAAATGGCAACATAGGTCATTCCCAACTTTGCTCCCCCCTCACAAGAAGAACAAGTAACATCTATTCAAAAGAGGATACCATTGAAAGAATCCTAGAATATGGGGTTGAGCTTGAAGTACCCCCTCAATCTGAGAGACATGACAGACCACATTAGAAGGGTAAAAGAATCAGCTAAACATTGAGCACATTCCCCATCCTCCAGGCCAGCAGAACTCCACCCACACAGATCTCCTGAGCCTTCAGCTCCTCCCTTGGGAAAAGAGAACATAGGTGACAACCAGCCTTTTGTGGGTCACCTTGGGGTACACTTTGTGGGACATTTTGGGGGGCTCTTACTCTGATCTTACACCGTGGTGATTGCCAGGAAATCTTCAGTTCCCACCCATTGGGAATCTGACTACTGGTAGGTGCGGGGGATAGGAGTGCTTCCAAAAACCAGCACTAGGATCTTGGCAGACCAAGTTTATACCTATAGGGCCTCAGTAGTAATTCCAACAGTGGCTTCACCCACCAACAGGACCAATTTGGGGCATACTCTGACCAGCGAACTTGGCAGAATACAGATCTGCCTCATTTGTATTCTCAAATATAGAGTTGTGCCAGCCCAAGAGTCTGGCTTGCTCACATCCAGGCAAGGTGCTAAGTCACAGCACCACTCATTGTAGAAAGTGTCTTTCGCCCATTTCACATGGTGAGCAGGTGACAACTCCTGGAAGTGATACAACTCAGTGGCCCTTGAGCCAAGAGGTGGGCAGACAGAACTGATTTGCTCCAAAGCAAAGCTAGTACTTGACATGGAGGCTCCTGGCTATGCACAGGCAGGGGGATTAATTCAGTGCCTAGGCTGAGGGTAGCTCCTAGTCCTTCTCACTCGGAGAGCCTGTTTGGAAAACTAAGAGTAGCCTGGAGTATTATCTCCCCCTGATTCCCAGGCAAGGGGGCTGAGACATAGTCCCGCCCTGTGTGGTGAAAGTCTTCTCACCCTATCTGATTAGAAGGCCTGTGACAACTCCTGGAAGCTGAGCAGCTCAGTAGCACTTGAGCCAAGAGTCAGCAAAACAGAGCCGATCGCCCCCAGGGCAAAGTCAGTGGCCCTATTTAGCCAAAACACTTGAGGTGCTGGTTGACTTAAGACAACAAACTAAGAAGAGCTAGTAAAGTTTTAGAGCTGCTTCTCTCACTGTGTCCAAGCAGGAAATCTAATTTAATCCCTTCTTATCACAGAATACAGCATTCAGCTTTTCTGACCAGGAAATCTAACACAGGACACTGGATAGTCAATTCAATAGCCCAAAGTACAGAGGCACTTGAACTGAGACCACAGACCATGGCTTTCCTTGTCTGCAGAGCAAAGCCAGGGGCCTCACCTGACCAGGGAATTCAGTACACACTGACACCTGATTCAACTCCCACGTGTTGTGCTGTACAGGCCCTGGACCTGTAGGATAGCAAGCCAGGGCACTGAAGCTAATTCATAGCCCTATCTATTACCTAACACAGTATTTAGTGTCAATCAGCTAGTAAGTCTGACCAAAGAATTCAAGGAACTGCAGAGCCATCCTACAGCCTCACATGGGTAGGGAACCAAGTCAGCAGTCTTAGCCACTGTTCTCAACCAGTGGGATGCCCCCACCTCATCACTATCTTCAGAACTCAAACAGTTGCCTCCCCCCAAAATAAACCGTAACAGCATGCCCACTTGTACAAAGACAATACCAGCAGTCACACCAAGAAACCCGAACTGAGCTGACTGGTGAAGAAGAACTGTCTCTCCATAGCAAACCTGTAAAGTCTGGAAGAGGAGCCAAACTACTCCAATGCACAAATACCAACGTAAAGAATCAAGGATCACTAAAAATCAGGTAAATATGACACCACCAAAGAAACTAATAGAGGTCTAATAACAGACCTAACAAAAATGAAAATCTATGAACTTTCAGACAAAGAATTTAGATAATCCTCTTAAGGCAGTTCAGTGAACTATAATGAACTATAAGGAAACATAGATAGGCAACTAACAAAATTAGGAAAACAATGCATGAATCAAACAAATAGTTTGCCCGCATGTAAGCACCTCAGGTACAACATTGTAAACAATAAACAATTCTCCATTCCCACCACGCACCTGCCTGTTGGTTATATGATGGCCCGTGCTATGGAACCACTGGAAAAGAAGATCTTTAAAGGAGTTTTAGTAGTTGAACTTGTGGGTGTTTTTGGAGCATATTTTTTTCTTTAATAAGATGAACACAATCCAAGATTTTAGGCAAACAATGAGCCAGAAATTTCCCTTCATCCTCGAAGTTTATTACAAATCCATTGAACGGTCTGGAATGCATGGAGTCAGAGAGGAGATCATGAAAAATGGCTGAAGAGCAAAAATTAGGACAAGTCATTGCATTCAGCCTCCCATCTAAGCTGTTTGACACCGTTGTGGGGGAGAAGATGAGCATACCATATTGCAGACTCCTGGCCCCACAAAACAAAACAGGAACTTCTGGTCTGCCATGGCTTAGTCATTTCCCATATACTATGCAAATCCCCTGCTTTTGTTTGTTGCTTTTCTTCGGCATTTATTATAAAAGATTATCGTTTAACAAATAAAAGACTAGGACATGAAAGGAAAAAAAATAGTTTGACAAGGAAAATGTAAGAAACAAAAATTCTAGAGTTGAAAAATGGAAAGTAACTCTCTCCTGAACAGCCCATGGATTAAGAGGAAATTAAAGCTGGAAAAAAAAGGTTTCTGAGATGGAACAGGAAACACAACATACCAGAATTTATGGGATGCGAGAAAAAGCAGGTCTATGAGGGAAGTTCGTAGCAATAAACACCAACATCAATAAGCAAAAAAAGATCCCAAATAAACAACCTAACGATATGCCTTAAGAAATTAGAAAAAAAAAAAAAGCACAAACTGAGTCCAAAGTTAGTAAAAGAAAGGAAATAATAAAGGTTAGAGCAGAAATAAATAATATAGGGGTGCCTGGGTGGCTCAGTTGGTTAAGCATCCAACTTTCAGGTTATGATCTTACAGTTCATGTGTTCGAGCCCCATGTCAGGGTCTGTCCTGACAGCTTGGAGCCTGGAGCCTGCTTTAGATTCTGTCTCTATCTCTATCTCTCTCTCTGCCCTTCCCCCATGAGCTTTGGCTCTGTCTTTCAAAAATAAATAAACATTAATTTTTTTAAAAAAATAAATAACATACAGAAAACAGAAAAAATAGAAAAAAGTAACTAAACTAAAAGTTGGTTTTTTGAAAAGATAAAATTGACAAACCTTTAGCTAAACTAACCAAGAAAAAAGAGAAAGAATCCAAACCAACAAAGTTATAAATGAAAAAGGACATTATAACTGACACCAAAGAAATTCAAAGGATCATGAGGCTGCTATGAATAACTATATGCAAACAAACTGTACAAGCTAACAAAAATGAAAAAAATGTCTTAGATATATACAACTCTCCAAGCCTGAGTCAGGAAGAAATAGAAAATCTATATAGACCAATAGCTAGTAATTAAACCCTCTCAACAACAATAAAAAAAAAAGCCCAAAACAAAACGGCTTCACTGATGATTTTTACCAAACATTTAAAGAAAAATTAACACCAATCCTTCTCAAAATTATTTAAAAAATTGAAAAGGAGGGAACACTCCCAAACTCATTTTATGATACCAGCATCATCCTGACACCAAAACCAAATAAGGACACTAGAAAAGAAAACTATAGGCCAGTGTCCCTGATGAATATGAATGCAAAAATTATCAGCAAAATACTAGCAAACCAAATTCAACAGCACACTAAAGGGATCATTCACCATAATTGAGTGGGATTAATACCTGGGATGCAAGAATGGTTCAACATATGGAAATCAATCAGTGAGATACATTATATTAATAGAATAAAAGAAAATAATCATATTATCACCTCAGTAGATGCAGAAAACTCATTCAACAAATTTAACCCCCACTCATGATAAAAATTCAACAGAGTAGTCATGGAAGAAACATATCTCAAGATAATAAAGGCCATATATGATGAGCCCACAATTAATATCATACTCAGTTGTGGAAGATGTTAAAGTTTTCTTTAAGATCAGGAACAAGACAAGGGTGCTGACTCTCACCACTGCTATTCGCCATAGTGCTGGGAGTCCTAGCTAGAACAATCAGACAAGATAGATAGATAGATAAATAAATAAATAAATAAATAAATAGTATCAGAATTGGAAAGGAAAAAGTTAAAATTTATCTTTTCCATATAAAAATTTATCTTTTCCATACAACATGACTTTACATATAGAAAATCTTAAAGACTCAAACAAAAAAACCTGTTAGTCTAATCAATGAGTTCAGTCAAGTTGCAGGATACAACATTAATATAGAAAAGTTATGGAGTGCCTGGATGACTCAGTCAGTTAAGTGTCCGACTTAGGCTCAGGTCATGATCTTACAGCTTATGAGTTCAAGCCCTGTGTCGGGGCTCTGTACTGACAGCTCACAGCCCGGAGCCTGCTTCAGATTCTGTGTCCCTCTCTTGCTCTGTCCCTCCCCCACTCATGCTCACTCGCTCTCTCTCTCTTTCTCAAGAATAAATAAACATTAATATTTTTTAAAAGTTAATAGCATTTCTATACACCAACAGCAAATTTTCTGAAAAAGAAAGATTTCAATCCCATTTACATTAGCATCAAAAACAACACTTAGAATAAATTTAACTAAGGAGCTTCAAGGTCTCTACTCTGAATACTATAAGATACTGGTAAAAGAAACAAGACACACCAGTAAATGGGAAGGTATCCCAATTTGGGATTGAAAGAATTAATATTGTTAAAATAGCAATATTATAAAAGCCATCTAGAGACTGACTGCAGTCTCTATCAAGATTCTAATAGCATAGGGGCGCCTGGGTGGCTCAGTCGGTTGAGTGTCTGGCTTCAGCTCAGGTCATATTCCCATCATTTGTGGGTTCAAACCCTGCATGGGGCTCTGTGATGACAGCTCAGAGCCTGGAGCCTGCTTCAAATTCTGTGTCTTCCTCTGTCTCTGCCCCTTCCCTGCTCATACTCTGTGTGTCTCTCTCTCTCAAAAATAAAAAAAAAAATTAAAAAAAAAAGATTCTAATGGCATATTTTATAGGGATGGAAAAAAAAACCCTAAATTTTATATAAAACCACAAAAGACCCCGAATAGTTACAGAAATCCTGAGAGAGAACAAAGCAACAGGAGGTACCACACTTCCTGATTTCAAATTATATTATATAAAGTTGTGGTCATGAAAACGGTATGGTACCAGCATAAAAACACATAGGGATAGACCGATGGAATAGAATCAAGAATTCCAAAAGAAACCTAAATATATATATGGTCAACCACTATTTGACCAGGGAGCCAAAATACTCACTGGAGAAAAGATAGTCTCTTCAATACATAGCACTGGGATAATTCAATATTCACATGTAGAGGAATGAAACTGGGCCCATATCTTACACCACTTACAAAAGTTGACTAGTAATGGATTAAAGACTTACATGCAATGTAAGCCCTGAAACCATGAAACTCTTAAACAAGATTATAAGAACAAATCTCCTTCACATGGGTCTTGGTAATACATTTTCAAATATGGCACTTGAGGCCCAAGCAACAAAATGAAAACTAAAAAAGTGAAACTGCATCAAACTAAAAAGCTTCTGCACAGTGAAAGAAACCATCAACGAAGTGAAAAGATAACCTATGGATTGGGAAAAAAATATTTGCAAACCACATATTTGGTTAATATCCAAAATATATAAAGAACTCACACAACTCAAACATAGCAAAAAAAAAAAAAAAACACAAAAAAACAAAAAACCTCAAATAATCCAATTAAAAAAATGAACAAAGGACCTGAACAGATATATCTTCAAAAGAAGATATACAAAAGACCAACAAGCACATGAAACAATGCTAAGCATAATTAGTCATTAAGAAAATGCAAATTAAAAGCAAAATGAGATATCACCTCATGCCTGTTAGAATGGCCTTGATAAAAAAGACAAATGATAACAATGTTTATACATGGATGCAGAGAAAAAGAACCCTTACGCACTGCTGGTGGGCAAGCAAATTGGTATTCGCACCTATAGAAAACAGTATAAAGGATCTTCAAAAATTCAAAATTAGAACTTCCAAATGATCCAGCAACCCCTCTTCTATGAATATGTCCACATATAATGGAAAATGCTAACTCAAAAAGATGTGTGTTCCCTCATGTTTATAGCAGTATTATGTACAAGAGCCAAGACAGAAATAACCTAAGTGTCCATCGATGGATGAATAGATAAAGAAGTGTGGGATGTGTGTGTGTGTGTGTGTGTGTGTGTGTGTGTGTGTGTGTGTGTGATGGAATATTATTCAGTCATAAAAAATGAGGAATTTCTGCCATTTGTAATGACATGGATGGACCTTGAAAGTTAAGTGAAATAAATTAGACATTTAAAGACAAATACTTTAACACTTACATGTGAAATCAAATCAAACCAAACCAAACAAAAAATCTAGAGAAAAAGATATCAGACTTCTGTTTACTAGAGGTCAGGGTTAGGGGAAGAAGGAATTGGAGGAAGGTGGTCAAAAGGAACAAACTTCCAACTGATCTGGGGCACCTGGATGGCTCAGTCAGTTAAGCTTCTGACTTTGGCTCAGGTCATGATCTCTCAGTTCCTGAGTTTGAGCCCCACGTGGGGCTGTGTGCTAACAGCTCAGAGCCTGGAGCCTACTTTGGATTCTGTGTCTCCCTCTCTCTCTGTTCCTTCCCCGCTTGCATTCTGTCTCTGTCTCAAAAATAAATAAAGATTAAAAAAATTTTTTAAAGGAACAAACTTCCAGTTATAAGACAATTAAGTACTAGGGATGTAATGTACAACATGATGACTATAGCTAATAGTGCTGTATGATATGTAGAAAAGCTGTTAAGAGTGTAATTCCTAAGAGTTCTTATCACAAGGAGAATTTTTTCCCTTTATTCTTTTCTTCTTTCTTTTCTTTTTATCTTATCTATATGAGAAGATGGATGTTAGCTGAACCTACTGTGGTAATCAAACATTTCATAATATATGTATGTAAGTCCAACCATCTTGCTGTATGCCTTAAATTTAAATAGTAAAGCATTTTAATTATTTCTCAAAAAACTGGAGAAAAAGATTATTTATTATTACAAATTAAAAAGTTTGTAATTTTTTCCAGAGTGCATATTTCTGTTATGTAAACTTTTTCTTGAATCCAAAGTATTGTATTTTGAAAATACATAGCTATTTACCAAGTCTAATTCTTCAAAGTACATTTAACAAAACACCTCTAGAATAAATATCCGCTGGCTTCTTCTCCAGGATAGAGTTCCTTTCTCTTCATCCAGGTACCTTCATCCTGGTTTTCCTTTGGTAGATTTCACCTTTCCCATGTGTTGTAGCAGTCCTGAAATCCCCTGTGGGCTTAAGCTAAGTAGCAAATGACCTGGTTGCAATGGTTAGCTTACAAACAAGTATGAAGGATATATTCATTAAGACTTTCTGGGAAAGTTTCTTTACTCTTCTTACAAAAACAAACAAACAAAAACCTCTAGTCAGTATGATATGAGAAAATGAGTGACCTCTGTAAGTATTAAAGGCATTTTTCTACCCAAGGGTGAATTGATGCCGGCGAAGTCAAAGTTGAAAGAATTGTAAAAAAAAAAAAAAAAAAAAGGCACCTAACCTTAATTAAATATGTCTGAAGACATTTTTACCTACCTATATTATTTTTATTCCATATACACCTAGAAAACATTGTAATTGTTTTAGGTAATTGTGTGAAAGGTCAGAAAATTTTATAACAGCTTTAATAAGGCCATTGGTTTATTGTGGACTGTAGGATGATAGTTTGGGGACTTCCAAACATATCTCTGGAGAAAGATCCAGGAACGTGCATTTACACAGGCATACTTAGATAATGCTGATGTTATCAGAATTAAATTTCTCTTTGCGTCAAAATCCCCTGGGATCTTTTAAAAAATGTAGATGCTTACCCCATCCTCCACCCCCCCAAACCTCATCCAAGTATTCTCTTTCAGTGATGGGGTTCAGGTGATGCTATCTACGCAAACTCTATAAGCACATTAATGTACAGCCATGGCAGATCACCAAAGCTCCAAGGCTTCCCAAGCTTTAATGTGCAGACAAATCATCCAGATACCCTGAGATAACACAGATTCTGATTCAGTAAGTCCGGGGTAGGACCTAAGATCCTGCATTCTTAACAGGCTTTCAGGTGGTGTCCAGGCTACTGCTTCACATACTACACACTGAGTAGCAATGACCTGTACATTTTTAATGGTAAATCAAGCTTGACACAGCCAGATATGTCACAGATGAAGTAGATAAGAAACTGGCACTAGTAACTATCCAATGTGTTAGGGCAGGCGTTAAGACCACAGATCCTGTTAGACATTTTAGGAAAAGTCCAGTCTACCAGCCAAAGATGATATTGAAGTTTATGACTTATTTCTGAATTATGATGTAGTAATATACTACTGTATATATACTGTAGTAATATACTACATCGAGAAAAAGCAAATGCACTGTAGTGAAAGGGGACAACATTAATTTTGTAGCTATTAAGTCTGCAGTAGTAGGAAATGCATAATATTTGAATTTATTTTATAAGGCACATACAATGGAACTCGAACAATTTAATAGTTTCTTTTTGGAACACTTTTTTTTTTTAACAGGAAAGTCCATTTTGATGTTATGCATTTAAAAGACAAACTAGGTATTAGAGAAATTAACATTTAGCTTTTGGAAAACATTGACTTGGTAGCAGGGAGTCTGTTCTCCTTGCTGTTACCCTGAACATTTCAATTTCAGAAAGTTGCATGACTTTCGAATCTCCTCCATGTAAGACATTCTACTTGACATAAGGATTTATTTCTGGCTTTCCATCAGTTTCTAATTAATAGCACCACTGTGTGTTACATGATGTGAGAATTGAAAATCTCTAAACAGTACCACAGGAACACCACATTGCACTTCTACTTGAAAAAACACCTGATCAGTTACCCAGCTGTTTCCTCCAGATGTTGTCTGTAAACTCAAAGGTTATAGTTTCACTAAAACTAAGATTAATTTGACTTTATCTTACCATTAAAAAAAAACACAGCTATTAAAATCAAGTTTTAAACAGCCACAAGTATACACAATCAAAACATGCAGAACTTACAAAATATATATATTTTAAAGAATTTCTGTACGCTTTTACAAATCTAAGTGCAAAAAATAGTTTGTATGATTTATAAATAAAGCATAGAGTGATATAATTTTACTGTTTTTAAGAAAAAAGCATTATCTTCCCTCTGAATGAACTCTCATGAAGTAAAAAAGCATATCATTATTTGTGCAGAATAATGACAGAATTTAGTCTAAGAGGAAAAACTCAGCAAATGGTGAATGCTTTTGAGATGGGAAATAAAATATAATATCAGTAGACTCCCTTTCTAGTCCTTATTTGGAAAACACAATTGACTCAATGTAAAAGATTGTGTGTGTGTGTGTGTGTGTGTGTGTGTGTTACTTTACAGACTTTTTGCTTAACAACATGATTCTACTGCATTGCATATGATCCTATAATAGGATATTATTAGAGTCTTAGGCATTAAAATTTGTCCTTCATAAATGGTGTTATGGCATTTAATTATAAGTATACTATTTTATAATAAAATCATAATGCAAATGTAAATCCCACACTAACTCTGCATTTGATTAACCAAATATCTGTGTAATTCTATAATTTTTATGTTTTATATAGATTCAAAATTGTAAAATGAGATTTAAACTTGGATTATTCTATCAATGGGAATATAATTTATCTTCATTAATTGTATGTTTCATCTATTACTCACCAGAATAAAACAAAAGTCTTATGGAAAACTATAGCAATAGTATTTATTAAATGAGTATTTACCAAGTCTGATTGTGAATATGCCTTGGGTATGTACTCTTCCCTAAACTATGGTTCTCTATGTAATACTAAGAGCGTGACATGTATGCATCAATATTTATTTCTAAGATCCATGTCCTCTATGACCAAGCATAATTCGGTTTATAAATAAATATTCCTTTCTTGTTTTCAAAAATTATTGTGCATTAAATTAGTAGTCCTTCCTTTAAAAGGAAAAACAAAAACTTTGAACTATAAAGTGAAGTTTTGCATATACCAATTTCACAACCAGGTTAAAATGACCAAACCAATAACCAAAAAACACAAAACAGGGGATGGGAAATTGAAAAACACAATTGTTGATTTAAATAGATGATAGCTAGCTAGCTAGATAAGTGAATAAAGAAAGAAGAAATGAAGGCATTTAGGTCTCCGTTTGAGAACGACAACTACACCAATAGCAGTAGTATCTAGTGTTTGCTACATACGAGGCACCATGGTAAGCGCTATATATTTGTTATTTAACTCCATGAATCTTATGATATGGGTAACTTTGTTATTCTCACTTTACATGTGAGGGAACTGAAGGTTGAAAAGGTCTAATTAATTTGTTGAATGTCAGATCACTCCTAAGTGGAACCACTGGTACTCGAACCTATATCAGACTTCAAAGCTTATCATCTTATCCAAGCTATACTGGACAGCCAGGAAGCAGTAAACCTAAAGACACAGAAAATGTACGTTTACCATTATTTTGAAATAACTCTCCAGTCAAAATACATCTTTAGGATATACCATTGTTATTTATCAAGAACGTCACAGTAAAGCTGAAGGAAAAAAACAGTTCAGTTGATACAGGCAATGAAACAGCTGATGAATCGTTTATTGATACAGCACACAATTTATAAGCACTTTTATCTGGTACAAATAAAAATAAATTACAAATAAAATATTTTAAATATTAAGATGCTCAACATCACTAATCATCAGAGAAATGCATATCAAAACCACAGTGAAGTATCACGTCACACCAGTCAGAATGGCTAGTATCCAAAAGACAAGAAATAACCAGTGTTTTCAAGTGTGTGGAGTAAAGAAAAGCCCTGTGCACAGTTTAGGAATGTAAATTGATACAACTACTGTGGAAGAGAGTATGGGGGTTCCTCAAAAAATTAGCAATAGAAGTACCATATGTTCTAGTAATTCCACTACAGAAAATGAAAACTGATTCAAAAAGACATGTGCAACCCTATGTTCATTGCAGCATTATTTACAACAGGCAAGATCTGGAAGTAACATAAGTGAGCATCAATAGATGAATGGATAAAGGAGATGCAGTCTATATATACGATGGAATATCACTTAGCCATGAAAAAAGGAATGAGATCTTGGTCTTTGAAACAACATAGAAGGGCCTAGAGGATATCATGCTAAGTGAAATAATCAGAGAAAGAAAAAAACCACATGATTTCATTTATATGTGGCATCTAAAAAAATGAAACAAAGCAAAACAAAGCAAATAAACAAATAAGTAAACAAAAAACAGAAATAGACTCACAAATGCAGAGAACAGCCTGGTAGTTGCCAAAGGAAGGGGAGATTGGAGGATGGGAAAAATAGGTAAAGGAGATTAAAGGGTACAAACTTCCAATTATAAATAAATGAAATAAGTCACAGAGATGAAAAGTACAGGATAGGGAATATGGTTAATAATATTGTAATAGCATTCTATGGTGACAGATGGTAACTATACTCATCATGGTGAGCATTGCACAATGTACAGAATTGTCAAAACACTATGTGGTGCACCTAAAAATATCAATGTATATACCCTTGTTCAAATAATAAAACTTTAAAAAATAAATAATATATAGCCACATTCTAACACAAAGCAAAACATCTCCCTTAATAAGAAACAGAACAAGAAACAGAGTGAAGGGGCGCCTAGGTGGCTCAGTTGGTTAAGCATCCGACTTTGGCTCAGATCATGATCTTGGGGTTTGTGAGTTCGAGCCCTGCATTGAGCTCTCTGATGTTGGCCCAGAGCCTGCTTCAGATCCCCTTCTCTCTATCTCTCCACTTCTCTCCATGCCCTCCTTTGCTCATTCTCTCTCTCTCTCTCTCTCTCTCTGTGCGTGTGTGTGTGTCAAAATAAATAAATAAATAAAGTGAAAAAAAGAAAAAAAGAAACTCAGAGTGAAGCTGTGACTTAGGTAGTAAGGGTGCGACGGAAGGATCCAGAGCCCAAAAGCAAGCAGTGGACACACAAAGTTTACTCCTATGTAAAAATGAAACTGATTACACCTCATGTGAAAGAAGACCTAGAACCAACTTTTCTATGTGAAGCCAATAATTAGAATCCCGCTCACCCTCTCATCGATGAATACAGAAAAACGAGCAACTGCTGACAGAGTTTTCTTGTTGTGAGACAGTAACTGGGAACTAGGAAGTGGATTGTTGCCTATGTAGGCTTGACGGGTTTACAGGACAATATCATGGAGTGAAAGTCGAGCTACTAGACTAATGGCTTGGAAATCTGGAGGTCATTGTATGAGATAATCATGGAATCACAAAACAGCAAAGGGAGAAAGAAGTTGAGAGAAAACGGAAGCTCCCTCAAGACATAATAAACTCCCAACACCTGATCACACATGTATAAAGAAACTAATACTAATAAAGTTCTTTGATAAACTTGAAAGATCGAAGAATCTATGCCATAGAAATAAAAATAATACAGC
Source organism: Acinonyx jubatus (assembly GCF_027475565.1). NCBI lineage: Eukaryota > Metazoa > Chordata > Mammalia > Carnivora > Felidae > Acinonyx > Acinonyx jubatus. The sequence goes on from NC_069381.1 coordinate 178,226,802, forward strand.
AATCTGAAAGTGCTTTAAAATTAGAACGTTAAATTCTCAAATATGTAGAGTAGATATGAGCATACACACACACACAAAAAAAACCCCAAATCTATAAAGCAGATCAGGGATCTTTTACCTGAGAATCAAGTACAGGTAATTATGACAAAGAACCAACTGAAAATCCAAAAATTGAAAACACAATCCTTAAAATAAGCATTTGAAACACTAAATAAATGGAGATAAACAATAGATTCTATAAATGCAAAAGATAAATGAAAGTTTTAGATATTAGAGCACACCTACAGTTTTGATGTGAAATACAAGGTTAATAAATGGAGCTTTACAAAATAGAAAGTATGTTCCTTGATGCTGAATTCAAGAGTAAGTCTGTCAGATCGAGGAAGTAGAGAGAGAATGCAAAATCCTCATCACTGTCTTCAAAAAAATTTTTTTTGTTCACTTTGTAAAACTGCTATAAAGGGGTCTGTGATATAGCAGTGGGAAAATAAATGAAGATCTACCAAATGAAAACAAGAGGAGGATATTTATTAAGAGACTGCTGTAGATGTCAGCCACAACCATTTGCATTTTGGCAGAAACTCAAAGGGAGGCAGAGAAGTAGAAAAGTTTTATAGTGAGGAAAAAGGAAGGCTTCAGGCCTACCCTCATTGAAGGCTGTTAGTACACAGAAATTGTAGATTTCTTTAACTAGAAGTGGAACATTTTATGTGATAGGTTAAGGGTACATCTTTGGCTTATTCTAGTTGGTCAGAAGTTAGAAGCAGGGACAAAAATTAAAGAAGCTGCCAGTTATTAACTAAGTTCTGTCTATTTGAATCCAAATGTTACAGGGGCTACTGTTTGGATTTTGGATTGCTGGTGGAGATAGCAGTCTGACCTTCTGTAACTCTGAATTTACAGCAGGATGGCTTCCTGGGTTGGTCACTATAGAATAGAGATTGGTTTCCTGGACTGGTTGTGGGTCAGGGTCCTATTTCTATAGATGGTCTGACCATTCTCCCATCTATCACTGGATCAGTCTACTCTATTTGTCTATTCAGTCTCTCACTAGGTTACTTTCGCGGCAGACTTTGCAAAAGTCTTCTTTTTTTTTGACAAGATAGTAATGCTGAGTTCTTGAGACCCTTAAATATGTAGGCTGCCAATTATGGAATGCTCACACTGTCTATCATCATCGAGGAAAACACATGTAGTTCAGAATTTTTTAACTTTTTGTTGTGAAAGATCCCTGATCATAGCACTCATCTCATCCTTCATACTTGCCCCTATGCAGAATCAGCCACAAGCCATCAGTTCCTGTGCAGGCATCAGTTAAGTGATGGGATAATTAGTGAGAAGCATTTTTTATGTTTTTCTTAAGTAGTTACTTAAGAAGTAGTATTACATGTCACTGATGTGCAGCCAAGCCTAAAAGAGTCTTGATTGCTTGTTGGTGGTTATGATCATCTTTCTGGCATAAAAATCCACCTGAAATGTCTACAAGGATAAATGTCCTACAAGGAAATACACGCTCACTTTCAAGGCCTCTGAACAGCACCGCATATGAAGGTGAGTAGCCCCATGAACTTCCTGTCTCAGTCAAAATGAAAGACTCTTTCCCCATTTCTTTCCCAGTGAGGGGAAGTTGTGAAGCAGAAATTCATCTGCTCCCTCAGGATCAGAAGTTCCTAATTCTATCCCTTATTCTCTACAGCCTTTATCCTAAGATTCCGGCTTCTAACTGCTTGACAAAACACAGCTGCCAGCTCCCTCAGTAAGTGTCTTTATGAACACATTTGGCTGCTTGTCTTTCAAACATCCATAATTCCAGCAGGAACACTTTTAAATTTATTCCCACAGCAGTTACCCTCTATTTCTCTCCTCTTGACTACTCCCATGTCTGTTTCCCCTCTCCCTGCCTCCTCAGTTCATCACGGAAACTGAGGGCACAAGCAGAATGCCCCGGGCTATGAATGCTAGCTGGGGTTCCCTCAGCAGCCAGAACATCAATATCCACAGATAACGTGGGTGGCACTCGAACTGTGGAGGCGATTGTAATTAATTCAACGAAGATTGAAAGTTAACATACGGAACCAAATGTAGAAGTAACTCAAAAAGTGAGCTGTCTGGATGGGTCAGTCAGGTAAGCATCTGACTTGGGCTCAGGTCATGAACTCCCAGTTCGTGGGTTGGAGCCCCGCGTAGGGCTCTGTGCTGACAGCTCAGAGCCTGGAGCCTGCTTCAGATTCTGGGTCTCCCTCTTTCTCTGCCCCTCCCCTGCTCATGCTCTGTTTCTGCCTCTTAAAAATAAATAAATTTAAAAACAAAAACAAAAACAAAACAAAAAAAACAGTGAACTATCTGGTGAAAGAACTATAGAGGCATGTAAACATAACCGCTCAGTAAAACTGACTCCAAGTCCTACACTAAATCTGGCAGTGATACATATGACAAAATCATTGCCTATTTCTCAGACCTGGTGCTTTTTTTCAGTTTTCAGTTTAGGAGGACTTGGAAGAAATCTACCCAACTTTTGGGGTATTTTTGGCTACCTCTTGCAGTCTTCAATGAATTACTTCAAATGAGTTAAGATTCTATCGAAGCTAGTCTGTTAGAAAGGAAGAAGAAAGACAAGTGCTCTATCCATGACAAGTAACTCAAGACCATACAAGTCAATCAGGCACCCTGCCAAACTGCAAATGCCTAAATTTCAAATCTACATTACAGTTCTAGAACAAAAACGGACAATGACCGGAGCACTAGAGGAAGCATAGAAGCTGATTCGTCTGATTCTTCCTAAGTACTTCATTGTGTATCTTTTCCTCACAAGGATAATTATTCCCACTGTTTGGAATTGTTAGTAAGGAGACTGTGTCCAAGTGGACAGATTATCTGTGTTTATCAGAAGAGGCTATTGCTTCCCCCCACCTTTTTTTTCCAATGCAAAAGTCTAGAGAAACTCTATTAAAAAGAGGCTAAAGGAGATAGGAAGAGATAGCTTCTTCAATATTCAATTCTGAATTCAGATTCCTGGCCCAACTTTATTTCATTTTTTTCTTTAATTCCTAATGGCCATTTAGGATAAAATAAACAGCAAACCAATGAAGGTTAAAAAAAAAGATTTTTATTTTTTGTTGGTTTTGTTGTTGTTGTTTTGTTTTGTTTTGTTTTGTTTTGTTTTGTTTTTTGAAGATAAATCCAGACTCTAACAGGAAGCTTCACAGGTCAGTCTCCAAGTCAATTCCAAGATCCCCATAATCACATCAACAAAAAGTAGGAAGCTAAAGTGGTCCAGATCCTAACAAGAGATTTGTCACCCCACACAGCTCTGGGCTTGGAAGAAATTGCGCAATGGAAATAACCAATACATACAGCATAAGAATGTATTCAGTTACATTAGTAAATCAGGAAATTTACGCCAGCTCCAGAGAGATGAATCTTTAATATCACTGTCCAGGAAATACAGTATGTGGATCAGAGATCACAGTATGTTCTTACCCTTTTCTTATTTTTTCAGAGGGAGTTCATAACGGTGATCCTGTTTGCATTTGCCATTAAAACTAGAGTACACTGAGGCATGAATATTTAGATGGTATACAATATTAAGGAGAACCACACCTAAAAATAATTATGAAATCTATGAGAAAATCTGGATGTGGAATTGAATGTAATATATGAATATGACACCAGGTTTGCTTGTTTGCTCTTTCCTTTGAATGAACTTAAATTTATAGGAGATATCATTGCATTATGTTTAGTCTGAGCATTTTTGCCATTTCCATGGTTGTCAGAAAAATAGGGAAGTGAGTTGCAATCAATAAAAAGACATGATTTCATAGGAATAAGGAGTATCACTCTTTCTGCAGTTTGCATAAACTACCAAACCTACCTTTTGCTTTATGCTAATTTGTGTCTTTTATTTACAGCTGAAAAAGCCATAAACAATGGGGTAGGGAGGTAGTACAAGAAATGGGATTCTTGGGGTGCCTGGGTGGCTCGGTCGGTTGGGTGTCCGACTTCGGCCCAGGTCATGATCTCACAGTTTGTGAGTTCGAGCCCCGCGTCGGACTCTGTGCGACAGCTCAGAGCCTGGAGCCTGCTTCAGATTCTGTGTCTCCCTCTCTCTCTGCCCCTCCCCAGCTCTCTCTCTCTCTCTCTCTCTGTCAAAAATAAATAAACACTTAAAAAAATATAAAAATAAATAAATGGGATTCTTAGGAAAAATTTTGTACATGACCCCTAGTAGTAGCCTTTTCGTCCTTGTTCCTACCTCTAATTAATATCCAGTCTTCCTTGAAACTTTTCTTCCAAATGATATCTTTTTAGTTTCCCCCCTAGAGTTTTTCCTACATGATCAGTCTCACAAGGTAGTTGTGCAAAGGGAGTTTTATTGGAAGTTTAGTGGTGCAATGATAAGCATATAATGCTGTAATTTTCCTCCAAGCATTACTAAGGTGCAATCTACAAATTGGGATACGTTGTGGTATTGGTTTTATTCACTTTATAGTAGTTTCTAATTTCCTTGTTTTTATTCATGGATTATTTAGAAGAAAGTTGTCTGATTTTCAAGTGCTTGAATATTTTTTCATGACCATTCAATTATTGTGCTTTTTTTGTTCATTTCACTTTCACAAGCTAATATGTCCTGTACGTAATTTCGATTATTTTCAATTCATTAACAGTAATTGTTTTATGGCTTAGAATGTAGTTTTAATTTGTGAATGCTCCATATGAATTTTAAAAGGACGTATATTCCACAGTTGTTGGCTAAAAGTATTTTGGTTTTTGTTTATTCAGCGAAAATAACTTCGAAGAAGAAGAAGAAGATTGGAATACTTAAAACTACTCGATTTAAAGATTTATTGTAAAGCTACAGTACTTAAAACAGCCCCACCCGCCACATACACACACAAAATTTGTGACAAAGATATCTCAAGACATTGCCAATTGTCTCCTGGGGTGCAAAACTGACCCTGGTTTAGAACCACTAATCCACCTACACCAGTTTGTTTCTTTTTTCTTTTTTAGAGCCTATCTTTTACCATAATTTTATTTTTAAACTTCCGATACCCTTATGTTTTAGGTATGACCATTTTATTTTTAATTTTATCTGAATATGCCTGTCCACACACTGGTGGTTTTGTCCTTTTACATTTGTATTGCTGACATTTTTCAAACTCATCATCTTTTTCTATATTTTGTTGTGTTCTTATTTATTTCCTTATATACTGGATAATACCATTTTTAAAACCCCTTTATTCCTTCCACTGGTTTTCATGACATACACTGCATTTTTAACATGTGTACTTCTCAAGAAAATTGATTCACTAAAGTATGAAATGCATTAGCATTCTCTTTTCAAGAAATACAAGCAAGGTCTTCAAAATATTTTAGCTCCTATCCTCCCCTTCCCCATCTTTCTTACGTGTTTTGGATTTTAATACTTCCTGCAGTAGGTAGAGTAAAGCTTCTCCCATCCCCAAAGATGTTCGCATCTAAATTCCCAGAACCTGTGAATATGTTACCTTACGTGGCAAGAGGGATTTTGCATATGTTTGACTTTGCATATGTGATTGAAAATCTTGAAATGGGAAAATTATCCTGTATTATCTGGGTGAGCTCAATGTATCACAGAGTGCTTATATGTGAAAGAGGGAGGCAGGGGAGTGACAGGAAGGAGATTGGCAACTGAAGAACAGACCAAAATGATAAGATTGCTAGAAGGAGGGCAGAACCAAAAAGATGCAGGCAGCCTCTGGAAGAAGGAAAGGGGAAGGAAACAGATGCTCATCTGGAAGCTCCAGAAGGAATGCAACCCTATCACCCCTGGATTTTAGCCAAATGATGTCCATTTCAGATTTCTGAACCTCAGGACTTTAATATAATAAATTTGTGTTGTTTCCAGCCCCTAAATGTGTGGTAATTTGTTACAGCAGAAGTCATAAACTAAAAAACCACATTTAGTCTATACCAGTCCCCATTCCCATCCTGGCACACTCACTATTTTTCCCTCGGTCAGTTTTCATGTAGCGTCTGTGTTTACGGACTGATTCTTCACCACTGCTTCTTGGACCACATTATAGCCTGTAGGGTTCGATTTCGTTTGTCGTAAAGAGTATCTTCATGTAGTTCTTTGGGTGAAGGTCTCTGTGTGACATGTTCCATATATCTTTTTGTGAAATTGTATTTGCCATACCTTAATTCCCAAAAGAGTGATTGTCTGGGTAGACAATTCTATTTTCTCAGCACACTATCAAGCTACCATTCCACTGCCTTCCTGCCTCCAATGTGGCTTTGGGGAGACAATTAGTCATAGCGTACCTTTTACTTTTGTTCTCCTATAAAATGCTTCCAAGTGTTTTAATTAGCCAATTCAACTATTTCCTTTTATAGTTCATTAGCTACTAAGAAACTATGAGACATTCTCGGACATAATAAAAAAATAATAATAAAAAGATTAGTCTCAGGGTAGACCCCTTATATTTATTCAAAAATTCTACTGACAGCCAGTGCCGCAGGTGCAAGTGTTTGTGTGTTTGTTTGTTTGTGTTTTTTTCATCTTTCCCTAATCTTTACTTTTAGCTAAAGCATATATTTCTGTTATTGTTTATTTCCAGTGTCCTTTTAACCTTCTTTACTGTAGTTCCTCTAGTGTGGTGAAACTTATTTTCTGCCTGCTTCTATAAACAAATTTTAAAATTTAAAACACGTGTTTATTTATAATATTAATTTGAATCCTCTTGTTTTTCTTCCCCCAATTATTCTGGCTAGTGGTCAACACATTCTTTAACCTTTTCAAAAAACTACCTTTCATTTTCATTGATTTTCTCTATTGTTTTTCTGTTGATTCTATTTAACACATTTTCACACTGATCATTATTATTCTTTCTTCTATTCACCCTGGGTTTAATTTGCTTTTCTTTTTCTATTTTCTGAAGGTGGATGCTGAAAGCACTGATTTGAGACTTTTTATCTTTTTTAATACAAGTGTTTAGTGCTATCAATTTCCCATGAATTACTGCCTAGGGTTTATACATACACATTTTCCCCCTGTTCTTATCTAACTTTGTGAACATATGGAATCCAGTTAATACACTTTAATGATCTTGGCTGGTAAGTCTAATATGTGTGTCAGTTCTGAGTCAGTTTCAGTTGACTAATTTTTTTTTTTCTCATCGTGGGTTATATGTTCTTGCTTCTTTGCCAGATTGCCAATTTTTTTATTGAACCTCAGACATTATGAATTTTAGCTTCCTGGGTGCAGAATATTTATGTTTCCCTATAAACTTGAGATTTTTTCTAGGATGTGATTGGAAACAATTTGAATGGGAGTGGGGAGATCTTGTTCTGAAATTTTGTTGGATAAAACTGGAACAGCACTCTGTCTAAAGCTCATTTTTCTCAAAGACTTAGACAAGATACTTCTGCATACTCTATACAATGCCCCGTTTCCAGTTTGCCTGTGGAAACCAACTGTATTCACCCTTTTTGGGCACTAGGCATGTTATCTCTAAACTTGTTGGGTTGATCTTCCCTATCCTCGAGTAGTGACCCACATGTATATGCGGATCAGTACTCAACTAAGTTGTCCAGATGGACTTTTTGCCCATCTCCAGAATTACAGCTTTGTGTACCACTCTCCTTTCTAATATTCTTTCCTGTGAACTATATAGCTGCTTTGGTTTCCCTGGACTCCCAATTCTGTCTCCTCACTTCAGGGAGTTCACCGGTTTCCATCTGGGTTCTCCCTTCTTGTATCACTGACTCAAAATTCTCTCAAGGCCATAAGCTGTAGTATCATAGGAATCATGTCATTAGTCTTATTTTTGTGGTTGCTGCTCATATGTTTTAGGCAGGAGGTTAAATTCAATCCATATTCATTTTAGCTGTAAGGAGAAGGTTCACTTTCAATAAATCTTAAAATTCTGTACTTGAATCTAAACTTTCATTGAGTTTTATGTCCGAATGCAAAATAATCTTTGTCCTTTTATCTATAATGCATAAATCTAGTCATATATATATATATATATATATATATATATATGCATATACATACATATACATATATATATGACTTTATTCCTTTCTTGCATTTAAAATACGTCCTTGGTATTGTAAAGTTCTGAACAAATCTTTTGCCTTTCCAAATGACTGAGAAAAGTATACAAGGGAAATCTATTATTTAATAACTGCAGTTACACTTCATGTGCGAAGTCCTCTGTACAAATAGTCACCCACTATAAGTTACTGACAAAAGGGCAGAGTTAACAGCAGGAGAAAAAAGTATTCAACAAAAATTTATTCTATAATGTAATGACATTAATTCACAAGATTACATTAAGCTGGCACTCTGATGGTTAAATAAAGTTGTTGGCATAAATAAAAATTATTTCTTTAACTTAATTTAACACACAATGCAGGGTCAGAGGCCTATAGGACTTTATACTTCCTCCTTCTCCCACAGAATTTAAATCCCAGCATGAGCAATTCTTTGGACCGTAAGAGTTTGGTTTACAAAAATGACTGTTAAGCATGTAAACTCTAATGGAAAGATTAAATTTTAAGTCTTTGTCAGTTAACATTTAACAGTGACCTAGAACCTTATGGCAATGAGACACCAGTTACCAAAGGGTCAAGGAGTCAGTTGTAAGGAAACAAAAAGTACTAGAGAGTGTATAAGAGTGGTGAACTGAATTCCTTTCATACTAACTTACAAAATCAGCCTAGTTGCTGTCTACATTACCTGCTGTACTATAGAGCTATTTTAACTTTTGTCACACAAACATTTATTCACCTTGATGCTTTAAGGTTCAAGGTTATTTTAGCCTCCATACCTCTATACAAAGGACATCTATCATCAGATTTTACTAGAAGGAGAAAATGATCTGCTAATTTTCTGGCACCTGCCTTTAAGAGGCTTCAGTTATCCGAGAGATCATTTGCTTTAGATAGGTTTTGTTTAACAGGTAGTATCTCACCAACTGTGATACATGTGGTACTCCCATCCAAATATCTCTTCTGTGGACAATAACACTGAAAGTCCTTACCTAATTCATAACCACAAATTAAAGTCAACTTAAATGAGAAAAAAAATGTTTTATAATTACAAATGCAATGTAATTTGAAGCATAAATTTAGAGCAGAAAGTACTGCCTACATTAGCTTCCCAATTCTCTAGTAGAGCATACAATTTCTGGACACATTTTATCAGGTAATAAAAATGAGAATTCTATTCTTTCTTGCAACATATGATCAAGTAAGATCCCCACTAAACGTATATTTCATTAAATCAGAACAAAGTTTCCTTTATTTTGGATTCAGGTATAATTTATTTCCTCTATTTAATTAAATATTTAATTCTATTTTTATATTTTGTACTGCTAAAATACTATATATTTTATCAACAAAGAAATATTGTGAAGTGCCTTAAAATGTTCTTTTTCTTTCTTTCTTTCTTTCTTTCTTTCTTTCTTTCTTTCTTTCTCTTCCTTTTGTTAACATGCCCCATTTTATCTTCTGCATGACATATTCTCCCTACTCAGAATCTCTGAAGAATTACCTTAATATGATAGGTGAAATGGAGGAACCATCAGTGCATACAAAATATTACAGTTATCATTTAAAAATTCAAAAGAACTTCAATCTCTTTTAATTTAAGGAGCAAGTGAATTGATATCTTAACACTTTAAAGCTGAACTCTAATTAATATTAATTGAACTAAAATAGCGGTGGAGAGTGGATTAAAAAGTAGAGTGTTGTAAAGGAAGGAAAAGAAAAGCTGTGCTAAGTTGCTTCCTTTCTCCTATTCCCCATCCCCCAGGCAGCTCACCACTATCGTCAAACATTCCCAGACATGGATCTCAAAGTGCAGGCCAGTAACCAAGAATCTAGTGCTATGTTTCTGCTCCTTTTTCAGACACCCTCACTTTACTCCATGTTAATAGTGCAAGTGTCTTTTCATGAATATCAATATAAAAATGCATTTAATGAGTGTGACTTTGTAAACTATTAATTATAAGCACTAATGAAAGCATGTAAGAGAGGTAGATAGATGCCTGAAATGGCCAGCAAACCCTGTGCTGAGGGATGAAACATTACTCCACACTTGGCTAAGAAAGAGAGGAGAAGGCATGGGGGCCAAAGTTTGCAGACAAAGACCCCAGTTTGCCTCACTCACATTCTCATTTATTGCAGTGTCAGGCCAATCACAAATCTCAGTTGGCTTGTTGTGTACAGAGGGCGTATAACATTTCAGGCATGCAAAAACAAAGGGTGCATGACTTAAAGGTGAACAATCGCAAGAGAATAATCCAATCAGAGATATACCACAAGAGTCTATGTGTCCTACTGTTTTCCCAAACTTTGTACACAATGTATAAACATATACATAACAGAGTTTCCCACACCTGGGAAGGCCAGTCCGCCACTGCACCCCAGCCCGCCCAGCAATTGGCAGTCAAGGAGGTTATGCAAGCCCTGGCATTCCAAGAGACGCACCTCTTCCCAAGCTTAACTGCAGCCTACCAGAAATCTCCATGTTACATTTCAGCTAGCCAAGCGTTGTGTATAATCTCACCATCCTGAGTAATAATTCCAACATTTCCCCCTTTTTGTTTTTTGTAGGGGAGCAGCTATCAGGCTTTGAGATAATTGAGCAGTGTAGGCGTGCTTCATGTCCCTAGCCATAGTGTTTTCATTCCAGCTTGGCGGACTATAATAAAAAGAATAATTATAGCAACAATTGCAACACCCAAGAAACCCCACTCAGTAGTGCAGGACCAAGTGGAGGGGTTCAACCAGTGAAAATTACCAGCAAGTGTTTGCCACACATCTGTATAAATACTATGATTTTCCACCACTGCCAGGGAGGCAAGAATTTGATCCTCCAGTTGATTGATTGATAGATACATAGATAGATAGACAGATACACAGACAGATAGATAGATGATAGATTATGTAGTCAATTTGGCATTCTTATGTACCAGATAGGTTACATTTTATAAACTATTATGACCTATAACTCCTAGTTGTAGGAAACAGAAAGACCAGTAGGATATTTCTTATAAATTATAAATTCCTTCTTCACATCTCTCTGAAGAAATCCTCAATAGTAAGATGCTAAATAATTTACTTTACAAGAAAAACTTCCTGCAAACAGCTATTTATTACATATTCCTTTCTAAAAATAAAAATTTTACAAAGTTGGAAAATTCAAACAGCAATCTAAAATCACCATTCTTGAGGTACTCTGGAAATTAACTGAAGAGATTTTCATAATTTCTATGCTATATCCACTCTCTGTCTAAAAAGTGTTGTCTACTAGATAGCATTATCTATTTACATAATTCCAAATACCACATGTATACTAATTTCATCCATATTACATCATGAGCTCTGAGACCATTAATGATTCCTGATGTATACCCAACTCACATATCCCTCTGGATATTACTTTGATTTGAAATTAGCTTGGCCATTCAAAATTCTTTCAATGTATAGTTTGTTGATTGAAAGTAGTGACAAATACAGGCTCTGGAATTAGAATGCCTAGGTTCAAAGACCTGGTCTATCACCTCTATTTGACCTTGGCCAAGCTTCTTAACCTCTCTGACTCAATTTCCTCATGTGTGAAATAGTTCTAATAATAATAATGCCTTTATCATTAATTCCTCTATGATTAATCGTGATACTCATAAAGTCCTTAGTATTGTGACGGCTTAAGTGTTAGCTCTGTATCTTATTGATAGCCTGCTCCCAATATAAATATCATAGCCATCCGTCTCCTGCATCTCTACAACCAATCACCAAGTCTTGTCAATTCTGCATGTATCATCTTTCTCCAATATATTCTAAAAAAAAAATCATTGGGAATGACTGAGTTCAGTTTCTTGTGATCTCTTCTCTAGAAATCTATGATAACTAGTTAACGGATCTCCCAGTTTTCTGACAGTTATATCATTAACACTTTCAACAGATTTACCTTCTGAAGTCATGAATAATAGTCACTCTGCTTCAGAAATTTCCCAATGGCTCCCCATTGTGACCCTCAATGCCTCCATAATCTGACTCTTAGTTCTTCGAGATTTAAAATTTCAGGGTTTGGTGCCTGGGTGGCTCAGTTAAGCAGTTAAGCATCAGGACTAGTGGTTTCAGCTCAGGGTAGGATGTCACTTGACTTGGAGCCCTGCATTGGCCTCTGTGCTGAGGGTGCAGAACCTGCTTGGGATTCTCTCTCTCTCCCTCTCTCTGCCCCTCCCGTTTGTGCTTGCTCTCTCTCTCTCTCTAAACAAACAAACAAACAAACAAACAAACAAACAAACGTAATAAAATTTCAGGGCTTTTCTTCAGTCTCCCAAAACTTTTCGCACATTTTCTTATATTTTTTCTTCAGAGTAAGTTTCCAAAGTTTTAAACTTGCAATCTCTTTTAAGGTCCAGCATAAATGCCACTAACTTGGCAGACTTTCCTACCACTCATAGCACACATTAAGCATTGATTGCCTCAGTCTAAGTCACACAATTATGTTACTTATTATAGTGCTATTTTTGTTTTGAATTGATTGCATACAGCTTGGTCTGGACAAAGTATAGAATTCTTTGAAAGCAATGTCTTCATCTTCATTTTTGCTTCTGCCACAGTGTTTTGTACATGATGAACATGAAACTCGCCCAAATCTAGCTCTGATTTTTGACTCATCTTAAAGAGGCCAGGATATATATCAAAGTGATATTTTAAGAGTCATACAGAAGTATATTTTCTAAGTGTTTGAATAATAAAGTATCTTTTTATTAATATCTGGATACAACTTTCATTCTTCAAAGTTATTCTTTATTCCTTTCATTCTTACCTGATGATTAACATTGCTGAGAAGTTGAAGTCCAGCTTAGTATTTTTACTTCTTGGGCAAGACTTTAATTTTTTTTTTAATTTGTTTTGTGTTTTAGTTTTGAAATTCCATCAAAAAAAAAACCCCATACACTTCTTCCATTCATTTAATAATCAAATAAAGACAAAATCTGAATAGATGTGAAAATCTTTTCTTTGATTTCCTTGTATCCCAGAGAAGTCCTTTCACTTTTTGTACAGAAGTCTGTTTCTTTGTTGCAGAAAGTTTTCAAGTACTTTAAAGTTTTTGTTCAAATCATTCCCATTTCTTTCTCATGAATACCTGTAATTCTAAGGTTTAATCTTCTTCTAAGGTTTAATCGCCACATTCCTCAGATAACACACATCATGCTCATTACTTGCACCCTTTGGTCAGCATTCTGGGAATGTTATTCAAGTTTTACTCCACAACACTGATTCAATTTTCATCTATGTCACTTTTGCTTTTAACCTCTCCTACAGAAATTTCAATTCTACTGATTGGGATCAGGACATGCTACCCCAAAATATAGCATTTTGGTATATTGAATATTTTAAGCTGAAAGAGTTTGAGAAAATGACAGATGCAGAAAGGTCACTCTGACCTTCTTCCCCTCAGCCTTTTTCTCTAAAACAGGCCATAAATTCCTCTTGTGAGAGGTGCCCTCCCTACATCGAAGGGAAAGAAGCATCCTTATCTCTGAAAGCAAAGGGACATAAGGAAGAATCCTAACAAACAGGACTTGCTAGGTTTCCCCTAGTTTACTAAAATTAAATTACTTCCTACTCCTCAGCCTATCATACTCCTCCACAGATGTCCATGTCTCATCAAACATACATAAAATACATAAAATACACAAGTGCTCCTTTGGGTCTTCATTTCCTTACAAAAGCTCCTAAGCCGTGTACATCCTATATTAAACAAAGGTGTATGTTTTTCTCCTGCTAATCTGTCTTTGCCGGTTTAATTTTCAGAGCCAGCCAGTAACCCTAAGATGGTTCGAGGAAGGTGTGCTCTTCTTCTACACCTCAGTTATCACTAAATGTTCTCTGCTGCTCTTTCTTACCTAAGCCCATCCTTTTGAAAAATCTCAGCTTCTTGTCTTTTCTACTTACTCTCCTTGTCTTATTCTGTCATCTTGACTGTCCATGTGACATATGCACACATTTTCTGATATTCTATTTGCTAGGATGACCATACATATCATTTTTCCCAGTACAGACCTAGCTTCTGGATGTTGTTCTGCTATAATCATTAATAGTGTCCCTCTTCACTCTCAAAAGTATCCCACCTGGTATGATAAACTATATGCGTGTCCGAGGAATGTCAAGCATGTCTTCTAAAATTTTCTATTCATCTTTTGACTAAATGTCAAGATTTTTCTGTTTTTTTCTGAATATTATTGAGATGATGTTTCCTTTCTCACTGTTCCCTTCTCTTGTTCTTCAGTATTATTTGATGGATCTATTTGTCCTAATGTTGACTCATTCATAAACAACAAAAGATCTACAGAAATTATTTGTGCACAGTGTGTATTTGATCTTAGCTCTACTTACAGAATCCATGACCTGTCACTTATTTTAATTATTTCTGTACCTGTTTGCTATACTCAAATTGTTACAATGACTGTCCTAAGTTCTAAAAGTACAAGTGCATTCTCTGATGTCTTTTTTCAAAATATGCTTCTACTTTTGTATAACTGTGAGTATGAATTCTCTCTAGAAAAATGCTTGATTTCTGATTGATTTCAGAATGATTTCTGTTCCAATGGGAGGGATTCAATCAACTCATCTCACGTTCTGGTGGTAGGTATATTTTATAGAGAATTATACACACACACACACACACACACACACACACACACAGTAATAGATCACAAAGGAATAGAGTCACAAAAATTTCTTATTGGGACATAGCTTTAAAGTGTAAAGTAAAAGATTTTTGTTTTCCTCCGATGATATTCTAATTTTTTCCTCTGAAGAAATAAAATTTCATTGAAAATGTTAGAGTCCTTGAGGAAGCCCAAATAAACATAAAACCTCTTTCCTTCCTGAGTTCTCAACAACTAAGGATATGAAGAAAGAGTTAATATGGAGGCCAGTCTATTACATTTATTGCTGTAGAGGATGAAGAAATTGGCTTTATGTGTTTTAGCTGAGTAGGCCTGATAATACTTGTAATAGGTGAAAATGGTCCCCCAGTGATGTCCACACCCTCATTCCTAGAACCTGTGATTAAGTTACACTATGTGACAAAAGGGACACTGCAGGTATGGTTAAAGCTATATATCTTAAAACATAGAGATTATCCTGAATTTTCCATATGGGCTCAATTAAATCCCATGGGTTCATAAAAAAGCAGAGACCTGTTTTCCAGTTTGAGTTAGAAATGAGGCAGAATATGGGAATGCAAGCTGGTGCAGCCACTCTGGAAAACAGTATGGAGGTTCCTCAAAAACTAAAAATAGAACTACCCTACGACCCAGCAATTGCACTACTAGGCATTTATCCACAGGATACAGGTGTGCTGTTTCGAAGGGACACATGCACCCTCATGTTTATAGCAGCACTATCAACAATAGCCAAAGTATGGAAAGAGCCCAATGTCCATCGACGGATGAATGGATAAAGAAGATGGGGTGTATATATATATTACAATGGAGTATTACTTGGCAATCAAAAAGACTGAAATCTTGCAATGTGCAACTACGTGGATGGAACTGGAGGGTATTATGCTAAGTGAAATTAGAGAAAGACAAATATCATATGACTTCACTCATATGAGGACTTTAAGACACAGAACGCATGAATATAAGGGAAGGGAAACAAAAATAATATAAAAACAGGGAGGGGGACGAAACAGAAGAGACTCATAAATATGGAGAACAAACTGAGGGTCGCTGGAGGGGTTGTGGGAGGGGGGATGGGCTAAATGGGTAAGGGGCACTAAGGAATCTACTCCTGAAATCATTGTTGCTCTATATGCTAACTAATTTGGGTGTAAATTAAAAATAAATAAATAAATAAATAAATAAATAAATAAATAAATAAAAATAAAAATAAAAATAAAGAAATGAGGCAGAATAAACAGTTGGGAAGATTGGAAGCCTAAGAGGAATTCAACCCACTGATGGGGACCAGAGAGAATGCATGAGAAGGAATACAAGCAACCTCTGAACAAAGACTGTCCCTTACTGACAGCAAGGAAGCAGGGGTCTCAGGCCTACAGGAACTAGATTCTGCCAACAACCCCAATGAGGAAAAAGCTAGAGGCTTTTTCCCCCCGAGCTGCCAGGTAAGAGCCCACTGGCCCACTACCTTCATATTGGCCTTGGGAAATAAGGAGCAGGGAAACCAGCCAAGCCAAACCAGAGAACCTTCTAACCTAAAGAAACTGAAAAATTTTGTTGGTTTTAAGCCACCAAATTTGTAATAATTTGTGACACCGGCAAGAGAAAACTAATGTATTAGTGAATGCCACTAATAAGCAGACTTGTTCACCCACACCCAGGAAATACCAAAGGAGGGCAAGATCCTACTGTGAACAAGCCCATTGAAGAGGGAGTACTTTGTATTCAGGCAGCTGCAAAGAAAAAGGAGAACAGCAGAGAGGGCATAGGAAGTCTTGTTTTTCTCTGCAAATTTGCCTCTCAATAAGTGATTATTCTTTCAGGGGGAGGAGAAACCCCAGAGGCCTGGGATAATGTTAACTAATAAACTTTCCTGGGAAGGAAACAGCAGGAGTGGGGAAGAAGCTTTCCCCATTGAAACACAATTTAATTTCAATTTATGTACATATTTTGAGGTTAAAAAATGCTAATAATTGTTCAATTTTATTAATATACGTGGACTATATATCTCTCTCTCTGAAAAGTACTTTATTCCTGATTGAAGTGGAAATACCATTTTGTATCTAAGCTTGAATTTCTTATTATCATTCATGCAGTATATTTTATAAAAAACATAGTATTAAAAAAAGAACAAGGAAGTTTTAAAACTAAGAGAAATGGTATCATTACATATGTAACGAAAATATTACTTTCTCCAGAGATTGTCAAATTGAATTTTCAGAACTTCATATTTATATTTATTGAAATATTCTAGAAAAAAGTTTTATTAAATATTTACTATATACAGTACCATTCAAAATTTCAAAATTTTATGTCAACTCTAAATGAATGTATAGTATTCATATCAAAGTTACAAATGGATCTAATTAATTTTACAATTAACCTATAATAACATGAAGAAAAATATGTGACCTTCATTAAATTTGTTCATTATTTAGTTTCAGATTATAAAAGAACTCCTTTTAGCTAATAAAGCCTTCAGTCCCAAATGTTGATGGCATAAAATAGTAATTAATTAGCACATGCAAAGGAAATGCATTGACACAATACTGCAACTCATAACTTATGCTTACTCTACAGGGTTGTATTTCATGTGCAATATAAAGGCCAGTATTTTACTATTATTTTCAAGTAGACATGATAAATACTATTATTAAATATTAAACAATGTATTCTAAGTATGCTTTTTTTAAGAAAAAAATACAGTTTTTCAGAATAAAGTATTCATGTTTCTCGTTTTATTCTTTTAATAGTGATGGGAGAGATACGAGGAAGCCCAGGTATATTAGAATCAGTTCACTTACAAATTTAAGTAACATCTTAACAGTTCTTTTTTACGGATGCCAAATGTAGAAGAAAAGAGTCTGATTCCCACCCCAAGAAAGGAATATTCCACTCCCTAGTTAGCAAAACGCTGGGACCAATTCTGTTCTGGGCACTCGAGCCTCTCTCAAGCTGTCCACTCACCCTTCTTGTGATTGTACTCAATAAAGTCTGCTTGCTCCTGCTTTCTGATCTCTTGCCTGAATTCTTTCCTATGAGAAGAATAAGGACCAATGCCATACTCCTCTAGGTAGTAACAGATGCATCAGCAATATGTGGCATTAAAGAGTGACAAAATTTCATCTTCCTTATACAGAACAGCAGAAAATCCTTCCTGTCTTGTTTTTTGACCCTCAGTCACTCCTCTCCTATCTTTGCCCCTCCGGACGGACACTTAATGTTATCTCTTCAATTACTTTAAAATTGGAAGAAGGAAGAAAGAGGGGGAAAAAAAACAAGAAAGAAAGGGAGAAGGAAGGAGGGCTGAGAAAGAACTTCATGTAAATCTAGCTTCCATGCTTGCCTCTACAGACCTTCCACAAGATAACACGGCACTCACATTAATTACCTGCTGAAACAGAGGGAAAAATACAAGAATAAGTGCAAATAAATATCTCAGTAAATATTCCTCCACAAGGAAAAACAAAAGATGCTTTTTTTGTTGCACCTTCCTTGGTTTTCAAGGCCTTCCTAGAATGAAGAACTTTTTTTTTTTTTTTAGAAAGAATGACAATAGTACATGTGTATTATTCCTAGTAAAGTCCTCATAGAAATAATGGAAAAGTATCATAGGAACATCAACAATGCATTAATGTAAATGCAAATCACCATACATGAGACAGGCTTGCAAGTGGAAGGTCTTCCAACTGTTTCCTCTTAATAGTGTGGGTGGGGAAAAAAGCAATTGCAATCACATCTCTAGTGTCTGGTCCAGGTTTTAACATGATTAAAAGTTTTCCTGCATTGTGCCTAAAGAGAAGGCAATCAAGAAAATAATTTTGTATGGTATGTATGCATGAATGTCGTCATGTTAATACTAGTAAAGGCACAAACTGCAATGATTTTTTTCCTTTTCCAACTCCTCATGCATTTAGTAGTTCTTCCTTAATACAATAGACTGAAACCATTTTTCACCTTAAAGAAAACAAAGGAACATAATGGCTTTTGAAAATTATCTTTTAGTGTAAAAATTATCCTAATTTATACATCTAACAGATAAAATTTACATGATCGTTTGAGAAGAAAGTGTTAAGAATCTATTTGGAGCTGGTAAAATGATATGCAAATGAAGAAATACATTGGTATCATTGTATTGGGATCCATAATGAAGAATAGTAAGCAATTTAATGATGTATAAGGATCTCAAATGTGAAAGTTCTTAAATCAATGCAGAAAACAGATAAGTGCTTCAAATGAAGATTAAGGGATATAAAATCAAATCCTGATAGATTTAATCAAATAGTAAGTGAAAGCAAGAACAATGACTTCAGTGATGAAAAATTACAGAATAGATTTTTTTCAACAAAAATAAAAACCAATGGCAATACCAATCTATTTTTACATGCTTATCCATTTGTGTTTTTCTCAGCCACTTAAGGCAGAGGAGTAAGAATTGGATTTTGGGGCATAATGGACATAAAATGGTAAGTTTTATGTGGTAGAATTGACTTCAGAAAGTAAAAACAAAAATGCATTATTATTTGAATTTGAAAAGTGAAATTTATTTACAAGATAAAGAGAACATATCATAACTGTTTTATATCTCCTATAAGACTTTTGTAAAGGACTAATTTCACTAAATCGCTGAACAAGACGAAAGACATAGTAGGAAAAGGTAACCTTGCATATTCTTAAATTTCTGACATCTGAGAAGAATTTTGTGTTGTTTAGCTCATTTGAAATACGAAAAACAAATATATGTGACACTTTACTAAGCCAATTGCAGGTTATTGTAAGAACAAATAGAAATGGAAAGAAGAATAAAAAGCATTCCGGGAGAGGATCAGCCTGGCTTCTGAGTGAAGTAGATGGTTCTTTGACACACATAACAAGTAATCTTGTCCCATCTTCACAACAGTAGAGGCAAGCACACTGCTCCTGCTTTGCTCTTTATTCAAACTGTCCATTGTAGTGACAATTCAGGTATCTTTTCCTTTTTCAATTTCTTCTGTTGCATCACTAACACAACTCCAACTTAGGTTTTTCTGCAAATTTCACTAAAGAATATATCTGATTGGTTGGTAAGTCATTATCCAGTAAACAGTGATCTATTTCTTAAGCCATACACCTCACTGGGCACCAGTTAAGCCATAGATGACATCCTTTTGATGGGTCGTTGATTCTAAGCTAAACAACTAGAGCAGGGTAGTGGATTCAATCTATGGCTTATGAATAAAGACAGCTCAGAGTTTTTCTTAAAAGGAAACAGTACCAAACAGCATTAAGGAACTCAGTTTCTGGAGTAAGACAAAAATCGGGGCTGAGCCAGTATTACGTATGAGAACTTATGAAAGTAATTTATTATCAGTCTCAATTTCCCCATCTGTTAAATGGGGATTCACCAAAATAATTTCTCTATCTCTACCATGGGTTAGGTGCTGCTCTGGTCACTTGGTAAATATCTTATAAACACAAGTGACAAATATAGCCCTCATGGAGCTTATACTCTGATGTAAGAAATAAAGTAAATATGGATGAAATAAGAAAGAATATGGTATATTCAAAATGATTAAATGTAATGGAAAAGAAAAGACATGTATAGAGAAACACCAGGGTAAGAAGAATTGAGGGTGCACAGAAGATTTCCATTTAAAAAAAATTTTTTTTAGTGTTTATTTATTTTTGACCCAGAGACAGAGCATGAGCGGGGGAGGGGCAGAGAGAGAGGGAGACACAGAATCCGAAGCAGGCTCCAGGCTCTGAGCTGTCAGCACAGAGCCCGATGCGGCGTTCAACTCACAGACCGTGAGACCATGACCTGAGCTGAAGTCGGACGCTCAACCGACTGAGCCACCCAGGCACCCCAGAAGATTTCCATTTTCTCAGAATATTTTTATTTTTTAAAATATCACTTATTTCAAAAGTAAATTTTCATTTTGGGAGGATGCTTCTACTGGGCTGGTGTTCTAAGCACAAAACAATCTAGATTACTACTTATTCCTCAGATACCTTCAGACTAAACAGCTGCCATTCATTCACACATTCTTTTCTCTCTACTATAAGTGATCCTTCCCCAGCAACAGTAAAGTATCAAAAATGTTGTCTTCTTGACTAGGACCCACATCAAATGCTTTCTGCATTCTACTTGATGAAGTCTTTCTTGATATTCAAACTACATATCACTTTTTTTTATGGTGAATCCACTCCTCTAATCATTAATTCCACATACAACAATGGTGAAATGTCTGCTGTGTGATCAAGTATATGCTATTGATAGAAG
The DNA here is from genome assembly GCF_027475565.1 of Acinonyx jubatus. Classification (NCBI taxonomy): domain Eukaryota; kingdom Metazoa; phylum Chordata; class Mammalia; order Carnivora; family Felidae; genus Acinonyx; species Acinonyx jubatus. Next base: position 178,247,760 of record NC_069381.1, read on the forward strand.
GAACAAATCTGAGTAAAAAGAGTACTTAACCTCAGGAAGTTAAAGTCTAGTTACTATCTTCTTCGATGCTGTCTGACATTATTTCCAACATGATATCATTTTGCACTCTCATTATTTGTGTGTCATTCATATACACTTTTAGATTGTGGGGTTTCACAAGGCCAACCAGAGCTATTCTAGCTATTCTATCCTGGTTCCCAAAGAACTATTTATGTGACTTTATGTGAACAATTTAACCATTCCAAATCTTAGTTTCCACACCTAGAAAATTGGGACAAAAAATACTGCAGTGGGTTGTTATGCAAAACAAAAGATACAGTGTATATAATAGTTTCAAGTCTTATTAAATTTATAAAAAGTTTTAGTACTTTCTTGGCTTCTCCCTTTGAGAGCAGAGATTACGATATATATTCACTTATTCCAAAGAGTACTCTCTAAATAGTGAATATTTAATATATATATTTATACGATAAAAGAAATGTCTAAAATAAAACCTATGTAGTTTTACAAGCATAACTTGCTAAAAATGTAGAATATAGGTTTCATAAATGCGGATTTACGTAAATAAAGGCCGATGTATTAGTTAACGTCAAAGTTTTCTTTAGTTCAAATGTAGTTAAGATAATACTATACAGCATTGACAAAAATATTGATAAGAAAGTAATCTAGCACAATTTCTTTTCAAGATAATTCTGGACTATAAATCTACAATTTAAATATGCTGCCTTTTGCCACTCTGGAAAGACGTTCTTCGAAAAGTTGTAAATAGAACCCCATATGATCCATCAGTTGCACTACTAGGTATTTACTCAAAGGATCCCAAAATACAGATTTGAAGGAGTACATGCACTCTGATGCTTACAGCAGCATTATCAACAATGGCCAAACTATGGAGACAGCCCAAGTGTCCATCAGTTGATGAATGGATAAAGAAGATGAGTATCTATATTTGTATCCATATCTATGTCATCTATATATCTGTGTATCTATATCTATCTACACCTATGGATAGAATGGAATATCTATCAATGGAATATCTATCAATGGAATATTACTCAGCTATCAAAAAGAATGAAATCTTGCCATTTGCAACAACGTGAAAGGAGCTAGAGATTATTATGCTAGCCAAATAAGTCAAAGACAAATATCATATGATGTCACTGATACGTAGAATTTAAGAAACAAAACAAATGCTCATGGAGGAAAAGAGAGAGAGAAGCAAATCAAGAAACAGCCTCTTAACTATAGAAAACAAACTGGTTACCAGAGAGGACATATGGGTGTGGGTTAAATAGGTGATAGGGAATGAGTACACTTGTTGTGATGAGCACCAGGTGTTGTATGGAAGTGTTGAGTCCCTATGTTGTACATCTGAAACTAATATTACTGTATGTTCACTAGCTGAAATTTAAATTTAAAGAAAACCCTGAAAAAACATGCAGCCTGGTGTTCAACAATTTCAACGCTAGCAATTTATCTTAAGTAAAAACATAAGCAACTATCCACGTCCACTGTAGCAATATTTACAATAGTTTCTCTCCCCTAGAAAAGTTGTTACAATATGTAAAGACAATTAAAAGTATTGTTTAATTAATGGAATACTCCCTGACATAACTACGTCATTTCACACATATTCATAGAGAATTTAATTTTAAGTCTGGTATAGCAATTCACATAACAGTCTGTACAGATTTATAGCATTTTTGTCAACACAAAGTCTATGTTTTGCATGTTTATATGTGTATCTGTACATTTATTATTAAATTTTTGTTTATTTAGGATACATATCAAAATGTTTACCGCAGTGAGCTCTGGGGAGAGGGATTTGCAGTGATGGTGGAGAAATACTTTAACATTATGACATTTTCCACTGTAAAGTATTTTATTTACAGTTGGCATCTGTCATTTTGTAATGAATCCTAATCTGGAAAAATGTGCACAATGTACAATAGTATAGAAATAATAAGGTGTTTGACTTTACCATCCAGAAAATCTATTTTAAGTTGTCCTAATTGTCTTCTCATTCAGTAAAATACATACGCAAAACCATATTCACAGATCAAAAAAGAGTCAACTGGGGCACCTGGGTGGCTCAGTTGGTTAAATGTCTGACTTCAGCTCAGGTCATGATCTCACAGTCTGTAGGTTTGAGCCCCATGTTGGGCTCTGCTGACAGTTCACGGCCTGGAGCCTGCTTTGGATTCTGTGTCTGCCTCTCTCTCTCTTCCCCTCCCCTGCTCACACTCTGACTCCCTCTCTCAAAAATAAATAAACATTTAAAAATTAAAAAAAAAAGTCAACCTAGGTTTTAGAATTGCCATGTTACAGTAAATTATAATTTTAATTGAAAACTTCTCTCTTTTAGTGTGAAATTTTAGTATGGCTATTCTTTTCCCTTGCCAGTTTCCTTTTTTTCAATCTTTATAAAGCCCAAGGAAGGTAGAAATGTTCAAAGGGAAGGCTTTAAGATTTATTTCATTTCAGACTTGACGATCAACCATCAGAGCATGAGATTTCACAGGAGTTATAATTCCCTACAGCATTTGGTTCAAGCTAAAGGGCCCTTTCTATTTTTGATAATATCAAAATGCAGACTACCTGCCTACTTTAAACTAGAGTTATCTATGTGAAGTTACACCTTGACAGCCAGCTTCAGACATTTCTCCCATCACCAATGGCTAAAATTCAAACTGCCAAGGAGTAGCTCTCATTGTACTCTGACACACAACATGTTGATTTTTCTGCTTCAGTAGTAAATGAAAATGAAATTACCCAAAGGGTTTCCTAGTCCGAATGGCATTCTGTCATTCCTGACACTAGAAATTCTGTCTTCCTGCTGCAAAGTACTGTAGGGATATTCTGTGTGAGTTCCTAGGAACACATGAAATGGTTTGAAATGGGAACCAAAAAACTTCACCTTATTTTAGGATTTGATCAGCTCAAAAAATCATATGCAAAGACAAGGGGCTTTAAATAATTCTATATTTTCAAATTTTAAATATATGACAAAAAAATGACATTCTAGTTACCAGTTGTTGTAATTATTCCATGTAATTTAAGGAAAAAAATGTTCAAATCGATAAAAATATCAGCTGACAATACCTTCTTCTCTTACTGAGAGCTTATTTAGATCTCTTGACAAAGCATCACAACAGTTTACATTTTTTTCCATTTCATACACGTAGATGGTGTTTGAATGCTACATACTTATATTTTGAGATACTTTTTGGTATTATTTAATATCTTGCTAAGACATTAGAAAGTTTTATCAACTATAGCAAGAAGTATACACATTGAATAAGGACTATAATTTATGGAGTACATCTTTTATGTCATTTTAAGTGCCTTAAATGTTACTTGAGGCTCTCCCAATTTAAGTCTCAAAATATCTTTTTATGTGTAGTAGCAGCTATTGTGAATTTAAGACACAGAGAGCTTCAGTGATTTGCCCCAAATCACTTAATTAATGGAACCAGGACTTGAATGCAAGAGAGAAAAGTTAAGATGGCGGAGTAGGAGGAGGACCCTATGCTTGCTTCATTCAGCCCTTGTACATAGCTAGAGAAATATCAAGTCATTCTGAACACACAGAAAATGTATCTGAGGACTGAGAGAACAAACTGCAGAGGAAAGGGAGCCCTGACCAGGAAGAAAGGAGAGAGAGATAGAGACAGACAGAGAACAGAGCACAGAGTATTGCACAAGAAAAAACTTTCCCAAACCAATGATGGGGGAGACAAAGGGGGTGGATTATTGCAAGCCTGTACAAACAGCAGAGCTCAAAGTCTGAAGTTTTTGAAATCCAGTCCATCTCTGGGTGTCCCCCGGTGGGCACAGAGGTGTTCCTGTGGAGAAGGAGGGCAGAGGCCCAGGAGCGGACAGTGTGGCCTGAGGATCTTCTGGGTCACCCTGGCAGAGATAGTTCTCTTGCTTGGGGTGAATTTGGGAGAAGTGACACTGCCTCTCCAGGGACAAAAGAGCCAGTGGGTGGCACTGAGATGCCCTGTTCATTTAGCATAGGAGCAGAGATGCCTAGTGAGGGCAGCTAGCCTGGACACAGACTTTTTGCTGTGCTTTACCATAATCTCCAAGACCCTGTGTATTCCTGCGACTGCCCTTCCGGGACAAACCAGCACCGGCCATGGCACGTGGAGAGGCTCCCCCAGAGGATCAGTGAAGATCTGCACAGGCCAGGACCCTAAAATCTGGAATTCTGAAACCCAGCTGCGGGCCTGAGATAAAACACTGGCGCACTACACCTCTAGGTGGGCAAATGGCTCTGATATAGATAAGGTGAAGGCAGGGATCTGAGGGAAACCTGGGACAAGTGAGGGGAGACTGTTTGCTCTTCTCTGAGGGCTTACTTCCTCTTTGGGAATGAGACCATTCTTACCCCCACCCATCAGCACAGAGGGATGTCAGTTACAGCAGAGCTCCCACAGAGGAGGCTTGAACAGCTTACACCAAGCCCCGCCCTCTGGGCTCTGCAGGTGCTTCTGAACTAGGGCAAGTGTGCCTCAGGGTCAGAGGAGCAGTGGGCCCCTCCCCCCGAAGACCAGCACACACACACCTCCCACCATCAACCACCACACACCAAGTCTACTGACCACAGAGTGCTGTAAAGCTTCAGTTCCTGGGGAAATAGGATCTAGCCTCCTTTATCAAGCAGACCAAAATACATGGTTAAAACTCACCACACTATGGACAGGGTCCAAACACTCCCCACTGCAGGCAAGGAGAAATTCTGCAGACGACTGACCTGAGGGAAAGAGCAGCCAAAACACAACAGCAGAGGGCACACAACATTCACCAGAAATACTTTCTGAAGTGCCAGGCCCTGGACAGTGAATGACCTCTTCTTAATATAGTCATTACTCTCAGGAGCAGAAAACAAAACAGCCTTTCCTAACACAGAGAAGACAGACACCTAGACAAAATGCCAAGACGGAGGAATCCATCCTAAAAGAAAGAACGAGAGGAGATCTCTAATCAAAACAGATATAAGTGATTCCAGAACCTAACTGTTAAGGTCAAAATGCACCTAATATACAATGTACTGCCATTGGAATTCTTGAAGCAAAGCCCCTGTTGGGAAGGAAGACGAAAGCTCCAATACACTGTTCACAGAAGTGAGAACCCCTGGAGGAAACACTGTGAAGGTGCGGGCTTTCACTGAAGAGCTCTGCAAGTGTCTTCAGACAACTGTTCGGTGACATACCTAGGGATATAGTTTCCTCTAAGTTTCAGCTCTATAATAACAATATAGCATGAAATTATAGTAAAAAGTTTCTACCAATTTGCTAAGTGAAATATCTAGTAAAATGTCAGGACTCCCCTTTATCATCTTTCACATACTGACTAATCATTACAATAACTAACTACATAAATGCACTTTTTTTAGAGAGAGAGAGAGCATGAATGTGGGAGACGGGCAGAAGAAGAGAGGGAGGGAGGGAGAGGGAGAGAGAGAGAGAGGGGGAGAGAGAGAGGGGGAGAGAGAGAGAGAGAGAGAGAGAGAGAGAAAATTCCAAGCAGGCTTCACGCTCAGCATGGTGCTAGACATGGGGCTTGATCCCGGGACCCTGGGATCATGACCTGAGCTGAAATCAAGAGTTGGACACTCAACCAACTAAGCCACTCAGGCACCCCAATTTTTCTGTTCTTTTTTAATCCACTGACAAAATACATCATCAAGAAAAACTACACAGCAGCTGGTAATTCTGTACCTGAAATATGTGTAATATTCTTGGATCAAATACTTAGGGAATTCTTCTCATCTGAAGCACAGAAACTTAGAATTATCCCTTAGATTTTTAAAGTACTTTAAAATGATCTACCTACAACCAACAGCTGGTTCCCAATGTGTCTGCCAGTTTCAATGAAAACTTTCATCAACAGCCTGCCACACCTTGTAAGTCTATTGCTTTTATATTTAAATCCTCAGCAGAAAAAGTCATTTGAAAGCTCAGGGCTAAATATGCTGGGTGATTGATGATCATCCTAGTCCCTAATCTTGTGTATGTTTCCTCTAACAAAACCCTTTCTTCTATCTTTAAATCACTTTATCTAATATCTCCTATCTTCTCTCCCGCCGGCTATACTCCCATTCTTTCCTAGTTCTTGCTTCCAGTTCTAACAACTATCTTTCCTCCTCTTCTCCTCTCTTTGCTTATTTCCAACTCCTTGCTTTCATGGTCACTGTAATATGATTTTCATTCATACGGCTAAATTCAAATTGCCCTCAAAAGCTCACAAATTGTCTCCTCATAGCAAACTGAATGGTAGACTTTGAAAACTAAGCAGTATATGGTTTTACAGATTATTCTCATCTTTAACAATTCCTTCTTTGTCTTCCAGGAAACTATACAGTTTTGGCTGTCTTACATCCCTAATAATTTTCCTCATTTTCTCACGTTGTTTCCCTTTCTTCACTTACTCTGTGAATATTGCTGACATCTAAGTTTCCTTTATTTCTTAAGGCTTTTTCTTCCACTCCATGGTTTATTTTATTTTTATTTTTTATAATTTTAATTTTTCCACTCCATCATTTTAATGCATACCTGTATGTCAATGTCTGCCAAAGACCTTTATAGACTAAATGTCTCTCCAGAAGTCTAGACCCATACTCCTCCATGCCTACCATACATCTCACGTGGATATCCCACACATACCTTAAACTTAGCAAACCTGAAATTAACATCTATCACCAAATCTCTATTACCTTCATTGCTCACACTCCTCTTCACAAGCCTGCTGCTTTGCCCGTTCTAACCATTTCAGTTAATGACATTACTATTCAGCCAGCCCACTCAGGCTAGAAATTATAAAGTCGGGTTTGATTTTACATTCTCAATACCCTTCCTCACCAATTACTCCTCCAATCACTCTAAACACTTTTCCTCTTATACTCAGGAGACAAGTGTTTCTCTTTCTATCGATATTTTATCCACTCTAACTAAATGTAAACAATTTCCTAAAATTACTACATTATTACTGCATTGTATCACTACCCAGAAAGGTAGTACATTTCTAAATTATAAATACTCTGTATTTAGAATACTTTGATGATTCCTCCTCATCTTTAAGAAAAAATCTAAAGTCTAGGCATTTTTTAGGCACCACATCCAAAATGGTTCATAATCTGGCTTCATGTACATTTTCAGTTTTATCTACTGTAATTCTCTCCCACGTTTTTTAATGAAGTTTTTTATTTTGAGACAACTGTTGATTCACATGCAGTTATAAGAAATAATACAGACAGATCATCTGTAACTTTGTCTAGTTTTCCACAATGGTAGTATCTTGCAAACTATAGCACCATGTCACAACCAGCATATTGAGATGTTTTAAAGACACAGAACATTTCCACTGACACAAAGATCTCTCATGTTGCCTTTTTTACAGCCCCACACAGGTCACGCCCATTCCTGTAATCTTCTGAACCCTAGAAACCACTATTCTGTTCTCCATTTCTATAGTCTTGTCATTTCAAGAATGTTGTGTAAAGAGAGCCATATAGATGTAACCTTGTGGGATTTGCTTTTTGCACTTGGCATAATTCTTGGGAGATTCATTTAAGTTGCTGCATATAGAAATGACTCCCCTTATACTACACTTGACTTACTATTCACCCATTGAAAGACATCTGGGTAATTTCAAGTTTTTTGGCTATTACAAATAAAGCTACTACAAATGTACATATTTCTGTGTGAACATGAGTCTTCATTTTTCTGAGAGAAAAGCCTAGTAGTGCAATGGGAGGGTTGTATGTTAGCTGCAGTTCCAGAGTGGCTGTGCCATCTTCCGTTCCCACTAGCAATGCATGGGTGATCCAGTCTCTCTGCTTTCCCACCACCGTCTGGTGTTATCATTATTTTCTACTGTAACCATTCTAATAGGCATGTAGTAATATATCACTGTGTTCTTAATTTTTCTTTCCTTAATGGCTAATGATGAACATCTTTTCATGTGCTTGTCATTTCTATATCTTCTTCAATGAAATCTTTTTGTCTTTTGCCCATATTTTAATTAAATTGGTTTTTTTTTTACTGCTGCATTTTGAGACTTTAAAAGTATTTTCTAGATACTAGTTCTTATCATAATTAAGCTTTGTAAATATTTTCTCCAAGTCTGTCTCTACAGGATTTTAACAAGATACTTTTTTTTTAATTTTGATGAAGTCAAATTCATTTTTTTTCCTTTTGTGAATCTTTCTCTGATATTAAGCTAAGGAATCTTTGCCCTGCCCTAGATCCTGAAGATTTTTTCCCCTATATTCCTTTTCTAAAACTTTTATAGTTTTATATTTTACATTTAAGTCTGTGACTCATGTTCAGTTAATTTATATAGGGTATGAGATTTAGACTGGAGTTTATTTTTCTATTTATGCCCAATTGCTTCAGCATCATTTGTTGAAAGGGCCATCTTTCCTCTACTGTATTGTCTTTGACCTTTGTAAATAATCAGTTGGATATGTTTGTGTAAGTCAAATTCGAAATTTTCTATTCTCTGTCATTGATCTTCATGTTTAACTCTTTGCTGGCACAACACAGTTTTAATTACCTATATAATAAGTCTTGAAAACAAGATTTCTTGGTTGTTGGCTTCTTTAACTCTAAATCAGAGACATATGTGGCAAAAAGAATACTCAAGGAACTGACCATTATACCATTCCTTGGGTCCTGATGTTCCTAATCATTGGACTTCTTCTCTACAACTTTAAAAGTTTTCTTAGGTTTGTTTCATATATATATAATGCCCAAGAGTTTTAGTTGTACTTATGGGATAAATACTCTTTCATATTTTTTATCCTTTATCCTTACCCAAATACTGTAGGATCTTTTACACTTCTTTGCTTTTGTCTACTTCGATGAACATTAATCAATTTGCTTCTTCCAATTAAATTCATTTTACAGATTATGAAAACAAAACTCCATGAAAGTAAGTTGTACAGTTAGGAATTGGCACACTATGAATTTGAACACAGAACTATGAGATTGTGAAAAGATTTTCTCCCCTAACATGCTCACACCCCATGTTTTGTAACAAAGACTCTTGGTCTACATCATGCTTTGAATAAACTTCAGACATATACAGGTATGACTGAAATTTGCCCATCTGAGAGCTTTGAGGTGTTAAGTCATTAGCCATTTAACTTCTCTGAATCTGTTTACTCCTCTGTAAAAAAATAATAGGGATAATGATATCTATTTTGTAGGTTTATATTATGAATAATAATAATAATAATAAACATAAATCATGTATTACAAATGCCTATTCCAGAGTAGTTATTCAATATAGGGTAGATGTGTTAACATTGCTACTACCGATAGAGTGTAAAAATTAATAGGTTTAACAGGAAACCTTAAAAACATAGGAGACTTAAGCACTTAATAGGAGCCTGTGCCAATTCTAGACACTCAAAATTGTTTTCCAGTTCTAAAATATTCAGCTGAGAGAATGAGCCTGAGCAGATTACTTATATATCTATTACTGAGGCATTATGGTTATTTATGTGTTCACTTCCCTCATTATGTTACACACTTATCACTGAATAGAACAATTCCTTGACTATCTGTGAATCTCCCTTAGGATCTTACAGATGGAGGATGTTTAATTAATAATTATCATGTTAAATTGAATTGATATTTTGACCGTCTACTCTTCATCTTTACACTTTATAAAATCACATCCTAACACTACACTGACTAGGATATTGAATATATTTGAGTTCAAGAGCAAGTGTTGAAAAGATATGCCCTGCCCCGGACTAAAGTTCCTATTTAAAACTCTGAGCACAAACTAATTTAATAGTACAATTAGTCCTAGAAATGAATAACTACTTATAAACAACACTAGTGTTACCAAATCACTGACAAATCTTATTCTTTAGGATTTGGAAGCAAGATGTTTGATGGAATTCTGGAATTACTGAGAATTCCTGAAATTATTTATATATGTGTGTGTGTGTGTGAAATTTAAATATTGTAAACAATTTATATGTTGTATCCTATATCAAATAATCAAACACTGAAAAATGCCAGAGAAAATTAAGCATTAGGACATACTAACATGTTTAACAGCACAGAGCAGAATCAGTTATGTGCTGAATTATTAAATGCTTATTTTGCTTCCAAACTGATTTTTTGGAATAGCCTTCATGTAATCTATGTAAAATATGCTATGTTATGTAAAATACACTAAAATGTATATATGGACTAATTAATATCTATTTTATTTCCAAGATTGGCTCACCATTAGCAGCTGATAGGCCCCCAAACACATATTTATATAACATGGCAAGAACTACAAACAAGATTGTCTGATGAAAATAGATCATGACCAAATCTCCATTTCATATTCTTGGAATTGTTGACTTTAACTTATGATTGTGCATGTTGACATTCCCTGATCTTACTTTCAGTTTGACTTAGGTTAATTCCTTCTAACCGGTAACATGTTTATGTTGATGGTTCAGATTTACTTTCCACAGGAAGGTTATAATACATTTTCTTTTTTCTGATTTCTTGACTTATTGCTACTTGAGATTCATAAAATTATATAAATTTCTCAAGTAATGTCAATAAAATATTTCCTAACAAAAACACTAACCAACAATCTGGGCACCACACTCAATATTTTTCTAATTATGTAACATAATTTGGATTTGTCATAAGTTGTTTTCAAAAGGTATTATGAATTACTATTTTGAAAAAATTAATAATTGTTTTCATAAATGTGGACACCCTTGCTGACATATCTCAAAATATGCATTCATTTACAGCCTGAATATGAGCAGTAGTTCTTTCATTCATTCACTCATTAAAAATATACCATTTACAATATGATTTTGTAGGTTTTTTTTAAAGTTTTTCTTTAAAGAAAAAAAATTTGCACTCATAATAATATTGGGTTAAAGAAAGAGTATGAAATTTTGAAGTAGGGCACTTGACTAATACCTCCCATCAATGGCCTTAAGTCACACAACATTTGCTAGATTTCAACTTTTCTCAACTGTAAATGAGGATTTGGAATGAGTTTTAACTATGTCCCATTTTAAAATCATTTGAGCTCATAAGTTAATTACTGATTGAAAATAAATGACTAAGCACTTAAGTATTATAGAATATTTATAAAGTATTCACCTTTAGAATTTCTTCTCCATGTCAATATACATATCTTTTAGAATATGGGACAAGCTAGTTAAGGAAGAGTTTATAAAACATATATGCTATATTCAATATGGAATCCTCCAACTCGAGCTTAATATTTTTAATGAAATATGATGATACCACCAAAAACACCAATTAGTGACCTATTTTACAGAGAAAATAATGAGTCATTAATCAGCAGGTAGAAGATCTGGGAGTGAAATCAAGGTAATCACTGTATCCTGAAACCTTTGTGATAAAATATATGAAAATTCATACTCCCAATGAAAATTACAGGACAAACACAAAAAAAAGTCCAATGAATATGTGCAAGAAACATGAACATAATCACTTAATGGTCTTAAATTATATGCCTAAGTTCCAATGAGATGCTAAAATGAATGGATTTTCTGAAATATAGTGGTGCTCAGAGAAAACTTCACAGAGGAGGTGATATCTAAGCAATGCTTAAAGGCAGGCAAGGTCATGAATGTGTAGAGAAGTAGCTACTAAAGGTCAAGAAATATACATGCATGGAAGTGATAAAGAAAGAGGGATGTTAAACCGTCATAGTATCTCCATAGAGTGTTTTTGTTTTGTTTTGTTTTTAATGAACCCAATTAGAGTCTGTATTGAGTGGGGGATGATGTTTAGTCCTTGACACTGAACTGCATCCCAAGTAGGTTAAACATAATCATAAGAACTTTCCAGAATGCATAATAAGTGATATCATAAGTCAAACTATGTGGATTACAGATGAAATTTTAAAACATAAAAGTTCTTGAGAAAGTACCACAAATAAAATGCAAAGTATCTACTAAACATGACCAATAAATGGTAATTACACCGTTTTCTTAAAAAATACATTATTTTTGTGAGAAATGTAGCTTATTAAAAGTACTTAAATAAAACTATTTTTTTTTCAAATACAATTCATCCAAGCATCATATGGTGTAGATGGGGGAAAGCCAAATAGTTATTTTCCTCAGAATGATAGAAATGCCCAGGAGTAAATAGGTATCTGAAAGAAATTCTACAAACATAGAGCAGCAGTAAGCCCAGATGCTGCTACAGCAACAAATATAACCACAAAGTATTTCTTTTCTCTTTTCTATTCATGTCATAAAAATAATAGGCATGGAAACATGCAACTTGCTGGTATATTTACTTTAAGCTGGAATTTGTTTAATTGCTTATAACTCAAAGTTTTCACTCTACTGGCACAAACAGTAGGATTTTTGTTATACTTCCTTGGCAACAAACTCCTTCGTTGTAAGAAAGCGCACCATCAAACACTATTAAGATTTTTTTCTTTTTCTTTTCAATTTAGCATTTTATTAGTAGCCTCAATTTAATGACGAAGAGTACCACTAATTTGTTCTACAAACTTAAGCAGAACATAAGTTTAAAAAAATGCCTAATGTGACAATTTTTATACCATTACCCAGAATGCTTTGTTAGCGCTCAACTACTTCTTGTTTTGGTTAGCATCTATGTTACTACTAAGTAACAGAGTGTCTTTTAGTCTATAAAGAGCACTTTAGAAATTAAGAAGCCGGAGGCATAAAGAACATTTTGAGGATTTAAAAATCTTTATACAGAAAAAAGCTTGTCTTCTTGGAGGTATAGAGGGACAAAATAGGATCATGATTAAAAGGGAATTTTGCCCTCTTTCAGGAGTACCAAAAGCTATATAGTTCAAGAGAACTTATGTGTAGTGTGAGGAATTAAAAACAGATGAAGGTAAATATTTTACTTAAAATAATGTTGAAAATGTCTTCTATGAAATTCTCTCCTCATATATTACATGATATAATAATCTTTGATTTAAGTTCCTCTGACACAGTATATTTACATATTCATCCAGAATTACAGTTCAAGGAGAACTCAGTAACTTGTAAAGCACACAGATGTGTGTTGTTTTCTCTCGTTCCTTCAGTTCTATATAGCTTTGGTACCTCAGTCTACCCAGGTTGTGTGTTTCCATAAAAAACAAAACCAAAACAAACAGAAAAACACAGACTTCTTTACACGTATACTTTTTTTTAACAAATATTTAAGAACACACATAGAAAGTAAACAATTATATAGCTCATTTTCTGTATTCAAAAAAATTTTAGTCTAGACAGGATTTCAATACATACAAAGTATTATTCGAATGAATCTGTTTTAAATGGGAAGGAAGTAGTGAAATACCATGGTGAAGGTGTTTTGTTTAGTTGGCTGGACTGGTGGTTGGGTTGCCGGAGAAAGAGGATTAGTTGCTGAAGAATTTTAACTTTTTTAAGAAAGGGGACTTATTTGGGGAAACCTGAAACATACTATGACTGTCCATTTTCCAGGGAAGGCAAGTAATACTTGGGATGAAAGAAGTGGGTAAGCAACTCATTTTTGTTGACAATCTAAAAGGAGAACCCATAAGACTCCAGGAAGAGAGACAGGAGGAGGAAAACACTAGGAGGTATGAAAACTCTAAAGTCTAATCTCTGTACAGGTTGAAGTAAAGACTATTCATTCAAGTTCTGAGGGGGAAAAAAAGGGGATGGGGGAACAAGTCCAGAAATACATGCTAGAATAATCTCAACTAAGTTCAACTGCTAAAGGATTTTTTCTCTGGAAATCACAAGAGGAGACAGGAAATTTCTCAGGTTAGTCTTCCCAATCACTCAAAAAAGGATGCTAGGGGAATTAGAAGCCCTTATTTATGGGGACAGAAGAACTTTGAAAGGGACTTTCATGTGAGTGAGATCATTCAACCCAAGACTCACATGGAGAAGAGATTTCTCTTTACGTACAGGACTTAAATGGACAGAGTGACAGCTTAAATCCTAGCAAAAGTGCCCTGCAACTTTCTTTAAAACACTCGACAATCACCAAGCCTCTTGAGAGGACTGCATTATCAAATCTCCTCAGCCGACCTTTTCTCCTCTATGAGAACTTCAGGTATGTTAAACTTTACAGAAAATGGTAGCAGAAGTGATTCTCAGAAATCTACCATATATGTAACTGTAACCAGTCTAACTTTCTAAGCAGTCAATTTTGTTTTCTAATATAACAACCACAAGCAGTGGCTGATAAAATATGCTTATTTTCCTAGTTTATGCCTTCACTGTATCATTTTTCACTAATTCATTTATTAACATATTCACCAAATGATTCCTCAACACCCAGTTTGTAGCAGTCACTATACTATTTCTTTGAATACAAAGATGGAAAGGGCATGATTACTTGTAATGAGTGGAGTGAGGCTGCCCAAGAGGGAGTGGAGATAGGGCTTTAGAGATTATATTGAAAGAGGGCTAACAACACAGAGGCTCCAATGCTATTTAGTTTGATAATGTGATCTTAGTTCTTGAGGGCTATATGCTGAAACTCAGGGGCCATGTTGATGCCTGTCATAAGTTATCAACATGAGGGCAAACATTCTACTTCTTAAGTTACTAAACCCTGGTATTAGTCCAGAGATACATCAAAATAACTACTTATTTTTATCATGCAAAAAATATGTCACACATTTAGTTAAATTCTTTATTTGAGATTTTTTTGTGTACTCATTGGTAAAATTGGAAGAGCAAGAAAATTTAACAAGAACATTTAATTAATATGTAAGCATAAACATATTGTTGAATTTGCATGAAGTCAAAATATTAAATTTTGTAAAAATCCCCAAAATTGCCTTGTTAAATTGGTTCAGAGGAAAGAATAAGCATTTACAGTCCTGGAAGTAAGGAGTTTACCAAAGAATTACTCAAAATAATTGCTATCATAAAGCTAGCAATGCTAAACTCAAGGAGGAAGTAGACAAAGTTACTATTGATGATTTCAACTGAATATTGTTAAATGTGACTCTTCTTAAACTAATTATTCATATTTAATTTTCACAATACAGTCAATGAAAACCACCTCTTCACACTTTAAAAATATATTAATCAGTACTTTTTGTCCATCCCAAAGGAAATTTGGAATATTTGACAAAAGCACATTATCTGTAATAAAATGTGTGTGATAAAATGAAATACAGAGTATGGAATGTCTACAAATTAAAGCACAAAGAAACTTCTAAGTGTACTTCTTAAAGCATATTTTTAATCATTAATCAAATTAATCAAATACCATCTATGTAACTATCATTTGTTTATAATATGTCAAAAACTGATTTGAGATCTATGATATAAGGTGTCATAATAGTAGCTCACAATAATATCTAACATTTATTACAGTGTTACTATGCCATTAAAATGGCACCTGGTTAGATATTCTACATGTGTTATATGTCTCTGCACCCTCCCATCAACTCCATAAGCCATGTGAGTAATTAAATCAAAGTTTTCAGAGATCAAGAAACTGTTGAAAAATACTTAGCTGGAAAGTATCACAGCCTTGATTGAAATTTAGCTAAGAAACTAAATCATGTGTTCATTGACCCTAGGAGTATAAATGGACCTTCATATCATTAGTTTAAAATGAACATTAATGAAGATGAAATACCCCAGAAAAATCACCAATAATTTTAAAACAATCATATGTATAATGTATTTATATGTGTGAAAATTAACTAGCATATATGTATACATACATTCCTTCATTTTTCTCTAGGTTATTTGGCTTTAATGTAATTGCCTCAAGGAAATTTTCACTTGACTTTTAGTTCTTTGTCCCCCAAATTCTGAATACAAGTTCACAGTTTTTAAGAAGTATCAATTTTGATCACAGTGAAACTTAAAACTCTGAAATCTTGGATTATATGCAGTGTTGTAAATATGTGTCTCATCTTGTCAAAACAATATACATTCTATGGCAACATAAAAAAGCAATATATTTTAATCATGTCAATATATTCAGGTCTCCTATGTGTCTGGATAATTCTAATGTCCACAAATGTTTATATACGCTAAAGGACAAAATATTCATCTTGTCTCTTCTCTACTTACAAATGAAAATATTTTTACTTTAATTTCTTATATTCAGACTTTTGTTTTATTTTTAGAAATGTAGGAAATGCAGTGAAATTTATGGAAATGATTTGCCTTCTTATTGAAAGGTAGGTTCCTCATCTATAAAATAGATATCATCACCCTCTTCCATAAAACAATGTATGTGGATTCTTATTTCTGTGCTTATATTTCTTTCTTTTAGGTTGTTACAGGGATCCAATAAATCCACATCTATTAACTGTTCACTTGCAACATATATACATATGTACTCATAGGAACTTTGAGGATGAGTGAATATTGAAATATAAAGTTATTGTTTTAAGATTGTTAATGCAAGCTTTGTTTGGGCTACAGTCATCTGAGAAATACTGTGGAAATAAGTTTATTTTTCCCTTTAGTCCTAGACTGGTAAGATACTGTCAGTGTGAGACCACAAAAGGCTTTTATGATAGAAAACACTAAAATAAAAAACATAATCCTTGTTATTAGAAAATTTCTAATACAATATAATTGTGACCCAAATATGACGTGACATTAAAGCATTAAGAAAATTATAAGCAAGGCACTAAGAAATTAGAAATCACTCAAATATAACTTTTGAAACCCGATTGGGTATTGTAAAATTCATGTGCAATTTGGTATCAGTCAGCCACATTATTTCCAACCATCTGGCTCTACCTTTCCCTCTGTCCTGAATTCTCCATGATTAAGGGCTCTGCCCTCCCTTTGGCATTTCACAGTAAGCAGTCAACATTTTGGAAAGTGCTTTTAAGTTACATAGCATAAACTCAGAGAAACAGTAAGTTTGGTATCAGAATCAAGAGGTGCTAGAAAGCACCATTAAAGAAACTGACATTGGATTCTTTTTCCATAATTCGTATGTGCAATGAAACAAGCCGTTCCAGCTATAATTAGAGCAATGCACTTACTTTCTCTCCTCTCTCTCCAGCCTGGGGAAGAGGAGAGTTTTTTGTTAATAATTTAATTGACTACTTACAAATAGAAATAGGAAACCGTAGTCATACCTTGGTATAGTCAGAGAAGTAGTGAGTAAGACCACGTGGATCAGCATTGACCCAAATCTTATTCTATGCGGGCCAAAGGAGCATCATTTGAAAGTGAGATGGTGCTCCACCTAATAATGAAGTACTAATTCCACTGAAGAAAAGGAGTATGGGAAGTTATGGGGTAACTTGAGCATGAACTTGAGATTGAACTTGAGAATGAACATGAGAATGCCTAGCCCATTAATGGGCTGCTCTGAGGACTACCTATAGAATTTCTAACTGAAGCCCAACACATATTTTATTGGTTGGAGATGTCAAATTATGGAAAGCCTTTCTAGAGAAGCAGGGATACCAACTACATAGTTTAGTTAGTTTTCCCCAAAAGTTGGATCTAGATTATACACTCGAGTTTGGAGAAAGAAGATATTTTCAACAGATAGGCAAAAACTTTAACACAATATTAAATTTAGGAACTGGACATATAAATGGGAGTCCCTTTAGAGGAACACTAAGGAAAATATTTATCTTGTTAGGTATGTTTCCTTTGTACTGCGTGAACAGTTTCATTTAGCATATAGTTCTAAATGTTATGCCCTATGTTCATTAATTACCCAAACACTTATTAAAGCCTATTGTCCTCTTTGGAATAGAGATGTAAAGATGAACAAAGAGATGAAGAGATTAAGAGAACCGTGGCATACTGAAACCATCACTGCTCTCTGTTCAACAGAAACATCATCCAAGTGAGTAACATCACCAAAGTGAGTGTCAATCATTCTGGAGCTGGGGGACTTGGGAAAGCGCATGACCCTAAAGCAGACACAGCCCAGGAAGAAAGATAAAACATCTTTTTCAAAATATTCTGTAGGGCATGAGGAGGCCTGTGAAAACCATTTAACTTCTCTGAGACTTATTTTTGCCATCTGTCAAAGGGGAATAAAAGGAGTGTTTTGCTTAATTCTTAGGTTTACAATGATGTGAAATAATATGTGAGAAAAAGTTATAATTCCTGTAATACAAGGCATAAGTATGAAAAATAAATGCAAAAATAGTGGCAGAGTTCTTTATTCATAAACCTAACAAAAGACTCTAATATTAAATCATTTACTACTGGAACCACAGTGCCACCTAAAGACTACATACCAGAATTATGGAACAGAGACTTATACTTTTTAAAAAAAAACATTTGTGGACATTTAATTGGCAATGTTCCATCACAAAGTGCTCTGTAGTGGTTCCAGAATTAAATTCAGTTTAGAATGTAAACCTTTCATCAAAGAGATCAGAAATGTTGCAGATTTAAAAGTAAAGCAAATATAACCAAGAAACAGAATAGACATAGCATTTATACAATAACTTTACATTACATTGCTCTTTAAAAGTAACAAGTATGACTTTTTCAGGAAGTGTAGATACTTGGATCCTTATTAATTGAATGCATATATTCTACACTAATAAAAACCTAAAAGAATATATTTTTATGTAAGCATAAAATCAAGGAAATAGAGGATACTGATTTCATGCTTGTTAATAAATGACTTTGTGTCTTCACTTAGTATCCACTAAGGATGAACTTGGTTATTGTCCTCGTAATGTAGGAGTGATAAAATCAGAAAACATAAAGATCAGTCTTACTGTAATTAGATGATGGAATAAATGAAACACATATACTATGGAACCCAGCTAGAAAAACACAATGAGGAGAACCATTCCTTGAAATTCTGCTTAATTTCTTTTAAGGGATCTTACCTTTGTTAGGTCCTTCAGTGATACATTTTTATTTGTGATCCCACAAGTCTTCTATCATTTGATCCTACCAAAGCAGAGACAGCATGTATGTTATTAGGCTAAATGTCATAGGTAAATAGAAGTCCTTATCAGAATTATAATTAATCCTTAAACAATACAAGAAAAAAATAAGGGTCTAGGCTTACCCTAGAAGACACATATGCTAGTTATTGGTCTAGGTACATATATTAGTCTAGACAAGCTGATGAGAAGCAGAAGTTCTATGTAAGAGTTTGGGGGCAAATTTCTTACATAATAATTCATGTGCACTGTATGCTTCTTTTGTACCTGATTATCTCCTTTACTAATGTCAAAGGATTGGCTATAGATAGGAAAACTTATAAGGAAAGGTGAAGTTCAGGGACTCAGATTCCACCCATTTCTATACCTTTTTTTTCCAAATCAGATACGGGACAAACTTGTATAATAGGCTTAAAATAAACATTTGTTTAACAAATAAATAGTATAGGGACACCTGGGTGGCTCAGTTGGTTAAGCATCTGACTCTTGGTTTCAGCTTAGGTCATGATCTCACAATTCATAGATTTGAGCCCCGTGTCAGGCTCTGTGCTGATAGAAGCTTGGGATTCTCATTCTCTCTCTCTCTCTCTCTCTCTCTCTCTCTCTCTCTCTCTCTCTCTCTCTCTCTCTCCCCTCTCTCCTCACTTGCTCTTTCATACTTTCTCTTAAAAATAAACATTTTTTAAAAACTCTATAAATAAATAGTGTAAAACTTATAAACCAAGCATGTCTAGGATAATACACAGATATGCATGTGTCTTGAATAACATATGAGAAATTTTGGAACCAAGTACAATTATATTAAAAAGTTTCTGGTTCTGTTTGTATCTTTCACAAAGATTTGTATCTTTCACAAGTTACCTTCCATATAAAAATGCATTTCTACCAAAAAACATCAAAGAAAGTACTTTGTCCTAGTTTTTGTACTTTTATAATCAAAAGGAAAGTGATGAGGGACAAGATATTATATGTATTTTATTTTGAAAAAAACTATTGTATAAATTACTTAACTATAAAAGCTTACTTAGATTTTGATAACACTTAAAAGTTGACTAAAACAATTATTTAGAGAGGACATTTCTCCTATATCAAGAAACTTCCAATAATTATAAAATATAAAATAATATTTTCAATAAGTTATGAGGATGTACTTTTTGTTGCACAAGCTAAATCTAAGAGAAAACTATGATATTTGTTCTTAACAAAATAAAGGAGCATGACATATTTATTATAAACTAAAAAAAATTCAAAGTACTTGTATTAGTCAAGGCTCTCTAGGGAAACAGAACCAATAGGAGATGACAAATGATAGATAGATAGATAGATAGACAGATATACAGAGACAAAACCAATAGAAGACAATAGAAAAATACAGATAGAGATATAAATACATAGAAAAAGATTGATTATGAAGTATGGGCTCTACAATCATGGAAGCTGAGGAGTTCTACCATCTGATTTCTGCAAGCTGGAGGCCCAGGAAAGCCCATTCTAGTCAAAATCTGAAGGCCTGAGAACCAGGGTATAAGTCCCAGTCTGAGTTTGAAGATCCAAGAACCAAGTAGCTGAATGTCTAAGTACCAGAGAATATGGATGTCTCAGCTCAAGCAGAGAGCAAATTCACCCTTCCTCACCCTTTTTCCTTCCATTCAGTCCTTCAGTGGACTGTATGAGGACCCCTGCATTGGTGAGGGCAATCTTTTTCACTCATTCTGCTGAGTCAAACACTAATCTCTACCAAAAATATCCTCACAGACACATCCAGGTATAATGTTTTACCAGCTATCTGAGCATTCCTTGGACCAGCATGGCACATAAAATTAACTGTCATAGAGTTAGAACAGTCATTCGGTATTCTTTAAGCAGATGTCAATGTTCAAGGTTTGATCTGAGATGGTACCTTACAAATGCACAGATAATAAAATATTATAGATATTCTTAGAATATTCTAGAAGAATTTATAAAACTAAAAGATTCTCAAATAGCTAATACAATTGAGTCCCAGCTTATAAATGTTGATAAAAAGATGCATTCATGTGTTATAAAGCATTTTAAAATGTCAAGTTTAAAAAATCTTAGTAATTATATAAAAATACATTGTACTTTAACATTCTAGAAATGTTAGCTACATGGTAGGCCAATATTAAAACTATTGTGAGCCAAAGACATGTGAATAGAGCTAGACAAAAGTAGAACATAAAAAAAGGCAAAACAAATAATAACTTAAAAATTAAGTCCACCTTAAGAGCTGGCAATCTAAGTATTATGTGCCAAATATGGCACTGGGGGATTTTCAAGCACATGTCTCCTCAACTGTGCTGTCTGCCTTGTTTTAAGGAGCCTACAGAATATCCATTATCCATTCTTAAATTGCTGCTCTGAAGACTGGGTGTGGTCATTACTGATACTCCAGTTGACTCATACTTTGGCAGAATGACAAGCAAATCAGCATAAAGCTTCTGAAAGGTTATTAAAAATTCTCTAAATTAACCTACTCTAGACTAATTGGCTCATTTTTAAGGGCAATAACAAGAAATGAAGATCTAATTAGGTACAACCTGGAGATACTCTAATAAACATGGGAGAAGAATATGTTTTTTAAAAAACAAAACTCTAGGAATTTTATAATCTTAAATTGATTAACAGTCCTTTTATCTGATCATATGATTTTCTCAGATTGTAAGGCAGCAGGAGTTTAAGAAAATGTTGCACCTATAAAATTAAATAGAGCCCAACAGCCTTAATTTGTACTTACTTTGAAAGTGTTTATTAATTTTTATTAAGGTTTCTTCATTGGCCTTTACTGTTTAACTTTCTACCTCTTGTGGATATATCATTACCAGAGGTCCTAGCCTGGAGAACAGCAAAATCTAATTAGAATGTATCACATTTGGTTATCACTTTTCTACCTGAACTTCGTCATGCCTCCATGTACTGACATGGGCTTAACCCTTAGGAGAGTTTGAGAACTCCTCATAGACAAGTCACAGAAGTGAGACTAAGTTTAGGGTGAAAAATCATAATCAGATACAGCACTCTCAAATTCCTTGACTTTTGAGATAACACAATCTTTTTAGCCAGAATGCCTGGGGAACAGAATATCCTGATTAAATTGATTTTCTGCCTAAATTAAGGTAAACATAAACTTTTTTCATTCTTTATTTTTTTTAAAGTACACTGAGTTATTGATAAGAATCATGTTTGATATAATGGAGGAGAAAGTGGTGATAGTAAAATACTCATGATTTTTTTCTTTTGGAGGTACAGGACATATATATGTTGCATTTATATAGATAATAACATAAAGACAGAGAAATAGTGGACATAAAGTCATTCTACACAATGTTAGATATAAATAAATTTATTTAAAACAATGTATCAGAGTTTCCTAAGCCAAAGAAGCTGCACATAACTCAGGTAACAAGAAGATGGCATGGTTGGCCATTGGAGATGGTCCTAGTTGTATATTTCAACACACATTAAAACTTTTCTAAATAGAAAAAAAAATAAAATTTATTTTTTTTTTAAAAATTAAAAAATAAAACTTTTCTAAATGGAGTTAGGCTTATTCTTGGGTTGGATGGAGAGTACACCAAATAAACCTACTTTATTGATAGCCAAGGATCCAAGAAATTAAAGCATCATGAATGATTTTAAAAAGATCCATCCTTACTAAAGATGCAAATTGTCAAAGAAAAATCTTCTAAAAACAAATACCCATGGAAATTCCTCATTTTCAAACTCCTGATTTTTCATAGTGTAAAGTATACACTAGAGATTAGAACAAATTCTCTACTTGTGTCTCCCTGCCCTATCATGTTTTAGGAGATGTATTTCAAGCTTATAGATTTTTTAAATCTTTAATTTCATAAATATCCAGTTAAAACACCAGCTATTATCTCTAATTTCAGTATCTGATGATATGGAATATTTTGATTACTTATTTTCTTTCTTTTTCCTTCATTATTATTGATTTTTTTATTTGTATGATGAGAACATTTAAGATCTAGTCTCTTAGTAATTTTGAAGTACAAAATACAATATTGTTGACTATAATCACAATGTTGTGCATTAGATCTCCAGAATTTATTCATATTCTAACTTCAAGTTTATATACATTGACTAACATCTCCCACTTCCTTAACCCCTGCCAACCACCATGCTACCTTCTGTTTCTATGAGTTTGACTTTTTAAGATTCCATATATAAGTGGTACGATGTAGTATGTGTCTTTCTTTGTCTGACTTACCTCACTTAGCCTACTGCTCTCATGGTTCATCCATGTTATCACAACTGGAAGGCTTTCCTTTTTTCTTGTGGCTGAATAATACTCCATTGTGTGTGTGTGTGTGTGTGTGTGTGTGTGTGTGTGTGTGTGTGTGTTTAATGGTTTATCCATTCATCTACTGACAGAACACAAGTTACTTTCCCATCTTGGCTACTTTGAATAATGTTGCAATAAACATGAGAGAGCATATTGTCTTTGATATCCTGTTGTAATTTCCCTTGGGTATACCCAGAAGTAGGACTGCTTGATTATATGCTGGTTCTATTTTTATTTTTTTATTTTTTTATTTCTTTAAAGAACTTCCATAGTGGCTGCAACAATTTACATTCCACTAACAGTGGACAAGGGTTCCCTTTTCTTGGCATCCTCACCAACACTTGTTATCTCTTGTCTTCTTGATGATAAACATTATTTTTTTTGACAGAGACAGAGACAGTGTGAGTGGGGGAAGGGCAGACAGTGAGAGGGAGAGAGGGAGGGGGAGAGAGAGAGATACCCCCAAGCAGGCTCCCTGCTGCCAGCTGCACAGAGACCAATGAGAGGCTGGAACTCATGAAACCATGAGATTATGACCTGAGCTGAAACCAAGAGCTAGACGCTAAACCAACTGAGCCACCCAGGCGCCCCAGTGACAAACATTCTAATAAGGGTGAGGTGCTATTTCATTATGGTTTTGATTCACATTTCTCTGATTATCAGTGATATTGAGCATCTTTTCACGTACCTGTTAGCCATTTGGAGGTCTTTTTGGAAAAAAATGTCTATTCAACTCCTCTGACCATTTTTTAATCAGATTGTTTGTTTAATTTGTTATTGAGTTGTATGAGTTATATATAAATATATATATGCATATATATATATATATTTTAATGTTTATTTATCTTTGAGAGAAGTGGGGGAAAGGGCAGAGAGAGAGGGAGACACAGAACCCGAAGCAGGCTCCAGGCTTGGAGCTGTCAGCAGAGAGACCAATATGGGACTCGAAATCATGAACCATGAGGTCATGACCTGAGCCAAAGCTTAACCAACTGAGCCACCCAGGCACCCTAATTATTTATATATTTTTATACTAACTCCTTATCAGATAATGGTTTGCAAATATTTTTCCTATTCTGTAGGTTGCATTATCATTTGGTTAGTTGTTTCTTTCACTGTGTATAAGCTTTTTAGTTTTATATAGTCCTAATTACTTATTTTTTGCTTTTGGTGCTTTTGCTTTGGTGTCCTAGCCAAAAACTGTTGTCAAGACAAACGTCAAAAATTTTTTTCCCTATATTTCTCCTAGGGGTTTTATGGTTTCAGGTTTTCTCTTTATGTCCTTAATCCACGTCAGGCTTATTTTTGTGAGTGGTGTAAGGCAGATGTCTCATTTCCCTTTTCTGCATGTGGTTAACCAGTGTTTCTAATACCATTTATTAAAGATACTATTCTTTCCCCATTCAATATTCTTGGCTCTCTTATCAAACATTAGCTGACCATAAACATAGGAGTTTACTTATGGGTACTCCATTCTGTAATATTGGCCTATCTGTTTATTTTTATGTCCTTACCATCCTGTTTGGATTACTAGAGATTTGTAGTATAATTTGAAATGTGTGATGCTTCTACCTTTGTTCTTTGTTCACAGGATTATTTAGGCTATTCGGGGTCCTTTCTGGCTCCCTGTAAATTTTAGAACTGCTTATTCTATTTTTATGAAAAATATAGACTGCATGGAATCTGTAGATGAGTTTGGGTAGTATGGACATTTAAACAATATTAATTCTTCCAATCCATTAATATGGGATATCTTTCCATTTGTTTCTCTTTTCTTCAATTTCTTGAATCAAATTCTTGTTCATTCAGTTAGACAGATTTTTCCTTTCCTTGGTTAAATTTATTCCTAAGTATTTTCTTGGTTTTGATGCCACTATGAATGAGATTGCTTTATTTATTAGATATTCTGTTTTTAGCATATAGAAGCACAACTAATTTTTGTAAGTTGATTTTATATCCTACAACTTCAGGATTTGTTGATTGGTTCCAACAGTTTTTTGGTTGAATCTATGGGTTTTTCTTTATACAAAATCATATCCTCTTCAAATAATAACAATTTTACCTCTTCTTTTCTGATTTGGAAGGCAAAGTTCCTAATAACCTCTCCAGTGCGTCCAAACGCCTTTGTTTTTCTTTTTTCTACAGAGTGCTGGAACCTCTCTTCAGGAAACCTGGACTTCTACAAAGGCTTTCTCATCCATGGGAGACTGCCAAAATTAGCGCTCTCTAGGTAGTCCCTAACCATGGCCAAGAAGAGCTGAAACTGGTTCCAAGGCTCCTGTCAGTTCCACAGCTCTTATTGAGGTCTGTCTGCCTATTACCCGATGCACAGGTGGGTGAGACTCAACCTGAGGGCCTTGGCATATGGTGCTGGATCCCACAACTCCCACTGAAGCACTTTCGGTCATGGATGGATGTCAAATTTTAGTTGTTAAAAGGGGAGACCAAACAAAAAAGTTATGTATGCTACCATGATGCTGATGTGCAAGTCTTCATTTTCTTGATGCTTCCTGTCAAAGATGGATAATGGTTTCTTACACATCATAAATCCATATTTATATTTATATAGTTGTAATTTCCATCAATCAAGATAAACTATAATCTATTAGCTCCAGAGACTCTGTTTCATAGAATGAATTATTTTTACATGTGTAAAGATTAAACATATGAACAAAAATAGAGAAATATTAATTGAATTTATTTATGTATGATATGGGAGTTTTACTATTGCTCTGAGATATGGGAGTTATGTGCCTCTTTAGAAAGGGTGCAAAACTCCTGCTATAGATACAGATCTATAAAGCACATCCTTGTTCTAACCTTCTAGAGTCATCCTATAAATTCTGAAACTCAAAAAGCAGTGGTATAGACTTCACACTTATGAACAGTGTACCGTGTAACATGAGGTTACAAAATCTATTTGACTTGTCAGTGCTTATGAATTACATTTACAGAAATAATAATTTCTATAAACTGTTTGCATGGTATATGATGAGTTCATACTAATAGCCATAAATCAGCAAGTTAAAAACTAAGGCCATCTGCTACTATATTTTTAATTGTGATACTCAGACGTGAACTCCATTTTTACCATGGTAATTGCTCAACTGGTTTTACATATCAAAATCCTAAAAAACTGTGTGAGCTTTTTGTTTTGTCTAATCTGGCTCCTTTGTGAGCTTAATTAAGTTACTGATATCTCATAGTCCCTTTGTCTAAAAGTGTCAGCTCAAAGCCACAGAGAAACCAAGTATCTTAGGAATTAAATTCATTAGAAAATGTTTATAAATTATTTGATAATAATAAAATACATTTAGTTCAATAAAAAAGCAAATAATACCTATTTTAAGATTTGGTGTTTTGGTCTACTTTTGTTTTTGGTTGAGTTGTCCAATTGATTCATTCATTAGTGGTTCATCATGATTTATAATGTGCCATATCTTTGTGTCAACTACAAGAACATCACATTTTAAAATAAATTTCTTCATAAAATTAACTATTCCAGTTTTAAAACCAGTGTGAAGGTAACCAGACTTTTCTTGTATTAATCTATCTGCTCATCATTCACCTTTCATACTCAGTATGAAACTGTCTGGAAACTGATAGTTCATGGCTAGAATTGTCGCTAAATAGAAGTAGATAGCTTCACCAAGAAATAAAGCAAAATAGTAAAATGAAGGAGCAGGGAGAGACTTGACCCTCTCCTGCAAATGTGGGGCTTTCCTGATGCAGGTCTGTCATTTTTGCTGTTCTTTTTTCTAAAAAGACAAATGATACCTCCTCCCTTATGAAAACTTCTCATTCCACAGCAATTGCTACTTTTTATAATGTATCTAGGTCACAAGTGGATTGCAATAATTTATGTCATCCTGGAATATGAAATCAATACCAAAAGGAGTGGACTGACACAAATTATTAAATTACAATTCCTTCAGAGTCAAATGATCAAGTTCTGAGATTTAAGAGTAAAATTTACTTCTGTCTATCAAAACCATGGAAAATACCTACTGGGTAATATTAATATATATTGATAAGCACTTTTAGAGTATCATGTTGATGTCTACCTTAGGAACCTGGAAGCAGATTCTGCAGCTTTTAGAAATTGGTGGAGTTTTCCTGTGTTTGCATAATCACTATAGGCAATAATTCCTTGTAAATACTTCAACACATAAAATGCAAAAAGAAGATATAAGTGCTGATGTGGAATATGCATATGAAACTGGAAACTAAAATCTAAATTAGTGAAAGCAGTGCATTAATGGCAAAACCAAACCACAGGAGAACAAAAATGAAACAAAACAAAACAAAACAAAAAAACAAACAAAAACACCTTCATCTTAAAAAAAAACAACAAAATGAACTGATAAAAAGCAACATGAACTAATACATAACCTGTAGAGACTTTCACAAGCCCTGTGGACAATTCAGTTAGTGTCAAAAAAAAAATCAAAAACTTCTCTACATCTAGAATATTTGTTATGAAATGAAGATCAGATGGAGTAATGTTTTGTGTATTCCAAAATTGCATTTTATAAACATTAACTTAAATATTAAGTGCATGTGGTATTATCTTTATTTTAAAATTATTTTATTTGGTATTCATTTCATTTTATCTTAACATTTCATTTTTTGATGTTTTTGTTATTAAATGTCTAAATCAAATAGGAACGGTTTTCTATGTTAATGAAATATATAATCTTGTCACCATATACCAGTTCATACTATTATTATATTAGTATATTATTGCATTATTTCAGTTTGTTTTATAAAGAACCTCTGAAACTTTTAGTACTGCCCTTTTGAAAAAAAAATTCACTGGTTATTATCATGTGCACTCATTATTTAAATGTACTCAGATAAAGAATAAAGTATAATTTGATGGGGGGCCTGAGTGGCTCAGTTGGTTCAGTGTCTGGCTTTGGCTCAGGTCATAACCTCACGGTTCGTGGGTTAGAGTCTCACATAGCGCTCCGAGCTGACAGTTCAGAGCCTGGAGCCTGCTTCAGATTCTGCGTCTCCCTCTACCCCTCTGCCCCTCTTAAAAATAAATAAATATGAAAAGAATTTTTTTTTAAAAGAATAAAGTATAATTTGAAAATTTTCTAAAACTCCAGGGAATTCTGAAAATTGATATTTGTCAGGAATTTGAAAACATTACCTGAAATGAGTAGTGTTTCAAGTCCTAGAAGTGTTAACAGTGAAGCACTCCCTTATTTGTTTTCTTTTAATATATTGCAGTTTATGTGGGCCCAAACATTTTCCAGTTTTAAACACACTCTCACCAAATAGACAACTAACTTGAAAAAAAAATCCAAGAAAAGAAGATATGGAATGAGGCCCAAATTAATAAAATCTGTCTAAAGCAAACAAGCAAGCAGTAGGAGAAGTGAGGGAGTAGGGTATAGGAGTCATTTTTCAGCCATAGTACTTTGTGGTCTATGCATGTGTGAAGGAAGGGATTAAATAAAAATTGAGAGACAGGCAAAAGACTCAGTAGATTAAAATATGACTTATAAGGGCTAAATTGAAATACAAATTTTAAAACCAACATATGGCAGAACGATTTACCAATCCAGGAACTGGAAAGACGTCCTCACCCTGGAATGGATAGCCTGGCTCTGAAACAGAGAGCAGGGGGTCCATGCTGTGGGGAGAAGGAATCTGCTAAAAAGAAAGGAGTCAAACTGGGCATAACCAGTTTATTTTTCCCAAATTGACTAATTTGATAGGTTACTCCATCTCTGATCCCCAGGGAGGAAATAAAGGAAAGAGCGAGAAAAGATCAGAGTGTGACAGAATTCCGTGATTCTAAAAAGTCTCCCTAGATCCCCCAATTTAACATCTCTGAGATTTATATGCCTCCAATAATCAATGTCTTGAGATTAAGTTATGTTTTAAGATTACTGTTGGACCAGCAGCAATAGTGATAAAGTTGCCACTGACTACTTGTGGTTAACCTGACTTATTTTAGAGGACTTAACTAGACAACTACAACTATTCAAGAATCATTTGAGAAGAGAATAGAAATCCCAGTGTTCTTCAAAAACCTTTCCGTGATATCACCTGGGGAAATTAAGAAAATGCCAGCATTAACATTTTTACAATGAGCGTTAATAGTGTGGAAGAAACTGCAGTGATAATGTACCACTCCTAAGAAAAGTGGCATTAGGGATGTCCTTGATGGCTGCAAGAGTGATACATAGTTGAAAACATTTAGACATCAATGATGCTGACTCAAAGCTTATTCAGAAGAGTTGGACCCTGCATGTTAAGAAGTTTTGAGAATAACTTATCCAATTTGTTTCAATTATTCTTCCTTTTTTTTTTATGTATGCACTATAGGTAGACATGATTAAAATCTACATCTAAATGCAGAAGAGCTCTTTTAATAAGAATAAAATACAAAAACTAATCCTAGTTTAATTGGCAGCATTTTATCCCCAGTGCTCTACATAACAATAGTGTAATCTTATAATCAATGTCAGCTTAGATTCAATGAAATAAAAAGAGTGATAATATGTAACTTTTATTGAACTCCTCCTATATGCCAGACATAGGACTTTGCATGTATTAATTTCATTTAATCATTACAAAAACTCTATAAAGTAGAACCTAATACTATGCTATTTTACACTTTAAAAAACCAAGGCACAGGGAGTATTTAATAATTAGCCAAGGTCGTACAGCTAGTAATTGACTGAAGCTTCAAACCCAGTCTAACTATAAAGGCAGCCAAACTTAAACACTACACCATCAT
Organism: Acinonyx jubatus; assembly: GCF_027475565.1. Classification (NCBI taxonomy): domain Eukaryota; kingdom Metazoa; phylum Chordata; class Mammalia; order Carnivora; family Felidae; genus Acinonyx; species Acinonyx jubatus. The sequence continues at coordinate 178,277,741 of NC_069381.1, forward strand.
GTATCATTCAACACATACTATTTACTTGAAACAACCATCTTGTTTTGGGGACAATGAATAACCTTAGTTCTAAAACTGAAATAGAAAATACTGTTGCTTATAAAATCTCATCACTGTCTCTTATTTTAAAGATTTAATGGCATCCCATCAATGATACATTTTTTTAAAAGGGATTTTAAAGTTCTGTTGTGAAATACTTCAAAGTTATTGCTCAATAAGAAATATTGACCCAACGTGCACCAGTCTTTTAACAACTACACTTTTATCTTTTATGTATGAATGTGGGGTTGGAAATAGCTATGTTCTGTGTAGCTACTGACAGAAGGAAACAAATTAACCAATACTGGATCCATTTTTTTATGGGGAATTAGGTTTTAGTTCTCTTTGGCTATAAAAGGTAGTGTTTACAACCTCTAATTAAACTTAAAGAGAACTTAAACATCACCACTTTCAATATTTAGATATAAGCTGGCTCTGGACACCACTGTCAGACAAAAATTAACTCTGTATACACCTTTGGGATATTACCTTATATAGCATGCAGAGAACTACAAAAAAAATAGAAAAATTATATACAAATAATGTGTAGAGTACACAGTGTCAGAACGAAAAAAGGTCAAATTTATATTTATGAATCTCATTGATCAAAAATGACTTAAAATGCAGAAACATATAAAATTTGTAGTTGATGTTTTATCATGCATGATTCACTAAAAAGATTGTTAATCATGGCACACTAACATATTCTGCATGAATACCTATTTTCTTTGTCAGAATTAATTGAAAATTCTGGTTTGCCCAGTTGTATTTCTGTGCTATCTTGTATCTAAAATGCTTTTGCGCTTCTGCAAGATTGTTCCAAAAACTCTTTGGATGGAGTAAATACAAACATTTGCCTTGTAAAACATATTATCTAGGTTTCTTCAGCTGTTAAGATATTAATGCAACTAATTTGAGCAGACCAATTGATCCTGGGTAGAACATTGCTATCATTGTATATGTAATTATAACCGCATTCATGCCTAAATGTAATGACAAGGAATCATCTAGGGTTAGATGTCTGTGATACTAATTAGTTTTTCTTATGACATAGATTTTTTTGCTTTAACCCCACATTTTATATTAGCACACTGTTGGTGAAAAATATACAAGCACCCCAGACCAATCGGCTTGTAGAAGAAGGGATCATTTTCTATATCTCAAGTGATTAAAGTTAGTTTGGAGAAGAAACATCCTTTGGATCAGTGCCATTAAAACAGGAATTTTCATAAATATGAAAAGTGAATAAATGGAATGATTTTGTGAGACTTGGTAGTATTTTTAGATAGAATGAGATTTAATTCAGTTATCTTTAAAGATATAATTTATAGGGGTGCTGAGTGGCTCAGCTGGTTAAGCATCCAACTCTTGATTTTGGCCAAGTCCGTGACCTCTCAGTTCATGAGACTGAACCCCAGGTGGGGTCTGTGTTGACAGTGCAGAGCCTGCTTGGGATTCTCTCTCTCCCCCTCTCTCTGCCCTCCCTCCACTCAACACTTGTGTGCTCTCTAAATAAATAAATAAATAAATAAATAAATAAATAAATAAATAAACAAACAAACTTTTAGATATATATTTATATAACCCATATTTATAAACCATATAGTATTTTCCAGGGACTGTACTAAATGAGGTACTGGAGTAAATAAAAGCAATACTCCCTGCCCTCAAATGTGGCAATAATCAAGTGTGGAAGATAGACAAGTGTAGGCACTCAGGATATCACCAAGTACAGGATATACATTGACATTTTCATGATGAAGATGAGTTCTTTCTTGATATAATTTTGGACAAGGTAAAATGAGATATCAGAAGTAATTTTAAACAGCCATATAACGTTTAATGCAAACATATTTGCTTATACTTGGAAAACTAAGCATGTGAATCTGCTTGTAATATAAAAGTGGGGGATAATTTTATGAGCAGCTAAATCCTGTACAGCCACATATTGGAGGAAATATCTAGACTCACCATTAAATAAACGTTTGATTCTAGTTTTATAAAATATTCAATATAAAATGTCAACAGTAAAAATAACCAATAACACAACATCAATTTCTTTTTCAGAAATATGAGATTTCCCTCAAAATCCAAAATTTGATTTTTTAAAAAAATTTGCAGTTGGAAACATCACTAAATCTCTGTCAAATTTATATTGCATATACATACATATATACACGCACATACACATATACATACACACACACATATATATACATATACTGAGAGAGAACACACACACATATATACATATACACACATATATAGAGACAGAACACACACACACACATATATACACATACATATATATATAGAGAGAGAGAACACACATACACACACACACACACACACACAGAAAGGAGGTTATGTTTTTATTTAAGGATCTTGAAATCAACTAAGAGTTATTAAAATTATATGTATATAATGTAATCTCTCTGCATTTCCTACTCTGGCTGAGATTTTTCTTTTCTCTTTGTTTCCAGGAACATATTGGAAAACAAAGATTAAACAGAATTATCAAGTAAGTCCTTTACTGAGAATTTAATTGTGAGCTTGCCAACCATGGTTTGATTTTTCATCATCTTGTTCCAGGGTTATAAACCTTTCAATTCATTTATATTTATAAACAATTCCCACCCTATTATGTGCATGGATTATTAGGAATGTCTCCCAATAGAATTTTTCAGCTTTATGTACACAATTAATTAAAAGCTTGGATTCATTTTTTATCAAACTTTTACAGTGGGTTAGAATATCTGAAATCTAAACTAAAAGTCTCTTTTAGCCCAAATGACGACTCATTCTTTAGTTTGGAAGGCTCTTTACTTCATGGATTTGAAAAGGGAGATTAAAGCCATTGGAGAAACCACCTAGGGCAGAATGTGGTTTTGCTGATAACAGAATTATATTTCACAGCAAAGGAATTCAGACCCTGTATCCAGTTAACAAACCAACTGTGATAAAAACAAGTCAATGGAGAAAACTTTTAGCCTAAAACTATAATACTACCTGCAAAAGAATGTAGAAGGTATAATAGCTGACCTCTGACCATGCAATATTTGCAAATTACGTTATATTTCTAAGAGGAACTCAAATAAGAACAGTCTTCATACCCTCTGCAGCAGAGTAAAATCTTTCATCATACAACTCTATCTAACCCAGTTTCTTCACAAAGGCACCTTTGAATCACCTAAGGAGATTTTAAAACCTATCAATGTCTAGGCTCCAGCACCTGGAGATTCTGTTTTAATTAGTCTAGGATTGGAAGAGAGAACGGTTTGTTTATTTTATATATATATTTGCATTCCTTCTATTTGTTTATTATATATGTATATATTTATTTATGCATATATATGTGTATATATGTATACACACATGCACACACACACACACTCACACACACACACACACAGTTAATTACTTTACGCAGCCTAGGCTGAAAATTTTGAAGTCCTAATCTGTTCATTCTGAGGGATTTGGAGTCATCACTTCATTTATCCCAGTGTTTCCTCAGCACTACCTTAAATTTTGAAGGATCAGTGTGAGTTTAGTGTGAAGCAGTAGGTAATAGACCTACAGTGCAGAATAAAACTGGCAGTGATAATAAGTTTATATTTTAAGTGGTACTTTACTAACTAAACTACTTGAAATTTCAAAGATCTCTCATACCCATTGTCTTATACACCTGTTGTTTCTTTTAGGCTCAGGTGCGAAACTTGAGTTAATTATATTCCTCTGCTCATGGCACATTTACATTTTAGGTCCATGTGACAATCCTTCTATTATTTAATCTCCTACTCTTCTCCCATTTCCCCCACAACATAATGGGCAGCAATTCTATGCTAAATAGTATTATTTTCTTACAAAAAAAAGTTTTAAAATACAGAAAGTTCTATTATTGTTATTTTTACAGATGAAAAAGCTATAAACCAAGTAGCGTTTTTATATGCATATTTTTAAAAATTGGAAATATTGGGGCATGCCTGGGTGGCTCAGCCGGTTAAGTGTCCAACTCTTGATTTCAGCTCAGGTCATGATCTCACAGTTCATGAGTTTGAGCCCCTCATCGGGTTCTGTGCTGATAGTGTTGAGCCTGCTTGGGATTCTCTCTCTCTCTCTGCTCCCCCCATCTCTTCTCTCTCCCTCAAAATAAATTTAAAAAATAAACATTAAAAAATTAAAAATTGGAAATATTAGTTCAGAGGGTGGAAATGCCATAAAGTTTTAAAAACAAATTTCTCTGCAGAGTGTAAATCAATTGACATTCTCACTGGAGATAAATGAGTGCCTCATTTCACATGCAGTTGCTGAAACTACAAATTATCATTCATTATTATTATTACTCTGAGAGATGAAAAATTATTTCATAATGTTGCTTTGAGAATACTTGATTGCTAGTGAAGGTGGAACATATTTTCATATGCTTAGTGGCCATTTGCATTCCTTCTATTTTGAGTTATTTTTTTCTTTACCTATTTTTCACCTAACTGTTTTAAAATTAAGGTATCACAATTAATATACTACAAAACGGACAGAGTTTAAATACTCAGCCATACCCTTAAGTTTCATGTCTCTTTCCAACCACAAGTGCTTCTTCTCAGGACATTTTGATGTATCTCACTTTAGATTAGTTTTTTCTGTTGCTAAGACTTTATATATCAATGGAATCATACAGTACACATGGTATCTGGATTCCTTGAGTTAATAAGTTCAATATTTGGCCATGTTGCATATCAATAGTTCAATCTTTTTTGTTTCTTATTAGTATTCCATTGTATGAACACAAAGCATTTTGTTTTTATGCATACCACTACTGATGACCCATATTACCCAATATTTTTGACTATCACGAATGTGACTTCCATGAAAACTATTGTGCAAATTCTTTTGTGGATTTATATTTTCAATTCCCTTAGCTAAATATCGAGGACAGGAATTACTTGCTCATACTGTAAAACATATGTTTCATTTAAAATCGCAATACAGTTTTCCAAAGTGATTAAACCATTTTAAAGTTCCACTAGCAATGTCTGAGAGGGCAGCTCCTCCCTACGCCCACAAATATTTAATGCTTTGGGTTTTTTTTTATATTAGCCATTCTAGTCAGTGTGAAATGATAGCTCATAGTAATTTTAATTTATATTTCCCTGGAGGATCTTTCTGTGATTATTGACCATGTATCTTCTCTTTTTAAACAAGCTAAGTGTTTTTGTAAAGAAAACACTTTAATTGGTAAAGTTTTGGCCCATTTTTAAAAACTGGAAGCACGAGGCGCCTGGGTGGCTCAGTCGGTTAAGTGACCAACTTCAGCTCAGGTCACGATCTCACGTTCCGTGAGTTCGAGCCCCACGTCGGGCTCTGGGCTGATGGCTCAGAGCCTGGAGCCTGCTTCCGGTTCTGTGTCTCCCTCTCTCTCTGCCCCTCCCCTGTTCATGCTCTGTCTCTCTCTGTCTCAAAATAAATAAACGTTAAAAAAAATAAAAACTGGAAGCTCATCTTTTAATTGCTGATTGGTAAGAGCTCTTGGTATATTCTTGATAAAAGTCCTTCGTTGCACATATGTATTGCAAATAATTTTTCCCTGTTGTGGCTTACATATTCATTTTCTTAATTATGTTTCTTGAGAAAAGAAATTTTCAATTTTATTGATGTCCAACTTACATATTCATTATTGTTAGTGATTCTAGTGTACTTGTTCAAGAAGCATTTTCTTACCCCAGAGGAGAAAAGTGTTGTTTTAGATTCTCTTCTGGAAGTTTCATAATTCTGTGTTTATAGTTTGGTCAGTGTTTCAAGTTATGTTTATGTGTTGAATGATAAAGAGATCAGTTTTGTTTTGTTTTTCAGATGAAAATCCAATTATTCTAGCAACATGGTTAATAGGGAGAAAATGTTTGCAAATCATATAGCTGACAAAAACCTCAGCCTGGAGTATCAAACAGTCTTAAAACTTAATAGTAATAAACAATCCAATTAGTAGATAGGCAAAAGACATGAGGAGATATTTTACCAAAGAGGTTATAAGATGGCAAATAAGCTCATGAAATGATGCTTGACGTCACTAGCCACTACAGAAATACAAATTACGATCACAGTAAGTTATCACTACATACTTATGAGGATGGCTAAATGTTTTTAAAAAATGACATACCAAGTTATGGTGAGGATGTGGAGAAATGAGGTCTTTCATACATTGTGGAAATGTAGGATGGTATAGTCAATCTTGAAAACTGTATGGCAGTTTCTTTAAAAAAATAAACACATATTTATCATCCAGCAATCACCTCCTAGGCATCTACTTCAGAAAAATAAAAAGTTACACTCATATAAACCATGTCCATGTTTGTTCAAGGCAGCTTTATTTGCAATGGCAAAAAACTAGAAACAACCAAAACATCCTTCAACAGATGAATGGTTAAAATGAAACAAGACAAAACAAAAACAATCTGTGGTTCAGGTGTACCTTGAAGTAATATTCAGCAATAAATACTACTCCCTCAAAAAATAAAAGCAAAAAAAAAAAAAAAAAAACCAACAACACGTAACAGCTTGAGCAGATCTCAAGGGGATTATGCTGAGTGAAAAAAGTCAATACCAAAAGGTCATATACTATATAATTTACATAACATTTTCCAAATGACACAATTGATAGATCTGATGAACAGATTTGTAGTTACCAGGGATGAGAGATGGTAGAGAGAAAAGAGTGCCTATAAATAAGTAACACTGAGATCTTTCTGGAAATGGGATATTTGTATCCACGGTGGTGATTCTAAAAATGTACACGTGATAAAATGACATAGAACTACGCACATACTTCATGCCAGTGTCAAACTCGCAGTTTTCATACCGTACTATAAGTATTCTAAAGGTAACCAATGGAAGAGACCAGGAGAAGCAGGAAGAAGTGGAACTAGGTCGTCTCTGTACTATCTTTGCAATTTCCTGTGGACATATAATATTTCAACTAAAAGACTTTCCTTATGCCATTGTATTTGCTTGGCTCCTTGTTGAAAATCAGTTGGCCATACATGTGAGGGTTTATTTCTTGACTCTCTAGTGTATTCTACTGGCTTATTTGTCTATCCTTAAGCTAATACCTCACTAAATAGGATAAAGTTATTTTATTGCCTGACTGGAACTCTGCTTTTCTTCAGGGAAACATGGGTAGCTGGTTTCGACTGTTTTGTCAAACGGTTCAGACCCTAACCAGATAAAGTCTGTGTGTTAAGCAACTCACCAATGATGGTGATGTACTGTTTAATCTTAAATTCCTTTTGTGACATCCATTCAATGGCTTTCAACTGGCAAACACAGCATAGTTACGTGACCAGAACGTTTATAAAAGACCTCACTGAAAATTTCTACCTTGGGCTCTCCTGAAGCCAAGATCATCACAAAAATCTTGATGGTTTATTCTTTTCTTGTTTCAAGTTTTTATTTAAATTCTAGTTAGTTAACATATAGTGTAATATTGGTTTCAGGAGTAGATTTAGTGGTTCATCACTTATACATATAATACCCAGTGTTAATCACAAGTGTCCTCCTTAATACCGCTCACCATGTAGCCCATCCCCCACCCACCTCTCCTCCATCAACCCTGAGTTTGTTCATCGTAGTTGTCTCATAGACTTTGCCTCCTACTCTTTTTATCCCCTCCACTATGTTCACCTGTTTTTAAATTCCACATGAGTGAAATCATATGGTATTTACCCTTCTCTGACTGACTTATTTCGCTTATCACAATACTGAGACCAAGTGCACCTTTGTGTAAGAAGTTGGGGGATCTATATCTAGAAGTCTCTCAAGCCCAATGCTTGTCTGCATTCTCTATTTCTTACTCTATCACATACTTTGCCTTTATATGCTATATACTCTTTGATAACCTGTCAGTCATTCAAATATTCAAAGATGAGTAATCTTCAAAACAGTTTCTGTATCACTACTGCAGCTTTATGATTTAGTACTAAAATCATATAATATAGTATCTCCAACTTCATTTTATTTCAAAATTGCTTTGGTATTCTATATCCTATAAATTTACAAGTAAATTTTAAAAACAGGTTGTCAATAATTTTTTTAAATACCTGCAGAAAGTTTTATAGATCTATTTTGAGGGAATCTTATATTACTTTTTCCAATCCATAAACATAAATATCTCTATTTATACAGGTCTTCAATTTTTCTAAAAAAGACTTTATAGTTTAAATTTAGAAGTTTTGATGATATTTTATTTTTTCTAAGGTGTATGATGTCACTTTTTGGTGTTATTATATAACAATAAATGTTAAAATGTTAAAAATTTTTGTTTTCCAATTGTTCATTACTAACATAAAGAAATACAATCAACTTTTATATTATATTGAATCTGCATCTTGATACATTCAACTAGTAGTTCTGATTTTTGTTCCAAAATATCACAGGGTTCAGCATGTAAACAATTATGGTATCTGGAAAAATTAGTTTTAAATTTTTTCTTCCCAAGTTGATTGTCTCTCTTTTTCCCTTGCCTTATTATACTTCTAGAACATTTAGAATAATGTTGAGTGAAATTGGTGAAAGCACAGATACTTAGCAAATGCTTTATCTTATAAGACAAATTTTCAGTGTTTCTCCATTAGGCTATGCATGTACGTTAGCTCTGGATTTGTTTGACTCTGTTTGTTTTAATGAGCTTTAATATCTTGAAGAAGTTTTCTTTACGTCCCAGTATGATGAGAGTTTTCAAAGGGAAGAGACACATCAAATTTTGTTAAATGCTTTTGCAGCATAATGAAACGCATGGTCTTTCATCTTTATTCTGTTAACATGGTGTTTTACATTGTTTGACTTCAACTTTTGAGTCAAACTTGCATTCCTGTGACACACCTGACTTGGTCATGATGATTTATCTTTTTTCGTGTATTGCTGAATTCAATTTGCTAATATTTTGTTGAGAATATTTACATCTGTGTTTATGCAGAATTTTAACCTATAATTCCCTTCTGTTGCATTTTTTCAGGTTTGGGTGGTACGTAAATATTAATCCATAAAGTAAATTGGGAATTCTTCACTCCTCTATTTTCTTAAAGAATTTTGAAACATTGATACTACATCTTTGTTAAATGTTTGACACAATTCATTGATGAAGCCATCTGGACCTGGATATCTCTTTGTGAAAAAGGTTATGACTGTAAACTCTGTTAGTTTAATAAGTAGGAGGCTCTTTGGGTTTTGGTGTTTCTTCTATGTCAGTATTAGTAATGTATGTCTTGATGGTTTTGTACATATATATATTGTCAAACATGTTGGTATAAAGTTTTCTGCAATATTCCTGTATCATCTTGAAATTTCTATAGGATTTCTGTGTACGTTCTCTTTCGGATTATTGATATTGATAATAACTTGTGCTTTCCCAATGTTTTTCTTAATCATCTTTTAAGACTTAGCACCTTATCAAACTTTTCAAATAACTAACTTTTAGTATTGTTGATTTCCTCTCGTGTCAATTTTCTATTTTCTTTATTTGTACTCTTTAAATAATTTCCTTTCCTTTATTTACTTAGGCTTTGATTTGCTCTTCTTTTTCTACCTTCTTGAACTGACATCTGAGGTCATAATTTTTATATTTGTGCTCTTTTCTAATACAAATGTTTAAAGTTTATAATATCTTCTAACTATTGCTTTCATTGCATCACACATATTTTAATGTTATGTTTCAGTTATTACCATTCAGTTCACAATAATTGCAAGTTTCTCTTCTAAAATTTTTTGAACTTTGGGTAATTTAGAAGTGTATGTTTGTTCAAATATCTGAGGATATTTAGGTATCCTGTTAATATTGATTTCTAATCTAATAATGTTATAGTTAGAATACTATGTGTGATTTTATTTTCTAAAGGTATTTGTTAATACCTGCTTTATTGGCCAGCATATAATCTATCCTGATGAATGTTCTATGTGTATTTGAGAAGGAAGTGGTTTTCTACAGCTTTTGAGGAAAATATTTCATAAATATCAACTATATCAAGTCGGTCAATGGTGTTGTTTATACATTCTCTATTTTCTGAATTTTGATTTACTTATTTTATTAATATATGGGAAATATACATTATAAATTTCTAATTATAGCTGAGGACAACTCCATTTTTTAATTTCTTATAATTGTTGTTTCAGGTATTTTAAACTTTGTTTTTATTTACAATGAGAATTAAGCATATTTTGTTTATTGTTTTTCTTTTACCATTAAAAAATGTCACTTTTTGTCTCTAGCTAATATTTTGTCTGATATTGCTATAAATCTAACAGCTTTATATGCTGTTTGCATAGTAAATTCTTTTTCACCATTTTACCTTTAACTTATCTGTGTCTTATGACAGTTTCTTGTAAAGCACATAAGCTTAGGTCTTGATTTTTTAGCCAGACTGAAAGATTCTGCCTCTTAAGTGGAATATTTACTCCCTTTACATTTTATAGATTTACTGATATAATTAGAATCGAGTCCCCTAATTTGCTCTTTTTTCCAATTTTCCAATTTGTTTATTGTCCATCTTTTCCTCCTTAACTGCCATTTTTCTTTGGATATGTTGATAGTTATTTAATTTGAATTTTATCTCTGCTAATGATGTTTTCCGTAGTTATTCTAGAACAGGATTTCTCAACTTCAGCACTATTGAAATTTTGGACTGGGTTATTTTTTGTTGTGAGGAGGCTGTTTTATGCACTACAGGATGTTTATAAATACACCTTGTAAATGCCAATATTATTCCATCCTAGTTGTGATAACCAGAAATGTCTCTAAGCATTGTCAAATATCCGTCTGGGGGATAAACAGCACCCAATTGAGAAGCATTGTTCTAAATATTACAATATTCATTTTTACTTGATCATAGTTCATTACTATCATACTATTTCAAACCAGTATAAGAGACTGTGTATAGTCTAACTCCATTTTCTCACCTCTGCTCTTTAAGGATTTGTTTATATAATGTGATTTTCTATTTGGAAATAATCCAATATATTGTCTTTTTTATATTATTAACTATTATTTATTATTCCTGCTTTAATTAGTCAAGAGTCACTTAAAGATAAACACACACCCACAGAAACACACACATACACACACACACATGATTTAACTATCTACCAAAATATACACCATTCCTGGGGTTTTTTCCTCTGAAGATCTTGTGTTCAATTGATTTGATAACATTTCCCTTCAACCTAAAGAAAGTGATTTTTTTTGTTTTGTTTTGTTTTTAGCATTTCTTATAGTTCAGTCTGCTAGGCATGAATTTTCTTAGCTACAGTATTCCATTCTGAAAATGTATTATCTTAGCTCTAGTCTCTCTCAGAATAACTTTATATTATCTTCATTTCTAAAGAACATTTCTGAATATAAATTTCTAGATTGACAGCTTCTCCTCTACATCCATTGTTTGCTGCCTTCCATTACTTCTAGTGAGAAGTTAGCCATTATTAATAGCATCATTCTTGTCTCTATTATGCATTTTATAGCCATTGGCTGCTCTTATAATTTTCTCTTTTTCTTTAAATTTTTGGTAGTTTCACTATAAAATGCTTGAGTGTGGTTACTTGTGGGTTTGTTTATCTGTTCCATTTATTGTGCTTTGGTTTTGCTGAGGTCCTTTATTCTGTAGGTTGCTGTTCTCTTTCATTCTGGGAATATTTTTACCATTATTTCTTCAACTTTCATTCTTTCCCTCTGTCTTTTTGAGCCTCTAATTACATTCTTAGACATTTTGGTATTATCACACAAATCTTGAATGCATTATTTTTCTCTACTATTTTTTAGAGTTTTTTTCTCTTTGAATTTCAGTTTGGATTCTTTCTACTTAACTGTGTTCAAGTTCACTGATACTTTCCTCTGATGCAACTAGTTTGTTTATAGCCCGCTTTCATGAATCTTTTTTTTTTCCTGAAATCGTATTTTACATTTCTAGAATTTTATTACACTTTCAAGACTTGTAAAATTTCCCATTTCTTCATGAAACTTTCCTCTTCATACTTTATCATATTCACTTTAGTTAAAGTCCCTGTTTGATGATGTCAACATCTAATCCTCTCTGACATTAATTTTATTGATTATTTCCTCCCGTGACAATGAGCTATTGTTTCTTGATTTTAATGTGTCTGGTAATCACTGATTGCATGTCAAGTACTCTGTGAAAAATAACAGCAGAATCTAAAATAAACAATATTTATCTCCACAAATAAACAAGCTTATTTTAGTCTCAGGTTGCTAGTATGGGTGCTCAGTCAATACAATCTATGACTGAGTTTGTTCTGGACTTTGTTAAAACTCTAATTTATTTCAATGTAGTAATAACTTCAAATGCTTTGAAGACAAAATCAGTACTTTTATTTCCAATAGGTCCTGATATCTAAACATTGGTGAGGTATGAGAGACATACCTCTTCTTTACAGCCCAGGCTCAGAGAATCTAATTGACCAGCTCAGGTTTACATTGTTAATAATTTATAAACCAAAACTCTGAACTCTCTTATTTTCACACACAGCACACACTTAAAGCTTCAGATGAATAAAGAAACTTATACAGCTTGGACAAATACCTGAGACTCTGTTATAAGCCTTCTACATAAAGACAGATGGTATACTTCCAAGACTGGTGAGAAGAAATGCAAAGAAAACAATGGATTGCAAAATGTAAGATGTGATATGTGACACTTTGGAGCAGATCATTTAGATTATTAAAATTTGATTAAATCTAAAGAATTATAAACTATATTTTATCTTTAAATGTCTATTTCTTGTCACAATATTTTCTCTGTTATATAGACCCAAATTATTGACTTCAGAAGTAGGCAGATCAGAGGTAAAATATGTCATTATTATCTTAACTCTCCTTCAACTCCAGTTTTTTAGTACCCATATGATTTCTCTTTTCAACTTCCTTAAAGTTTCCATCAAAAATTTCATTTATTTGCTTTAGGACTGGTTGTTTGAAGTGCTAGATATGACTTGGTTTGCATTCTTCCCCACTTGTGCTTCTTTTTTAATTTCCATCTTTCTATATCCCTTTAATCTTAGCCTGATCAACTAGTGCAATTAAGAAATTTCAGTACCTCAAATATTTGTGTCAGGAATTCATTGCCAGTTTTGCTATAAATTTGACAAAAAACATTAATATCATTTTAGCCCTTCCACTAAGTGCCTGAGCAATGGTCTTAAGTTAACACATAAAGAACAAATTCTTCTTTGAAAAACTGTAAATTTAAAATTTTGTCAATGGTGTATACATACATTATTTATAGATTTAAAACATTTGAAGAAAAAAATCTATATGATTAAAAATATGAGGTATATTTTGTTTAAATGTTTTTAAAATAATAATATTTTAAGCTTAGTTCTTACACAAAATTATAATTTAAAGTGTGTTGTACTTTATTATACAAGCATCTAGCACCACCATTTGCCTAGTAACAGTGTATTCAAATTCAGTTTTTAAAACTTCATCATTATTATACTCATCTGAAAATATTTTAGACAATTCTGAGCTCCAAGCTTTATTCTAGACTAGTTAAATTATAATTGTTGATGTAAGGATCAGGCACTGGTAATTGTTTAAAGTCCAGATTATTCTATGTGCAACCTGGGTTGGGACCATTGCTCCAATTTATTCAAGGGAAAATCCTTGCAGAATCAAACTTATAAATGTACAACACCAATCACATTTTTGCATCATACTTTCTTGATTTGTTAGTGTTAATATTAATGCTAAGTGAGATTGGTTAGTTTAAGCTAACTTTCAAGTTGAAATGTATTTGACAAACTGAGACAAATAAGAGTTTAATTGGTTACCCATGGTAATGTATTTTACTAAAGATAATCTAAAGCCAAGAGAGTAACACTCTGGGTTCAATATGAAGAACCAGAGTAAGCCCACTTGAAGATACCTGAGGACTTAGAATACTACAACAATTTTCTCTCATACCACTAATTCATATTATATACTTGTCACCCTCTCATCATATTTAGACTATAGCTATAGTTTATATTCTATGGTCAGCACTATGATTAACTTATCTCTTTTAATCTACATAATAGTGAGTCATGTATTATTATTTCCAACACTTAGAGTTAAAGAAACAGAGGGTTAAAGAGATGAAATTCTTATCCAAGATTTCACAATAGTGAAAGGCCAAGTACTTGGACTTCAAAGCCTCTTTGTAACCACTCTAATGGATAATCTAATACACATGATGTATAAAACAGTATAATCTTCCAAGACATATAATTAAAATTTTTTCCATACTGAATTAGAGTTCTTAGATAAAATATGTGCAGTGCAATGATAATTACATGGTAAATAACTGATAGATACTTCTTGGTCAGCTAATAAAGATGTGTGTGATTACTAGAAAATAAATAAAAAGGAAGAATTTAGTATCACATTTAATACAGTAATAAGTATGGCAAACAGATTTGTCTTGTTATGGTTGTTTTTTTGATTTGTGTTGGCTTTTGTTTTTCCCCATTAGAAAATTCTTTATAGCTTCCTTTGTGTACATGAACTTGACATGTATTATGTATAACTTACAGGCCAGCATCTCAGCTCAGATCGCATGTAATGGCAACATTTTTGCCATTATATAATGTAAATTAAAAAATGTATTTTCTCACTTAGATAATGCAACTTTTATAGCCTCTTATCAAAGTAATATGTAATACAAATCATATCCATTAAGATTGCCCAAACATATAGGATTTACAGGAGTAACTATTCATATTTTTCAAAGTTACATCATTTCCCCCCTTATCTATGATTATCTTTATTTGTTTGCTATACAATATTCTTATTCAGAACAGTCACCCAAATTGGCACTAGCCACAGAGTGGCAAGACCCACCCTCAGAGGATCAGGGCGGGTCCACACCAAGCTGGGTCTCTAAAATTTAGGAGATTTGAAACCCAGCCAGCAGGCCTGAGATAGAACACAGGAGCACTGTGCCACAGTGTGGGCATATGGTTCAGACACAGACAGGGTGAAGTCAGAGGTCTGAGGGATGCCCATGACACGCAAGCGGAGATTGTTTGCTCTTTTCTGAGGGCTTCCCGAACAACACTGGGTGCAAACTTCTCTCTCCACAGATAAGACGGGGGGCTGACGTTATTATCTCCCCCCACCCATCAGCACAGACTTCAGTGAGCAGCACAGTGCCCACAGTGGAGGAATGAGTCACACCAAGTCCCACTCCACTGTACTCTACAGATGTTTTCTTTTTATTAGAGCAAGTGTGCTAAAAGCCACAGCAGCAGTGGGCCCTTCTCTTAGAAGACCAGCACAACCTCATCCTCACCCGTACATGTACCAAGTTTACTGACCATAGAGTGCTGTAAAGCTTTAGCTCTAGGGGAAATAGGATCTAGCCTCTTTTAACAAACAGACCAAAACACACATAGTTAAAACTCACCACACTATGGACAAGGTCCAAACACTCCCCACTGCAGGCAAGGAGAAACTCTGTAGAGGACTAACTGAGAGAAAGAGCAGCCAAAACACAACAGCAGAGTACACACAACATTCACCAGAAATACTTTCTGAAGTGCCAGGCCCTGGACAGTGAATGACCTCTTCTTAATATAGTCATTACTCTCAGGAGCAGGAAACAAAACAGCCTTTCCTAACACAGAGAAGACAGACACCTAGACAAAATGCCAAGATGGAGGAATCCATCCCAAAAGAAAGAACAAGAAGAGGTCATGGCTAGGGATCTAATGGAAACTATAAGTAATATGTGTGAACCAGAATTTAAAACAACCAGCATAAAGGATACTAGCTGGGCTTGAACAAAGCAGAGAAAACACCAGAGAGTCCCTTACTGCAGAGATAAAAGACTTAAGAGCTAGTCAGGATGAAATATTAAAAAAAAAAATGCTGTAACTGAGATTTGAGACAGACTTGAGGCAAAGAACACAAGGATGGAAGAAGTAGAAGAACAAGTAATTGATATAGAAGATAAAATTAAGGAAAATAATAAAGCTGAAAATAAGAGGGAAAGAAAAATATTGTATCATGAATATTGATTTAGGGAATTCAGTAACTCCATAAAGCATAATAATATTCATATCACAGGAATACAAAAAGAAAAAGAGAGGGTAAAGGAGCAGAAGGTTATAAATGAGCAAATTATAGCTGAAAACTTCCCTAATCTGCAGAAGGAAACAGACATCCAAATCTAGGAGGCACATAGAATTCCCAGAAAAATCAACAAAAGGAGACCAAGACCTAGATACATCATAGTAAAATTGGCAAAATACAGAGATAAGGAAAAATTCCTGAAAGCAGCAAGGGAAGATAAATCCCTAATCTACAAGGGAAGACAAATAAGGTCAGAAGCAGACCTACTCACAGAAACCTGGCAGGCCAGAAGGGAGTGGCATGATATATTCAACTTGCTGAATGAGAAAAAAAAATATGTAGCCTAGAATACTTTATCCAGAAATTCTGTCATTCAGAATAGAAGAAGAGATAAAGAGTTTTTTACACAAACAAAAACTAAAGGAATTCATGCCCATCAAGCCAGCCCTGCAAGAAAATATAGGGAGGACTCTTTAAGTGGAAAAGAAATACCAAAAGGAACAAAGACTAGAAAATAACTGAGAAAATCTCCAGAAACACTGACTTTACAGGTAACACAATGACACTAAATTCCTATCTTTCAATGATCACTCTGAACGTAAATAGATTAAATGCTCCAATCAAAAGACATAGGCTTTTAGAATGGATAAAATAACAAGACCCATCTATATGCTGCCTACAAAAGACTCACTTTAGACCTGAAAATACATACAGATTGAAAGTTAAGGGATGGAGAAGGATCTACCATGCTAATGGACATCAAAAGAAAGCTGGAGTAGCCATACTGATATCAGACAAACTAGATTTTAAAACAAAGACTGTAACAAGAGATGATGAAGGGCACTATATCACAATAAAGGGTCAGAACCACAAAAAGTTCAAACAATTGTTAATATTATGTTCCCAAAATGGAAGAACCCAAATATATAAATCAATTAATAAGAAACATAAAGAAATTCATTGATACCAGCACAATAAAATTAGGGGACTTTAACACCACAATTAAAGCAATGGACAGATCACCCAAGCAGAAAATGAATAAAGAAACAATGGCATTAAATGACACACTGGCCCAGGTGGACATAACAGATATATTCAGAACGTCTCATTCGAAA
Organism: Acinonyx jubatus; assembly: GCF_027475565.1. Taxonomy (NCBI): domain Eukaryota; kingdom Metazoa; phylum Chordata; class Mammalia; order Carnivora; family Felidae; genus Acinonyx; species Acinonyx jubatus. Next base: position 178,294,997 of record NC_069381.1, read on the forward strand.
GCAGCAGAATACACATTTTTTTCTGCGTGCACATAGAACATTTTCCAGAATATATCATATCGTGGGTCATAAATCAGGCCTCAACAAATACGAAAAGATTGAGATCATAACATGCATATTTTTTAGACCTGAATGCTATGAAACTTGAGGTCAATTGCAAGAAAAAAAATTGGAAAAACCACAAATGCATGGAGGTTAAAGAACAACATACTGAAGAATGAATGGGTTAACTAGGAAATTAAAGAAGAAATGAAAAAATACATGAAAGCAAATGAAAACGAAAAATGACACTCCAAAACCTTTGGAATGTAGCAAGAGCAGTCATAAGAGGGAAGCATATAGCAATACAAGGCTACCTCAAGAAACAAGAAAAGTCTTAAACACATGACCTAACATTATACCTAAAGGAGCTAGAAAAGAAACAGCATATAAAGCCTAAAGCCAGCAGAAAGGGGGAAATAATAAATGTTAGAGCAGATTATACAGAAACAAACAAACAAAAAGTAGAAATTAATGAAACTAGGAACTGATTCTTTGAAAGAGTTAATGAAATTGATAAACCCTAGCCAAACAAACCAAAAAGAAAAGAGAAATGACCCAAATAAATAAAATCACAAATGAACGAGGAGAGATCACAATCAACACCACAGAAATACAAACAATTATATAAAAATATTATGAAAAAATATATGCCAACAAATTGGGAAATCTGGAAGAAATGAATGGATAAATTTCTAAAAACATATAAACCACCAAAACTAAAACAGGAGGAAATAGAAAATTTGAACAAACCCATAACCAACAAAGAAATTTAATCAGTAACAAAAAATCTCCCAGCAAACAAAAGTCGAGGGCCAGATGGCTTCACAGGTGAATTCTACCAAACACATAAAGAAGAGTTAATACCTATTCTTTTCAAACTGCTCCCAAAAATAGAAATGGAAAGAAAACTTCCAAACTCCTTCTATGAGGCCAGCATTAACATAATACAAAATCAACCAAACTTTCACTATTTGCATATGACATGATACTTTATGTAGAAAACCTGACTCTACCAAAGAATTGCTAAAACTGATACATGAATTCAGTAAAGTAACAGGATACAAAACCAATGTACAAAAATCTATTGCATTTGCTTTTTTTTCAAAAGGAGGATTTTTTAATATTTATTTATTTTGAGAGAGGGAGACACACAGAAAGAAAGAGAGCATAATCAAAGGAGGGGCAAAGAGAGAGGGAGAGAGAGAATCCCAGGCAGGCTCCACGCTCAGCAAAGAGCTCATCACAGGGCTTGATCTCACAATCATGAGACCATGACCTGAGCCAAAATCAAGAGTCAGACATTTAATCAACTGAGCCACCCAGGCACTCCAGAAATCTGTTGCATTTCTATACACCAATAATGAAGCAGCAGAAAGAGAAATCAAGGAATCTATCCCATTTATAATTGCACTAAAAAACATAAGATACCTAGGAATAAACCTAACCAAAGAGGTAAAATATCTATACTCTGAAAAATATAGAATACATATGAAAGAAATTGAAGGTGACACAAAGAAATGTAAAGATATACCATGCTCATGGATTGGAAGAACAAATATCAAATTTTGACACTGCCCAAAACAATTCACACATTTAATGAAATTCCTATCAAAATACCACCAGCATTTTCACAGAGCTAGAAGAAATAATACTAAAATATGTATGGAACCACAAAAGACCCTGAATATACAAAGCAACTTTGAAAAAGAAAAACAGAACTGTATGCATCACAATTACAGACTTTAAGATTATTATAAAGCTGAGGTCACCAAGACAGTATTGTACTGGCAAAAAACACATAGATCAATGGAACAGAATAGAAAACCCAGAAATGGACCCACAACAATATGGCCAACTAATCTTAGATAAAGAAGGAAATAATATCCAGTGGAACAAAAGATGGTATCTTTGACAAATAGCGTTGAGAAAACTGAACAGCAACATGCAAAAGAGTGAAACTACACCATTTTCCTACACTATACAGAAAACTAAAATCACAATGGATGAAAGACCTGCATGTGAGACAGGAAACCATCAAAATCCTAGAGGAGAACATAGGCAGCAACCTCTTTGACATTAGCCAGAGAAACTTCTTCCTAAACATGTCTATTGAGGCAAAGGAAACAAAAGCAAAAATGAACTATTGCTTATGCACAGCAAAGGAAACAATAAAAAAAAACAACTTAAAAGGCAACTGACAGAATGGGAGAATATATTTGCAAATCACATATGTGATAAAGGGTTAATACCCAAAATCTGCAAAGAAGTTATCAAACTCAATATCCAAAAGAACAAATAATCCAGTGAAGAAATGGGCAGAAGACATGAATAGAAATTTTTCTAAAGAGATCCAAATGGCTAAGAGACACATGAACAGATGCTCAACATCAATCATCATCAAGGAAATACAAATCAAAACAACAATGAAATACCACCTCACACCTGTCAGAATGGCTAAAATTAAAAACTCAGGAAACATCAGATTTTGGCAAGGATGCAGACAAAGGGGAACACTCTTGCACTCTTGGTGGGAATGCAAATTGGTGCAGCCCCTCTGGAGGACAGTGTGGAGGTTCCTCAAAAAATTAAAAATCGAACTACCCTACAGCCCAGTAATTGCACTATTTACCCAAAGGATACAAAAATACTGATTCAAAGTGGCACATGCACCCTGCTGTTTATAGCATCATTATCAACAATAACCAAATTATGGTAAGAGCACAAACATCCATCAACTTATGAATGGAGAAAAAAAGTTGTGAGATACACACACACACAAACACAATGGAATATTACTCAGTAATCCAAAAAGAATGAAATTTTGTCATTTGCAATGACCTGGATGGAGCTACAACATATTATGTTAAGTGAAACAAGTCAGAGAAAGACAAATACCACATGACTTCATTCATATGTGCAATTTAAGAAATAAACAGATGAACATAGGGAAAGGGGGGAAAAGAGAGGAAGGCAAAACATAAGAAACTCTTAACTACAGAGAACAAACTGAGGGTTGATGGAGAGAGTTAGGTGGGAATGGGCTAAATGGGTAATGGGTATTAAGGAAGGCCCTTGCTGTGATGAGCCCTGGATATTTTATGTAAGTGCTGAATCAATAAATTCTACTCCTAAAAACAATATTACACTATATGTTAACTAACTGAATTTATTTTTTTAAGTTTGTTTATTTATTTTGAGAGAGAGAGTGCAAGCACTTGCGAGCAGGGGAGGGACAGAGAGAGAGGGAGAGAGCATCTCAAGCAGGCTCCACATTGTCATCATGGAGCCCGATGGTGGGCCCCATCTCACATTCTGTGAGCTGAAATCTCACAGCTAAAATCTCCCATCTCACAGACCTGAGTTAAAATCAAGAGAGGGATGCTTAACCATCTGAGGCACCCAGGAACGCCTACTAACTAGAATTTAAGTTAAGTGTTGATATAAATAAAGCCAAAACAGTCACTAATGCTATATGTAACATGACATCAAATATCTAATCAGGGTACTTACAATATCATACAGTATAATGGTGAAATACTGAGGATTTAAAAGATGTGAAGCTCTTCTCATCTCCTTTTTGTACTTACCAACACAGTTATTCTGTCATAGCCAATTTATCATTATTTAACTTTGATAGTTCTCATTGTCATTTCTTCACAAGTTATAAAACCCCAACCTATATGTTTAAATGCCTAGCACATAATTGGAAAACAAAATGCACTTGTTATTAACTATTTTTACTTATTGCACATGAAACCACTTATTTTATTTTATTTTATTATTTTATTTTATTTTATCTTATTTTATTCTATTTATTTTGAGAGAGTGCATGTGCATAAGTGGGGGAGGGGCAGAGAGAGAGGCAGAGAGAGAATACCAAGTAGGTTCTGTGCTTTCAGCACTGAGCCCAACACAGGGCTTGATCCCACAACCCATGAGTTCTGAATCGAAATCAAGAGTTTGATGCTTAACCAGCTGAGCTTCCCAGGTGCCTCAAAACCATTTACTTAAATAGTACAGCCATGCTATTTTCCTATCATTAGCCTTATCTCATACATGTATTTTCAAAATACATCTCTCATGTTGTCCCTTCTCTGATTTGGGCCATGCCACCACAATCCCCACTAATAATGTCTTCTACAATGTTTATTGTGTGATTCAAGCATGTGATTTTATCTAGCACTTTAGTCATTGTAGGGGCATAGTATATAAACAGAATAACCCAAAGAATACTATATTTACTTCTTTCCAGAAAGATAGGTGCTTTGTACTTTCTTTTCTCAAAAAATCCAGCAAGCTGGGGTTAAGGCAGCTGAAATCATCAGCCTTTCCCATCTTTCTTACTAGTCAGTCTCAGAAGGGCTGGTACAAATGAGGAAAGAAAAGAGTGAGGATCTGGGGAAGAAGAATTAAAAGTTATTGAGTAGAAGAGAAAAAGACTAGATCTTTTTAACAGAGGCTTTGGGTCCTATTAGCAGGCAACACCTTGAAGAAGTGAAAAATACCAAAGAAGAGAATAGCCACCTTATGCTGTAATGAATCAGATATTGAGGTTTTTTACATGGCTTTTAAAGATAGTACAAAAACAGTAGAGTTTCTGGAAGTAAAGGGACCTCAAGACTGGGATAACAGGTTTTCAGTGAATACCATTTAGGACGTGTGAATTTTAATTGAGGCCTCCTCCATGCAAGATGCTAGAATAATCGTACAACATTGGTAGAGTGAAAGAAGGAACCAAGGTCTAAGACTGAGCTTGAATTGTAGATGACAGCTTGGACAGGACTTCGATTTAGATTTAAAAAAATATATAAAGACATGTACAGCTCTGCACAACTGATCGATGAGTCACATCTTCCATAAGACATTAGTGCTTTATTACTCCAGTTTAATTGTTAGGTTTAATTATTAAGTTCCTATTAGTAGTGTTCTCAGTTATTTGTACCCCCCTTCATACCTACCAGAAATACCATACATATGATAAGTTGTCAAATATTTGCTGGTTGTTTCTTATCTATGATTTCTAGGGTAGAAATGAAAATGTATAAATTTTGAAAACAGTATGGAGGTTCCTCAAAAAATTAAAAATAGAACTACCCTACGACCCAGCAATTGCACTACTAGGTAATTATCTAAGAGATACAGGTATGCTATTTCGAAGGGACACATGAACCCCAATGTTTATAGCACTATCAACAATAGCCAACTTATGGAAAGAGCCCAAATGTCCATCGATGGATGAATGGATAAAGATGTGGTGTATAGATGTGGAATATTACTCAGCAATCAAAAAGAATGAAATCTTGCCATTTGCAACTGTGTGGATGGAACCAACTGTGTGGATGGATCCCCTACTATATCCTACCTTAAATAGAGAACTGTAGTCCAGGATGCTTGCTTTCTGTTCTTCAAGCATACCAACTTTACCCACAGTTGAGCCATTACCTTTGTCATCCCTCCATCTGGAAAGTTCTTCCCTTGGGTTTTCTCATGGTTTATTCCACATTATTTAGGTGTCTGCTCACATATAATCTCCTCGAAAATGTCTTTCTCAAAGTTGATTTAAACATTTTTTTCTTTTCTTCCTAACATCTGTAAGTACACATATTTTCATTTAAAAATAACTCCCTCTCTTTTTTTATCTAACATTTATTTATGCTATAATCCAGAACAAAAACATCAGGGCAAAATGTTTTGTTTGATAATGACAGCAACGTAGTTATTTTCTTTCTGCACATTTTTGTCACTTTTGGAGATCTAAAGTGATTTCAGAGAGAGAGAGAGAGATACGGTTTTAAATATACAAAATGTTACCTATATTTAAAAAATTTAGCCATGAATGGGGCACCTGGGTGACTCAGTTAGTTAAGCATCTGATTCTTGGTTTAGGCTCAGGTCATGATCTCATTATGAATTTAAGCCCTGCATGGGTCTCTTCACTGACAGGCAGATCCTGCTTGGGATTCTCCCTCTCTCTTTCTGCCCCTTCCCCTTTCATGCATGCTTTCTCACCCTCTCTCTCAAAATAAATAAACATTTTAAAACAATAAAAATAAAAATAAGGAGCACCTGAGTGGCTCAGTCGGTTAAGCGTCTAACTCTAAATTTTGGCTCAGGTGATGATCTCACAGTTTGTAAGTTCAAGCCCTGCATAGAGCTCTGTGCTAACAGCACAAAGCCTGCTTAGGATTCCCTCTCTGACTTTCTTTCAAAAATAAATAAACATTTAAAAAAATAAAAATAAAAATTTTAGTGATGAGCTAAGTAATTTTTAAAACATATATTACTGTATTTTAAGGGAAAGTAATTTACAAGAATTTCTAATTTCATTTAAGATCAAACCCTTAAAGAGTTACATAGCAGTGATGAAAGTAAGCACAAAGTGAGAGCAGATGTTCTATGGTGATAAATAGAAAAATAGGTAATAGAGGTTTGAAGTCAGTAGTGCATATTCAGATTTTAGGAAAAATTTCTCTATTAATGTATAGGAATAAGATAGTATTATTTTATTTGGAATAATTTTATTATGCCCAATCATTTTTAAGATTATTTTATAAGTGACAATTGCAATGGGCAACCTAAAGATGATTTTCCTTATATATCCATTTATTTCTTTATTCATTTATGTTTCTCCTAAATATTTATTTCATATCTACTGTGTAACTGGTAATACAATGCACATGGATACCATTTTCACATTTCTAGAGTCCATTATGTTGACTAATTAATGATAAACAATTAGGAAATTCAATGTTCTTAGATTTTTTCCCCCTCATATGCTATTTCCTATTAAATGCCTGAAAATATTTCACAGAACCAAAAATTCTTTCTATTCAAACCATCACTTTTCACTAAACAGGTTTACTTCAAGGTAGGTCATGGCTGGTGAAGCAGAAATTTAACCAGAAAGATTCCCTTTAGATAAAGTTGCAAATTTCATATTCCAAACACAAGATTCTAACTTAGAATTCTAAAGAATTTATAACTTAATTTAAAATTCTAAATTATTGACATAAAGCTGATGTTTGTCCTTTTTTGCTATAAGTTATCTGTAAAAGTTAAATTTTAAAGGATTTAAAAGAATAAAGATGAATACATTATATTTATTATGTTAAATTAGACTAGTAGAGATCCTATCAACACATCCTCTAATTTAATATGCACATTATTTTTAAAAATATGAAATTATCATAAATTGTTTATTATTTCTAAATTATTCATTACTTTATTATTTCATCTGATAACATTGCAAGAATTAGCGTTGTCCAAGATTACTCATAGTGTGCATTTGTGATTTGAATGATGGAATCACATACTTTTGATTATTTAAAACAAAACAAAGCAAAACAAAAAACTACGACTTGACAGAATAGTTTCAGAGAGGCATGACTCTTGACACATCTTAAATTGGTGCAAATTATAGTGCATTAAAATGCAACTCTCTTACATGACCTAATTCTCCCAAATGTATAGTATTTCCTAGTAATATAGGGTTTAATTTAAATGTTTTTTAAGTTGTATTGAGTTGTATAGTTGAAAATCATCATACTATATTAATAAAGCATATATATTTTCACAGAACAGTTAATATGGTATTTGTTGCTTTTGAAACATATAAATCCTCCCTATCCTCAAAATGTCTTCTAGTTCCCAGTGACATGCTTAGACATTTTGAAGAATGTCACAATAAAATACACATTATACATGTATATATAACACATAAATTCAAGCATATTAGCATAATAATATCTACAATATAATTTAACTCAAAATTAAGACTGTGATTTTCATTAAAAATAATAAAGTCATAAGACAAAATGATAGAAATAAAGTTTTAAACTTAAAATTACTCATAATAGAACCCTATAATGCATGACATTTTAAGGCTCACAGTCTTACTCACACTTCATCACTGTTTAGAATATAGTTGATACAAAGTCATAGAATTTAATCAGTAACAATCTCAAGTATAAATATTCTTTACTCCTTGGCTTACATATACACACTCTGTTAACTACATCTAATAATAGTGCATTAGCTACTTAATAAATCAAATCATCCTATTTTGAAATCTAAATACATAGAATAGATAGAATAAATCTGTCCATATGAATTACTTAGGGAAGTTCTTGCTTCTTAATTTGAAGAATATGAGATTCAAAGTGCTTACAGTTGCCTGGTTATTGTGATGATTCAGAAACTCAATTTAAACCTCCCAAATTTAAGTCCATTTTTTATCACTTAACTGCAATGCCTCTTTAGACCTATAATCAGAACATGTTTTTGCTTCTCATTTAATGCTGAAAACTAAAAGAACATATTAAAGTCCAGTGTAGGTGTCCATGTGTGTTTCTAAATATTTCTTATTCTTTTAAAATGTATTTGCTATATTTTAAAAAATTTGCAAAACTTTGAAATAATTCAGAATAGAAAAAATTTACCGAAATAGTACAAAAATCTCAGATTTCAAAAATGTGCTAACATTTTACCATCTCATCCTTGTCTTTCTCCTTCTCTTTCCCTCCCCGACCCCATATGGATAGATGGATAGATGGATGGATGGATAGATAATAGATGCATTTACAATTTTTCTCCACTGTATGAAAGTAAGCTGTAAACATAATATCCCTTTAACTCTAAACACTACAGTGTCTACTTCTTGAAATCAAAGGTATTCTCTTGTATAATCACTAATATAATGATATTACCTAATTTAAAGATAGTCACTGGTGCCTGGCTGGCTCAGTCGGTTAAGGGTTCAACTTCAGCTCAGGTCATGGTCTCACAGTTTGTGGGTTCCAGCCCCGCATCAGGCTCTGTGCTGACAGCTCAGAGCCTGGAGCCTGCTTCAGATTCTGTGTCTCCCTCTCTCTTTGCCCCTCCCCCTGTTCATGCTCTTTCTCTCAAAACTAAATAAATTAAAAAAAAAAAAAAACTTAAAAGATATTTGCATTTCATCAATTGTCCAAAGAGTGAACTTTATAACAGAAGAAAAAGAAATATCTGGTTCAGTATCTAATCCAGGATCATGTGTTTCATTTAGTTTGTAATTTATTTCAAGAAAATATTTTTGAGATTTATGCTTATTTTAGAATATAGGCATGATACAGAAAACAAAATCTATATTCCTTTGAAATTTAGATGCATTTTCCATATTTTATTTGTCAAAAAATATATAAGGAATGTTATAATCTACTTTTCCCACAAGTTAAGGGGACACAGTTAAGAATTTTACATACACATACACTCATAGATAAAACAGGCATAAACTTGAACTCTGCTGTGAAAATGGGGTATATTGTCACATCCTAATCATAGATACTATACAGTGTTAAATAGTGAATCTTTAAATGCATATTTCCCTTTTTTCAACTATGAGCATTTACATACCAGGGAATACTATAAATGCTGGGAATACTGATATATGACTTAGTCCTTGTATTCTTTGCTTACTTCTTGTGACACATTGTGTTACCTCTTACATAAAAGATCCCCAAGACAAAGTGAAACTCCTCTTCAGTGTTCACCTAGCCCATTTGTACATATCCACATGAACTTTGATTGACATTACTACAGTCTTTTAACATCTTATAACATGTATTTTATCCTAGCTTAAAACTTACACTCTTACTGAAGGCCTGGAATATTGTAGGTGTCTTTTACCTAAATATATTTAGTAGTATACAAAGTGTCTTTATGTGTTCGTTTGTAATCATTAATCAGGGTGTACATATGTTCAACACACTTGATTTTAGCCAAAAGGCAAGGAAGCTTTGTATACATTTATTCAAAAGTTTCTCATGTTTACAATTACTTTATTGTATTCCTTTGGAAGCTACTTGAAAGTAAAGAACATAATTCTGATAATCTAGTCCTTCTGTAATAAAGGTTTTTATAAGACTGCAAAAATTCATAAAAGCCACTGGTTCTGATCACATCAATTACTTCTGACAGTGTATTGTTAATCTGCCACTTGTGAAATAATTGTTGACAGAACTTCAGGAAAAGGCCTTGCGTTTACCATTAAAAAAACAAAGGATCAAATACGAACTTTGTGAAATCTGTTCTTCTTCTCTACTCAGTGTTACATATATTCCTAAAATTTCTAACAGAAGAATCTCAGGTTAGTAGGTGGACAGAGCAGTATATCTGACAGTCAGGAGATGAGATATTTGAGGAGAGATGAAAACTTCCTTCACAAGGCACCCAGAACACAACATGCTCCTACTTTGCTTCCCACCTCCCTAGCCATTTCTCTTCATGCCCTTTGCTGGTTGACAGCATCTCACCAGCTTCAAAATATTGAAGCGTCATCAATCTCAGCCAATGGACTGTGTATCTCACACAGTCCTTCGTTCACACCACCCAGCTCCACGTTCTCACACCCTTCAGGTCTTTAGGAGGATTTTCTTAAAGTCCTTATTTACTAAAATACTTTAAAATTTAACTGCCCCCCTGCAATGTCTCTGTTTTGTCTTAATTCTCTTCATCCTTTTTTTTTATGTCACCATCTGATATATTATAAATTGTACCTTTATTTCAAAACTATCTCTCTTCCTCAATTCTTTTGATATTTTGCTATTCATATCCTAGCATCTACTATCTTCTCCAATAGTAGCTATTAAATGTTGAGTGAGCCTTTCAGTTCTTCTTAAAAAGCACTGTACATTGTCTGAATCAGTGTTCGCATACAAGGACATGCCTGAAGTCAGCCCTGAACCCATTTCAAATCAAAAACTCTTTCTGCCCATTCTTTAAGTCATGTGTATTATAAAACTCAAGAAAAGGACATTCTTTCCTTTTACCTGACATATGAGGAATTTGAAACAATGTCTGGGCTTACAAAAATCTAGTCCAAATTTTCCCAGAATAACATTATTGGCAGGAATTCTTAGAAACATGGTTTTTGTTGTATTTATGATATTGCATTGCCAATTCATTTTGTGGACAACAAAGGCAATGAAATGAAAATACAGGATTATAATCACAGAGGTCACAGAGTTGCTATAATAAACTAATAAAATTAATACAATGGTGAAAGACCCAGACCAGCCAACATAATATTGAATAAGAACAGAGTTGAAGATGACACTTCCTGACTTCAAGATTTACTATAAAGCTATAGAATTCAAGACAGTGTGGTCCTGGTAAAAGAACCGTCAAATAGATCAATGGAACAGAATAATATTTCAGAAATAGACCCACCTTACATAGTCAACTGATCTTTGACAAAGGAATAAAGCCAATACAATGAAGCAAAGATAGGCTTTTCAAGAATGGTGTTGGAATAGGCATCCACATTAAAAAAAAAAAAAGAATCCTGTCACAGAATTTACACTTTTCACAAAAATTATCTCAATATGGATCATAGACCTAAATTTGAAATGTAAAAGTATAAAACTCCAGAAGATGACATAGGAAAAAACCTGGATGACCTCGGATATGGTGACAACTTTTTAGATACAACACCGAGACCCAACCCTTGAAAGAAATAGTTAACAAGCTAGACTTTGTTAAAATTAAAAACGTTTTCTCTACTAAAGGCATTTTCAAGAGAATTAAGGAAGAGAAACCACATACTGGGAGAAAATACCTGCAAAAGACACATCTTATTAAGGAATGTCATTCATAATATACAAATATCTCTTAAAACTCATCAATAAGAAAATAACCAATAAAAATTAAAAATTTGACAGACATCTCACCAAAGAAGATATACAAATGGCAAATAAGAATCTTAAAAGACGATCAACATCATATGTGATCAGGAAAATGCAAATTAAAACAATGAGACTACAAACATATTAAAATGGCCAAAATCTGGAACAATGACAAAAACAAAATGCTGGTGAACATGTAGGACAATAAGAACACTCTTTCATTCCTGGTGGGAATGCACAATGGTACAGTCACTTTGGAAGAGTTTATTGGTTTCTTACAAAACTAAACATACTCTTACCAAATAATCTAGCAACCCTGTTCCTTGGCATTTACCTAAAGGAATTGAAAACTATGTCTACTAAAAAATCTGTACAAGGATGTTTACAGCAGTACTATTCATAATTGCCCAAACTTGGAAGCAACCAGATGTCCTTCCATAAGTGAATGGGTAAGTAAACTGTGGTGTATTCAAATAATGGAACATTACTCAGCACTTTAAAAAAAAAAAAAAAAAAAAGAGCTAACAAGCCATGTAAAGGCTTGAAGGAAACTTAAATGCATATTAGTAAGTGAAAGAAGTCAATGTAAGATTCCAACTATATGACAGTCTGGAAAAGCCAAAACCATGGAGACAGTAAAGAATTCAGTGGTCCAAGAGGTGTGGGGAGAAAGGTATGAATAGCCTGAGTACAGAGGATTTTTAGGGCCACAAAACTACTCTGTATATACTGTGCATAGTAGCATAGGCTATCATTTCTTAAACCAAAAATAAAAGATAAAATGAAAACGTCTTCAAGAAATGAAAACCAATTAAAACTCTGTGTGGCAACTAAGGTAAAAATTAATAGGATGGTGTCATACACACGATAAATACCACTGAACGAATTACATAATAACTAGATTAAATAAACCTATTATTCTCTATCTTCAGCAACTAAAAATATCTATCACACTAGTTTCTGGTCTTTTATTCACTGTTAAAATTCTTACATTAAAAAAAAGATTTGTTGTCTACAAGTACTGTTATTAAATCATTCTTTAAAACTATTTGGGGAAGAAAGAGGATAATGTAAACTATGGACTTGGGGTGACTGTGATGTGTCAAAGTAAGTTGATCACTTGTAGCATATGCACCACTCTGGTGGGGATCTTGATAATGAGGAAGGCTGTGAATATCTGGGGATAGGGAATATATAGAAAATCTCTGCAATTTCCTCTCAAGTTTGCTGTGAACCTAAAATTGCAAAAAAAAAAAAAAGAGAAAAAAACACCAACACAAATTCTTTAAAAAAAAACTAATTAAATAATTCAATAGAACCAGATTTAAAGATTCTGAATTGAATTAGCTAAATTTATGAGGCCAAGTCTATCCCAAACAAATATGTAAATTATAATTACATTTTGCATTGGGAGAGTGCAGAGTGGGAGGGGAGGGAAACCATTCAACTTGTTTTAACTGAAAATGCAAATGACTAGAAGAAAAACCCTACCAAATTCTAATTATTAGAGATGGTGAAATTGTGATGATTTCCTAGAGGGCCAAGGAATTAAAGTGATTTCTTGACAGTAGATGTTATCTCTCAATATGTGTAGTATTGTTTTTTTACATGATATCTTACTGCAATTAGCATTTCTAATTCTTTAAGTTGAAACCAAAGTCAACCTAATCTTAAGTAAGGTACTAAATTAGTGCTTTTTTATGATTTATATGTTTATATGTTTAACTGTCATGTGTGTTTGTTTTAGTAACTATTAAAAAGCTTCATATCTACTAATCTGATGAGCACAAATGATCACCCAAGCAAAGCAGTCCCACTACGTTTTCCCTGAGAGAACTTTAGGAGGTCCCTGAACAATAATATACAAAGGAAAGATACTTTTACTGCCTAGTTCCTCAAAGTTGGTTGTGTTCTTGACATATTCAATAAATCAATACTTGGCAGGCTTTAGTGCATGTCTATTTTCTTAGAATAGCATTACCATTAACCTTTATACTTCTACTTTTTTTAATGTTTTATTTTTGAGAGAAAGAGAGAGAGAGCAGGGAGAGGGAGAGAGAGGGGGAGACACAGAATCTGAAGTAGGCTCCAGGCTCCGAGCTGTCAGCACAGAACCCGACGCAGGGCTCTAACCTATGGACAGTGAGATCATGACCTGAACTGAAGTCGGACGCTCAACCGACTGAGCCACCCAGGCACCCCTCTATACTTCTATTTTTTAACCACATTCAAGCAGTGAACAGGTCCTTCATAGGTCTCCAATCAGATTTTAGACTTCTGAGCTATGCCAGTGGAATGTTGAATGTTTATCACATTTTTTTATGCTTCTACTCAATCCCACACTATTTGCCAATTCACAAACATAAGGGTTTTCTGTTCAAAGTCCAAATTTTTGGCTCCATAAGGCTTTTAACATTATTATTTACATCTCAGAGCTTCCCACTAAACTCCTCCTTATGTCATACTAGCAAACTCTGAATGCATACTATACGCCAGCCTCTGAATTAGGTTCTGGGCACTTACAGATGAATTAGTCATGGCTTTAACCTCAAGGAACTTAATAATAATACCTTTGTTTATAAAGATCTTTCACACATTTTATTTAATCCTCACAGTGTCTTTTGATATTTTACTAATAGTTACACTGTGATCTACTGATTATAATCAAAAGTGAATTAAAGTGTTGATGAAGATTTAACCTAGAGGAGATCATCACAATTTCACCATTCTGGTCACCAGAATTTGGTACAGTGTTTCTTTTATAGTCATTTGCAAGAATAAAAGAAGTTGTTTTATAATGGTATATCATTGCTAAAATAAATAATGGCTCTCCGTTTTCTCTTTTTTAATTATTTTTTAATTTTTTTTAATAATAGACATCTATTGCATTCATGATCAGGCTTTGATATTTATTTTCTTCTCATACTCTTAGGTAGATACTTTGTTCAGAGAAACTAAATGAAGTCACGCAGATCTAAATACTAGTGACTCTGGCCAACAAAAATAATGGACAGATTCCCTGACCTCCTATAGTCTAACAGAAATATTCCCCAATAAATTGATAATCAAGTACCATCCAAAGTTTTCCCAGGTTGGTTTCCCCACACACACAAAAATATTCTTTATGTTTTATATATTCTAGTACAAACAATGCTTTAATTACAATTTTCTCTATAAAGTAACCCAAATAAATAACATATAATTAAATCATGCTTCCATCAACATTTCTCAAATACATAATCTATTAATCTATCACTATGTCAAACATTAATAAACAATGGAGTAATCAGTATTTTTTTTACTATCAACAACATTTACATAAAAATAAGTACCTAAAAGTTAAAATCATTTTACTGGCAATTTCGTTCAGATATATAAATTAAAAAATGCATTAGTGTAAACTGTCAGATCACACTAGTTTTACAGATAATTATTTTTGGATTAACAAAAAGCAAATTTATAGATTGCAAACCAAAAACAAAAAACCCAGGATAATTACATCAAGGTAAATTGACTGAAATGAGTTAGTTTGAACTTGCTTTGCCATAAAAATGAAGAAAATGGACTACTAATATTTTATTGTGCTATAAGTGAAAGTACACAGAATGCATGAGTATATAACTTTCCTTCCTTCTGATATATGAGGATGTGTGTGAATCTATGCATGTGTGTTCATGTTTGCATATGAATCTGGCTTATTTTTTCTCTTTATCTTTCTTAAGGGAAAGCCTCTTGTTTCCCTATAACTGAAGTTGTCTCACCATAAAATAAAGGATTAGGCAATTGGTGGTAAGATTTTGATAATAGTGGTGAAATTCTATGATCCTAAAGAGGGAGTTGCTTTTTAAAGCTTAGCCAAGATAAACAGTGGTTTGAGAAGCTGGGGTTTCAGTGTAAGAAAGACTCCACAGGCCTGCTGTTACTAAATGCAAAGCAAATACAGAAGCAGGTTGAATGCACTCCATGGGTTTTTGAAAGTAACTTGATTGATAATAAAACAGTGCTTAAAATCGTGAAACTTCCTTTTCTTTTCCTCTGGAAAAATTGCATTGAGGTTACTGAGGTATTGTTATTGTTCAAAAAACTGTTTCATAAAGAAATGTGTTAGAATCAAGCAAATAGATCAACTAGTATTATCACTTATATAAGAAAATATGTTACCATAAAAATACCCCTAGGCCTTTTTCTGACTTTGTATTACGGGCTTCTAAAATTAAAGCATGGCTCAAAGTAATACAAACAGAGCCACCCTCAAAAGGCTTTGCCTTTATTAAGTCCCCTTCTCTCCATGACAAAATTATCTTCTCCCTCCTGCCTCTAAAAAACAATCTCATCCTAGTTGTTTCAACATATGCTGCCTTTCCTATCCCTCTTGGCTCTAAAAGACTGCCTAATACTAAAACATATTTCAGACTGACTTTGATGTCAGATGTCAGATTTTACTCTTTCAAAACTCACTTTGCCTGTCAATAATTCCAAGCTGATATCTAAGAGGTTTCTTTATTGGGAGTGAGAAATATTAAATGTCCCATATGAAATTGCCCCCTACTGGAATAAATAGCTCTCATGATAACCATCTTTAAGAATATGGGTCAGGGATCCCAGAGTTAAGATGGCAGAGCAGTATGGAGACCCTGAGCTTGTCTCATCCTTAAAATTTAGTTAGATCAGCATCAAGCCATTTTAAGCACCTAGGAAATTGATCTGAGGGTTAACACAACAATCTGTATAATCTGAGCCAGAAAATTTTTCAGATATGGGGTGTGAAGAGGTGAACTGGGGGGAGAGAAAAGTCACAGAGGGTAAGGAGCCATTTTCACAGAGAGAGGACAGAGAAAAAAAGAGAAAGATGGAGAGTGTGGTGCATCAGGATAGTGCAAGAAAAATAATTCCCCCAAAAGTAGGTGGAGAGAGAAAAAGAGTGAAAACTCTCGCAGGGGACTGGGCAAGAAATCTATTCCCCACAGCCATTGATGGGGAGAAAGGAAGGGTTTCAACACACCTAGCATTCTATAAACAGTGAGTGGAGAGTCTAGAGCTTTGGAGCTCAGTGCCTAGTGGTGCTCTGGTGAGGAAGTAGGGTGAATCCCCAGGAGCAGGCAGTGTGATCTGAGGGGTGCATGTGCCACATGGGGAGAAGTGGTTCCCCTGTTTGGATTGCATTTGGTAGAGGCCATACTTCCTCCTTGCAGGCAAAGTCCCAGCAGACTCTGGTGAGCTGCCACGTTTACTGATACTGGAACAAAGACACTGAAGCAAAGCAAAAGCTGGCACTGGCTATGTGTTGTGACTTATCACAAACTCTAAGCCTCTGCCACCATGCAATCGTGTGAATGAGCCCTTGCTCAGCAAGACCCTCCCCCAGAGAATCAGAACAGTTCCAAGCCTCTGGGGTTGAACTGTTGAAATGAGAGATTTTGAAACACAGCACCATCTGAGATAAAACTCTGGAGGGAGGCATCACCTGGCATGCAGACAGCTTATACAAGGACAGGGTAAAAGCTGGGAGTAGACGGAAGCTAGAGACAAAAGAGGGGTACTTGATCCCATGTATGAGGGCATGAAATAACCGCGCCAGACTAGAGAGCTGGGTGAAGCCATTTTCAACTCTAGCCCACTGGTGGGTGCACATGTGCACACAAAGACCAACTCCAGTGAGCTAAGCAGTGCCACCAAGTGGAGAATGGGAGAATGGAATTACACCAAATCCCTCTCACCTGTGCCCTCCAGGCACTTCCCCCAGAAGACCTGCACTCAACTCTTCCACCCGCTTAGTCTACAAACTATAGTGTGCTGCCAAGTTTCACTTCTAGGAGAAGCTGGATGAAACTTAATTTGGG
The DNA here is from genome assembly GCF_027475565.1 of Acinonyx jubatus. Taxonomy (NCBI): domain Eukaryota; kingdom Metazoa; phylum Chordata; class Mammalia; order Carnivora; family Felidae; genus Acinonyx; species Acinonyx jubatus. The sequence continues at coordinate 178,312,536 of NC_069381.1, forward strand.
TTCCATTCTGTTTGCTTGTTTGTTTGTTTTGCTTCTGTTTTTGCCTATGTTACACTCTTTTTACTTTCTCTCTTTTCTTTCTATTTATTGGATACAGAAAGAGCAATTTTTTAAATTTTTATTATAGTCTTTTATTTTATTTTATTCTATTTTATTATTTATTTTTTTAATTTTTAATTAAATTTTTTTTCCTTTCTCTTTTTGCTCTTTTCTCTAAAGCTTCTCTCAACAAGCAGACTGAAACAGACCTAGGATCTAGTTTCCTTTATTTGATTTGTTTTGTTTTCAATTTTTATTTATTTTTTCTTTCTCCAAAATCACAAGACAGAGGAATTCACCTGAAAAGAAAGAACAGGAAGAAATGACGGTCAGAAATTTAATCAACACAGATATAAATAAGATGTCTAACCAGAATTTAAAACCACAATTATAAGAATACTAGCTGGGATTTAAAAAAGCATAGAAGACATCAGATAATCCTTTCTGCAGAGATAAAAGAACAAAAATCTACTCAGGCCAAAATTAAAAATGCTACCTTAACCAAGATGCAATATTAAATGGATGTCACAAAGGCAAGGATGGACAAAGCAGAGCAGTGAATCAGTGATATAAAAGATAAAATTATGGAAAATAATGAAGCAGAAAAAAAGAGGGAAACAAAGACAAAAGATCACAATGCAAGACTTGGAGAACTCAGTAACTTATTAAAGAGGAATAACATTCTTATCTTAGGAGTCCCAGAAGATGAAGAGAAAGAAAAAGGGACAGAAGGTGATAGCTGATAACTTACCTAATCTGGGGAAGGACACAGACATCAAAAATCAAGAAGCACAGATAACTCCAATTAGATTAAACAAAAACCGACCATCACCAAGGCATAGCATAGTCAAATTCACAAAATACACAAACAAGGAAAGATTCATGAAAGCAGCAAGCAGAAAAAAGTCTTTAACCTATAGGAGAAGACAGATCAGGTTCACAGTAGATCTATCCACAGAAACTTGGAAGGCCAGAAAGGAGTGTCAGGATATATTCAATGTGTTGAATCAGAAAAACAGATAGCCAAGAATTCCTTATCCATCAAGGCTGTCATTCAAAATAGAAGGAGAGATAAAGAGCTTCCCAGACAAATGAAAACTGAAGGACTTTGTGATCACTAAACCAGCAATCTGTAATCTTAAGGGGGATTATTTGAGTGGAGAAAAAACAAAACAAAACAAAAAATAATGAAAGCAACAAAGACTGGAAAGGACCAGAGAACATCACCAGAAACATCAACTCTATAAGCAACAGAATTTGCACTATATCCATATCTTTCAATAATCAATCTAAATGTAAATAGACTAAATGCTTCAGTGTTAAGACAAAGTATCAGAATAGATAAAAACCAAGATCCATATATACGTTGCCTACAAGAGATTCATTTTAGTCTTAAGACACCTGCAGATTGGAAGTAATCATGAATCATGTATCATGCTAATGGATATTAAAAGAAAGCTGGAGTAGCCATACTTATATCAGGCAAACTAGATTTTAAAACAAAGACTATAACAAGTGATGAAGAAGGGCATTATACAATAATTAAGGGGTCTATCCACCAAGAGGATCTAACAATTGTAAATATTTATTACCTCAACTTGAAATCACCCACATATATAAATCAATTAAGCACAAACATAAAGAAACCCACTGATAATAATACAAAAATAGTAAGGGACATTAACACCCCACTTACAGAAATGGACAGATCATCTAAGCAGAAAATCAACAAGAAAACAAAGGCTTTGAATGACACTCTGGACTGGGTGGACTTAACAGATATATTCAGAAGATTTCATCCTAAAGCAGAATAGACAATCTCCTCAAGTGCACATAGAACATTCTCAAGAATAGGGGCACCTGGGTGGCTCAGTCAGTTGGGTGCCAGACTTCAACTCAGGTCATGATCTCACAGTTTGTGAGTTCGAGCCCCGTGTCAGGCTCTGTGCTGACAGCTCGGAACCTGGAGTCTGCTTCGGATTCTGTGTCTCCTTCTCTGTCTGCCCCTCCCCAACTTGTGTTCTGTCTATGTCTCTCAATAAATAAATAAATGTAAAAAAAAAATTTAAAAAAGAACATTCTCCAGAATAGATCACATATTGGGTCACAAATTATCCCTCAACAAGTACAAAAAGATCAAGATCATACCATGCATGTTTTCAGACTACAATGGTATGAAACCTGAAATCAACCACAAGACAAAATTTGGAAAGAATGCAAATATTTGGAGATTAAAGAACATCCTCCTAAAGAATGAATGGGTCCACCAAGATATTAAAGAGGAAATTAAAAATATACATGGAAGCCAATGAAAATAAAAACATGACACTCCAAAACCTTTGGGATGCAGCAAAGGCAGTCATAAGAGGGAAATATATAGTAATCCAAGCCTGCTAAAGAAGGAAGTAATGTCTCAAATACACCATCTAACCTTACCTAAAGAAGCTGAAAAAAGAACAGCAAATAAAGGTCAAAACCAGCAGAAGAAGGAAAACAATAAAGATTAGAGTAGGAACTGATGATATTTAAATTAAAAAAACAGAACAGATCAATGAAACTAACATCTAGTCCTTTGAAAGAATTAATAACAATGGTAAACCCCTGGCCAGATTGATCAAAAAGAAAAAGAATCCAAATAAATAAAATCATGAATGAAAGAGGAGAGATCACAATCAACACTGCAGAAATACAAAAATAATAAAATAATATTATAAGAAATTATATGCCAACAAACTAGGCAATCTGGAAAAAATGGACAAATTCTTAGAAACATATAAACTACCAAAACAGAAACAGGAAGAAATAAAAAAATTTAACAGACCCATATTCAACACATAAACTGAATCAGCAGTCAAAGATCACCTCACAAACAGGAGCCCAGGGCTAGATGGCTTCCCAGGGGAATTCTACCAAACATTTAAAGAAGAGTTAATACCTATTATTTTCAAACTGCTCCAAAAAAATTGAAATGAAAGGAAAACTTCCAAACTCATATTATAAGGCCAGAATTACCTTGATTTCAAAACTGGAAAAGACACCACTAAAAAAGAAAATTACAGAACAATTTCTCTGATGAACATGGATGCAAAAATTCTCAACAAGATACTAGCAAATCAAATGCAGCAATACATTAAAGGAATCATTCACCACGATCAAATGGTATTTATTCCTAGGGTAGAGGGTAGGTTCAATATATGCAAATCAATCAAAATGATACACCACATTAATAAAGGAAAGGATAAGAATCATATGATCCTCAAAATAGATGCAGAAAAAGCATGTGATCAAATACAGCATCCTTTCTTGGTAAAAACCTCAAAAAAGTAGTAGAAGGAGCATACCCCAACATAAAAGCCATATGTGAAAGACCCATAGCTAGTATCATTCTCGATGTGGAAAAACGGAGAGCTTTCCCCCTAAGGTCAGGATTGGATATACAATCTCACCACTGTTTGCTCAATATAATACTAGAAATCCTAGTCTTGGCAATCAGACAACAAAAAGAAGAAAAAGGCATCCAAATCATCATGAAGGAAGTCAAACTTTCACTCTTTGCAGATGACATAATACTCTATGTGGAAACCTGGAAGATTCTACCAAAAACTTCTAAAACTGATACATGAATTCAGCAAAGTTGCATGATATAAAATCAATGTACAGAAATCAGTTGCATTTATATACACCTTGAGAAATAAAGGAATTGATCCCATTTACAATTTCAAAAAAGCTATAAGATACCTAGGAATAAGCCTAACCAAAGAGGTAAAGGATCTAAACACTGAAAACTATAAAAAGCTTATGAAAGAAATTGAAGATGACTCCAAAAAATGGAAAAACATTCCATGCTCATGGATTGGAAGAAAAAATACTCTTAAAATGTCTGCCCTACCCAAAGCAATCTACATTTTCAATGCAACCCCTATCAAAATAACATCAGAATTCTTCATATAGCTAGAACAAACAATTCTAAAATTTGTGTGGAACCACAAAAGACCCTGAATAGCCAAAGTAATTTTGAAGAAGAAGACCAAAGCTGGAGGCATCACAATCCCAGACTTTTGCCTGTACTACAAAGCTGTAATCATAAAGACAGTATGGTACTGGCACAAGAACAGACACATAGACCAATGGAACAGAATAGAGAATCCAGAAATGGACCAACAAATGTATGGCCAACTAATCTTTGACAAAGCAGGAAAGAATCCAATGGAAAAAACACAGTCTCTTCAGCAAATGGTGCTGGGAAAACTGGACAGCGACATGCAGGAGAATGAACCTGGACCACTTTCTTACACCATACACAAAAAACCTCAAAACAGATGAAAGACCTAAATGTAAGACAGGAAACCATCAAAATCCCACAAAAGAAAACAAGCAACAACCTCTTTGACCTCCACTGCAGCAACTTCTTACTTGACATGTCTCTGTAGGGAAGGGAAACAAAAACAAAAATGAACTATTGGGACCTCATCCAGGTAATAAGCTTCTGCACAGAGAAAGAAACAATCAAAACAACTAAAAGGCAACTCATGGAATGGGAGAAGATATTTGCAAATGACATATCAGGTAAAGGGTTAGTAGCCAAAATCTATATAGAACTTATAAAACTCAACAACAATAACAACAACAAACAAAAACAAAACAAAACAAAAAAACAAAAACAAAAACAAAAAACCCAAGTAATCTAGCAAAGAAATGGGCAAAAGACATGAATAGACACTTTTCCAAAGAAGACATCCAGATGGCTAATAGACACAGGAAAAGATGCTCAACATCACTCACAAGGAAATACAAATCAAAACCATAACAAGATACCATCTCATACCTGTCAAAATGGCTAAAATTAATAACTCAGGCAACAACAGATGTTGGCAAGGATGCGGAGCAAGAGAAACCCTTTTGCATTGTTGGTGGGAATGCAAACTGGTGCAGCCACTCTGAAGAACAATATGTAGGTTCCTCAAAAAATTGCACCCAGGAACTGCACTACTAAGAATGTATCCAAAGGATACAAAAATGCTGATTTGGAGGGGGACATGCACCCAAATGTTTATAGCAGAACTATCACAATAGCCAAATCATGGAAAGAGCCCAAATGCCCACTGACTGATGAATGGGTAAAGATGTGGTATATATACACAATGGAATATTACTCAATGATGAAAAAGAATGAAATCTTGCCATTTGCAACAATGTGGATGGAACTAGTGGAACAATGTGGATATTATGCTAAGTGAAATAAGTAAATCATAGAAAGACAGGTATATGATTTCACTCATATGTGGAACTTAAGAAACATATGGGAAGGGAAGGAAAAATTAGATAAAAACAGAGAAGGAGGCAAATCATAAGAGACCTTTCACTATAGGGAACAGAGAGTTGCTGGAGGGGTGCTGTGTGTGTATATGGGGGGGTGGACTAAATGGGTATTTGGGTATTAATGAGGGCACTTGTTGGAATGAGCACTGGGTGTCATATATAAGTGATGCATCACTAAATTCTACTCCTGAAACTATTATTGCACTATATGTTATCTAACTTGTATTTAAACAAAAAAATTAAATAAATTTTAAAAAATAAATAAAAGATAATGGATCAATCAGTTTTGGTAAATTTATTTCAGTTCTCTTACTTTCCGTGAGGTGTGGGGTTATAAGAGAACATACTAATTAATGTTAGTAATTATGTCTTGCCTTTTCTAAAAGAGTAGTAATCAAATTCTACATCTCAATCAGGAGAATTTTCTAGGATAAAAACAAGCTACTTAACTTTCAGCCCTCCTATATTCCTTTATTTCTCACAACTATTTTGTTAAAATCATTTTCATTTTGACAATGGAATATATCATAAACGACTAAAACTATCCTATAAAGGATACAATATGCCCCTATTGAAGATTCTATCCATCTTTATTAACACATAATCGATAACACTTTGTTTGCAAAATTAAGTCAATATCATAAATTCTACCCTTAACCAAATGAGTGACATGGCTCTTCAAGATGACAGAAATGTATAAATAGTTTCTGTTCCTTTCATTATACATGAAAACATAACTCATGGATACCCTTATTAATAAGGAAAGACACAAAACCAATACGGTAATAATCATCTCAATTCTAGTAATTATTAGACATTGTTGTAAGGACCTTCTAATTTACAATTAATAAAATTTATGGTTCATTAGCATTCTTAACATATACCATTTTGTTGTCTTGCTCTCATTCTTTTATTTTCCTTTATGTTCCTTCTGATTTTTTTTCTTATAACAATCCTTCCACATTTTCTTTTTCCTATGAAATAGCTGGTAAAAGCCTTAGGTATTTTCTTTTTTGACAACATTCACAATTTAGACATTGAATATCTCATATCAGACTGAAATTCCAAACAGCAATAATATTGGATTCATATGAGTCTGTTGTGATCATGAATATGCTTTCATTATTGCATCTCTATTATTTGGCCATAATACCTGTGAACTTTGCAATAATACTGTCGTAGTCATTCTCAAACATATATATAATATACAAATAGAGGAGTAGGAGGCAAGATTTTAGATTTAGATCACACTTTAGTACTTCTTCCACTACTGAACTGAGCCATAAAGAGACAGGAGGTAGACTCAGATATGGTAGTAAAGCATAATGTATATATAGAATGTTTTCAATAGAGAAAGAATACAAATGAGAAGACTCATAGGAGAGTCATGTGCCGAGATGTCTGTTATTTTAGTCCCTTTCTGGACTAAACATGGTTCAATGCAAAAGAAGAGAATCCTAACAAATGTGAAAGAATAAAGCTAAACCTTGACTCATTAATTTGACCTGCTTATGGTCATAAGCACAAAAGTATTGGGAACATGAATTAAAATATACATTCTCTAGCAAGAGTGATTAAATGAGCTGGTGATAGGCTTAAAACATAGGAAATAGAAAAAAAGTTAAATGTGCATTTCATATTAGTGAATCTGAAACTCCCAGGAATTTATATTTCTTTGTATCTTGTTCCAAATGTTTTCTTTGTTTATACATTTCTCCCAGTGTTTTTTTATTTTTTTATTTTTTTAGAGTTTCTTTTTGAGAGAGAGATGCAGAGAGAGGGAGACACAGAGTCTGAAGCAGGCTCCAGGCTTTGACCTGTCAGCACACGGCCTTTTCACGAGCCACGAGATCATGACCCTGAGGGGAAGTCAGGTGCTTAGCCAACTAAGCCACCCGAGGCGCCCCTCTCCCAGTGTTTTTGAGACAAAGTCTATTTAAAAATTCATTTTATAGACCAGAAATTGGAAGATGAATTTTGTACGTAATTGTTTATTGGTTGCCCAATGCTCTTTCCTGGAAAATCTCTGAAATTTATGCATCTTAATTACAGTGGGAGGGCCTGGCCAATATTCAAGATTGTGTGTAGCAAACTGAGTCTTTAGTAGTGAGATACATTTAGACATGAACCATGGGTTTTACAATGTCTAGCTTCAGAGCAGCAGTATTTATGAACTCATTGACCTGTCTTACAATCAAGGGTCAATTTAAAAAGTAAAACTATGATACTTAATCCTAGAAATTATGAAAAAAATGGGCTTATACTTGCACAACTCAAAGAGTATGAACATATTTGCCGAAGAAAAACATACTAGTCAAAGTATGCCATATTGTAGATTATGGAACAATAAAAATAGGATTAATGTGTAAACTATGTGGAAGGCAGAGTACAGTTTCAAATGATGTAAATAACTATAGGTTATAGCTGCAGATCAACCAGCAATGGAAAATAAGAAATTTAATAAAAATCATTAAACTGAATCAGCATTATAACTCACTGGGTTATAACAGTTTGTTTAGAAACAGATTCCTACTAATAAATAAATGGATCTTCCAGGTAGAGCAATCATATATTGTGTAAGAGTTTTCAACAAAGGCCCCAAGTTGGTTTACCATAATCAATGTTCTCAACAACAGATCCTTTACTAATTGTTTTTTTTTAATTCTAAAAAGGTAAGGTAAAATAGGATATTGAGTAAGTATATTTGGTAGGTTGAATTTAGATATTCACATTTCTCTATCCCTTTAATACTTTTATCTGCAGATTGATTTGGTATTTTGTCTTTTATTTGCCGATATTTGTACCAGGCTTGAAATTTTCTTAGAGTGCTAATGAAATGTTAAAGGTACCAAAAATAAGACTGTATTGTAACACAAAATAATATACTGAGAAAATTTAAATATTCTTATCAGGAAAATTAGAAATCATTAGTTAGGAAGTACAGTCTGGGAAGCCAGATTACCTGGGCTCAATTTAGCTCCATCAGTTACTAGTGATGTGATCCTGCAAAGGATATTTAATCATGCTATGCCTCAGTTTCCTCAGTTATAAAATGAGAATATAATTCTATATGTCCTTCTTTGCAGGGTTGTCATGAGAATTAGAGGAGTCACTGAGCTAGGGTAGTTAAAGCAGTGCCCAGCACATGGTATAAATACTCAGTAAATGTTAGGTTTATAATATAATTATACTACTCATCATTTTCCTGTCTTTGATAATTTTAACAAAATGCGTCTAAAATCCTGATATATAGAAATTTTAAATAAAAATTACTGAGGGGCACTGGGGTGGCTCAGTCAGTTTAATGTCTGAATCTTTATCTCCGCTCAGCCCCCGTGTAGGGCTCTGCTCTGGAAGCAGTGAGCCTGCTTGGGATTTTCTTTCTTTCTTTCTTTCTTTCTTTCTTTCTTTCTGTCTTTCTGTCTTTCTGTCTTTCTTTGTCTTTCTTTCTGTCTGCCTTTCTGTCTTTCTTTCTTTCTTTGTCTTTCTTTCTTTCTGTCTTTCTTTCTGTCTTTCTTTCTTTCTTTCTGTCTGTCTTTCTTTCTTTCTTTCTTTCTGTCTTTCTTTCTTTTTCATTCTTTCTTTCTTTCTTTCTCTCTCTCTCTCTCTCTCTCTCTCTCTCTGCCTCTTCCCCATTTGTGCACTTTCTCTCGTCTCTTTCAAAATAAATAAACTTAAATTAAATATATATATATATACGTATATATATATATATATATATATATATATATATATATATGTATATATATATATGTATTGAGGGGCGCCTGGGTGGCTCAGTCTTTTGGTTGCATGACGGACTTCAGCTCAGGTCATGATCTCACGGTTTGTGAGTTCCAGCCCCTTGTCAGGCTCTGTGCTGACAGCTCAGAGCCTGGAGCCTGCTTCGGATTCTGTGTCTCCCTCTCTGTCTGCCCCTCTCATGCTCATGCTCTCTGTCTCTCAATAATAAATAAACGTTAAGGAAAAAAAAATAAAATACGTGTTGAGGGGCACCTGGGTGGCTCAGTTAAGTGGCCGATGTCAGCTCAGGTCATGATCTCCCAGTTCGTGGGTTCAAGCCCCACCACCGGCTGTGTGCTGACAGCTCAGAGCCTGGAGCCTGCTTCAGATTCTGTGTCTCCCCCTCTCTCTGCCCCTTCCCCACTCACGCTCTGTCTCTCTCTGTCTCAGAAATAAATAAACATTTAAAAAAATTTTTAAAAATATTGAAACAATTTTAATAACATTATTCTAAAATCTAAATTAGTAGATGTTGAAATTCACATGCTGGCACAGCCAATGACTATATAGTGTATCTCAACTGCAAATTAGCATGCCTAACATTTGTGTTTACTCAAACTGTTTAGAAATCTGGTAATTTTACTTCCTCTTCAGAGGGTCTCAGTTCTTATTGAATCTATCAGATGGTGCTTTCTTGTTAGCAAGAAATAAGCATAATCCTTTTTTTCTAACTTTAGATGAACCTTCCAATTGATATTAGTGAACTTCCTTAGAATAGACACTTGAGTATAAACAATTTAAAAAAATTATAATGCTAAATAAGCATCAGGGATTAGAACAAATATTCCATAAAATTCGATATATTTTTGAGAATCTCTAGAGATTACAAGAAAGCACAGATGTGATGAATATACCCAAAGTAGAAATGTCTCCACATATCAAAATATCCAAAGTAAAAATGGACATTTCAGTGACTTGCAGATGCTTGCTCTATATCTCAACATAGCATCCTGTGCTATTCTTGTGGCAACGGGTATCAAATTCAACTATCACCATTGAGTAAACACCCATACATTGAGTACAAGCCCATGAGTACAAACTCCATGAAGTGGAGACTATGTGTTGTGGCCACTTTTGTACCTGGGGTTGGCTCTGTTGGAAGAGGCACTTAACAAATATTATGATGTAATGAATAAATGACATCAATTAGTTAAAAACCTGATGCCTGTGATCATTTAAAATGAATGCAAAATAGCTCTGATCACCTCTAAGACTCTGATACTAAATAAATATAGCTTTTAACTCCACCTTTATGTCATTCTATTCAATGTTGTGTTTTTTAGAGATCTGGTACGTGAAAAGTCCAGCAGTAAGATTGCAAATATTCAGAAAGTTCAATACTAGATTAGTACTGAACTTTCTGAATGTTGAATATGATCTAATGCTTATATAAATTTTAATAAAATAGTAAAAATTTTGGCTGAAATCAAATACAAAAATACATTCCTATAATCTCTCTCTCTCTCTCTCTCTCTCTCTCTCTCTCTCTCTGTGTGTGTGTGTGTGTGTGTGTGTGTGTGTGTGTGTGTGTGTGAACATTTCCCCAAATATTTGCATCCCATGGAGGCAGAAGGCCAAATAGTTTATTTCTACATTTTTTGTTGTTTGATGCCAGAAAACAGTAATTGCAGAAGTATTTGCACAAAATACATGCTGTTCTGTACATGTGATATTTGGGTCAAATTTAAACCTTGCATGTGAATTTTGGGAGCAGTAACTAAAATCTGAATATCCACAAAAACTTAAAATGAGAGATACTCCAAAGAAAACTAGTCTAAATATGCCTATCATTCTGTAACATGATGTGTCTCTAATTTTTCAGTCTTATTAAAAATTGTGTGAGTACATAATATAAGAGGGCTTTCTTCTCATATGCTTGGCATCTCCAGAGGAGTTAATATTTGTTCTGTGGATCAGTGAGCACTAGAGATAAAATTAAAGCTAATGCATAGATCTCTTTTTCATCTAAGAAATCCTTTCTAAGCCTCACTGACTGAAGGCCCAGTGTATATTACAGGATGTGGGGAACAATGGAGGAAAATAAAACTGAAAAGTCTGGAAAAACAGCCCTGCAATTCAGTCTCTGTTTCCATAATTTAATTTTATATACTAACTGGCTCTTCCTGCTAAATATGTATTTTTTTTAGTTTTCTATAAAAACTAATTTAGAAATATACAGATTTGTTTGTATGTCTTTAAGCACCTGTTTCACCATAAAAAAATTAGAAGAATTACTAATTGAAGTATTACAAAGCACTGTAAATATTAGAATAACTTTTTGAAGGAATATTCGTTCCCATTTTCATTTGAAATGTATTTGGTAGTTACTAAGTACTGTTTATGAATGTTAATGTTTATGAAATGCTCTGCTGAGTTTTTTTAACCAAAATTTATATGAAAGTCACATAGGATACAAGTTCAGTAAAATAGGTTTTTATTCTTCTTTAGTAAATTTCCTACTTACACAGTAGGAGAATTCCCAATTACATATTTTAATATTTCTGTGAAGATAAAAAGTTGCCTATTTGTATATAGAGTTTAAAAAATATGTTGAGCAAATCACTTCTGTGTGTGAATACACTTCCACAGCATCATAGCCAGTGTAGATGCTATACTTCCGTAGCATCCAAATGCACCATAGCATTTTTTAAGAGATGTTGTCTCAATTTTATGGAAAATTATTTCAAAAGTCATGAATTTGAGGGGAGCTTTGGGGGTTCAGTCAGTTAAGCGTCCAACTCTCCATTTTGGCTCAGGTCATGATTTGAGGTTCATGAGATCAAGCCCCACATCAGTCTCTGCACTGAGTATGGAGCCTGCTTAAGATTCTCTCTCTCTCTCCTTCTGCCCCTCCCCAACTTGTGCCTGTTCTCTCCCTCAAAAAAAATGTGAATTTGAAATTTTCTCCTCCAAACCCTATATAATCTATATTCTAAAGGCTGTGTTCTAGTCACTTTAAATGCTTAAAATAAGTATTTTATAGTGAAATCCCAATATACTATCTGCTATAATAGTCTGCATCTTGCAAAAGACTACAATAAATGTTACATACGAGGTCTGTTCTTACCAATATTTCTTCCAGTAATCAACATTTTGAGTATACAGGATAGAGAATTGAAATTTCTGAAATGTACATTTATATATGTATCTATGTATACACATAAGATATTTAAACATTTATCATACATATTGCAAGGTAATGAAGGTATAGCTATTTGTAACTCTTTAATGTGGTGTAACTACATTAGGACCTAGGCTGTCTTCCTATTGGAAATTATTTGGAATAACTCATGCCTGCCTTTCAAATATCTCCTTATATGTTGACTAATCTCCTAGTATTTCAGGTTAATTTTTAATATTGGATATAAAGGGTAGAGAAATTTTAAATTCATGAGGCATAGATGCATTCAAAGAAGAGGAGAGAAATATGAAACCTAAAAATCCAGGGAGCAATGAATACAAAGCCAAGCTATCTTGATTAGGTGTCTACAGGAAACATAAAAGTTAAAAAATAAATCAAAAAAAAAAAAAAAGGAAAAGGAAAGCCCAACAATGATAAAACTGGAGGGAGGCAAGGACAAACTCAAACATCTATAGCAGTGACCAGGGACATACTGAAAATTTAGACAATGACTATACCATGCTAGGCAAACCATTCTAATCTATGTCAATATTTAAATCATATGGCAAAATACAGATATGTTGAGTTATCTGAATCATTCATACAATGGCATGGTATTTTGTTAATAAAAAATTCACCTTTAGGAATATTAGTGTTTTTGCTGTAAGGAATAAACATGATGTTTGGGCTCTCATCAAAGTCCAGTTTTATTTTATTTCTATTGTCCATTTGTAATTCATTCAATGTGGAAAGTTTTCCCCTGCTACGAAAGTTCTTCAAGCACCAGGATTATTTTATGTACACTCTTAAACAATACACAGGTCCCTGGCCACTTTAAAATATACAGTAAGATATACAGACACAGCATTTAAAGTGGCCCAGTCCAAGATATCAATCAACTTTTACCCAATGGAAAGCCACTCACTTTGCCCCAGCAATGGTCAGTAATTGGCTGGCAACCTACTTCAGGACAGTGTTTACCTTCTTTATCTTTTAACCTCCATTGTTTATTCCCCACTCACCTGAGATTGGATCCACAGAAGGGGAAAGGGAGGGAGCTGCTAGAGATAGGAAATGAAAGTTTTCAGATGGCTGGCAAGTGTTACTCTCCTAAGCAGAGTATGGCTTTCATTCCATTGGTACCTCTCATCATCCTCATGCTTTCCTGGATATGGTGATCCACTCTATTCTAGACTCTCCTTATTAAAGACTCTTCACCTATAGGAGATCTCTTTGGCCAAGAGGCATTTCTCTACCCAGAGACACCCACATCTACAATAACTGCACTCTTGCCCAGCCTTTGGTGGGAGTGCAGTTATTCCCTACCCTCAGTTCACTCCCCTTATTGTCCTCAGCGGCGAGTCAGACACAAGTCTATGATGTCTCCCAAAGCAGAGAACATTTAAAACTTTCTAAGATCCTGTTGGAACCTAACTCATCTACACTGGAGATAAAGGAGGCAGCACTCTTCATTCTTCTCTCTTTGGTGTAATAACTCACCTGAGGAAATCTACTCAGAAATGTCCCACCTATTCTTTCTGCCAACTTATTATGCTCATCCAAATGAGGCTTGTTTCTGTTTGCTTATTTTTAGGGTCGTTAAAAATTTTGAACTTTTTCTCAGGAAATTATTTTGAAAATTCAAAACAGGGTGAATGGGGAAGGGTTTTCTATACTGCAGTGGGTTTTCACTGCACATGCTCAGTCGTCATTCAGATAACCACTACAGTCTTGAAAATATTAAGTGATGGAGACAGATATCGTTCTACATCAGTCTGTACTGTAACTCTGCATCCCTTACTATTCTGGCATATCTACCCACTACATGCATATGAGAGAATGAAAAAGGAATATAAATAACTTGAGCCCAGCTTCTTTATCACTACAACTATGATACTAGCATGGTCTTGGGGCTAGACAGACTGAGGTCAGAGAAGATCTAATGAGAGGTAGAAAATAGGATTTAAGGCGCTGACACCAGACTTTGCTTCTAATACAAACTCATGTCTGTATGAAAACTTTTATAGCCATCTTGCTATGACTGAGTGTAATTAAGATTTGTCCAATCTTGACTTGTAGGTTAGGGCAGGTCATTGTTTTCAACACTTTTAGGTGATTTAGTCCACATTTTACCTTGGCATTTTTATCTTTTTCTCACTAAGGGGCACAGTGAATAAAAGACAGTATTTACTTAACTTTATATTGGAGACATAAAATAATCTCAACTCTAGAGTGGATGAGAATTGTAATGTTGATTGCCCCTCTTAAATTACTCTGCTTCCCAAATGTAAAAATAAGACAACCAGGTTTAACAGTTAAATACAATAATTTTCATGAAAGCACCTAGAATAGAGCATTCATTCTTCCATTCCTCCTTCATTTGTTCAATCTTTTTATTTTTTTTCTTTCCTGCCATTTTTTTCTTTCTACTTTTCTTTCCCTTTAAGTTTTCTTTCTTTTCTTGTTCCCTCCCTCTCTTCCTTTTCCTTCCTTCCCTTTTTTTCTTCCTTCCCTTCTTCTCTCTCCCCCTCCACTTTGGATTTTTTAGGATAATTATTTGACTTTTAAAAATCTTACTATACATTCCCAGAGATGCATAAAATATTTATGCATTGTTTTCATAATGTGAAAAATGAAATTCTGACCACATTTACATCTAAACACCTAACAAACTCTCAATTTACTTGGCTTAATGAGTAAATAATTTTAAAATGAAGCTCAAATAAACCCTAGGTAAATTATATTTTGTCTTTATTTACTATAGATGTTACACTGAAACAAGTGTGCTCAAGAGTGTAGTAAAAATGGCCATGGCATTATTATCTATCTCAATTGCAAATAACAAATTTAGTCAATAACATCTAATTGTTATGATTGCATTGGATTAAATCTAAAGGAACTGTAATTATAGCATGGGTGCAAAGAAAGATTTTGTATTACTACAGCATTTCAATGTTTTATTAGGATGCATTCAGTCATCTTCTGGTTATGCTACAAAATGCAGTGAGTCTTCTTTAATACAGACTAATCAGAATGAAACTATAAATGGTTTTAAAAATTGTAAATAACACATTATTTCTAAGAATTATTCACAGTAATATCAGGTAACAAATCTTGCTAAGTTAAAATTCTTGACTTGATTTGAAGGATGTCATAGGATGGTACTTACTGATATAGGATGAAGGCATTTTAGGAGGAAGACTGAGCTTGAAAAAAGGAACAGGAAAATAACACTCTGGGCTTTATATGAAGAATATTGAATTAGGCAAAATGGCATGTATCTCACTGACTGATGAGTGGATATGAATCATGAAGTCCATTCTCTCTTCCAAATTGTTAATTCTGAGTATTAGATGCATGTCAAGGAGTAATATAAAAGCATAAATAAAAGGAAAAAGTCAAAGTTATTTGAAGACTTCAGTTCCATTCTCAGTGTCCTGGACACCCACATAAACACAGACTTCATGACAGAAATATGATTCTGGGAGCAGAATTAGAGAATGTCTGGTCCATCTCATTCATTTAATATATATCACAAATAAATTATGGAGGGGTTACATGATTTGCCCAAATTGGCAAATATGTTTCTCTAATTTCAGATAGGGATTTGGGCACAATTGAGGTACGTTCTTTCTATGTCTCATTTGTTAAGAGTTTTTATCATAAAAGGATAATTTTTTCATGGTTTTCTGCATCTCTTGGGATGATATGACTCTTTTCTTTTATTCTATTGATGTGATATAGCACACTGATTGATTTGCATATGTTGAATCATCTTTGTATCTCAGGGATAAATTTACTTGATCATATTGTATGTTCCTTTTAATGTGGTGCTGACTTTGGTTTGCTGGTATTTTATTGAGAATTTTTGCATCTATATTCACAAGAGGTATCGACCTATAGTTTCATTTTCTTTAGTAGTGTCCTTTTCTACTTTCCTACATTATGAGGATAATGATGGCCTTATAGAATGAGATTGGTAGTGTTCGTTCCTCTTCAAGTTTTTTTGAAGAATTTGAGAAGGACTGGTGTTAATTCTTTAAATATTTGTTACAAATCACCACTGAAGCCATCTTGTTTTGAGTTTTTCTTTGATGGGAGATTTTTGATTACTGATTCAATCTCCTTACTAGTAATCAGTCCATTCAGATTTTCTATTTTTTTTTTCTGATTAGTCTTGGTAAATTGCACATTTCTAAGAATTATTCCATTTCTGCTAGGTTGTTCAATTTGTTAGCATATACTATTCATAGTAGCCTCCTATGATCCTTCAAATTTCTGTGGTAATCAGTTTTAATGTCTCCTTTTTATTTATAAGTTTGTTGATTTGAGTCTTTTATCTTTGTTCCTTTGTTAGGCTAGCTAAGAGTTTGTTAATTTTGTTTATCTTTTCAAAGAACCAACTCTTAGTTTGGATAATTCTATTTTTTTACTGTTCACTATGTTATTTTTTAATGTTTATTTATTTTTGAGAGAGAGGGAGAGACAGAGCATGAGCAGGGGAGGGGCAGAGAGAGAGGGAGACACAGAATCCAAAGCAGGCTCCAGGCTCTGAGCTGTCAGCACAGAGCCCAATGCGGGGCTTGAACTTACAGACCGCAAAATCATGACCTGAGCTGAAGTCAGATGCTCAGCCAACTGAGCCACCCAGGCGCCCCTACTGTTCACTATGCTATTTATTTCTGCTCTAATCCTTATTATTCTTTTTCTGCTGCTAACTCTGGGCTCTGTTTTTCTTCTTCTTCTTCTTCTTCTTCTTCTTTTTTTTTTTTTTTTTTACTTCCTGAAGATATAAAGTTGGGTTGTTTATATGAGATCTTTATGGCTTCTTAATGTAGGTGTTGAATTGCCATGAACTTCCCTCTTATAACTGGTTTTGCTATGTCTCACAAATTGTAATGTTATGCTTCCATTGTATTTTGTCTCAAGAAACGTTTTTTTTTTTTCCACTTTAATTTCCCCTTTACTTTCTTCATTGATTTATTGGGTGGTTGGGAGTGAGTTAATTTCCACATGTTTGTAAATTTTCCACTTCTCCTCTTGTTACTAATTTCTAGTTTCATGCCATTGTGGTCAGAGAAGGTATTTAATATGATTTCAATCCTCTTGAATTTGCTTACACTTGTTTTGGGGCCTAAAATATGATCTATCCTAAAAAATGTTCTACGTGCACTTGAGAAGAATGTGTATTCTGCTATTGTTGGATAGAATGTTCAGTATAAGTTGGTTTGGTTCATTTGGTCTATAGCATTATTTAAATCTGCTATTTCCTTATTGATTCTTTATCTTAATAATCTATCCATTCTTGAGAGTCGGGGGGGGGGGTAAAGTCTCCAGCTATTATTATATTAATGTTTATTTCTCCTTTAGCTCTGTTAGTTTTTTGCTATATATATTTAGGTGTTCTAATGTTGGGCACATGATTATTTACAATTGTTAGATCATCTTGATGTATTGACCCTTTTATCATTATATAATGACCTTTGTCTCTTTTTACCATTTATACTTTAAAGTCTATTTTGTCTGACCTAAGTACACCTACCCCTGTTTTTGTTTTTAACTGTTGTTACAATTTACTTGAAATGTCTTTTTCCATGTCTTCACTCACAGTCTGTGCCTGTCTTTAAGGCTAAAGTAAGTCTGTTGTAGGTAGTACATTGTTGGATTTTGGTTTTTTGGAGTCTTTTTTGTTTTGTTTTGTTTTTTAATCCTTTCATCCATTCTATGACTTTGGCTAGAGAATTTAATCTGTTTAAAGTAACCATTTATAAATAAGGACTTACTATTGCTATTTTGTTCATTGTTTACCCGTTGTTTTATAGATCCTTTGTTCTGTTTCTTATCGTGCTAACTTTTTATGTGTTTTGATGTCTTTGGTATCAGTATGCTTTAATTCCTCATTGTGTTCTTTTGTGTCATTCCCTTGTGTTTACCATGACGCTTACATGAAATAGCTTAAACTTATAACACCCTATTTTAAACTGATAACAACTTAATTTCAATACAATTCATAAAATTTATATTTTTACTTTTCCTCCCCTTCACATTTAGGTTATTGCTATTACAATTTACATGTTTTTATATTGTGTTAATAATAACATTGTATTTATGGCTAGTTTTACTATATTTGTTTTTTTATTTTTTAACTTTTACACTAGGGTTGTAAGTGAATTTTACACCACTATCACCATACTGCAGAATCTAACTATAACAATATATTTATCATTACTAGTGACACACTACTTTTTATGATGTTGAGTAGTATTCTTTTACTTCCACTTAAAGAAATCCCTTTACTATTTCTTGTAAGGCAGATCTAATGATAATGAATTCCCTCAGCCTAGGTTTCTTTGGCAAAGTCTTTATCCCTCCTTGTTTCTGCAGGGCAGCTTCACCTGGTATAGAACACTTGCTTGATGGTTATTTTCTTTCAGTGTTTTGAATGTGTCATCCCATTTTCTCCTGGCCTGAAAAGTTTCTGTTGAGTAATTCAACCTAAAGTTGGGTTATGGGTTATGGGGGTTCTTTTCTATATAACTTTTCTCTTTTCTCATGCTGCTCTTCTCTGTTTAATTTCCACAATGAAAATACTATCTTTTTCATTGTGTCCCATAACTCCTGTAGGCTTTCCTAATTCTTTTTCATTCTTTTTTTTTTCTTTTTCTCCTCTAATTTCTAATGTCCTCTTTTCCAGGTTTCTGATTACATCTTATTTATGGTTGAGTCTGTTTTTGAAACTCTACATTGAATTCTTCAGTTCAGTTATTATATTTTCAACTCTAGGATTTCTATTCTTGTTTGTTTTTGTTTTTGATGGTTGCTATTTGTTTTTGATGGTTGTCAAACTTCTCATTTGTTCATGTATTATTTTCCTAATTTTGTTTAGATATCTGTATTTTTTGTAGCTCATTAAAGTTTTTTAAGAGGATTATTCTGAATTTCTTGACAGTCTATAGAGCTCCATTTCTTTAGGGTTAGTTTTGGAGTTTTATTAGTTTCTTTTCCTTTCCTTTATTAGTGGTGCTATATTTACCTGACTTTTCATGATCCTTGATTCTTTATGTGTCTATCTGAGCATTTGAATCATGAATTCCTTTTTCAAATTTTGCAGGTTTTCTTTGGCAGAGACAGTTCACCAGTCAGCTCAGTTTGGGTTTCTTGTCTGCTGCTAAGGCTCTTGAGCATATGGGGTCTATTGTGGTCTATTTTGGGATGAGGCAACGGTCAGAGTTCTGAGGACAAGGATAGGGGTATGTGTACTACTGCCTGAGAACAATTGGTTAAGACTGGTGGCTTGATTACCTACCTAAGTGAGGCTGTAGGATGGGTTCTGCAGTTGCCTGAATTAGTACATGGTCAGGACTGGGTACTGGATTCAGTAATAAATGGGGCTAAGAATTACCTTCCCTGACCTGGCAGGACAGCAGGACAGGACTCACATCCTGTAGAGCTATTGTTTGGGGGCCCAACTCAGGCAAGAGTGTACACTAAATATACTGGTCAGATGAGACCATTGGTTTTGCTTTGCATATGGGGAAGCCATGGGCTGTGCCCTTTATTCCAGTGCCACTGTACATAAAGCTGTTGAGTGGGCCACGAAGCTTCCTATGTGCTTTGGTCAAATAGGCTGAAGGCTGCATTCAGTAATAAGCAAGACTATGAATTAGATTTCCTGTACTGGTGCAATGAGAGAAGCTGGTCTAAGTTGGTAAAGCTCTTTGTTGTCTTAATTTAAGTCAATCCACATCCCAACTTCCTTGGCCTGACAGGGCCAGTAGTTTTATTCTGCAATCTATCAGCTCCACCTAAGTGCCTTTTGGTTACAGTGCCACTAGGCTGCACAGCTTCTAGAAGTTGTCTCCAGTGTTTCTGGTCTGACAGGGCCAGAAGAAACTCTCCACACCAGGTAGACCTGTGATTCCATTCCTTGCCTGGGCAGGAAGAGAAGGGGCTGCTCCAGGCTACTCTCAATTTACCAAAAAGGTTCTGTGGTTGAGAGGGTCCAAGAGCTACCTTAAGCCTTGGCTGTGAATTAATCCCCCTGCCTGTGTGTACAGCAGTGGGAGTGGAACATTCCCATTGATGGCTTTGCTCTAGGGTCAATCAGCTCTGCCCAGCCATTTCTCAGCTCAAGTAACACTGTGCTGCACTGGTTCTAGGAGTTGTCTCCAGCTCTTCTCTCAGATGGGGCTGGAAGACATTCTCTGCAGAGGGTGGGGCTATGACTGAGCAACATGGCTAGGCATGGGCAAATTTGGGCTCTAGGGCCAGCAAAAGTTTTTTCTGAGCATCTGAACTAGGGATATCTGCATGCCACCATGTTCCCTGTTCATAGTGCACCCCCAAATTGGTTCTGCAGGTAAGTAAAGCTGCTGGTTGGGATTACCACTTGGGCACAGCAGTTATGAACTCAGTCTGTCAATCTGTGTGATGGTTGTTGTAAGCCCCTCTCTTCTTCTATATCACAGTCAGATTTCCAGTGGTTGAGCCCTGCAGATCCCTGTAATCCCTGTGCTGTGAGATCAGATGCAGCTCACAAAGATGGGCAGGGCTGGTTGTCCCTGCTGGGTTCTGTTTTCCCACTGGAGAAACCAAAAGCTCAGAAGAGACCTTTCCAGGTGGTGCTGCACTGTCCTGGGGGAAGAGCAAAGCATGTAGTCCCTTCTCTTACCCTTCTAATACAGTCTGTTTTGGTCTCTGAGGTCTCTCAGCCTCACTTCTGTGTTCTAGGGTTCTCTCAGGGGTGCCTTGTTATGCAAGAGTTGTTATTTGTTCTTCTTGTGATGGGGAGCAAAGTCAGCAACAACTTATATCACTATTTGGTGATGTCACTTCCCCTTTTGCTTTTTGTTAGTCATCAACCACAAGCAAAGAAAGTAACAGATAAATAGAGAATGTGAAATAAATGGCAGGTAACTTTCACAGGAGAATGGAATAATAGTCATTTTATCCAATCATTTGATGGGAGAAGGAAAAGTATACTTCCACAAGTAGTTTCAAACCAAGGCAAAATGTGTACTATATATCAAAAAAAAAAAAAAAAAAGGAGAAAATTGCCAAGAAAAAGTAAAAAAGAGCAATATTGGAGCACCAATCTGAATGAACTCCAGCTATACAGATTTTTTCAGCTCTCTAAAACAATGGCATAATCCAGGAAAACATAAAAGTGAAATGGAATTTCAGCAATAAAATTCAATACTAATAAAGCACAGCATATCCAAAAGATAAAACAATCCAATCACTAGCTTTTTTATTTATACAATTTCTTCCAAAAAGATGGATCAAAGAATGTGTGTCTGCAATAGGAGACTCACTCTTTTATTAAGATGAGAAATGTCTATAATGTAATGGGTGGGTACTATTGAAGAAGGAAAAAGAGTTGTGTCTGATTCATCTTGACATCACACCAATGAGATGCAGATTGAATGTATCCTCCTTTAATGACCGAGCAAGAGAAGCTGGGAATATATAAGCATGCAGTTTACACAAGCATGCATGTGTGTGTGCGCACACACACAAAGTAGAACAAGTAGTATACATATCTTCTAATCATTTGGGTTTTAATAGCAAACTCTGCCTTTCTCTTGGCCTAAAGCAAGGGTTTGAATTGAATTATTTGAGTTCATATTTCATTTCAATCCAAACTATAACAATAGTCTTTATTTTCACTTACTCTCAAATTCAAAAGCACTCTCTGAAATAACACAAGTAGGAGTAGCATATAAATATAAGATGACCCACAAGATATAGGAATAGAAATAGTGGCTATCTACACAGGCCTTAACTACGAAACAATAAACTCTCACAGAAACCAATGTTTCCATGTAATTTAGTTTCCAAAGCCCATGGATTCCCTGACTGCCCCCACTGCAGGTGTTCTACTCTAAACAATGAATCTGAGCACAGAAAAATAACATTTTATGTCAAGTATACTGAAAGGATCACACACACATCACCAAATCCAGTATGTGAATCAATAGTCAAACACTCAATTACATGCCAGTCACAACCATGAAAACTTGGATGGAACAGATATCAGTGGGTCATAGAGTAGACGAAAATAGCCTTGAAGATGTTTTGCCATGGTAGCAAATACAAGTTTTCTGTTGTAAAAAAACAAAAACAAAAACAAAAACTAGTGAAACAGCATCTTATTACAGTTATGTAAAAATTGTTTATTGGTTTATCTTAAAGACACAATTCTTTTGTAAAATAATTCACGATTAGATTAATTCTATCATTTCATCTAATGTTTGTCACTGGATTAGATTTGTTGAGCTCATATAACAATCTGTCTTCCCCTATTAATTTTTCATCTTACCATACAAATAGTAGCACATTAATCAACAAACTCCAGTTACTTCAATATGAGCCATTTCATGGTTCACTGAGTTAAATTACAACTTGAAATACTCCCCAGTTGAGAAAATTTACCAAAGTTACTTAATCATTATCCTTTAGCTCTTGTCTTCTTTTATGAAATAAACAAAATTGTGATACTTTTTACTTTCTAAATGTGCAACATAAGCTTCATATTTAACTGCACATTTATATGGCTCTTTCTATTTAGATAATATTATGAATTTCTAATGGAATAACAATTTTTGGTGCCATGGAACATGCTTTTAATGTTAATTCAATAACAGAAAAATAGGATTTCTTCCATTTTATAAAAAGCTGTATTTCAAAGGTCATTCTTTCACTTATATATTTAATAGGAATATTAAAAATAGTTTTTATGCCTTTGTTCTCTGAGCTCAACTGCACACAATATTATCCTAGCCTGCAAAATCCTAATAAGCACATTATGGAAGACATGAAAATAGTAAAAACAAACAAACAAAATACATATTATGGTTGACTTATATATTTTCTAAAGTATTCCCTGAAAGACCAAAGTGAGTAGTTTTCTACCAGAACATTAAAATCTGGTAAAATGCCTTTATTGAACCTGTCAGGAAATAATTTGTCATTAGAGATAGTATATTCCAGAAATCTGAAGTTGGGGTGATAGCAATTTCCTGGGGAGACGGTTGGTGCACTTTCTACTCCATGGAGTTATTTTCAGGAATGGACAAATACTTCCATAGTGCCCCATTTCTAATGCTACAATAAATTCCCCAGTGGATGCTTGGATATACTTAGGATAGTTTACTTCAAGTTTGTCTTTGGAAGATATTATATTACATAAACCTAAAAATTAAAGCTGATTATTTCAGCACAGGAACAAAGCAACAAGGGGGAAAAAGGAACGCTTAAATCTAAAGGTACCCACGTTCTATTTTTTTTTTAATAAGAGTAGCTTATTAATTATTGAGTCAATCTAATGTGTAAGACATAAAGGAAAATATATTATAAACGTCAATTCCTATGCAAAAGAAATGAAGCAAGCACAGTGACCAATTTCATCATGGTTGTACGGGGATACATAATCCTTTTAGTCCTTGAGTTAAAACTTAGATAATAAAATCTACTGTAGGTCATAAAACTTGATTTGAGAGAGTAAAAAGTATTTTTGTATTTATTCTAACCTTGGATACAAACATGGTATTGCTTATTGCCTGGGCACATTAGCAAATGGTGCAGGGATGCCATGTGTATCTGACGACCCTTCATCTTGGCAGTGGGGCTATGGTGAACAGCTGAACATTAAGCACGGCTGACACACCCCCAATCTGTCTATTATGCAGATACAGCTGGAACACTGACACTGGGGTGGTGCTAAATGTTGTTTTGCTCAAAACCTTGAGAACTTTTCAAATGACAATTAATAATCTATGAATCAAATCAAACTGAAAATTCATATTTTTCTTCTTGATCCTCTATGATCTAGATTATTTCTCATGGTAACTAGTGTCTAAACACTACTCATCTGTTAAACTATTTATATGAATTCACCTAGTTACCAATGAATTGTTCTTAGCCTATTTCAGTGCATTCATATTTTTCAGGTTAAAAAAATTTAACCATAATTCAGCTTACTAACATTCAGATTCATTTCAAGATAAAATGAACAGTCTTGGATATAGAATCACTGAAAATGTTCAAATATTGGTTGACTGACTATGTGGCAAAAAAAATTGGTTTGGTGTTTGTGACTTTAAAGTTAATATTTAAACCTGATTTCATGATTTTTCTCATAACCAGAGTATTTAAGAGTAACCATTCTGTCTATCCATTCCTTCACTATGTATATTTTAGTAGGATCTACTTTTTTTTTAAATAATGGAATTGAAATCTTAATATCGCATTTTAGTTTTTGAAATGACTATTGCTTCCTGAAGCTCTTTTCACAATGGTGTCAAAAGCATAACATTTCTCTTTTGAGAAATTTGTTGAAATTGCAGGTATTGGTTAGCCTTATAATCAGCTTGATTATTAGCATCATATATAATCTTGGTGATATTAACAAGACAGTTTCTATTTTAAAATTATGTTTTTTAACCTTTTATCATCTTTTTTGATACATATATCATACCCTACTAATTTGAGGATTATTTTAAAACCCTAGCTTTTGACTCCTGTATTTTTTTTTACTCCTGTATTCTCTTCACAGAAAGAAGAGTACAATAAATTAATATTTTGCACTGTTCAGGAGAAATTTCATTATGGTGTTAAACAAAGATTTGTCATTTTTATGGAAATAATAGTACTCAAGGTCTAAATCATGTTTTTGACATATTCAGAATTTCTGAGCTTCTGAGCTAAGTTTTGCTGGCAAAATTCATTTTATGACTCCTACTTTATTCAGTATTAAATTGCCTAAGTGATTGTATGTGCTTTTTACTGAGATAATTTTAAGGTGATCCTATCTGCCCCTATTCTACCTCTGTCCAGCTTCTAAAAATAAGTTAGAAAAATAATAGAAATCAAATATCTGCCTCTTCATTTATTTTTTGACCCAGCTTGTATTTTTCTTTATGTAGTGACTGCCACATTGACCTTCAATTTTTCAAATTCTTAGCTCTTGCAGGGCTAATAAACCTCTTAACCAGTAAGTAGAATCACAATTTCTCTGTGGCTCAAAATAAGCATAGATTCAATTATAAATACAGGGTGAAATCCAGATACCTAAAAAATATAGAAACAACATGTTTTAAACTGCCAGCATTGAGCATTATTTTGTTATTTTAACAAATGTTTCACTTAATTTGTTTTGTTTTTTTCACTGAAAATTTTTGATTCTCTGTTACTACCAGGAGGGGGAAAAACAAAACAAAACAAAACAAAACAGCCAAGTTCTTTTGATATCAAGCAACCTCAAAACTGACTAGGATGGTTTATGGTAAAGGTTTTCTCTGTAAAAATCAGTTAAATCATTAGCAAAGGAAAACATCCATCAAACTCAAAAACTGAGAAATTTTAAAAATGCTTATAGGCAATCCTACCAAATAGGTGGGAAGAACTTCTATAGCCATTGTTTAGATATCACAGACTCAGAGAAGTAGAACACAACCTCAAAGTTGGAGAGCCTTTAGTGGCCAATCAGAGCTAAAATGCCATGGCTTGCTTTCTGAACTTGGAATCCAAACAATTGTGTAGCTTACAGGAGACACTGCCTGGCATTTCAATGTATTTTGCCTTGCACATAGAAAAGCTTTTTATCTGGTCACCTAGGAAATTCACTAAGTTATGCCAAAGTCACTGGATAATGTAATCTTTTCTGTAGGAGTAAATGGGCCAAATAGGTTGTTTACTGTAGTAGAAAATATGCCATCAGTTAGACAAAGGCCATGTGTCAGGAGTTTATCCTTCCAGAGACTCATTATGAAGAACTAAATCTCAAGGTGTACATGGATGAATAGAGGATAAAGGGTCAGAATAATTTAACTTACTTCATGGTCTGTATTCTCTTTTATCAACTGATGGCCAAAGTTTGCTGTATGAAGTTCAAACAAGTCTTTTCAAAGATGCACCGAAAATGATATTTAGGAAAAATAAAATTGAGTACATTTCCAAAAGTTAAAATTATTTTGATGAATCAAGATATAAGATAATTAAGAAAAAAAATTTAGCAAAAAAAATTTAGAATAGTTTCATTTATTTTAGGATTGGCTTATAATTAATTTATTAACTAATAATTATAATATATTACTTGAAGTTTTCCTTCCTTCATTAAGGTTTCCCCATGTCAGGGATAATATTTTGCAGCTTATAATCTTTTAATGACATATCTTAAAAATTGAAAGTACATCAATATGTAAGGAGGACAGTTATAGTCACAAAGGCATGAGAATTAAAGATTAAATTTCTAATTAACATCAAAGGTGAATTTGAAAGAAGAAGATACAGTAAAACTTTGATTAACATAGCCAAGGTTTCAATTAATCAATTTTTTCCTTAAATTTAAGGTGAGTCATACTATAAGAAAACGATCTTACATTAAAAATTTGGTGAAAAAAATAATTTAAACCAAATTTTGGAGTAACTATGATGTTTAATCTTCTATATCTTATATTGTCTAAGGGCAATTGATATAGAGATCATAATCCTATAGTTCTATAAGCTTATCACACTGAGGATCTGAGCTATACTCAACTTGTTAGAATGTCTAAAATCTAGTCAATGAGCACTGGGTGTTGGATGGAAACCAATTTGACAACAAATTTCATATTAAAAATAAATAAATAAATAAAATAAAATAAAATAAAATAAAATAAAATCTAGTCAATAATTAATGTCGATTCACTCTCAGCCAGCAATGACTACCTCACCTTTGTTAATGCTGATTAACTAAACTAAGAAAAGAGCACTATCTGTGCGTAAGTGTTCTTGGAGTAACAGGCAAAATAATGCCTATGATTACTGGAATACTAAATTAATGCAAAATTATCTGGACATATTTCGATCAATTACACATTAAAATGCTAAAATAATATTTTAAATCTTAATGATTTTCTCATGTAGAGATAGGTCATACTTTTATCTTTCTTAAAGCTACTTATACCAAAGGCCTGATTTCTACTTACGTAATACAGAGGCCATGAGATGGTTGATTTATTGCTTTGTTCAAAAAGTCAGGAAAGTGGTACTGAACGGGGACCATGTACATGCCCTAACTTTACAGTAACAAAATATTTATGAGTGTTTCAAGGATCAGACACATGTTAAGAGACAGCAGGAGCCTTCCATCTAAATGCCATGGAGCAACCAGGGATTTCAACACTCTAAGTCTTTGTGGAGTGGATGACCAGTGATTCAAGTTGAGGGATCTCTTATTCACCATTTTCCTGAAATTTCCACTCTGTTCAAGTTCTCATGGACACCTCCACACCACATTTCTGCCCCAAGAGATAGATTCCTCTCACCCTACAAACACATGGCATGGGTATTCACAGAACATATTTATTAAGACATAAGCTTCACATGAAATATCATTTTCCTCTCCTTCCCCATCCTCACTTATTTCTATAACTTGAAACAGGTGAGAGAGTTGAAGAGACCTGTTACGTTTTTAGTGCTTTCCTCTGCAAATTCTGCATTTGGAGATTTGTCTTATTCATGCCTTAGTATACCTATACTACCAGCTGGTGAGTAAAAAACGGGAGGTTTTATCCTAAAATCCTGTTACACAAATGTTTTGCATCATCAGAGATTTTTATTTATTTGACATAACTATTAAGCACTACTTACATGCTGGTTTCTGAGATTGGAATTGTAAACAAAATGAAGGTAATCCCTAACTTCATGTAACTTACAGTTTAGTGGAGATAGTACTCACATGACCCCCATGATGCCACAATACATTCACGACAGATTAGACAGCAGAGCTAACAGACTGATAGCTCAGCATACTTTCCTAAGTAGTCACGACCAATGCATCAAAACTGTCACCAGATGCGAATCTTCTTTCATTCTCATTTGTTAACAGACAACTATAAACTGTGGAAGCAGGGAGCAAGCATTGTACAACAGTATATGCCACAGAACATAAAGCGCCATTTGATTAATAAATACTTCTTTATTTGTAGCGTAGGTATTTCTTGAATTAAATAGTGAAGATCATGGCTTTTTGCTTTCAAGTAATATCAAACATGTGCTAAGTGAAATATTACAGAAAAGGACGAGCTTAGTTTCCTAAATAAATGCGGAAAAGTTGATGACAGGATTGCTGCTATAAATGTATAGGAATTATAAATACATTCATCAGTTTATTTTATTAAGCACTTATGCTGAGCCTGCACTACTTTAGGCTTGAAAGAATCATTCAATGAACAAAAAAGATAGGACCCTGCCCTTGTGAGGCTTGCATCGTGGTGGGAGAGATATATAGTACATAACAGACATGGTAAATAAGGAAAACACATAGTATATGAGAAAGTGATATGAGCAGGAAAAGGAATATCTGGGGACCAGGGGGAACTAAGAGGGCAGGCTGCGGGAGTAAGTACGTGGTCATTGCAAACATTATCAAAGGTGAAATTTAAGCAGAGTTCAAGGAATTGAGGAAGTTTCCAAACAGTGGAAGGAAAAGTAGCGAAGGAAGAAATGTTCCCCCCAAATTATCAATTAATATTTATGGAGTACTAGCTAGGAACATGGGAGTCTGTGAATAAAGAGGAACAAGGCTATGTTCTAAAGCATACCTGTCCCTTTGCAAGTTGTTGATATAATTATAGAATAAGGAATTGAGGACACAGAAGAAAAAGTAGGTAAAGTACACGGCAGAATAGAAAATATACCTTAACAAAAATAAGTAATCACAAACAAAATATATCATGGCCACATGGCCACATGTCTAAGTGTTTAGATAAGGGAGCTGAGGGGTGAACATTTTAATGAGCTTCGAAATGACCTTTCATGATGTAATCAGAGAAGGAGTTGGAGGCTATAAAAGAAAGGAGATTGAAAAGCTCATCTCCCCTTTGTCTATGCCACAGGAATTATGTTTAATAAGGTTTATATGTTTTCAACATTTTTGCTATAGACTAGCATCTATTCACTTATATGCTGCCTTATTCCTTTATTTTAGATTAATGATCTATTTTTGAAATTCAATCTAACCCCTCCACTTCTGCACTAGATTGCATTTGCTATTCTCTCCTGCATCATTTTCACTTTCTTCATTACTTCTTCCTAATCAACATGCAAAATTACTCTTTGTCCCTCTTACCAAAAAAAAAAAAAAAAAGAAAGAAAAAGAAAAGAAAAACCTCTGAACTCCTCACATTCTGCTCGAATTCTGCTTAAAACTGCTTCAATCTTTGTATCTCTTCACCCACTGTAACTGCTCTGAAAGTCATCACTGATGGATGATAAATCCAGTGATAATTCCTGGTTCTTCATCACATTCTATCAGCAACTTTGGATACAGGTGATTTACCCCAGTGTTTGAATGACCGTCCTCTTTTAGGTTATAAAGAACTACACTTCTCTGATTTACTCTCACTTCCCTGGCCATCTTCTTTTCTGGTTTGCCCTTAAACCTCTAACCACTAAGTACCAGAGGGTTTTTAATGCTCAGTTTTTAGACCTTGTAGCAAGTTCAGTCCTCTGAAAAAAGACACTGAGATAGTTTGGCATGCAGCACACTGCTTAGGGAGGGACCCGTGTGAAAGAGAAAGAGTGGCAGCGGGTGTGGGCAGTGGGGCAAGTGGAGCTGCAGTGCAGACCCGGGACAGCTTCAGCAGACCCTGCTGGGATCAGAGTCAGAGCCGCCCTGAACTGGGCTGAAACGGTATGGGTTTTATACCTCTGTCTCCATCGGTCATTGGATGTGGTTGGCCCAGCAAGGTCCTCTGAAGCAAACCCCGAAGTAGTTCTCAGATGGAGGCTGTGTGCTAACAATGCTCCCAGCTGCCAGAGGGGCATCGGGACAGCTCATTCGCAGACCTCCCCTCTACCTACAAGGAGTCCCTTTTTATTTCATGCATTCTTATGGCTTCATTCCAAAAATACATAATGTGTTTCATATGCGTGGCCAATCCCAAAAGTACACAACACCTCAAACAAAATATATCCCAAACTAAACTCCTGATCCACCCACCCCAATATGTTCATCTCACAGTCTTCCCCATGTCACTTAATAGCAACTGTATTATTCCAATAGCTCAGGTTTAAAAACACAGCTTTTCCTTTCTTTTCTTTTGCTCTTTTCTCTTTCTTTTTCTTTCTTTCTCCCTCTTTCCTTCCTTTCTTTTTCCCTTTCTTCCTTTCTTCTCCTTTCCCCCTTTCCTTCCTTCCACCTTCCCTTCCTTCTTTTCTTCCTTCCTTTCTTCCTTCCTTCCATGGAGTTATTTTTAAATCCTCTTTCTTTTGCTCTCCATACTCAATCTACACACAAACCGTATTGGATTTACTTTCAAACATAATTAAAATTCACCACCCTGTTCTGCAGAGTAAACCAGCAGGAGCTATGGGAGGCAGGCTCTTTAGTAACAAGACAGGGGGCTGAGCCCTGGTTCCTAAAGGTAACTGGCTTATTTAAACAATTCTGTGGACTGGCAGGAAAGTGAAACTCATTAAGTTAAGGAACAGGTGAGGTACAGCTGGTCTGTGAGGCTCATATATGTCCAGACAGTGCATAAAATTGTAGACCTTACATTACAAAACTTCACATCAACTTGTCTGATGCAAGTCACCATGACAGCAGTAGCCTACTAACTAGTATTAATGAAGTGGTTACAAAGACCACTATTTCAAAGTGGTTGAAATAGATCAGATCAAGTCTCTCCTGTGCTTAAAACCTTAAAATGCCTTCTCATCTCCATCCAAAAAAACAAACAAAAAGCCAAAGTCCTTGCATAGCTTTAAAAGGCCTAACATTTTTGGGGTCCCGTTATCCCTCTGACTTTATTTTCTAATATTCTCTTCCACTAACACACTCTGCTTTAGCCACATTGACCTCCTTTCTGCTTCATGAACACATTAAGAATATTTCTATAGCAGGAACTCTGCTCTTGATTTGCATTCTGCCTTGAACCCTTAACCCTCCTTTAAAAAATTTTTTTTTCAACGTTTATTTATTTTTCGGACAGAGAGAGACAGAGCATGAATGGGGGAGGGGCAGAGAGAGAGGGAGACACAGAATCCAGGCTCTGAGCCATCAGCCCAGAGCCTGACGCGGGGCTCGAACTCCGGGACCGCGAGATCGTGACCTGGCTGAAGTCGGACGCTTAACCGACTGCGCCACCCAGGCGCCCCATAAACCCTCCTTTAAATTTTGTTCACTCATTCACCTCTTTTGAATCTCTGCTCATATGCCATCTTTTAAAAGAGGGCTCCCCAAACCTGCTCATTGTAAATTCCATACACTCTCATTCAGCATGTTATCTACTTCATTGCTTTCATTCTCATATAGTTATCACCATCAAAAATGGCACATAATTTACTTAGCTATTTTATCATGTGTTCATTTCTCTCCATTAAGAGTTAGTTTGTCTACTAGTTCACGCTCATTAACAGCATCACCTAAAACAAATGTTTATAAGTATATATATATATAAGTTTATAAGTAAGTATGTAATAACTTACTAGTTAAATAAATCAATAAACTTATCCTTGTTTCATTATTTAACATAAGGTAATATGAAATTTTAAAATATGTTTTTCAAATATGAAGCATGATTTTTCCTAAAAAATAAAAATAATAAATACTAGATTTTTTTGCCCAGACCAGGCATGGCATAGGGTAAATCTTTGCAAAAGTGACCCAGAGGGCTGGGCAACACAGACTACAAGTTCAAGGAGTAGGTGTTCCTCAGGGTAAACCTTAGCAAACCGAATGAGAGACAGAATATAGGAAGGATCCATCATATCAAGTTCGTGCCCTTCAAAGCAGTGATTCACACAGCTTCTTCAAAGCCCTCCCATGTGTCTGGTTCTGTTTTCTGGTGAAGCTAGAAACTATTCTGTAAAGTCCCATCTTATTTTTACTTTTCCCTCTTCTCTGCCTCATATCACTTTTTTGCTCACCGTTGTTTTGAATTCCACCTTTCAAGAAAGAGTAGGCATATAAGTAATTACTCAGGCTTAATTTCTCTAGACAAAAAAAGGCTAAAATACTTTTTCTACCACAGAACAAAATCACTTCAAGAGGTAACAGAGATAGCTATAACTAAAAATGAGTCTACAGTCTAGTTAGTAATGCAGAGGAGACAAAAAATGTGAAATTACACAATATAGAATTAGAAACTAAATCCATACGCAAAAATGTGGGTGATTTGGATAACAAGAACAATAAGAAGAATATATAAGAATATATATATTATAGGTTAAATTTATCAGCGAATATTGACCTTAAAGGACTTAAGGGTATGACTTAGAAGAGAATAAATTTCCAGGAATTCTAGCCTAACGAAATACTTGGACCAGGGAAATGTTATGAAAGTGTACATGTATAAAAGAGAGAGAGAGAGAAGATAAAGGGGAAGATTTGTTTCAAGTAATACTAAAAAGCAATGAAAATAGGTAAGGTACAGATGGAATGCAAAGGAATTTACCGAGAACAAATGCTAAAAAATATGATAAACCAAATATCTAGCTTTGTACATATAAAAGGAGATAGATGATTTCCCTTTTCAATGAAAGGAGTAGATACTATGTTACAATATACGATTTTCCCAAGAATTTCCCATAACATACCTCCTGAGTTCACACAAATATGTGAATGTGTATATACATATTTCTACTGAAATAGCTCAATTTATTGCTTTGAGTTATTCTATAAAATACAATTTACTCAGAAAATGGATATTTTAATAGATGAGTGAAATTAGGAGGTATAGGCTGCAATATGGGTCAATTCCAGTAAAGCAATCCTAGAAAAAAAAAAGGATAAAATAAACAGTGCTGTAAAGATGTAAAAGCCAATAACAGTCTAGGGACTTGAAAAGCAATTGTGCCATGAGTGGTTGAAGGACACAGAAAAGAATGCCAAAGGATGCCAGAGACTCCATCTGTCTTACAGGCTCGATGGATTTAATGGAGCCAGCAGCCATGATTGTTTTATGTACTATATACCAGAACATGAAACAGCACTTGTCATAGAAGATTCCAATAGTATTTATTCAGGGGTGCCTGGGTGGCTCAGTCGATTGGGTGTCCAACTCTTGGTTTCAGCTTAGGTCAGGATCTGACATATTGTGAGTTCGAGCCCTATGTCCGACTCTGCACTGACAGCGGGGAACCTGCTTGGGATTTTCTCTCTCCCTCTCTCCCTGCCCTTCCCCTGTATGTGCACTCTTTCAAAATAAATAAATAAACATTAAAAAATGATATTTATTGAATCAATGAATTGGTCAAAGTTCTCCGTAATTTAGAGTATCAGTAATTTTCCATAGCCCCCTTAAACCAAAAGAAATAGCTAACAATTTTATTTATTAAATAGTTAGGTCCAAACATATTAATACATGTTTATGTCCTAACAATATGGCATATGTTTGTTGCTATATAACATCTCAAACCTTCATTCCCTATTCCATATTGATTGCCATCCCCATACTTTCTTTTCATCACAATAACTGCTTAAAAGCCAACTTCACAAAGATAGAACATCATCAAAAAGAAGTGAGCCATCAAATGTTGAGACTAGTTGAAGCTCGCAGTTTTCTTGATGTTTGAAAAGCATTGATGTTTCCCAGAAAAATTTAAATATCTCTCAGTGCCCCTGGAAAATGTATGGTATACTGTTGGGGAAAACTCAAACTTAATTTAAAATAAATTGAAGGTGTTTATTAAATTTTAATTTCACAATTTTTCAAGGATTTGTTGTTAGCATTATATGTACGTGCATATAAAGTTTATTATAGAAAAAATAAGCCACTGTTTTATATCTTCACTATTTGCTTTTGGTGTCAAATATTATAATTATTATAATCTCTATTATCAAGTAGAAAAATATTACACATCTTTAACAATTCAACAAGGCACAGATCCTATATCCAAGGCATTGGTCACCTGTATATTAGGGTACTTGAACATGTATGTTACTCCTAACTGATAAACTATTAGAAAATGTTACATGTAGAATATATAGCAATTGAATAATTCAACCCCTTCATCCTTAAAGTATCATTTTCATCAGTATTGTCTAATAGGTTCTATGGAAAGAAAAATGGGCCAAACAACAAAATAAACCTCTTCAGCTACTGTCCTGCCTATTCCCCTTATGGCCAAATTTTTAGGAGAGTATTAGGGGGTAGAAACTTAATCCACAATGGATGTATACAGAATATGTATTGATCAGTGTTCTCCAGAGAAACAGATCAAAGAAGATGTGTGTGTGTGTGTGTGTGTGTGTGTGTTTGTGTGTGTGTAAAGGATATGTATTATAAAGAACTAGCTTATGTGATTATGGAGGTGGGTAAATTGCCAAATCTTCAGGTAAGTTGAAAGGCTGGAGACCCAAGAAAGCCAATGATGCAGTTCCCATGTGAAGGCCAGCAAGTTCAAAACCCAGGTAAAGTTGACATTTTAATCCAAAGGCAAGAAAAATTCTAGTCTGAGGAGGGTGAACTTTTTCTTCTATTCAGGCATACAACTGATTGGAGACCCACCAACATTAGGGAAGACAATCTTCTTTATTCAGTCTACTGATTTGTATGTTAATCTCATCCAAAAACACCCTTGCAGAAACACCCAGAATAATGTTTGACCAGATATCTCGGTACCTCAGCCCAGTCAAGCTGACACATAAAATTAACCATTTCAAAGTATAATCATCTTTTATATAATTTGAGTAATGTTTATTTCAAGTACCACTCTTCAGAAGAAATGTGACTATAGTCAAATGGGATCTTCCCAATTTCCTAGGGCTGTCTTAAAGTTCTTGGAAGCTTGTGTAACATCCAGGTCTTATAGAAAAAGAAGCGCCTGCCTCATCTTGGGTCATCTGTCCACAAGGGCATTCCCTGAGATCTCTCGTGTTCTCCCTGGTCCTCAGTGGTTGAACATGTGATTTCTTATTGCAACTCCCTGTTTTCCCAACCATGTGGACACTTCAGGTTCAAGATCATTCTCTGTTACTTTTCACTTGATCTTAACCAAAAGGCAGAGAAGAGATTCTGTTACTTTTCATACCATGAGTAGGTACCTAGAAATTATTTCACTGCTTCAATAGTACTCTTTATTTTTTTAATATAATTTATTGTCAAATTGGCTTACATACAACACCCAGTGCTCATCCCAATAAGTGCCCTCCTCAATGCCCATCGCCCATTTTCCCCTCTCCCCCACCAACCCCCATCCACCCTCAGTTTGTTATCTGTCTTTAAGGGTCTCTTGTGGTTTGTCTGCCTCCCTCTCTTTGTTTGCAACTATTTTTTCCCCTTCCCTTCCCACATGGTCTTCTGTTAAGTGAAATAAGTCAGAGAAGAACAGATATCATATGCTTTCACTTATATGTGGATCTTGAGAAACTTAACAGTACTCTTTAAAATAAAACTCTGAATGAGATTGTCAAGAAGCTAAGACCCTTCAGATGTTCCCTTTCAGGAAACTTGCTGTCCTTTCAGAGTTTTGCTCTTAAAGCAAGATGCAATGCAATTACAAAGAAACCCAGATATGTATATCCCAGTGTCTCCTTGGATATTCTTTGGCCCTGGAGAGCCTTTAGTGGAGGCATAGTAACAAGGCAATGAAAGTGGGACCTGCTCCATCTCATGTTTCTCCCAAATACTTGTCTGTGTCAGAGCTTAGATTTTTGGAACCAAAACAGGAAGACCTGTTTTGCACTGCTATCCATTCTCTTGCATTCCTCCTCTATTATGAGCCAGATGTCTCAAGGAAGGAGAAAGGAGGTACTAATAAAAAAAAAATGAAATGCTGGGGGAAAAATAAAAGACTCATTTAGGGTCTCAGAGCATTATCCCATAACATAACTGCCCAGACTTCATGCCTCTATATTATCATGTTATTAAAAAGCTTGGAATATTTAAATAATTATAACTATATGTATAATAAATAATTCCTACAGAAATGTGTCTGTATCTGAAAATATGTACTATAATTCTCTAAAGCTTACTTGAAAAAACAAACCAAAATTACACACACACACACACACACACACACACACAGTAGACTTTATTGTACAAAGCCCAAAGCAAAACCCAGAGCTCATACTCGTGTAAGTACATTGGAATATATACTCCAACACATAGAACTTTGTGATCTTATCATTTATTTCACATCTTGTAGGCTAATTTTCCTCATCAGTAAAATAGAAATAATACTGAATCTCTGAATAGAGCCGGAGCCAATAAATGTTTGCTAGACTCCTTTTATATCATTCTGAGTTTCAAATGTGTTTCTACATTTCTTCCAAATCCCCAAAGTACAAGCCCAGTGTCACTATAAAAACATCTCATCTTGGAATTGTCATGCATCTATTGCTTTATTTGTAATCATTTTTTTTCTTTTCACCTACTATTCATTCTTCTTACTGTTTTTTTTTCCACTTTCATCTGCATTTATCGACACCATGTATTATAATTTTTCTAGGTATCTAGATTTGATTTGGCTAAAATCTGTGCACATTTCAGAATTAATAAATTAATGAGTGTTTTTATTTTTTATATGTAGAGATTGATTGCTACTGTTTCACAAAATACAGGAGCACTAGAGTTGCCAACGTTTCTACTATTAAGAAACATAGATCAGCTTTCAAAAACTAAGCTATGTTGAACTTTAATTTCCAATGATTTTTATTAATTTCATTCTCTTATTTAAATATTATATGCAAGATAGGGAATTGATTTTATGTTATTTGTTTTTAGTATCATCATGTAGGACCATCTCCAAGTCAACTACTTAGAATCCTGACTGTTCTCCAAGAAGTTATGGCCAACCAAACAGTGACGATAATAGGGAAATTCTTTTAAGAATATCACAAATATGTTTACACTTCAGCATGGAGCTTTTACTGCATATACTTCTTATGTACTCATGGTAACAATTCTCTGAAGACTGTACTTCTGAATAATGGCTAGCTGATTTTCCACCATTATTCAGACAAAACTCAGAAATAGTAAGATAGCAGAGAAGAAAAAAAAGTTTGAGAGGGAGAAGTAGTAAAAACACAAAAGAAAGTGTGTATGTACAGTGATCATCTAGTTTCTTATAAACAAATTCTTAGTTATTTTTAATGGATTATACAAGATCGAAAACAATGCGCATGGCCGTTTAATTCTACTCAATAACGAGTAAGTGTAATATCTTCCTCTTACCTGGTATCCTCCAATGTTGACTAAAACATAAAATCAAGTTTACATTTATGCTAATATGTGAATGAACCCAAGTCTAAAAAGGAATCTAGCCCCCATCAAGTATTCTTCAGTATTTCTAGAATCTTTAGAGACATTACATCAACACACAAACTTGTCTACCAGCTAGAGACATCAGAAGCAGCCTAGATATCCCTCCCTCTCTCTCTCTCCCCCTCCCGTCACCCCGTTCACAACCAATGCATGAAGACACTTGAAAATTTACATTATTGCCACTATTGATTTCACTGCACCTGTAGTAATTACTTTGTAGAATACGTTTCTTTTAGTAGAGTAACATAAATCATTTATCCATTTACTATCATTCTAAACACTCTTTTGTGAAGAAAGCCATAAGACAACTGACATCCCACGGTATAATGTACACTTGAGTACATTAAAATACTTCCTGCCTGCTTGAGGTTTTAGTATTGATCTAGAAGTTTATTTTCTTTTGCCACATTTTTATCATTTTACATCATTTTCTAAGACCATATTATTTCCCCAGGCATTAGCTATCCATTACTTCCAATGCATCACTTCATGGCTAGAGATATTTCCCAAATACATATTTCATTACAATGATTCGATCCTTCATTTTTGTTCATGCCTGGGCATGCATAATGTCTCACAAAGGTGAATTTCAATATCATGGTCATCAATATCAGCATCACCTCCATGCAAAAGAAGTACTGTTTTCATCTGGACTTCATATTATGCATTCAGAATTACAGGTAGATTTTTGTTTCATTTTGTTTTGCTTTGTTTTAAAACAATCTTTTACTGATTCGCATTAAATGGTATCAATGGTTGATGCTTTGGAATTGGGTATACTTGTGATACTAACATATATGCTAAATATATGATGCTAAAGTTAAGATCTGATCATGAATTTTTCAGAAGCTCTTTTAAAATAAAGCAAAGTTCGGGGCGCCTGGGTGGCTCAGTCGGTTAAGCGGCCGACTTCGGCTCAGGTAATGATCTCGTGGTCCGTGAGCTCGAGCCCCGCGTCGGGCTCTGTACTGACAGCTCAGAGCCTGAAGCCTGTTTCAGATTCTGTGTCTCCCTCTCTCTGACCCTCCCCTGTTCATGCTCTATCTCTCCCTGTCTCAAAAATAAATAAAATGTTAAAAAAAATTTTTTTAAATAATAAAATAAAATAAAATAAAGCAAAGTTTAAAAATCACAAATCACCTTTTTTAATTTAAAGATTAAGAAATGGTATTAATTTTAAGACATCTACTTTAACTTTTAACAGTAAACTGTGTGTTCAGCTTGTCTCATCCTCCTTGAACCAGTGAACTAGCTGGGCATATCTTTCTCACAGCAATGGTAGAGTCATACCCAACTATATCAGCATATTTCAAGCACTGACCAAACAAGTCTTTCACTCTTTAGTTCACTCTTCCAAGGCTTAAGTAATGGAGCATTATATTTACCCAAGAAAAGTAAGGGAAGAGTAAACTGAATGTTTTTTTTTTTTTAAATAATAATCTAATCAAGAGGAGGGGCTGTTACGTATTCCAGTTGAGCGAGGATTGTAGCTTGAAGTAGGTAAAAAGGGGGAAGACATGAAAAGAATCATAAGATTAATGATATTTAGAAAGTAATATAAATAGGACACAAGGATAGGCTGCGATGAGGCCAGGGAAGGGTTTGTGAAGGAAGTGCCAAGCATTATTCCCAGGAGCCCAAATTGAATTGCTTGATGCCTAGTGTGGACAGCCACAGAGATAGTGAACAGTGGAAGAGATAGAGGTGGTTTTATGGGGGGAGGAGGGGGTTATAAACAACTGTCATCATTTCTAGTTGTTATTATGATCATTATTATTGATGTTATTACTGGTTTGGGAAATTGATGACAGTATTCTGTCTTCAGTGCTATATTTCCCAAGCTTGGGCATAAGTCTATCTAAGGACACTGAAATCACTCAGCTGTGTCCAGCCCTATCAGCATTTTTTTCTCCTCCACAAAACAGTTGCTATAATATCATCCATCCCGCCTCCCCCCCATCTTGATATTGCCATAGACACACAACGGTAAAAATTACTGCATCTATTCACTGGTCTTTGCAGAAATTGCCTTAGGTTCCATCCCTACTTTCTATTTTAAAGTGATGTGTGTGTGCATGTATGTATATACACACACGTGTGTAGTGAGTGAATTTTTCCAGTTTCAGCCCTATGTATGTTTCTCACTCTCATTCTATAATTAACCACTCTGAGACTAGTGAATTGGATTGACCTGAATTACAGATTTTAATTATTACAAATATATTAGTTTTCGTATTTCTATGCTAGTTCATCAGTTGCAGCCATAAGGTAGGCTCTCACGCTACACCCAGACTTTGAGACACTCTACCCCATGCTGACCTGAGCATCCTGGGCCCCTACTTGTCCAGAAGACACGATTGAAAAAAAATTATTTTAGTAATTTTGGTAAAAAAAATTTGTTCATATAAAATAGTTTTTACTATAATAGGTGTGACAATATGCTCTGCCTAGAAATCAAAATGAGACTAAAAAACGTGATCCAAAAAAACAAGGCTTACTTCCATTTAAAACATTTTTACTACTGAAGTAGCTAAATTACATTTAGATCTATTAATGACCTAGCTCAGTACAAGCATAAGTGCATTTAAATGAAACACACACACACACATACACACACGATTTCTGGTAAATTATTTAGTGTTTTCAGCACAGCTGCACAATGTATTTATTAATCGCCTGTAAAATCAGCAAAATATGTTCAGTAAGTGCCAGTTTGCCATATATTGTACATAATCACACATTTGAGCCACACAGTTGTTTATGTCATTTTATAATCATGTTAATAATTACCAGACAACTAAATTATTCAGGAAACCATAAATGTTACATTTAATTACTTTATCATTTTTGTATGTTGCCATGGAGATTAAATTGCTAACTCCATCCATAAATTCAGTTCTTTTATAATCTCCATCTTTATCAATATGAATGTGGAATGAATTAGTGAAACTGCAAAGCATGCGCTAACAAGTTAGTATTTTCTTGGTATGTTTTCTATTCATACAGCTTCTAAACAATTCTGTGAAAATTTATAAGGTTCTCTCTAACATCTTCAAAGCATTCCTGAGCTCTGAAAATTAAAGGGAGAGGAATAAAATAAATCTTTCATAAGATACAATTTCTACCTTCTGTCAGGAACTAACTGATTAGAAAAGTCTTTATAGGTTAAACCAACCATCACATTTTTATGGTTCTATGTATTTCCAAATGTAAAGAATAAGCTTTCTCACTATAAACTATCCCTATACAGTAAACACGACCATGGTCCACAACCCCAGTCTGTGTAACAATTTATCATATATCCAGTTTTGTTTTTCTATGGTGTCTTTTTTTATAGGCCTGCAAATTTCCCTATGAATATCCCTGCATCTAAAATCATTTGTAACTTAAAACTATCTTGTGAGAAACAGTAAATGTGTGCCAAGCCTTCCCATAAAGCACCCAGAGTCCATCTTACATTCTGAGTGTAGGAAACTTGGGTCATTAAAATGAGTTACTCTTCTCACAGGGAACAGGTACTGAAAGTATCCAAAGATGCACTCAGGGCCTTAACATCACTTGAAAACTCTAGCTATACTAAAAAATTTAAAACTATATTACAATTTAATCAAATCCTGAGCCTTTATATATACAATTCTAATATGTCAGTGTTCTTTATGGGTGATAAAAACCACCAAACTTTTTGGATTTATCTGCTGAGTACAGATTTGGAGAGACTTCATACTAAAATATCCTGGGTCGTTGTTGGGTTATTTACGAACAGAGCAAGACTAGGAGACTAGAGATTCCCAACCTTTAGGCTGGATTAGACATATATAATGTTATTCATTAGTTCATTTGCAAATATTGATTTATCCAATTGTTGGTACAACATGAATTTTGAAGATACTTGGTAAAAAATGCATTTGTTAAAAATTTATAAGAATTTTTACAGATATTTCTCCAATACAAAACTGAATAATCAGAAAATAATCATACAGTGTTCCAAAATTTCAAACAATATTGGGGAAAGGTACAAGTGAATACACAAAACCATAGTAGGAGATGGAATGTTATAAATGCCATAATACCAACAAAATACTATAAAAATTCAAAGGAAGATAAACTCAAATTCAAGCTTCTAGAGAGACAGAGTTTTTTTCCACAAAATTGAGAACTTGATATGATAAAATATAATTAAATATCAAAACATGTGGCCAGACTATATACCAGGTGACACTAAATCTTGCCCGGATTATTAATAAAGCCTCCCACCTGATTTTATTGCTTCTGGTCAGCCCTTTCCAAGCCAAACTCTTTACAGATGTTGCAGAACTTTTTCAATACTTAAAATTCTTCTATTGTTTCATGTTTTCTCTAGAATTCACTCTAACAACATTAAATGACATACAAGTCAATTCAAAATGGCACCCTTGATAAACTCTCTCCTTTTTCAGCTCAGCACTCACCCCTTACACTCCACACACAGCAGCCATGCTAAATTTGTGGTTAGTCCTCAAAGATATCCGGGTTTTATTCAGCTTCTGGATCTTGTCTATTTAATCCCTTCTTTATAAGAAAAACTTATTGAGTCCTTTTTTCCCCTAGATAATTTCTAGTCAAGCCTCCTATCTCTAATTAGGTGCCTGACCCTAAGAACATGTTCCCTAGTACTTGAAAATTGTATTAGGTGACTTTCCTATATCTTCATTTAATACCTGTGCTTCACCCAGGATAGCATATACCATATTTTCTAAATATTGCTATTTATTATTCAAAAAATATCAAAATAAAATAAAAATTAACAACACTTCTTCTTCTAAATCAAAGATGCTCAAGTCTAACATATGAAATTTACAGGAAAAGATGAGTTAAAAATTGTGTAATACTATTAAAAGCTATCTTTATATGCATTCTGATAATGCTGACTATATTTATAATTCATATATTATATCTAATAAATTACTTCTGAATCCTAACTTTGCCCCTCCCAACTTTTTCCTCTCTTCAGATACCATCTTCTTCATTGTCTGCTTAAAATAATCCAACAAACTGCCAAAGAGTCCCTGAAGGCTTCTCTGTGGTGTGGTGAGACAGTCACTCTCTGAGCCAGCCCTGGAACTTTGATATTGATGTGTCTCTCTAGGGGCTGCAGTAAAGATAAATTACTAGTTGTCATTTTCTAAAAATGCCTTTTAGCTCTTCAGACTATAGTCAATGAATAAAATGACTTAAAATAGTAATAAATTGGGGTTTATCATTAATGCCATCCCTGCAGTGGCATGTCAATATCAAAAGGCATGCTAACAAAGAAAGCCACTAATATTAAACTTCAAGCTGAGATACAGATAATATTCGTGCATCTTCCCTAACAACTGAGGAAAAGAGACCAGCAAGCATCATTGAGGGAGTAACAAATAATCAGAAAAATTAAGAAGTGAAAGGGTAACACTTTTTTTGAGAAAAGCCAAATTCTATGTTTAAATTCAGAATTTGTCCAGAGAGCCCTTTTCAAATACAGTTGACTATTCAGATGCTTAGATCATCAGAGTGAAAGGAATCAGTATAAACACAGGCTCTCAAGTGTCTACCTGTTGCAAAGCTGTTTGTTAGTAAACACTGCTGTAATCATTAATTCAGATAAGTCCAGAGATCCACCACAGATCTATTTAGCTAAAAGACTTGGCAACCTCTTTGGAAAGAAGCTATCCTAGATGAATGAAAGTAGGGCAGTTTGAGGGTAAAGCAGTGACCTTTACTGAATCACTGAAGACTAAGATCCATGGGCATATATCTGATCCTTAAGCAAAAGAGCTATAAATAGAAATAGAAAAAGGTGTTTCACTTGTTTGTGATGTCCGAGGAATAAGAAAACACTTCTCTGGGTCTACTGTTAAGCAAGTGAAGTGAAAGAGAAGAATTATTCTCTATGTAGTGAGTGTAGTACAGAGCTCCTAATACATCAAGAGCACCAGAGTGCAGAATGCAAAGTTGGTATGTCCTGGAGAGGGGCAGCAACTTTGGCAGAGAAACTCAGAGCAACCGAATTTCCCTTTTGTGGAAGAAACAACATTCTTGACACTGTTAACTAGCATTGTCTATACTGAGCAATTGAGAGGGCTCAATGAATGTGAAAGTGGCTGGCAGGTAGTAAATTCTCAATAAACACCAACTTTATATTTTTCTCTATCTACACACACTCCCTTAGTAATCTCATTAGTTTGTTTTTTTTTTTTTTTTTCCCATAGCTTTAAACAGCATCCATAGCCCTAGGATTTAGGACAAATTTTGAAGGTGAAATTAATAGGATTTACCTGGATTGGCTATGGAGGTAGATAAAGAAAGGGAGAAGTCAAGATGTCTCAGGTTGTTTTGCCAGAACAACAGAAAGGAGGGGGCAGTCATTTACTGAAAGAGCAGGAAGGGGTGTGGAGGTGAGAACAAGATTTCCAATGGCACTTAGTGTTTGAGATGTCAACTAAACAATCAAGTATTGTAAAAGTCAAGCTGAATCCAGAGTTCAAAATAACCACAAAGGCTAAATATAAATTTGGCAGCCATCGAGTATGAGAATTAATGAGATCCCCAAAGAAGGGTATGTTGATAGAAAGCGAAAAACGTTCTCAAAGTCTGAGGTATACTACACATAGAGCTTTAGAGATCTGAGAGGAGAGATGAGCAAAAACTAACAATAGCATAATAAAAACACAACAGGCACATGCACAAATAGGAGAAAGTGAGCAACCTAGGGCAAATGCTGCTTATAGCCTGAGATAATTTCTAGAATCAGTCACTGACATTAGCAAAATCAATAATCACTGGTGACATCAGTAAGCAAGTCACAGTGAGCCTAAAATGTGCCTTTCTACAAATTAGGAAAAAAGTACTGCTGCTCCTCGGTGGATACAGACCCACAACAGAGTGCGCGGTTTGGTGAATAGAACACAAGCTAGGTTTCATCCTCTACATGCTAGGTACTCTCAAGGAGTGAAAACACACCAAACTATAAGCTGCAGCAATGTAG
The DNA here is from genome assembly GCF_027475565.1 of Acinonyx jubatus. Taxonomy (NCBI): domain Eukaryota; kingdom Metazoa; phylum Chordata; class Mammalia; order Carnivora; family Felidae; genus Acinonyx; species Acinonyx jubatus. The sequence continues at coordinate 178,357,054 of NC_069381.1, forward strand.
ACAAGAATTGTTTCAGGGACATGGAGAGCATGAGAAAATGACTGGGGTAGGTGAAAGAGAGAACATAAAAAAGCCAACTAGAAAGACAAATATGAAAGACTTATTAAAGGGAATTGTGGGGCTCCTGGGTGGCTCATTTGGTTGGGCATCCAACTTCAGCTTAGGTCATGATCTCCCTGCTTGTGAGTTGGAGCCCCACGTTGGGCTCTGTGCTGACAGTTCGGAGCCTAGATCCTGCTTCAGATTCTGTCCCCATCTCTCTGCCCCTCCCCTGCTCGCACTCTCTCTCTCTCTCTCAAATATAAAAAATAAAACAATAAAACAATAAAATCAATCAATCAATGGGATTGTGCTTTAAAGTGGGAGAGGGGCACCGGGGTGGCTCAGTTGGTTGAGGGTGGGACTCCTGATTTTTGTCTCAGTTCATTATCCCAGGGTTATGGTATTGAGCTCTGCCTCGGGCTCCCCAAGGAGCGCCAACACTGCTTAAGATTCTCTCCTTCTGCCTCGCTCACACACATATGCACACACTCACTCTCTTAATAATAATAATAATAATAATAATAATAATAATGATATTAAGTAATAAGGGGAGAAACAAGGCAGTAGCTAGAGAGGGTAGAGGTATCAAGTGAAGATTTTATTTTTAAGATTTTTAACACATGCCATGAGCATCATACCCATATACCTGCACTCTTTTCCCTGCACCCATGGATGGCTCTTTATTACAACCATCTCTTCTGCCTGAGGGCTTTTACTCAGGGCAGGAGCACACTGAGTCAGGTAGGAAGGGCTGAAGAATACGGCCCCAGGGTACATTAGTCAACTACTGTGGATGGGAGTTGATAAGTAAGTACTCCAGCGTCCTAAATTCTTATTTTATGGCCAATGTTCACACTCAGGGATCTTCTTAGAGTGTGTTAAAAATAATCTCTTATGTTTTGTAGTAGAGTAAATCAATACAACCTGTAGTACCTGGACTATAGCTGTTATCCTAGAAACTATTTTTTTCTCCATTTCAATATACATAGAACACCATCAGCAGTTTGCTTTCACTTCACAAGAACAGGATTATATCATTCTGCCTCAGGCATGCATTAAATTTTTGCTCCATGCCCTGTTTAGTTTATAAGGATTTGGCTTTTCACCATCCCACTGAATATTTTTATGCAACCACCAATAGAACCTGGAGAGTGGGAGGTAGTAAGCACCTTGGGTGCCTTTGAAACACTAATGGATGGAAGATAAACCCCATCATAAAACAGGTACCTTCCTTCTCAGTGATGTATCTGTGGACACAGTTGTCTGAAACAACTGAAATTTTTCCCTTCAAAAAGGAACATCTCTGGGGTGCCTGGGTGGCTCAGTGGGTTAATCGTCTGATCGGCTCAGGTCATGATCTCTCAGCTTGTGGGTTGGAGCCCTGAGTTGGGCTCTGGGCTGACAGCTCAGAGCCTGGAGCCTGCTTCGGATTCTGTGTCCCTCTCTCTGCCCCTCCCTCACTCATGCTCTGTCTCTCTCACTCTCTCTCTCAACAATAAATAAAACATTTAAAAAAAATTAAGTAAAAAAGGAACATCTCTAAATGATACAAAATAACTATATAATTCAATCTATTTAGTTATACCTTTTTTATTATTACAAATATGTGTTCTGGAGGTTTTTAAAGGGTATTAATAATAATTAACAATATTTAATGACAAATTATACATAAATACCTTGACAACTTACAAGTCCATGTTTTTATTTTGTCCTATAGTAAAATAGATTCTGAAAAATGGAATTTCCTTAAAGCATATACACATACCCAGGTAAAAACATACACTGAAATATCAATTATATGTTGGACTAATAAGTGATAATTATTTTTTTCCAAAATATATGTTAAGAGTTTAAAATATTAAAGGTATTATTTTTATGTTATCAAACAAAACTTAGATTCTTACTGCTAATGAAAACATCAAAGTTTATGTAGAAAAGTTAAGCACTTCCAGTTTTTAAATCACCATGTTAGACTGATTTTAAAAGTGGTTTATAAAGAAACATACTATGACATAGAAGCATTAAGGAATGGTAAACCATTTCATATATGAATATTAAGTCAAACTTTCTTGAAAACTATAAATTCAATTTTTAATTTTTTAAATGTTTATTTTTGAGAGAGAGAGCGAGAGAGAGAGAGAGAGAGAGAGAGAGAGAGAGAGAGAGGACAAGCAGGGGAGGGGCAGAAAAAGAGGGAGACACAGAATCTGAAGCAGGTTCCAGGATCTGAGCCGTCAGCACAGAGCCCGACATGGGGTTTGAACTCATGAACCGTGAGATTATGCCCTGAGCTGAAGTCAGATGCACCGACTGAGTCACCCAGGCACCCCTGGAAACCATAAATCCTTAATTTTGTTTTCAATATAAATTTTTCTCTTCATTTGTTATATTCAGTGAATTTTCATCTGATTCTTTAGTGTTGCCCTGGGAGATTGAACTGTATTTACTTCTTCAGAGAATAAAAATTATAATTATCTATTGAGTTACAAATATAAAAATATATTAACAAAATATCTGAAGGAGTAGATTTGCCCTTGATGTTTAATATTCACATATCTTAATTTATTGTTAGCCATTTGCTTCTAATAAGCTGTACTCCACTTCTCAGAAATAGTATTTGATAAAGTTTTGAGTGATAACATGTGTCAATTATGTAAATATATACCAGAACTTAGAATAGGTTAAGAGAAAAGGAAATCTGATAGTATTCATATTATATAGATATAATGACTTAATATAATATGCATTTTTGTTGATATATATGTAAACTAGCTTTACAATGTATAGTACAAAAATCTGTGTATTTTACTGCAAATACAGTAAAAATCTTCTCTTCCCCTACCTCATTAGCTTCCAAGGAGATACGATTTTAACTTTGTCAGTTTGAATATTATTGTATTTATCACCTTTATATTTGGATAAGTAATTAATGATGAGATTACTTTTGTTATTGAGAATCTGAAAATGTTCATAATATCTCTATTGTTTCCAGTTTGGGGAATTCAATTATTTGTACCTTCAAAATAAGTTAAAATTCTATTAAAAATTTGTGTTGAGCACAAAAGGTGCTGAAAAAAATTTTTCCATCCATATCCAAAAATATGCTTTACTTATCTTTATCACATGCGCGCGCACACACGCGCGCACACACACACACACACACACACACACACACACGTTAAGATGTAACCGAAGGCATCTTTCTGTTTGGTCAAAATACATAAACCTCAACTTGAAATAAATTGAGGTAAGATTCCAGGAGGCTGTACTCTTCCATTTGTATCTGCTTGACTATGAGCAGAGAGAAAAACCTTTCTCAATAACTGCCCCTTATTCTTCAATTAAGTTTATATTGTCCCCTTTGAAGCTGAAATCCTAGCCCATTTGTTTATTAGCAGTCACGTTTTAGCTATGAAAACAAGAGTACAAATATTTCGGGCTTCCTCAAGTCCAGGATAACATGGTTCTTCTTAACTAACAACGTGGGGCTCCTTCCAGGGTCAGCACTAGATAATATTTCATTGTATAAATGTACCACGGTTCATTCATTCACCGATTTAAGAAAATCTTGGTTGTGTCTGTCTTTTGGCCTATATGAACAAAGTTGCTATGACCATTCACATGCAGGTATTCACGGGCACATGAAATTGCAAGATCAGCTGGGTAAATATCTAGGGGAGTGATTGCCAGACGCTGTGGTAAGTTGTACAACTCTCTTGCAAGGTATCTGCGGTAGGTTGCTCTCCCACCAACAATGAATGCCAGTTCCTATTGCCCCACATCCTCCCCAGCAATTGTCACAGGCAGTGTTGGGGCTTTGAGACGTTTTAATTGGTGTGTAGTGGTATCTTATTATTGTTTTCATTTGCAATTTCCTAGGTGAAAAATAATGATCGTATTTTTATATACTTATTCCCATCTATGTATCTTCTTTGGTGAGGTATCTATTCAGATCTTCCACCCATTGGTTAATCAGATTAGTTGTTGTTTTATTGTTTGGTTTTAAGAGTTCTTTGAACATTTTCAAATACAAAGTCTTTATTATGTACGTTTTCAAACATTTCTCTCTACCTGAGTTTCACCTTTCATTCTCTTAATAGGGTTTACACAGAAGAAGTTTTACATTTGATACAAGTTTTACAAGCAAGTTTTACATGTTAATCAAGTCTAAGCTTGGCGATGACAAACTAGCAACCAGAAATCTCAGACTATTTTTACATTAATTTTATATTCTGCTAAATTACTGAGTAATTCTAATAGGTGTGTTAGGTTGATCATTGATCCCCTTTTGTTTTCTAGTTATACAATCATATCATCTGAAAACAGTTTTATTACTTTCCTAATCTGATTTTTTTGATTCTCTTGTCTGATGGTATGGACTAATGAGTCTATATGATGTTGAGTCATAGAGGAGATCCTGGACACCTTGTTGTGTCCATGCACAGTTTAATTGCTCATTGGCAACTCCTCAACCTGTTACATTATCTAGTTGGTATCAATGTTTACTCACAAAATATAGGAACTGATATTTATTATCTCTTATTATCCTGTTATTATTTTTTATCCTTCTGTCAAATACAGAGAGAAAAATGATCCTATCTGGCAAATTATAATCACTGTTTTGTGTGAGTACCTCTCTTGTTCTATTTATTTATTATTTTAAAATAAACACTCTTTGTTCTCATTTTTATTCTTCCAAATGCAAATATTCTACCTAACTGAATATGTGGCCTTATAATTTATATGTCCCTTTAAACAAGAGGCTGGGATGTTTTGGGAGAGTGTTTTATTTTTTTTTTTTACTTTTCTTAACAATTTTTTTTAACGTTTATTTATTTTTGAGACAGGGAGAGACAGCATGAACGGGGGAGGGTCAGAGAGAGAGGGAGACACAGAATTTGAAACAGGCTCCAGGCTCTGAGCTGTCAGCACAGAGCCCGATGCGGGGCTTGAACTCACGGACTGCAAGATCATGACCTGAGCCGAAGTCGGCCACTTAACCAACTGAGCCACCCAGGCGCCCCTTGGGAGACTGTTTTAAATGCACATAAATTATCTTGTGTTAAGACCACATTCTGTTTCTTACTTTTTTCCTTAAGCATTGTGTTCTTAAAAGTTATTGGTACTGCTGAGCTCATACCTCTCTTACCGTTTCTATTTTTTAGGGATCCATAACATACATCCACTACATTTTATTTATACAGTCTCCATTTAGGGACATAAAGATATCTTTCAACTCCCCCACTTCATTATATTTAGCTTTTTTATAGTTCTGTTTGTGACATGTACAGCCAGGTATGAAATGAATGTATACAGAGCATAAATATAAATAATTTGACAAGGTACAGATGTGTTGCACATTAGGATGGCCAAGCAGCATACACTCCCGCAAACAGTGCGTGAGCAGTTCAGTTTGCCAAAATTCTTACTACCACTTGGCACTATCCAACTTATCAATTTTTGTTAACCCAATGTCTATAGATATCACCTTTTTAAACATTTTAATTTCTCTAATTATTTATGAGTTTAAATATTTACTCATATCCTTGCTAACCACTTGCGCTTTCCTTTCTGTGAATTGCCTGTTTGTATCTTGCTCATTTTTTTTTCTATTGGATTTTTTGTCCTTCACTTGTTGATTTCTAAGTGTTCCTATTGGATTCTAAATATCTGCTCATACTGGTTTGCTATAATGAGAGTGTTCTCTTTCAATTGTTTGTTAGCCATGATCTCTGTCCATAGTGCTTTTGTTAAGCCCAAATCCTTAATTTTAGTGAGAACCAACCTATCTATTTTTCACCTTACTATTGTTGCCTCATGATTCTTCATTAATTCTTGTTCAAAAAGTTTTATTTGCCTTATATTTGCCACATAATGTTAAACTTCACACTGAGTTATTTCAGCCCTCTGGAGCTGGGTGATGTTTTTATAGTAAGTAGGTATATGAATCAAGATATGCTATTTAAAATTTCTACTCTCCTCATTGTAACTGACATTTTTTTTTTCTGACTGAAGTGGATCTTTTAAAAAATTTTTTACTATTTATTTTTGAGAGACAGAGACAAAGACAGAGACAGAGACAGAGTATGAGAGGGGAAGGGGCAGAGAGAGCTAGAGACAGAATCCAAAGCAGACTCCAGGCTCTAAGCTGTCAGCACAGAGCCCAACGCAGTGCTTGAAGATCTTAACAGGCTGTGAGATCATAACCTGAGCCAAAGTCGGACACTTAACTGACTCAGCCACCCAGGCACCCCAGAAGTAGATCTTTTAAAAGTTTCCTCAGTGAAGCTCATTAAGGTAAGTTTCCTTTACCAAGGGTATATCTCATAATATATCTAGGCCTGTGAACTGTCCATTCAAAATTCCTATCAGTGTGCACTGACAGGGTATCTCAGAAAGATCAATCAATTCATCATTTCTCATTTCAACCGTGACTAATCTAATGTAGCTTTTACCCCAGATATATACAAATTTGGCTTCCAAGTTTTCTGATTGATTCTTTCTCATACTTATTCTTTTTTTTTTTCCTCTCTGTTCTGCCTGACCATGATGGCTAATTTTATGTGTCAATCTGCCCAGGCCACAATACTCAGATATTTGGTCAAGCAGTATTCTAGATGCTTAAGTGAAGGGATTTTTGTTTTGTTTTGTGGGTTTTTTTTTTTTTTTGAATGGGATTAACTTCTGAATCAGCAGACTTTGAGTAATGGGAATTGCCCCACAAGATATGGGTGGGCCGCATCCAATCAGTTGAAAGTCATAAGAAAAAAGACTGACTTCCCCCTGAAAGGGGAAATTCTACCAGCCAACTGTCTTTGGATTTAAAACTGCAACTCTTTCTTGGGTCTCCAGTTTATCAGCCCACCCTAAAGATTTGTATTTACCAGCCTTCACAATGTGAGACAATTCCTTGAAACAATCTCTCTCTATGTATTATCTATATATAGACATCTAGATACAGTTATATTTAGAGAGATGTATATATGTACACAGAGAGATGTAAAGATATTTATCTTATTAGTTATGTTTCTCTGTAAAACTCTGAATAATACACTGACTGTCATAATATTTTTAGGGAATATTACATTTGTATTTATTTGGTAATCTTAAACAGACTTAAATTTTTTCAGGGGTTCTATTACTGCAGTTTTATGTAGAACAGATTCATGTTTATATTTGTTGATTTTCTCAGTTGCATTTCTTCGAAATACATTTCTTCATGCATTTTGAAAATGTCTTACGGGGTGCCCGGGTGGCTGAGTCAGTTACACATTCAACTTTGGCTCAGGACATGATCTCACAGTTTGTGAGTTCGTGCCCCACGTCAGCTCTGTGCTGACACCTCAGAGCCTAGAGCCTACTTCCGATTCTGTGTCTCCCTCTCTTTCTGTCCCTCCCCAGCTTGTACTCTGTATGTCTCTCTCTCTTTCAAAAATAAATAAAACATTTAAAAAATTTTAAAAAACAAAAGAAAATGTCTTACTTTTTATTTGAAGTTCTTTGTTATTCCCTCTTCTTCTTTTGTTTTCTTACCTGCTTCTATCGCATCCATTTTGGAATTGCTCTCACTTGGTTTCTTGTGTCCTCAGTCCAAAACAAGATTTTATGAAAAAATCCAGACCCACGGTGATACTGACGATATAACAAACATAACCACCATGCCAGTAGGTATGTAGATGCCAGAACATTGTCCTGTAGCCTCCTCTTAGGCATGTACTTTTATATGCAGACACAGCCCACAGGAAGTGCTATGACTTTTGTTTGTCTCTCCTCCTCATTCATGCCTTTAGCTGCGATCTCTAGTGCCCAACTGTTGCAGAAGTGATGTTAGTACTAATTATCGTATAAAATTCAGTCATGTATTTGCCTTTTCCTGCTTCAAGACTTGCCCTGGAAGCCCGTGTTTGAGCCGTCCCCTAAGCTCTATCCGTTTCTCCTCTACATTTCACACAAATAATATCTTGTATGTACCATCATAAGACAGGTTTCACAACTTTTTACATAGAAACAATCACCATCTTCAAAAAAGTTAAAATATGAAATAAAAACCACTGACATACTCAAAATGAATAAAAAGTAATTGTGAATGAGTAATCAAACAAATATGATTATATTTACACTTTATAGTTGTTAAGAGAGGATGGTAGAACATAGGTCAGAAAATCATAATTTGACATCCAAATAGGAGATGTTTGATCATCTTATGAGTTTAGGGAAGATTTAGTGCAGAATGTGGGATTTTAAGACTTCATGAAAGAGGAAATAAGAGAGCTGAGTATGCTGACAAAACAAAGGATTCGTTTTACCACATTATTTCATGTATTAGCATTTACCTCTCAGTTATGTAGCAGATTCCTTTTGATGTGCTCTTTTCTGCTTAGGTAAGCATTTCAGAAGTTACCTAATTTACAAAGTCTTGAAGATGTTTTGACAAAAAAAGAAAAGCCTTCTTCTAACTAGAAATTAAGGGTTGTTGTGTTTTTGTCTGTTTTTGTTTTTGTTTTGCCACTCTTTTTTCCTTGTCCCCAGAAGAAAGATCAAAGAACATATTTACTGTGATACTTTTTATCAGAGAAAACTTATACACCGTAGAAGAAAACACAATTGATGTAATTCACTCCCTTAAAATTCGTGGTATGAATACATGCTAAGAAGGATACATTGAGTACATGATTAAATTGGTCTGAACTAATTAGTTTTTTTAATATAGTTTTATAAGTTTACTTATTTTTGTGAGACAGAGAAAGAGAGAGAGAGAGACGGGGAGGGGGGAGGACAGAGGATCTGAAGCGGGCTTGGCACTGACGACAGAGAGTCCAATGCAGGACTCAAACTCACGAATCACGAGATCATGACCTGAACCAAAGGCAGACGCTTAACCAAATGAGCCACCCATGCACCCCAGACCTAATTAGTTTAAGAGAAAAAAATCCTTAAATATATATATATATATATACATACACACATATATATATACAATTTTCTTTTTCTTTATGAGTATTATTTTCCCAGAGATAGTCACTCCCTGACTTTGGTGTTACTTTGGCAATAGTTGGATTAAAAAACTACCCAACCAGATCCCTAGCACCACCAGCCTGGCAGTGTGCAACTAGCCCAGAGGGGCCACGCCACCCCACAGTGAATCCCGCCCCTAGGAGGGGGGAAGAGAAGGCACACACCAGTCTGCCTGTGGCCCCAGCGGTGGGCTGGGGACAGACATCTGGTCTGACTGTGGCCCCGCCCACCAACGCAAGTTATTCAAGACAGCACAGGGAAAGTACCCTGCAGTTCTGCACCACTCCAGGGACTATCCAAAATGACGAAACAGAAGAATTCCCCTCAAAAAAACGTCCAGAAAATAACGACAGCTAACGAACTGATCAAAAACGATTTAAACATATAACAAAGTGAATTTAGAATAATAGTCATAAAATTAATCTCTGGGCTTGAAAACAGTATAAAAACAGCAGAGAATCTATTGCTACAGAGATCAAGGGACTAAGGAACAGCCAGGAGGAGCTAAAAAATGCTATTAATGAGCTGCAAAATAAAATGGAGATGACCACGGCTCGGATGGAAGAGGCAGAGGAGAGAATAGGTGAACTAGAAGATAAAATTATGGAAAAAGACGACGCTGAGAAAAAGAGAGATAAAAAAAATCCAGGAGTATGAGGGGAAAATTAGAGAACTAAGTGATTCACTAAAGAGAAATAACCTGGGGCGCCTGGGTGGCTCAGTCGGTTAAGCGTCTGACTTCAGCTCAGGTCACGATCTCGCGGTCCGCGAGTTCGAGCCCTGCGTCGGGCTCTGGGCTGATGGCTCAGAGCCTGGAGCCTGCTTCCGATTAGTGCCTCCCTCTCTCTCTGCCCCTCCCCCGTTCATGCTGTGTCTCTGTCTCAAAAATAAATAAACATTAAAAAAAAATTAAAAAAAAAAAGAGAAATAATCTAAGCATAATTGGTATTCCAGAGGAGGAAGAGAGAGGGAAAGGTGCTGAAGGGGCACTTGAAGAAATAATAGCTGAGAACTTCCCTGATCTGAGGAAGGAAAAAGGCATTGAAATCCAAGAGGCACAGAGAACTCCCTTCAGACATAACTTGAATTGATCTTCTGCACGACATATCATAGTGAAACTGGCAAAATACAAGGATAAAGAGAAAATTCTGAAAGCAGCTAGGGATAAACATGCTCTAACATATAAAGGGAGACCTATAAGACTCATGACTGATCTCTCTACTGAAACTTGGCAGGCCAGAAAGGAATGGCACGAGATCTTCAATGTGATGAACAGAAAAAAAATATACAGCTGAGAATCCTTTATCCAGCAAGTCTGTCATTTAGAATAGAAGGAGAGATAAAGGTTTTCCCAAACAAACAAACAAAAAAAACTGAAGGAATTCGTCACCACTAAACCAGCCCTACGAGAGATCCTAAGGGGGATGCTGTGAGACAAAGTACCAGAGACATTGCTACAAGCATGAAACCTATGGACATCACAAGGACTCTAAACCCGTATCTTTCTATAATAACACTGAAAGTAAATGGACTAAATGCGCCAACCAAAAGACATAGGGTATCAGAATGGATAAAAAAACAAGACCCATCTATTTGCTATCTACAAGAGACTCATTTTAGACCTGTGAAAACCTTCAGATTGAGAGTGAGGGGATGGAGAACTATTTATCATGCCACTGGAAGTCAAAAGAAAGCTGGAGTAGCCATACTTATATCAGACAAAGTAGACTTTAAATTAAAGGCTGTAACAAGAGATGAAGAAGGGCATTATATAATAATCACAGGGTCTATCCATCAGGAAGAGCTAACAATTATAAATGTCTATGTGCCGAATACAAGAGCTCCCAGATATATAAAACAATTACAAGCATAAGCAACCTTATTGATAAGAATGTGGTAATTGCAGGGGACTTTAACACTCCACTTACAGAAATGGATAGATCATCTAGACACACGGTCAATAAAGAAACAAGGACCCTGAATGATACACTGGATCAGATGGACTTGGCAGATATATTTAGAACTCTGCATCCCAAAGCAACAGAATATACCTTCTTCTCGAGTGCACATGGAACATTCTCCAAGATAGATCATATACTGGGTCACAAAACAGCCCTTCATAAGTATACAAGAATTGAAATCATACCATGCACACTTTCAGACGACAATGCTATGAAGCTTGAAATCAACCACAGGAAAAAGTCTGGAAAATCTCCAAAATCATGGAGGTTAAAGAACACCCTACTAAAGACTGAGTGGGTCAACCAGGCAATTAGAGAAGAAATTAAAAAATATATAGAAACAAATGAAAATGAAAATACAACAATCCCAACGCTTTGGGATGCAGCAAAGGCAGTCCTGAGAGGAAAATACATTGCAATCCAGGCCTATCTCAAGAAACAAGAAAAATCCCAAATACAAAATCTAACAGCACACCTAAAGGAAATAGAAGCAGAACAGCAAAGACAGCCTAAACCCAGCAGAAGAAGAGAAAGAATAAAGATAAGAGCAGAAATAAACAATATAGAATCTAAAAAAACTTAGAGCAGATCAACGAAACCAAGAGTTGGCTTTTTGAAAAAATAAACAAAATTGACAAACCTCTAGCCAGGCTTCTCAAAAAGAAAAGGGAGATGACCCAAATAGATAAAATCATGAATGAAAATGGAATTATTACAACCAATCCCTCAGAGTTACAAGCAATTATCAGGGAATACTATGAAAAATTATATGCCAACAAACTGGACAACCTGGAAGCAATGGACAAATTCCTAAACACCCACACTCTTCCAAAACTCAATCAGGAAGATAGAAAGCTTGAACAGACCCATAACCAGCAAAGAAATTGAATCAGTTATCAAAAATCTCCCAAAAAATAAGAGTCCAGGACCAGATGGCTTCCCAGGGGAGTTCTACCAGATATTTAAAGCAGAGATAATACCTATCCTTCTCAAGCTATTCCAAAAAAATAGAAAGGGAAGGAAAACTTCCTGACTTATTCTATGAAGCCAGGATTACTTTGATCCCTAAACCAGACAGAGACTCGGCCAAAAAAGAGTACAGGCAAATATCCCTGATGAATATGGATGCAAAAATTCTCAATAAGATACTAGCAAATCGAATTCAACAGCATATAAAAAGAATTATTCACCATGATCAAGTGGGATTCATTCCTGGGATGCAGGGCTGGTTCAACATTCGCAAATCAATCAACATGATACCTCACGTTAATAAAAGATAAGAACCATATGATCCTGTCAATCGATGCAGAAAAGGCATTTGACAAAATTCAGGATCCTTTCTTAATAAAAACCCTCGAGAAAGTCGGGATAGAAGGAACATACTTAAAGATCATAAAATTCATTTATGAAAAGCCCACAGCTAACATCATCCTCAATGGGGAAAAACTGAGAGCTTTCCCCCTGAGGTCAGGAACACGACAGAGATGTCCACTCTCACCTCTGTTGTTTAACATAGTGTTGGAAGTTCTATCATCAGCAATCAGACAACAAAAGGAAATCAAAGGAATCAAAATTGGCAAAGATGAAGTTAAGCTTTCATTTTTTGCAGATGCCATGATATTATACATGGAAAATCTGATAGACTCCACCAGAAGTCTGCTAAGAACTGATACATGAATTTAGCAAAGTTGCAGGATACAAAATCAATGTACAGAAATCAGTTGCATTCTTATACACTAATAATGAAGCAACAGAAAGGCAAATAAAGAAACTGATCCCATTCCCAATTGCACCAAGAAGCAAAAAATATCTAGGGATAAGTCTAAACAAAGATGTAAAAGATCTGTATGCTGAAAACTGTAGAAAGCTTATGAAGGAAATTAAAGAAGATATAAATAAATGGAAAAACATTCTGTGCTCATGGATTGGAAGAATAAATATTGTCAAAATGTCACTACCCAAAGCTATCTACACATTCAATGCAATACCAATTAAAATTGCACCAGCATTCTTCTCGAAACTAGAACAAGCAATCCTAAAATTCCTATGGAATCACAAAAGGCCCCAAATAGCCAAAGTAATTTTGAAGAAGAAGACCAAAGCAGGAGGCATCACAATCCCAGGCTTTAGCCTCTACTACAAAGCTGTCATCATCAAGACAGCATGGTATTGGCAGAAAAACAGACACATAGACCAATGGAATAGAATAGAAATCCCAGAACTAGACCCACAAACATATGGCCAACTCATCTTTGACAAAGCAGGAAAGAACATCCAATGGAAAAAAGACAGTCTCTTTAACAAATGGTAATGGGAGAATGGACAGCAACATGAAGAAGATTGAAACTAGACCACTTTCTCACACCATTCACAAAAATAAACTCAAAATGGATAAAGGACCTGAATGTGAGACAGGAAACCATCAAAACCCTAGAGGAGAAAGCAGGAAAAGACCTCTCTGACCTCAGCCGTAGCAATCTCTTACTTGACACATCCCCAAAGGCAAGGGAATTAAAAGCAAAAAATGAACTACTGGGACCTTAGGAAGATAAAAAGCTTCTGCACAGCAAAGGAAACAACCAACACAACTAAAAGGCAACCAACGGAATGGGAAAAGGTATTTGCAAATGACATATCAAACAAAGGGCTAGTATCCAAAATCTATAAAGAGCTCACCAAACTCCACACCCGAAAAACAAATAACCCAGTGAAGAAATGGGCAGAAAACATGAATAGACACTTCTCTAAAGAAGACATCAGGATGGCCAACAGGCACATGAAAAGATGCTCAACGTCGCTCCTCATCAGGGAAATACAAATCAAAACCACACTCAGATATGACCTCACGCCAGTCAGAGTGGCCAAAATGAACAAATCAGGAGACTATAGATGCTGGACAAATGTGGGGAAACGGGAACCCTCTTGCACTCTTGGTGGGAATGCAAACTGGTGCAGCCACTCTGGAAAACAGTGTGGAGGTTCCTCAAAAATTAAAAATAGACCTACCCTATGACCCAGCAATAGCACTGCTAGGAATTTACACAAGGGATACAGGAGTACGGATGCATAGGGGCACTTGTACCCCAATGTTTATAGCAGCACTCTCAACAATAGCCAAATGATGGAAAGAGCCGAAATGTCCATCAACTGATGGATGGATAAAGAAATTGTGGTTTATATACACAATGGAGGACTACGTGGCAATGAGAAAGAATGAAATATGGCCCTTTGTAGCAACATGGATGGAACTGGAGAGTGTTATGCTAAGTGCAATAAGTCATACAGAGAAAGACAAATACCATATGTTTTCACTCTTATGTGGATCCTGAGAAACTTAACAGAAACCCATGGGGGAGGGGGAGGAAAAAAAAAAAAGAGGTTAGAGTGGGAGAGAGCCAAAGCATAAGAGACTGTTAAAAACTGAGAACAAACTGAGGGTTGATGGGGGGGTGGGAGGGAGGGGAGGGGGGGTGATGGGTATTAAGGAGGGCACCTTTTGGGATGAGCACTGGGTGTTGTATGGAAACCAGTATGACACTAAATTTCATATATTGAAAATAAATAAATAAATAAATAAATAAATAAATAAATAAATAACTACCCAGCTGATAGATCTCAAACTAGGCATAAAATGGGTGGCTGGATGGGATGATTTTAAAAAGCTCTTGAAACATGAAATTCTATGATACATCAGATCTGGCACTGTAATGTGGACAGAACAAGACATTTTAAGTCATATTGTATGGATAACCTGGTCTATAAATGATCAGTCATCTATTCATCATATAAGCCTAATGTCCATGACTCTCAGTCCCTGTTTGCAAAATATGAAAAATAATGCTGCTTCTCTGTTGTCATAGTATGTTGACAGAATACAAAGCACACACTAGAAATGAATTATATTTCTACCCTTTATTTAATAAATGCTAACTAAAGAAGATTTTAGATACCTGGCATTTTTAAGATATTGAAATATAATTTTTAAGACAGTGAAACACAATCACCTACCCGATTAATCAGATAATGGAAAACACATACACAAGTCCACAAACCCTCTCAACAACAGCATTACTTTCAAGGATTATTGAAATAGTGCATTTCCATGTCCTTCCTTCTTTGGTAATGGCCCGATTTTGAAAATAACAATGGTTTCCTTATCATTAACATTACTACTTCAGGTTCTTACTGCAATTTTTATTATTGAATAGACCAATTCCATGTTATATAATATGAGGATTCATACAGAAATTTCAAAATGTGGCTCTATATTTTATGGACTGGTTTCCCTTGGAAATATCTATTGTCCTTATTGTTTTTAAGATCTTGCAGCTAGAGTCGAAGATTATGTGGTTGATCTATTCATCTCCTTTGGTTTCATGTTCAGTGGCATATCTGCTTATCAGCATAGCATTTATTCTCACTGACAACACTGAATAGTCATTGGCCTGTCACTTTATGGGTCCAAAAAAAATGTGTGATCTGATTAAAGTCACAGAAGCTGTACTGAATAACAGATACACAATAACCAACCATATCATTACATGATATCAAAACAACTTTCTCTAGTAATATAGGAAATCTTCCTGGATATCCTTTTACAAAAATTGGTAAAGTTCTTATATATTAGAATAAAATTTCACTCAAGAATATTGTTAATCTTCAAAGGGTAGAGAGTGCTTGTTATTTAATAATGTATTTTTAAAATTATTTACTCTTTGAGAGAGAGAGAGATTGGGGCAGGGTGTGGAGAGGGGCAGGGTGTGGAGAGGGGCAGAGAAAGAGACAAAATCCCAAGCAAGCTCCGTACTGTCAGAGTGGAGCCTGATATGGGGCTAAAACAAACAAACAGTGAGATCATGACTTTAGCCAAAATCAAGAGCTAGATGCTTAATCGCCTGAGCCACCCAGGTGCCCCTGATTTAGTTGTTATTTCAATTATCAGAATCACTAAAAGGAATATATTGGGCTGCTTCCAGGGACAAAACTCTCAAAAACCTTAGTAAAGAAGTGCTTTGAATTAGTAAAAAATGAATTACTGGTTGGCAGAAGGAAAGCAAAATTTAAGAGCTGTTGTATTATTGTAATAATGCTATCATGTAATTTAATTCTCAGAATAGGCACTATTAACCCTACTTTCACAGATAAAGAAACTGAGAGACAGAAAGGCTGAAGTAACTCACCAAGGACCAACCCAGCACTAAGTGCTGGACCTGGGATTCAAACTCACTGAACGTGTTTCTGGAATCCATCCTTTTAAACTCCATATAGCCTCATATTTGGGTCACAAAACTTAGACCACACAATAAACACAAAAACATCTCCCCAGCTTCCTGGCACAGAATAATATTTAGTGAATGTAAATCTAAGCTTACCTTTAGGATGCATAAGAATCAAAGCTTCTTTCAATGAGTATAATCTTCTACTATGGAGATTTTTGTGGCCAAGGCTCCTTTATAGTTTCTGAAAATAGGAGAAATTAATTGTTGGAAAGATAAGTGGTTAAAGAATTGTAGTTTCTGGTCTGACATGCAAATAGCTAATATCCTCACAAGAAAACAGATAAGCAAAATTCAACAACTCTCCTGAGACTCTTAGAGAATTGAGAATTGAGGCAAACTAGTGCCCAAAATCTGGAAGAGAGACCAGCAGATCCAGAGAATCACAGCTTACCAGAAGCAAAACCCGGAAGCAGCAGCCTGCAGCTGAAGCCAACATCAGTAGGCCAAAATTTATTGATAATTGATCAATTGGTGTGGACTCAGGCTAGTTCAGAGTGAAAAGCTCCAAAGACATCCAATAGTAGGGGCCCCCACATTCTTGTGAGTTTTACCTCCAGCTGGCCTATTGCTCTCACTGTAAAAAATAGAGAAAAATCTCTCTGTACTTGAGACAGAAGGAGAAAAGTAACCATATATTCAGAGCTCTCCAATCTTCTTAATAAGGCCCACCCTCAAGAAAACTTGTTACCAGAGCTTAACCTGCTGAGGTTTACTAAAGATTAATCAACCTGAGGGAAGATAAATACCCAACTCAGGTTCATTTAAAGACTGACACCTGGGGTGCCTGGGTCGCTTAGTCGGTTAGGCGTCCAACTCTTGATTTTGGCTCAGGTCATGATCTCACAGTTCCTGAGATTGAGCCCTGTGTGGGGTCTGCACTGACAGCATGGAGCCTGCTTGAGAATCTCCCTTTCTCTCTGCCTCTCCTTTCTCCCTCTCCCCAAATAAATAAACACTAATTTAAAAAAAAGACATATCTAATCATAGGACTATAGCATACTTCCCTTCCCTCACACCTTACCACTGCATCAATAGGGCCTCAGTGTAATAACAAGAGATTGTGGCTAGAAGAACTACAAGCCTCAGACTCTATTTAAGGAATCTTTCAAAAAATTCAAAGAGAAGAGTCAGAAACAAGGATGCTAGAGGGAATTGTAGACTCTGACAGTACAGCCCCCACAAACAATAAATGTGGCCTAAGTCATATCCAAATAAAAACAACCAACCAAAATTCACACTAAAGACCTATATACCTCAATTCTTTTTACCTGATATACAGTTACAAATATGGTAGACATTACTCTCATTATATCATTAATCACTTTAATGTGAGTGGTCTAAATATACCAATTCAAAGAGACTGTCAAGGCAGATTAATAAAAACAAGACCCAACTCTAAGTTGTCTACAACAAAGGTAAGTGGTTGAGCTCCGGATTCTTGTTCTTCAAGGAAAAGTTACTAATTAATTAATCCTTCTTAACTCTGACCTTTACTCTCAAATTATTTCAGTGTTTTTACACCTAGTGTATCTCTTAAAATAGGTTGCTTTGCTAATAACAGAAACCCAGCTCAAAGTGATTTAAGCAAATAAAGGGAAATTTCCAGATCATGTAATTCATTTGTTCAAAACCTCAGGTCTGGGCTCAACCCAGAGTTCAAATCATATCACAAACTGGTTTCTCTATTTCTCCAATACACTTCCTCTATATGATTTCATTCTCAGATGGGCTTCAAGACAGCTGCTAGAAGTGCCCAGGTTTAAAGCCAATCAAAATAGTGAGATGCTTTCCCCACATGTGGAACCAAACTCATTTTGTTTTATTGTTCTCACTGGCTTTGTTGCCATCTTAAGCCCAGCATGGTAGCCTGAAAAATGCAATGTACTGTGCGGATCTGGATGTATGTGAAGTAAATGCCACAAAAAAACATGTGAGCTAGGAGGAACTGATGTGTGATCTCCTGGAGGGAAAAGCAGGTACAGTTACCAGGACAGGAGTGTTTGAGATACATGCCCTCTATGTGTAGTTGAAATAAAAACTCAAGTCTTTTGTGTACATTGTACTAAAATTTGCTCATTGTTCCTTTCTACATGGTTTCTAACATATTACTGGAAAAATGAACTAATTTACATTAAACCATACTGAACTGAAAGAAATGAGCTAAAATAAAGTGAAGAGGTGACTGTTAAAAATTCCTCCCAAATGCATGAGTTTGTAGGTAGTAACACTGGGAAAGATTACAATACTAAACTTGTCTTTCACCCTATCCCTCAGTGGAAAATGAGCAACAATTTAAACACCATCAAGTAATTATCATCTGAAGTCGGAGAGTCTTTTCCTACTACATCTGATTTTAAAGTTGACAAATGAATAGATTTGGTTCATTTGTTTTTGAGTGTTTTGTCATGATGCTACCACTTTATGCTGTAAAAGTTCTATGTAATAATAATAAATCTTTCACAAAGAAAATATATGGAGAAAAATTATAAGTCCTCTAGAAACATCTCTTGACATTTTTAGGATGAGATTCAAATCAGGTTCACCCACTTGCCTATTTAGGCATGACCTTTTCATATTGAGAGATTATATCATAGAAGTTACTGTACTTCAGAGATGCCTAATTAAAATGTTTCACAAAAAGCACAAAAATAGGAATAAAAAGAGAAAAAAAGGAATGCAGGGTAAACATATATTTTGATTTCTTCATTTTTTTAATCGAATTCATCACTTTCATGTAAGGTCTGGTTTTGTTTCTGAAGTGAAGCATAAGCATACTTTCCATACTGGACATTAAGTCATGTGATGTAGAAAGACTTTTGTTACACTAAACACACCAAAGAGGTACTCTGAATCAGAAAAAGAGCCAAATGTATTTGAAAAAAAATAACTGTCTTGCTTAAAGACTGAACTTCCTGAACGTTTATAAGCCTCAAAAAAATGTCACAACTTTACTCTCAAACACCCATGCTGCCAAAGGTTAAAAACATACCAAATCCATAAGATGGAAACATTTTGGGAAGAAAGTTATTAGCAAAGTCAGAAATTAATGTCAGTTGCACTTCCATTGTCATTTATAACCATTTGGTTAACATGAAGTATTCTTACTTTATTAATAACATTAACTCATATTTTAAAAAACACTAATTGTACAGTTTTGTATTTCTTATAAAGTTTCTAGCTATGGTGAACTTCATTTGATAATATCAGTTTTGGAGAACATAACTAGGCTTAGTAACAACTTCATTTCATAATAAAACCATAAATAGTGCCAACAATATTTTATAAATTTTTTTCTTGTTTCCAAACAAGCCCTATCTTGAACTAAAATTTACATTTTAGAAATGTATATTTTGATAATCTAAAATTACAAAATCAGTGAGTAGGCACCTAAACTTTATGCATGCTCTCTAAAACCCCCCAAACTAGGTTGCAAATACAGATTAAAATTTACAACCTTCAGGGTCTCCTGGGTGGCTTAGTCAGTTAAGTGTCCAATTCTTGATTTTGGCTCAGATCATGATCTCAGTTTGTGAGATCAAGCCCCATGTCAGGCTCTGCACTAACAGCTTGGAGCCTTCTAGGGATTCTCTCTTTCCCTCTCTCTGCCCCTCCCCAGCTCTCTCTCTCTCTCTCAAAATAAATAAATAAACATTTAAAAATATTTACAGGGGCGCCTGGGTGGCTCAGTCGGTTGAGTGTCCAACTTCGGCTCAGGTTATGATCTCACAGCTTGTGAGTTTGAGCCCTGTGTTGGGCTCTGTGCTGACAGCTTGGAGCCTGGAGCCTGCTTCAGATTCTCTATCTCACCCTCTCTCTGTCCCTAACCCACTTGCATTCTGTCTCTGTCTCTCTCAAAAATAAACACTAAAAAAAATAAAAAATAAAAATATTTACAGTCATCAGTGTTTATTATGTGGCTGGTCATGGGATATCACAACTATTTGTTCTACAGAGGCTACTACGTGGCCCCTGCATTTGTTCCTCTAGTACTTTCTCACCCCTCCAGCCAGCCTGACCTCTGACCTTCCATCTTCCCCAGAAATCAAAACCTATTAGGATAGCTGTCTTAGTTCAGACTGAAACAACAACAACAACAACAACAACAACAACAACAAATCAGCAAAGACTGGGTAGCTTAAAGAACATTCATTTATTTCTCACAGTTCTGGAGACTATGATGTCTAACACCCACTTGCCAACAACAGATTCTGCATCTGGTGAGGGCCCATGTCCTGATTCATAGACAGGTGAGTTTCTTCTGTTTTGTCTTTGCTATGGCAAAAGGAATAAGAGCACTCTTGGGTCTGTTTTATAAGTCCACTAATCCCACTCATGAGGGCTCCACTCCCATGACTTAATCACCTCTCCAAGGCCCTACTGCTTCCTATCATGACAGTGAAATGGTATTTCAACATATGAATTTTGGGGGTTCAGTCCATAACAACCAACTCTCTAGTTTATGTGTCAGACTCTATCCACTCTACATAGGGGAGATAGAGTCATGTTCCAGAAATATAGTTTCAGGGAATCTAATCCTATTGGAGGATGATCAGAGAGTACTCAAAGAAGAGTGTTCATACAGATAACCTAATATCTCAATATATCTCACTAAAATCTTACTAGAACAAGGTATAAAGTCCATGAGTTAAGCTATACCAGAGCAAAACTGCAGTTCATAACAGGTTTGATAAATTCAACAAGTAATGAAGATACCCTCCTTTCACATTTTTTTGGATGTAGAAGAATGGACAAATAAGTGAACAAATAATAGACAGAGATAAGTATAGGTATATTCAAAATGCACCTTTTGAAGAGTCTTTTTAACAATGTTAATAACTGAAATTATAACCATTCTACAAAAGAAAGATATGAAGGTTTATTCACATTGAACAACGCACTCAAATTACATTCTCAATTTTAACATCTATGCTTTGAGTGTCTATCGTAGAAACTATTTGGCACAATAAACCAGTAGATGATTCAGCAATGAGAAAAAGATACCCTTATCCTCCTGGAACCACTATATGCTATTCAAAATATAAGTTTGTAGTTGTTTAAATAATGGGCCATAAAAACATACATAAAGAGCAAATTAATTTCAACTGAACAGATTAATATAACCTCTCATTCCACTTTAATCCACTTTAGTGGATTTGATAGAATTTGGGGGAAATAATCATAATCAGCATTCCATAAATAATTTAGCATAATATCAATACTTCATAAGTTGTAAATACATATTCTAGGACAAAAGTATTAAATAGTCAAGTATTTTAAAATTAAATAAGAAGTTTCCACATGCCTATTTATAAAAAGAAACTTCCTAAACAGAAAGTAATAGCAACAAATAAAATTTTCAAAACTCAGCATTTGAAAAATATATTTGATCACAGAAATTGACTTTTCAGATAACCTATTAAAATCTCAGTGGATGTTAAAATTTTATGGAACGTAGAGATATTCTGCGGCCTTTAAAATACAGGCCTGTTTTCACTAATAACTGCCCACTAGCATTGCAAAATGCTTCTGCAAAAGGGCTGCCAAATGTCTTCAAGAAGAAGAGCTATGACCTCAGCAAGAAATATGGCTCCTCCCACAGACCTCTTGTATAATTTGAGACAGGTCATCTAACTTGTGTAGACCTAATTCACCTCCCTGATAGATGTAAGTTTGGGGACTGCAAATGTTAAAAATGGTACCAAGCTAATCACACACAATTTCCCCCCCACCATTTTCCTGTTTAGACACTAAGCAAAACATAACCGAAATGAATGAAAAAAATTGCAATCAGCCATCTTATTATATAAAACAAACTTCCTGCGTTAGAAAGTGAGGGTGTTCAACCACATGATTTCTACAGGTTTTTTTTTTCCATATCCAAGATACCAAAAAGAAACAAAACACAACAAAAACCTGTTGATTATAAAAAATATTTTCTTCTTAAAGAATAGAGAACTGCTCACTGGTCTAGTGTGTAATCAAACTGTAAATCACTATTTCTTCAAGAGTTTTTTAAAGCATGCCATTTACCACTGAAAACATGATAAATTTCTTCAAATGTAAGACAT
Organism: Acinonyx jubatus; assembly: GCF_027475565.1. NCBI lineage: Eukaryota > Metazoa > Chordata > Mammalia > Carnivora > Felidae > Acinonyx > Acinonyx jubatus. Next base: position 178,379,419 of record NC_069381.1, read on the forward strand.
CATTGAATGTAAGAAAAGCCATTATTTATGTAGTATGAATAAAAAAAAATCTCTACTTAAGCCATATCATAACAATGACTGAAAGATGCATACCCACTTCAGAGATGCCAAAGTATAGGGGGAAAATGTTCTCCTTAGAAATCAGTGATATATAAGGGAGCCTGGGTGGCTCAGTCGGTTGAGCGTCCGACTTCAGCTCAGGTCACGATCTCACAGTTGACAAGTTCGAGCCCCGCGTTGGGCTCTGTGCTGACAGCCTGCTTCGGATTCTGTCTCCCTCTCTCTCTGCCCCTCCCCCATTCATGCTCTGTCTCTCTCTGTCTCAAAAATAAATATGACCATTAAAGAAATTTAAAACAAAAGAATCAGTGATGTATATAAATATATATATTTGGAGGAAGAAAAATTGAAACAACTTTCTTTGAACTTCTTAATGCATCTTATAACACATTTTTATTTGCAAAGCCACTTTCTCAAAGAGTCATTACAATATCCATAAAAACAGTACTTTAAATAAGGTCAAATACTCTTTGATACCAACCTTGGAACATTTATTTCTGCTGAGACTCCCAGATCTCATCACTTAGAAAGTGAAAAGTAAACCAATTCCTTTTAAAAAGTACATGTAATTCTTGAAAAACTTGGAGATCGGTGGCTCCTGTTGTACTAGGTAAGCCTATAAATACGTCTTCATAGTAACAACAATTGTAAGAACAAAGTCAAATCATTGACTTTGCACCTCTACTCAGCACTGCAAAAATTGGAAATGGAAACTTTTACTTGTGTTGATCAAGGAGCCAGATACAGTTACCTACAGTAATCTCTTAAGACTTCTCTTTCCAAAGTGAATACCAAATTAGCTTAAATAACTGTGTATTAACAAGACTTTATAGAATGGCAGCAACTTAAGTTTTTAAGTCTGATCTCATCACAAAATCTAAAGTCTACTATTCAAGGATTAAAACCACCCAATACTTCCTATAACAATTAAAATAACATGAAAAATCCTCACGTTGGACTGCAAGGCCCAAGATGCAGATACTCAGGTTACTGGAGTCTTCTGACCTGGGCCCTCACCTCTCCTGCTCTTGCTTCCTCTTCTTCAACCACTCTGACTCTTTTTAGCACCCATTCAGAGTCCTTGATCAACTTGGGTATAAGTTTCAGTTTTCAATTTTCAGAATGCTAAGTATAGGTGTAATCAATTAGTCTTTGTTCCTGCTGTTTTCCACACAGGGAACGCTTTTCTCCCAGACCTTGACATCACTGTTTCAACAATTTTCATTCCTTTGTAATTTGCTCTAATGACTCGTCTTCCTAAAAGCTTTCACTAAGCATCATAGTTAGCTTCTTTCCATTTCCAGTAACTCCCAATTCTGTTGCCCTATTTTATTTCCTTCATGTAGTTTTACCAAAACCGAAAATTGCACAATGAGTCATTGTGTCCAATAAAATAGCAGTGTTTTTTTTTTATTTCTTTTCATCACTCATTATGCTTTTTATAGTGACTATAATTGTATGGCACTTCACTAATGTGACAGTTGAACAGGCTCAGATCACTGAAGAAGACTCACAAGGAACAAAAAGACAATGCTTACAAATCTGCAGTTTATTACCAGAAAAGGAAACAATACAGCAGGATATGCATGCCAGCCTGTCTCAGGAGAGGTCTGGAAAGGCCTGGTGATAGCACCATTGTCCCCCTGTATAGAGGTGACATGGACACAGTTCTTCCTCTCCAATTGGGAATAATGCAGAAACAGGATGCCCCAAATGGGAGTCTCTGTCAGGCTTTCTCTAGGTGTCTCATCTCACTGTTATCAATAAACAATGTTGATAAACTGGTACAAATGACCTTGAAACTTCTGGGTTACAAACCAACATTATTATCGGTACATTGTATTTCATGCCTAGGTATGAGTGTAATGCAGGAGCATTTCTTATTTCAATGGAACAGTTCTGGCTATTTCCAGGCCTGTTGCAATTAACCCTCCCTGAAGAGGCATTTACTAGGGTGTGTGTGTGTGTGTGTGTGTGTGTGTGTGTGTAATGAATTAAGAAATCTTTACTTCAAAATTTTTCTTAAGATTTGCAATTTTTATCCTAATTATCTCTACACAGAATATAAACTTGGCTCTATTGCATTCTGGTGGAGAAATGACTAACCGCCCAGTAAAACTGGTGCTTCCCCTTGCATACTAGAGTCCTTGCTAGGAAGCAGCTACCCAAGCTAGGGTTACAATTCTAAACCCTCACCAGTGGAATATGGGAGAAAGTGATTTGTATTGTTTTAGGGCTGAGGCAATTAAGAACTGCGGGCATGCGAGGCTTCCCACCTTATCCTCCCTATGTACTCTCTGCATTCAGAGGACCCCGACACACTAGACGACAGTCAAATCATAAGAAGAAAGCTGATGCTGACGAATACCCAGACGAATACCAGAAAGCTGAGGAATACCCTCATTTGTCCTTACCTGTGTGAGAAAGGGATCTCCACTGGGCTAAGTGATAGAAATGGTGAGATTTACTATTTACTGTAGCTAGTGTTTCCTCAGCCAATACTGTTCCTGCTAGAGAAGGACCGCAATAAAAAGGCAACTACTCAGTAACTCTCTGGTGATTAAGGTTTACTTTATATATTTGCAGAATTATAGCACATTAATTTTTAATTTAATAGCTGATATTTAAATTTCCATTCAGCCATCTATTTTTACATAATTTACTGGTTACATGTCAAATATACTTATCTTGATATATTTTATTTAATTGGTAACATAATGTTTTATGATTGGTATTTGCTTGTGCATATGTACTACATTTGATGTGTTCAAGATATTTTACAGCATTAACTGGAAGAAGATTCTCATATTTCTGTATTCATCCTTTGCATCTTGCATACCAATTAACATTTAAAAATTAATTTTTCAACTTTTCCAAAACATGTTTTCACCCTGGATTTCCCTCGTTCTTAACTGTGACACACAGTTTGGAATGTGTTGTAATCTGTATTGTACTTTTCTATACCTTCCCCAGCATGAATTGAATACTAGGTCTTGTGCAGGTTGGATGAAATTTTCTGTTGATTTATAGAGATTTGCCTGTTACGTGTTTACTTTTATTGGTCTATTAGCCATTTTTAAATTGGTTATCTACTTTGTAAAACAATTATTCAATTAATTATGTGTAAGCTGGTAACACCAGACAACCCTGTAATTATGTAATGTGTAATTTATTATAAATAAACACCACTATAGCTTCTCAGAAAGGTTAACTTTTATATTACTTTGTAACATTATTTTACATTGTAGAATAGCACTCAGCATAGCATATAAATCTAATTTTTTTTAATTCAATAAAGTATTGTGGATTATTCATCATCACAACAATTCTTTTGCTTTTAGGTGGCTGTGTGAAGTTCTTTAAATAAATACTTATAATCTTAGTAATATAAAGTCTTTTGTGTCTCTAGCTCTGCTTGATCTCTAAAAGTAGTATGACGATTTGATGTATGTAATTTAGTCACTGGGATAAAACGCTTGTTCAATATCTTATCAAAAAAGGAATTAAATGTGCTTGTCATAAATGTTTTTGATATCCCCAAATAGTGTTATAATACAATGATAAACTTTTAGATTTATTCCTTGTATTACTTTAAGAAGGTGTTTCTGTTTTCTTCATTTTATTCCTATCTGACCCACCCTTTCCCCAAAGGCATTCTGTAATGAGATTCTGTTAAAGGTGGTAACAAAATTATTTCTGCTAAAGAATAACAATCAAATTTTTTGTGCATGCATTGTAGTTTCAAAAATTATCTGTCAAATAAAATTGCAGTGCTTATAAATCTAGCCATTAGAATGACAAATTTGAATGACAATGCACCAAGTTTGTGAAAGACTAGTGTTTTGTTTGTTTTGTTTGGGGCTATTTTGTTTTTGCATCACAGTACCTGCTAAATTAACCTTCATCTCAAGCTTCTTCCTATAGAAGAAGCAGAGCAAATCTAGGTATGGACGACTTTGGTTTTGATGTACATATATTTTGACCAAATTTAGTGAAATTCCCTTTGTGAACAAAATTCACACATATGAATAAACTAGCACTATATAAGACCTTAAATAAATCACCACCTTGTATTGAAAACCAAGTAAAATTAGGAATGTTTGAAAGCAGATTGGAGAGGCTGACAATTAGAAAGTTTTCTACAGGAATTAAGCCTTGCAGTAAAGAACCGCTGAGAGGAAATTTCTAAAGTGATTGTTCTTACTTCTTCAATTGTGGAAATCGTTTACCTTTACCTTCAACGTTGGGAGGGTGAATTCAATGTGATTGTCTCTCTCAGGGGGAAAAAAATAAGAAATTTTAAATGTGTGATTACCTGCATTAGCATCTGTGAACTGCTCCACAATTAGATCAAAGCATAGTCTCCCCTGCCAACTTGAGGATCCTATTAATTAGCTATGTGGTTTAGATTTTCTTAATTGATAATTTATGTGCTTATATTGTTATTTTTAGGTGTGGTACACAGTAAGGTTTGGAAGAAAAATTCTCTACTGAGCACAACAGAATTGTATCAATGATTAAACACTAACTGAACTCATAATCTGCATCAACCTTGGTTCTAAATGTCAAGGATCAGATTTGGGTAAGTCCATTTTTGAGTTCTGAGGAGCAGTCGAGGAATATGAAGTGATTAAAAAGGTGTAGGTATAAGGTGGGCAGGCTTGGATTCCAAACTTAATGCTCAAAAAAAGCTTTAGTAAAACCACTAGAATAGAAGCATATTGAAATTGAAATGTGCTAAGAGAAGGTTCTCATTTTTCATAGTTTTGAGCAAACTCAGACGTCTTCTGCTTTGTCTGTCACAATATGATCTGATTTCCCAGAAGCTTTTACAAATCATTCTAAAAAAAAGTAATCCTAAAGAGTAAGGGGAAATAAGTTTTGGGTTTTTTTTAATTAATGCAACAAAAATAAAAAGGTTTTCTTTTTACAGTGGCTAGGCCCCAATTAAAAGAGGTATCTTAATAGATAATGGTTGAAAATGTCTATTTATACCTTAAGAGTAAAATAAATGATAAAAACACTAAAGTACACATACATAAAATATGCTAATATAAAAGGGGAACAAACAAATGTTAGTACTATTTGTAGGATTTTATCCTCCTACAAGAGGAGGATAGCAGCATTTTATTACCTGATCCTGTTACAACTATTAAGCCAATACTTTAACACCTTCCATGAGAAAAATTTGTATTTTCATTAGTTTCCCATTTAAATGTAAAAAATGTGTGGGAAAGACTCTAGAACCTCTAAGACGAAAACAAATGTAAAATATTGTTAATACACCTAAATATAAGGTTTTTAGCAGTGTTTTTCGTTCTTAATGTAACTAAAATTTTGAAATGAGTACATGTTTGTTGAAGAAAATTATAAGAATGTAAACAGAAAAAAATTGTAATTATCTACAATTTTCTGTTGACTATTCTGCCGAAGCAAATTAAAACAAGTATGTTTATTGGCTTATTAGTTGCAATAATAAAATATTGCAAACGACTTAGTTTCATCAGGAGCACTCAAATGCACTCATTATGACACATCCAGACAACAAATTGCTATGTAGTGTTTACAGAGAATGAGGAATATATGCAAAGACTGTTGTGAAATTATCCCCAGGAGAAAATATTAAATTAATATATACAAATATATATAATAGACATGTATTTAGATATATACATATAAAATATGCATACATACACACACTAAAGAATAAGTAAAATAAGGTACTACTATTTGTATAAAACAAAGGAGAAAGGAGGAATGGATATTTATGCCATATATTTATATTCACAAATATTTTATATATCTACAAATGATATCAATTATACCCATAGTCATAGCTAATAGAGGCACCTGAGTGCACGCACATGCACACACACACACACACACACACACACACACACACATGCAGACTACCTATATAAAATAAGAAGCAACAGTTCTCTTTAGGGATAGGACCTGGAGTGTTGAAGGACAGGGGTCAAAAAATATTTATATTTTTACTATGCATCTTTTAATAGAATTTGAATTTTTAATTATTTGTGTATATCATTACATTTTTGAAAATCAATAACTAATATGGTTTACAAATTAAGAGTAATGATTTTGCATGATAGACAACACTAAATGCAGATGAAAGACTGCAACGTTTTTCACAGTCTCACATTTTGATAATAAACACTGCCAATTTGATCATGTATGTCTCCTATATTTTCTAGTCATAAATATTTAAAAATAATTTTAATAATTATTTTAGGTTGTATTATATTATTAACTATATTAATATATAATAATAGCGATACTTATTTATATTACATATTGTGATTATTATTATATAATATAATATATAATATATAGTGATTATTATATAATATTATATATAATTTATATACATATAATTTATATATATTTATATATAATATATAATAATATGATACTATTATACTATCATGTTGTATATTCATATATTGTTGTAATTATTAATTATACTAATACTACCATTATATTCATTATAAATGCCCTAAAAATAACTTTAAATAAATATTTTTAAATGAACATATTCATAATCATACAAAATCTTCCTAAACCCCACTATTTACAGAAGTCTTTGTTGATATCTTTGCCCATGTCCTTTGGGTACACAAGCATATTTGTATGTTTAATAAAAGTTGGGATAGATATTATCCATTTGATAAGAAGGGATACGTAGGTTACAGACCATGTGAATTACTCCATTCCAAAACAAAGTGTTATAAAACTATATTTTCAGTTAATAATTCAATACATATGCACATCAACAACTATTTACTAGGAGATTAGTATGAAATCAAGAAAGAATGATGTAATGGGAAAAACACTATATAAGTTTCAGAAGACATAGATTCTAATTTGCTTAGAAACTAGCCATAAAATTCTACTATATCTACTTAGACTGTCTCTGTTACCTCATTCATTTGTTGATTCAAGACACGCTTCTCAAATAATTATCTTTGAGAGACACCCACCTGGAAAGCGAGGCTTGGACTATATGATTTCCAAGTTTCCCTGCCTATACCTTTAACATTCCAATAGAGTTTTTGATAAGATGGGTCAAGAGTCAAATCAGGGAATGCGAATATTAGATTCTCACATTACTCTTCCCCAACTTTCCAATTCCCTTATTAACACTACTCACAGGAAGGCATGGGCCATCCACTACAGTCATTACTTTATCTATACTCTTGATAAAACTTACTTGCCTTTTATCAAAAAGCTAACCATCTTAATATGTGTTAATGGATGGCCACAGTGCCTCTCCATAGTCATATTTCTCTGCGTATTGGGTGTTCAAATTGCTTTAGATATTCTTTTTTTTTTAAGATTATTTATTTTTAAGAGAGAAAGAGAGCTCAGGTATGCAAGCAGGGGAGGGGCAAAGAGAGAGACAGACAGACAAAGGATCCAAAGTGGGCTCTTGCCTTGACAGCCATGAGCCCGATGTGGGGTTCAAACTCACGAATTGCAAGATCATGACCTGAGCTGAAGTCAGATGCTCAACTGACTGAGCCACCCAGGTGCCCCTAGATATTCTTCTGATAGGTCAACTAATTTAAATTCATAAAGTATGGCTTTCCTTAAAAACAAATGAAAGCAGAGAGCAGTTTTGTAAAGTCTTGATGGTGATATTTTTTCATACATTTAGAGAGAAGTATGTTCTCAGACCTAGGAGATGATACTGGTAGGAGGCATCTGTGTAAAGATTTATGCAGAGTTCAGGGTGGTGTCCTGTTGATTACAGGCTGTGTTTGGCTTACATGAACCAATGCAAGAACAATGGCATTACAAAGGATGCTAATAAATTAGCAAATGCAAATTAAGACTTTTACAGCTATTTGCCTTATACCTTTTTATCTATTAACTATCATGTTCTAGTGATACTTTAAGAAATGAGAAATGCAATGTAAAAGTAACTTCAATTGTAATTACAGAGCAAACCATAAATAACAAATGATGATTGCTTCCCTTTGCATCATACAAATGAATCATACTAAAACTCAAAATGGTGTGCAACGTGTCAAAGAAATGTCATGATCATGTCATCCAAGCACATCTTTTGTGGAGAATAGTGCATCTTCCCAAAGAACTCTTACACCTCCCTGTTTGTAGGCCAGAAAATATTTGACGGCTATAAAGAAAACTCACAGTGGTCAAAGTTCTAGAATCAGAAGGCAGGAAAGATCTTTGAGAAGACATTTACTTTTCTTTTGAAGCTGTCAAAGTGGATCACACTGAAGGCACCATTTAATGAACTTTGAAAGGAACAGTACACATTTTATTAAAAATATTTAGAAACATTCATTACTATTTTTCTTCTGTAAAACAAATAAGAATTTTTAAAAATGATAATACATTATTCAATTTTTCATTATTCTTTAATCAATCATTGTATTTCTTTTGTTCTTCCTTTAAAAGCTAGATCATTTTTCTGTCCCTATTCTTGTGCACTGTGCACTAGGACACATTTCTTGGTCTTACTCTTTCAACTTTAACACTGTCCTTTCCCCCACCCACCCGGATTTTATAACCATAGCTACAAAAGAAAGCCATTGTTTCTTCCTCAAATTTTGGTGAACTGGATCTAGCACTTTAAGATATATTGCTTCCCAAATGTCACAGTGCTGTCCCTTGCCTTAATGGCTTTCTTCTTAAGAAGCTGCTACTCTGCCTTGGTTGTTTTAATGAGCCTTCAACAGCAGTATGTTATATAGGCTTCTGTTTATTTGCAACTTACTTTCTTCCTCCTTTCTGGTCTCATACACTTTTTGCATGCATCTCTCTGAAACTAAACCTCATATTCTACCTTCTATTGAAATTATTTTCACAAATATCTCATCTATTCTAAGTTAACACAAATAAGCTCTCTCAGTTTAGGCATACCATTTTTCCTTTATGTACTTTAGCAATTATAATTTTTCATAATCTGTGTACCTCAGCAGTTAATACCTGAGTATTATATATCCTGACGTTTGATAAAGAGAATTGACCAACATCTTATTTTGTTCTAAATCTTCTATTCCTTAGGTCTTGTAAATGTCCTTTTTATTGCATTTCTATGTCCTCTAATATACATAAATATAGTTTCTGTAGATTTCAAAATCACTTACCTCAAATAGTAATTTCAGTAATATATACCTATTGTCAGAAAAAATTCTTCAAATAAATATAAATTCCCTGAATTACATTTAAACTATTTCAATTTTGTCTCCCTAGAGATAAAAACTTATAGATTAATATCCCAGTTAATATATTTTTAGGTCTATTCTCAATTCATCCTCTTCCCTAAATGAAAATACAATTTTTTCCTATTTATTTACATTTTTTATACATATCAATTGGCTGCTTCCTGTCTGTATTTGTCAAATTCAGTATTGGAAAATGTATTTGATAAATATCAAGATTATAATCATGTTATTTCACCATTATACATTCATCTATTTTCTAAACCATTTCCTATGTAACAAAGAATTTGGCTGGTCTTTGTCCCTGGTTTCAGGGAGAGGGTCTCTAAATCCTTGGTATTTCTCAGATAGGAGTGTCTTTGTTATTCATGGTGGAACCTGATAATATAGGCTAATGAAGTGAATCACTGAGGACCCCTAGATAGTTTATGTTTAGGTATAAGAAGTGATTCAGTTTGCAGGTCGGCCATGCCAGCAAGATCAATGTGTGATCGGAGTAATAGTGGTTTTAAGCCATGTGATATGAGCCTGATGTCCAGGAAGCAGAGGGAGGGAGAGGTTGAGTTCAGTCACATAGCCAATGGTTCAATCAGTCATACCTGCGTAATGAAACCCCAATGAAAGCTCTGGACATCAAGGTCAGGTAAGCATTCTTGGTTGGCAGTCCTCTGTGTAGTTTCACATGTTGACATATCATAACAAAGGGAGAGAACATGGAAGCTTCGTGTCTGGGACCCCTCAGATCTCACCCTTTGTGAGTCTTCTTTTGATTGGTTCTGATTTGTACTATTTGGCTATAATAAAACTTTAAAGCAGAAGCATAATGTTTTCCTGAGTTTTGTGAGTTGTTCTAGTGAATTATCAAACCCTGAGGGGGTAAGGAAGGACCCCCAAATTTGTAGCCTGCTGGTTAGAGGTACAACCGGCCTGGGGACTCTGGAACTTGTGACTAGTGTCTAAAGTAAGAACAATGTCCTTAACCTTTAAAGTTAAGCCTAACTCTGCATAATTGGTGTCAGAAGCCATTGCACCAATTAAATGTGTATCTACATATGCTCAGCGTTTTCAACAGTATGAACAGTACTGCATACCCATTTTTTAGACCAGAGTTTTTCAACCTCAGCATTATAGACATTTTGAACTGGGTAGTTCCTTTCTGTGGAGGGCTGTGCTGTGCATTGTAGGGATACTGCTAGATGTTGAATATTTTGAGAACCAATTATTTACATATATGTGCCTAAAAACAGGAGCATGGAAATTCACATGTGTGAAAATGACTAGCAGGAGTCAATAAATGAATACATATATGGAATGACTATACTCTTGTCTCATGTAAGCATATATTTCCCGACAAATTTTCAATTCTTTTGCTACTGTTGTAGCTTTCCTTTTTAATGGGACGACACCTCTGTTATACCTAGAACACAGATTCTGTGGGATCTTGCACAAAGACTATTTATATAATAAATATTCTGTATTGTTCCTGTTTTCCCTAAAGCTATGCAATGAAATATTTCTTCAGGTGTTCCAAAAACCATCTTATGTTCCCATTTCCACAGGCAAAAAAAGGTATTACAAACAACATCATATTTCATACCTTCATACAGTCTCTGATCCAGTTAATAGAGGTTATAATTCTTCTCAATGCCAAATACACCCCCTAATTTTTTTCTATTGTTGGCAAACAGAAGCAGTTTGTACTCAAAGTATATAATCAAAGAAATAAAAACAATTTATATTTCTGTATGCATATTAATTATAATATTGCTTTAATATCAAAATTTATCTTAAGAGCACCCGATGGTTCAAAATTAGTAAATGATTAATATTTTATTTTCTTAATGATTTATTCTGGAGTAATACTAACTAAATGAATAGTTCCTTGTAATCGAGACATGTTAAAAAAAGACAGCCGAACAGCTTGACATAATCTTACAAAACTAAAACTTATTAATTGGAGGGGTGCCTAGTGGCTTAGTCTGTTAAGTGACCGACTCTTGATCCTGGTTCAAGTAACGATCCTATGGTTTGTGAGATTGAGCCCTGGGTCAGGCTCTATGCTGACAGCACAGAGCCTGCTTGGGATTCTCTGTCTTCCTCTCTCTCTCTCTCCTCTCTCTTTCCCTCCCTCTCACTAAAGGTAAATAAATAAACATTAGCAATTAAAACTTATTACTTGGAGAAATTATATGTAAATGGGGAGGAAGGGTATTTAGAGGATTTTTAAGGTGAAGCCAAAGATAGTAGTAGAGCAAAGAGAGAAGAGAGCTAAACAAGTGACTGGATAAGAATGTAAAAGATTAAACGTAGGAAGAAATCTGAACATCTTTATCCAGTGGCAGAAAAATTAACAGAAATGGGTTAACAATTTTGATACTGCTACACATGTACACCCGAACTGAACAACTGAGTAAACTCATAGTGAAATGGTGGAAGCCAGGCTTCTCATTATTGGAGTTGGAGCTAACAGATAAGGAAGAGGAGGGGACTAGAATAATCTATGTGATAATGGATTAAAGTTGAAAATACCATGTTTAACTTAATATAGATACACTGGGTTATATAGAGAAATATTTATAAATTGGCAGAGATGCACACATATATGTTTTGTGACCAGCCACGAGGGCCTAGGTGCAGCTTCACCTCGATTTAACAAGGACACCTAGCATCCAGATCTTGGTTTCTAACACCATTCTCTGATAGAGGGAACTACAGCTTTTTGGAGAAATAGTAGATTCTAGGTCCGGCACAGGAAATATACAAGAAGAGTCTGAAACATCTTGTAGTGCCAAAAAGTAAAAAATGCAAAAGAAATATGGAAGGAAGGAAGGAAGGAAGGAAGGAAGGAAGGAAGGAAGGAGAAGGAGGGAGGGAAGGAAGAGAAAAGAAACCATACAATAATAGGTAAAGGCTAACTGGAAGAGTTCCCCAATGCCGGAACTGGAACAAATGGAGCAAGAAAATAAATTACATTGGATTATAACATATAATGAAATAAATATCCAAGCGTTCATACTATTATGAATTGTGAAATGAATAAGCAAGTCAAGGGGGGAAAAAGTCTCCCATGAATGAGTATTATGAATAATTTGGTAGAGACTCTGCCCTCCAGAAGAGGATGTACATAAATCCTCACTCCTTAAAGTATTGCCCCCTTTACCCTACTCTAGGTACTACCATGTCACATATCCTCACTCACCATTCCTAAAACTTGCCATAGAAACAATGGTATAGAGATAATAAGTGGCATTATGACACTTTTGGTCTTATAAAGCACCTTCATTAGAATAATCACATTTAAACTTTCCAATAGTTCTGTATGCTAGGTAATAGATTTACCTATTAGATTACCAATAGATTGCAGAAGAGTGATTTAAGTTCTTAAAGGTCTCAGAGTATTTGACCTAGCCATGACTCAGAACTAGTTTTCTGACTCTATATCCAGTACTATTTCTACCATACCTCTCAATACCACACCTTAATAAAATCTATCACCAATATGCTTAGGCCACAACATCTGTAAGTACCAACATACAGGGAAAGTTCCAGAAAAACATATTCTTAAGAGTAAGTGAATATATAAATACACACTCACCTACATAAGTAAACTCAAATTAAGTTAGAATCACAGACATATTTGACACATATGATTTTTCTTAAGTGTACATGGCGATCTACAATCATAAATTATATGCAGATATATACATTGTTTTATATACATGTGCATATATACATTTATACACATAGACACACACACACACACACACACACACACACACAACCTTGATGTTCACATAGGATGTCCTTTTGAATGAAATACAAATACATATTTCGCCAGTCTTTTAACTGCCTTAAAAATGTTACATTATTATACTTTAGGTTAAAATATTTTCATGCATTAATCTGTATCTTCAGAATATTACCCTCTCCATTTTATAGACAGAACAGCTTCTTCAGAGAGCTCTTAGCCCATAAATCTATTTGGACTGTGGTCATACATTCACTGAAGTTTTTAGCCCAGTGTTCTCTACACATATACGGAAAACAAAGAATAAATAATTGTAAAATAGTATGTATAGAATATGTGACTAGTCGGAAAGGCAAACATAAAAATGAGTAGTTCTAAAAAGTCTGGGTGCCTATAAATATTTACCTTATTGCAACCAATTTTCCACTAGAATAACCATAGATCTTAAAAGTGCAGTATCATTGGTAAAATTAGCTTGAACTAAAGTTTACCAACCTTATCATACCCTAAGTTAGTAAAGAAACAAAAACTGATTTGTTTTTCTTATTTAGTGCCTGAACCAAAATAAATAAGTAAATAAAAGGGCAACTCAATGTCAGATGTATCAATTTATAAATAGATACTTTACAAAGTGCTGCAATATAGCTTGTAAGCAAAATAACTGACAGCAAAAAGGTCACATTTCTATTCAACATTAACTATGAATGCATTATTACTGTGTAAAACTTATTTTGCTAAAAATAGTCCAACTAGGTCTTCAAATTGTGTTGTGTGTTTATTCAGGAAGGTCAAATCACAGTACTTCTGTTTTTCCTTCTTCCTGTGACATCGAACACACTCACCCAGAGCCTTGGTATCAGTGCCTTGATGGCAGTACTGACTCCAGTATCCGACTTGTCTTTGAGAATTTTCTCTTCTTTGTACTGTACCATTTTTTCAGAAAAGAAAATCAACAAGGTAAAAAAAAAATCAGAAGTCTGACAGCCTCTGTTTGTTCAAAAGAGACTGCTGAGAACATAAAAGGCCAGTATCTTTCTCATTGATTGTTTGAACAAAAGCTGGACAGATTCTCAGGGTCCAATTTTCTCCTTCCCCCAAGTCCTTCAATCCTGTGTCAATGCTGTGAAAGCTTCAGGCTCAGAGCCCTCGGTCTCTAAGTCACCCTGTTCCAAGTTGAAGTGGATGGGGTGTGGGAGGCCCTCACAAAAAGAAAATATTGGCTCTCATTCATTTTGCTCTTGCCCCATCTTTAAAACAAAACAATAACTAGATTATAGTAAGCTTATTGGTAAGAAATTTTTAAAAAGCAGACAATGAGAAACCAAAATCAAGAAAAAATGAGAGATTCAAAAACACCCCCCCCCTTTTTTTCCTCTACACCTCCTACAGTCTGTCCCACCCCCAATGATTATGTCGGGATATCAGTGCAATGTCAGTTGGGTCCAGGGCATGCTCAAAAGAAATGCTTATAGATAAAAACTCAAAATAGCTTGAAGCACAATACAGCAAACTGAAAAACCAAATTCCATTCACCCTGGGTTAAAACAAAATTAGCTACAACATGTGCCCACCATGAACGAACAGTAAAATGTCAAATTCAAACTCATACATTTAAATGTTTTCATATGTTTTAATTCTTGACTTAAAAATCAGCCTCCACTCTTACTTGGAAACCTGACAACACAAATTGCAGAAACCCACTCTTCCCTTTGTCAATTGGGCCTTATCATTTTACTGGTGAGAAATTAAGAGCTATCTGAGAGTCACATTCCCAATTGGCATGTTCAATTTATTTTAAATGTTCATGTTATGGCATGATAGCTATAGAAGAATAATGAAAATGAGATATTTGATCTACTTTGAAGGAAGAAAATAAATATGTCTCCCAGGGTTAAGAGCAATAGTGAAGGAAGAGCCCCACAAGTCAGTCAATGATTTACATTTGTGGATGAGAAAGCAACAGTCTCCCAGGCTCTGGTCCTGGAGAAAGGAGCTTCTCTGGTGTTGACTGTTACCACGGGAGAAAGATTAAAACTCATGGAGGGCTTTTTGGCCAGCACCCCCATCTTCCAGTAATTTGCCAAAATTACCAGCACAAAGGAAAGAGAAGAGGTACCTGCTATATGTTCTTTAGGCCTTTTTAGAAAATATGGATTTGTTGCGTTGGCCACATACATGCAAATCTACAAGAAATGTGATATTGTAGACATCAAGGGAATGGGCACTGTTCAAAAAGGAATGCCCCACAAATGTTATCATGGCAAAACTGGAAGTGTCTACAATGTTACCCAGCATGCTGTTGGCATTTTTGTAAATAAACAAGTTAAGGGCAAGATTCTTGCCAAGAGAATTAATGCATGTATTGAGCCTATTAAGCACTCATAGAGCCAAGATAGCTTCCTGAAGCATGTGAAGGAAAATGATCAGGAGGAAAAGAGGAAAGCCAACGAGAAAGGTACTTGGGTTCAAATGAAGAGCCAGCCTACTCCACCCAGAGAAGCACACTTCGTGAGAACCAATGGAAAGGAGCCTGAGCTGCTGGAACCCATTCCCTATGAATTCATGGCATGGTAAATGTGGGAAAAAAAAAGTAATAAAAGACCTCAAGCCTATTAAAATTAAAATAAAATAAATTTAAAAACTCATGGAGGGAGGTCCCAAAGGTACCTTCTTCTACACGTCTGCATACCACCAAATGGAAAGAGATGAGGAACAGTAGAGGTAAGGCTCAGACCTGCAGGGTGCATGACCTAAGAGAACCTCAGAATTAATAACTCTTTCCTCAAAAGACACACATAGCCTCATAGTGGAATGCTTAGTTGCTGGCTGAATACAACAGAAAGGTCCCTAGTTCCCTCACTCTGCACCAAACTAGCTCTTAGAAACTCAAAGCAATTGGGGTGCCTGGGTCGCTCAGTTGGTTAACCGCCCAACGTGGGCTCAGGTCATGATCTCGCAGTTTGTGAGTTCAAGCCTTGCATCTGGCTCTGTGCAGACAGCTCAGAGCCTGGAGCCTGCTTCAGATTCTGTGTCTCCCCTCTCTCTGCCCCTCCCATGCTCATGCTCTGTCTCTCTCTCTGTCTCTCAATAATAAATAAACGTTAAAAATTTAAAAAAAGAAAGAAAGAAAGGAAGGAAGGAAGGAAGGAAGGAAGGAAGGAAGGAAGGAAGGAAGGAAGAAAGAAAGAAAGAAAGAAAGAAAGAAAGAAAGAAACTCAGAGCAAGTACCAAGGAGCTTCCTGAATCATTTTCTGGGTGAAGTTTGGACTAATGTTTCAAATCAAGCGAATGACTTTATTATCTACCCTATACATACAGTATGATGCTTGGAAATAGCAGGTGAATGCCACATGTCGCCTGTCAGTAGCACTGAAAATGCCCAAGAGAATGAAAAAGAGCCGGCTCAAAAGGGTTAAAATACCATCGCTCTCGGGGATGATTCAATGCGCTGAACTCTCTCTGTCCTTGAGCTCTTTTGCACACAATCTTTCTGAGCCTTCTGTCTCTGTGCATAACCTAAACACAAATTGCAATTTTCTTCTGGTAAGTAATTCCTAAATCAGCTCCTGCTAGGATGCATGTGTCTGACAGGCCCCTGGTCAATTCCAGGTGGCGGTAGGTGGCAGGAGTGGCACAAGCAACACTCACGCTGGTGGTGAATATTTATTGATTCTTTGTTCTGGTTTTTTTTTTTTTTCAAATGTACTCGGTACTTTATATTCACTGTAGTTCTAACAACCATATATATACATAACACATATACACATACAAACACATGCATACCTACAGGTCTGCAATTTGATTCCATTATTACTTGATGACGGACATTTTCTAAGATCATACACAGAGACAACTTATTTTAAAAAGGGAGGGGAAGCACTACCTACTATTTATATTACATCTTTTAAGTATTACCCCACAGATCTCCTCTTGAGATTTCAAGCAATGCTACACTGAACATATGCATATGAATCATTGTATTTTTCCAGGAATATATTCCTAACTGTTGATAAACTCTGCAAAAATGTTGCAGCAACCCAGATTCTCATCAACAGTACAAAAAAGATCTCATTTTTAAAATCCACATTCTTGGCACTGTTGCCCCTTAACTTTTAAAAATTTCGCCAAACCAAGTTATACCATTTGATTTTAATTTACATTTATTTCATTATTAGTGATGCTGAATATTTTTCATGTGTCTTGAGCATTTGTTATTCTGTAATCTTCTAAACTCCCTAGAAATATCCTGTATCTACCTTTCTATTTTTGTTTAGCTTAATATATGTTATTTCACTTTGTATTTTTATTATACATCTTTGTTATTTTCTATTTGCTTGTCCTGCTCCTTACTATACCAAGATTTCTTTGTTGCCTATTTTTGTTTGCTTCAAGTATTTATTTCCAATCACCAATGTCCTCTGAAATAGAACAAAAGAGAAGAAATGACAGGGAAAGACCTTTAAACTACTAGCAACCCCATTACATTGGCTAACGTTGCAGTTGTTTAGGAAAGAAACAGATGAACAACCTCTTTGTATGGCTGGTTCATTTTTTTTAAAGCATACTTAAAACAATACAGATGAAGCATGAAGCTTTCTTTTTTTTAGCAGCCAGCAAAATTGCTAATTTGCTTTCAAATTGCATTTTGAACTTTCTTTGGATTTATATTAAAAGAAAAAAGTGCATGTCAACAGACCAGAATTAAAAAGGTGACAAACTGTGAAGAATTAAAAGTTTTAATTTAACAGATGAGCAATTGCAAATAACAAAATCTCAGAGAAACACAATTTTAATGAAAGGTGACATGCTGGAGATTCTTTTTTTGTTTTGTTCCTTTCCATCAGGTAACAACAAATTAGTTTAGGAAGCCATACTGGATTGCTGTGATTGTGCTAACAGCCCTTGCTGTTAGCTTTGTTTTTTGTTGGTTTTCTGAAACCACATATGACACTTCTTCTGTACTAAGTAGATATTTTCTTCACTCAGATGTAACACAAGTTGTTCAAGTTCAGACTAGTGCTTATGTGTTATTGTTATCAGATGCTATTCTTCTTTTGGTTCCCACTTCTGAAAATCTTATTTTCCTCAGGGTTCAGAACTAGAGAGGGCTGTATAGGCATACAGTGAGGGAAGAGAAAGCTATTTTACGGTACCAGAGCAACATGTTTTTTGACTCATCAAAAAGAACCTGTCTTGCCCTGCAAAGAAAACATTAATTTAAATTGGGAGGGGGGGATTAAATGTGTTTAAAGAATGGAGAAAAATTGAATGTGATTAAGGAAATTTGTGGAATATCAGAGCGTGCAAGCATGTTCTCTTTTAGTTTATTAGGGCTTCTAACAAAAGTTTGTTGATTAGAGAAATATGCATCCACATGTTTCTTGCACATTTATAAAGCAAAAATAGCAAAATGTGCATAATTTTAACAAAATTTGGATGCACAGCTCCCATTTAATGTTGGTGAATGTGTACCTGTGAGTCTTCACTTTCCTATCCCAGCTAACTGATTCTGAATATTTGATTATGCTCTCCCAGTTTCCTTTTTAAAATTTTTTTAATGTTTATTTATTTTTGAGAGAGAGACAGAACATGAGTGGGGGAGAGACAGACAGAGAGACAGAGAGAGAGAGAGAGAGAGAGAGAGAGAGAGAGAGAGAGAATCCGAAACAGGCTCCATGCTCTGAACTGTCAGCACAGAGCCCAACATGGGGCTTGAACTCAGGAACAGCAAGATCATGACCTGAGCTGGCTGGATGCTCAACGGACTGGACCACCCAGGCACCCCTCCTTTTTTTTTTCTATTGAAAGTTTTGGTATTGTTTAAGAGGTAACAGAAATTAATACAATGAGAAAATAAATCTCTGAAGAGTATCTTTCTTTTTCTTTATTCATTTAAATGAAATTACAACTTAAGAATTTCTTTATTTTGTTTCATCATACATTTGATACTTCTAGATTTAAATATGTATTTCTGGTTGACCCTGCAGAAGATTCTAATTATCATTTCACAAACATAATGATATTCTAAGCATATATAAACATTGTACCTAATTATATATATATATATATATATATATATATGTATATACATATATATATATATGTGTGTGTGTGTGTGTGTGTGTGTTAGCTAGCACAGTAGTTCTCAACGGAGGGCAATTTTGTCTCCCAGGAGATTTCTGTCAATTTCTGGAGGCACTTTGGAGTGTCACACTGGGGACTTCTCCTGGCCAATAGAATTCTAATGGGTAGAGATCAGGAATGCCACAAGGATCCTACTCTCCACCGGGCAGCACCCCACCACAAAGCATTAGGCAGCCTAGAATGTCAGTGCTGAGGCTGGGAGGTGCTGCTCTAAACCATCCACTTTCATCTTACCGAACATGAACATTTAGCCCAGATTGTCACTTCCCTAAATGAAGCACATAACTACACTTATCTAAACTTGAATCTGTTTTCCTTTTCTAGAAGTGGTGTCATTGTACAGCCGTGCCATAGACAGACAGGAGACTGGTGGGGGTGGGGGGGGAGGCTGTGGAACAACAGAGATGAGTTTAGTTTCCTTTAGATTAATATCACGAACATTATAGAGACAATGAGTTCGAAAAACTTTCCTAGGCTTTGAAGTAACATAGAAAATAAATTTTCAAAAAACAAAAACACAAGTTAACAACTATCAATAAATACTTCAAGTATATAAGTCATTTCAGAAATAATAAACATCATCGGTATCGATGGAAAGATAGGGCTTACTAAAAAAAGTTTGCCAATCAGTTAAATTAAATTATTGAGGCAGTTTTATCTGTCCAATACCAAGTGTTTGAGGAGATTTGAAATTTGTAAGATAGAAAACACAACTAAAATAGATTGTCTTGATATATTTCTGATCAGTGAAAGCTAAAATCTTTGCAACATCCTATATTAAAATAGCAGTGGAGAAACCAGAAGAACTTCCTTTCCTCCTCCCCCAAATACTTTATAAAGACTTTCTTTTTTAGAGCAGGTTCAGTTTCAAACTTAGCATTAATGAGGAGGTTAGAGATTTCCCATTTACCCATACCCCCAGACACATGAATGCTTCATTATCATCATCCCCCACAGAATAGTATATTTGTTACAACTGATCAACTTATACTGACACATCATAACCACCCACCACTCCCTCAATTTGTGGGCTATATCCATTGCATAAATGTTTACAAACTAAGCAAGTGTTTTCTGAACTCTTTTTTTTAACATCACTTGACAAAGAGCAACTCACACACACCACTACCACCGTCTTTTTTACTCTTTTCCCTACAGCAATAAAATCCTTAGGTACGTAATTTTACCTTTCATTTTACCAGAGATTATAATTTTACAAATATTTTACCATGAGATATATCTTCTCAGTCTCTGGTGACAGTTTCTTTTCCATCTTCCATTTGACCCTTAAACCAATGATATATGTTTCAAGGTTTGCTGTTGTTGGTTTAGTTGTGTGTGTGTGTGTATGTGTGTGTGTGTGTGTGTGTGTGTGTGTGTGTTTTAATAGCAATACCTTCCTTCTAGTACCAACTTTTGTATCAGGCAGAACAGACTAGATGAGACAATTATAACAACCCCCAAATCTCAGTGGCATTAAACAGAAATGTTTATTTCTTCTTCATGCTACACATAATCTTGGGTCAACAAAGTGATTTGTTCCATATCATCCTCCCTCAAGGACCCAGACTTATTTGAAAACTCCATTATCTGGATCACCATTGTTTACCATAGCAGGGGACATCAACATGAACAATTGAGCACTTTCTCATAAATGCTTCATCCCAGAAGTGACATGTGTCACTTCTATTCATATTTACTAGGTCAAATAAACTCACAAGACCACATCTAACAAACAGAGACAGAGAAATGGAATCCTATTATATTCCCAGAAGGAGAAGGTGTGGAAATATCAACAAATACATCTAATGACTATCATAGTCTCACTGATCCACACTAAATGTGAGCAAGTGGATGAAGAAAGATTCTTAAGGACAGATGACATCTGGAATAGCTCAAGAATTATACCACCTTAGTTCCAACTTTCCCATGCTTTATATAGAATATTTATACAATCAGAAAACCCTACTTGTAGAAACTTCCTTCACCAACCCAACAATACACCAAATGTTTACTGGGTCCTATTTTTATGGAGAAAATAAATATAAGAAATAAGAAAATAAGAAATAAGAAAATAAGAAATAAATTATGGTAAAATGAAAGTAGTAACATTTATGACACAGATTCTCATTGCCTCACCCATGGCCACAAATAATTATGTACCATAAATACAATATTTGTATTATATGACAAAATAAACTTATTTTATGAGCTGCATTTTCCAATATAATTCTAAACAATTCATTCATATCTGCATGGAGAAAGTCCAATTTTACTGGGAGTTTCATTAATGGGAGATGTGTTACAATTTATTCCTCTACACCAAGTTAATATTTTTAATCAAGCAAAATCACTGCCCATAGAGTCAAAGTGATGCCCATAGAGTCATACCATTATATGAACTATTGTATTGCCTACCACTGTAAATATTTCTGCTTTAGTTAAAATTCAAGTTGTTTATAGATAATACCAAACTAGAAATTTATTTTCAGATGATATTGCTTTATCAATCATAACCTAACTGGTTCCAAAAAGCATGCAAGAACTTGCACTTACTGGTCTTCCCTTCATTTTTAGAAAAGGTATGAAGTACTAACTAAAAATAATTTTGAACATTTAAAAGGTAAGGAAAATAGTCTTTGCATGGTTCTAAGGCTAAGGATGACAACCGATATCATCATTTCATTCAACCACCATTACCCCAAGGAAGATGAAAGCACCTACGTGCCTCCCTCACCCAAATGTCCTGACCCCCTCCCCCCCCATTCAACAACTCTCTCCTGAGCACTCTGTGTGCAAAAATCCTATTATGTCCTGGAGATATAGGAGTTAATTTTCAATTACGATAGACATTTTTTAAGAATCATATCATGTGTTTATAATCACAAATTAACCAAAGTACTCTGAGAAGAAAAATAACTTGATGAGAAGTAAGATCATCATTGATGTGAGAAATGAAGCAAAAGCTTCTCTAAGAAAATCACATTTAAAATGAAATCTTTACTTGGGCGAAATGTAGGGGAAAGAGTATTCCAGGCAAAGGAAGGACCATTTGCAAAGATCCTATTGATTATTTTGCCAGTGAGGAGAGGGAAGGTTATTAGTAGGAGAAGGTTAATAATTAGGAACTAAGTCATCTAGGCCTTTATAGACTGAGGTCAGAGTATTTTTACGTTTCACTCTAGGTCAGAATTGCTTTAAAGATATTACACAGAGAATAAAATAATCAGATATTTTTTGTAAATGATTAGAATATAATGGGAATAATGGGCTGTGAGAAAGGAGAGAAATGTAAGTGGTACTTAGGAGGTGCTCAGAGATATCTTTGAAAGAAAAGAAGGTGTCAAGAACTAAGAAGATAGCAATAGAAACAACTATACAGATTTGAAGGGGGCTTAATAGGTACACTTGAAAGTTCTTGCAACTTGGATGTGAAGGGCAAGACAGGATGTTGCCATTTGGAAAGCTCAGCTCTGAAACCCAGCTACAAAGCTAGAACTTTACACTTTGCTTCTTCCTGACCATTCTCATTACCCCATGAAGACTTCCATTACCATTTCTCTTTTTCCTATGTGTAATTTCTGGATGTCTGATGTCTCTCCCCACGTGGCATAAAGGAAAGTTATTAGGGGATTTCAAAATGTATATTTCTTCTTATAAAAAACATTTTTTTAATTGAGAGAGAAAGAGAGACAGAGAAAGAGAGAGAGAGAGAGAGATCACACAAGCAGGGGAGAGGGCCAGAGAGAGAGATCGTGAATCCCAAGCAAGTTCCGTGCTTAGTGCAGAGCCCAAGTAGAGCTCGATCCCACGACCCAGGATCATGACCTGAGCTGAAATCAAGAGACATGAACCTAGGATCATGACCTGACCTGAAATCAAGAGACAGATATTCAATCAAGTGAGCCATCCAGGTGCCACTTGAAATGTTCATTTCTAAGAATGTACCAATACATGGGTCTGAACAGCTGTAACTATAAGTCATGTGAGTATCTGTGTATGTCTGTTTCCCATTATTTCATATCTTGTAAGAAATGTTATGCAAAATTATAGATAACTGAATATAAAAATATGTGGTGGAGAAATAGTGTACAAGTGAACTTAACTTTCTTACCATGATGGGTCTTCAGAATCAATGAGACCCACTTTTCATCAGTTTCTAACTCCTGAGACTGATAAACAGTCTGATAAACAGACCTCATGGGACCACATTAGAGGACAGCTGTTAAAGGCAAAGGTGGCTCCCATCATAGAGGCAAGCAACAAGTAGTCTTAATAACATTCTTGGCATTATAAGTGAGCTTTTGCAATAAGTATGTGGACTTGTAATGACATTCAAACACAATGAACAAAGACATGTACTTACACTTTGGCTATTACTTTCAAGAAACTCAAGTATCTATTCCCACTCTACTACACCAGGTCTCTCCTTCTGATCTGGAACTGGACTGGCTCTGTGATATTTCCTTTTAGTTGATCATACTTATGTTAATATCAGTCTTTCCCAGGGAGTCACAATTTGGTTTCCTAAAACCCAGGTCCTATTTAATACTGCTTGTTTCTCCTGTCTGTATATTTTGCTGCCAATCAATGTGGGGCAGAATCTGACATGGTGGATATCTGTTTTAATACAGTAACACGCTATGTGTTTTTGATAACTGGTGAAGGAGAAATAGTTCAGCTTCATTGCTTTTCAAAGGCAAGTCATTAAACAAACTAATGAATAGGTATCTGATGGAACCAAGAAAGGATCTATGAAATAGAACATCTATCCGATTTTCTCTTAGTTATTGATGATGTAAAGCCATCTATAATGTTCCTTCCTGTCAGGTAAGAAGAAGAAAAAGATATAATAAGAACATTCATTTCCATATTTATTACAATGTAATAATTTAGAGGTAGTTACACTCTCTTATGAGACCACTAGAGAGCTATTGAACTTTAAAAATTAGCAGCCTGCTATAATAAATATTCAATTTCAATGTAAATGATTCCTCCATAGCCTGCTGTTTTAGAAATTTAAGAAGTCCAAAAGCCATGACACAAGAAATAGTGTTAAAAGGTGATATAAAGGAATCATCAGCCACTGAAGTGATAGGACATCCATGGGGACTGAGTTCTAGTAACATTAATAGAATTGATCAATCTGATGTACTGTTTGGTGCAAAAATGAGTCAATACAAAAAACAGCATCATTAATATTAATTAAATATTGTGAATTTTAATTTTTGAATTTAAGACTTAATATTTTAGAATACTAAAATAATGTAAGTCATGGATTAATAATTCCTATTAGGATTTACATGAAGAACCTAATATGTAGGAAATCATGATCTTAAATTTCTTCAGGTAGGGGCAAATGTTTTGTATGTGTGTTTTCAACTATATATTTGTACATTTTAGTAATCTAGATCCATCATACACTATGGATTCTTACAAAACTAAAGTGCATTGTAATACATGATATTAAATAAGCAAAATCTTTGGTCATATTACTTCAAATGAGTAGAGGTTTTGTATGAATAATTGGAATTATTTTTAAAGAAAAGGATGTTTGTATTACATTATATGTTTACACATTTGAAAGATATCTGATCTCAGGGTAAGTGTTATATGCACACACACACACACACACACACACACACATACAATGTGTTGAGAAAACTTCTAGGAAATATGGCTGACTAAGTTGATACAGAAAAACACTCAATCTAAAACACAAATAAATATTATTATGTTTTTAATAGCTAACCTCAAAAGGAGGAATATGATATCCCTGGTTAATGAAGAAACAATTCAAAGCCAGAGTGGTGAACAGCAACTCATGGCTAGTGGCTTATGAGGGTCTTAGAATAAGACATTAGGGAAAGGAATAAGCAAAGGAGAAGTTAGTGCCCATGATGGGACAGAAAAAATTACTCCATAAGCTTGTGTGAGAAAACAAAACAAGGATAGCATTTGTGTGGCTCTGTGGGTAGAAAAGTCACTCTTAGAAATCAAAACTACAGTATTCCTCCATGCATAAATGGGGTCCTCATTTATAGTACCAATGCTTTACACGTAACACAAGCTGATAAATGAGGAATCTCTTTCTCTCTCTCTCTCTCTCTCTCTCTCTCTCTCTCTCTGTATGTGTGTGTGAGAGAGAGAGAAAGAGAGAGAACGTGTGGGTGTAAATTTATATAAATTATATTATAATTTATACGTATTTGTATGTATACACACACAAACAACTTTTAACAAATTAATGGATAGATATTACACATCAACAATTATCATCATGAAAAGAAAGCCATGTAGATATTTTGTGTCTCCAAAGGGAAGAACATATTACCGCCCATGAAGTGGACTTGACAAAAAAAAAAAAAAAAAATTCCTGAATCTTTCAGTCCACTAGATCCAACTGCCAACAGAGTAAGTACAGAGACTAGAACATATTAATCATGTTCATATTAATCATTTATTTAATCAATTAAGGATAATCAGCAAAGTCTAACCATAGAAAACACTGAAGGTCATATAACCTAAATAACTAAAAAATATAAGACATCTATAAGATAATTGGAATTTTATCATTGACTAGATATTTGAATTAATAAATTATTATTAAGGTCTTATAATGGTATTGTGATTATTTTTAAAAACATTCTTCAGGGTGCCTGGGTGGCTCAGTCGGTTGAGCGTCTGACTTCAACTCAGGTCACAATCTCGTGGTCCGTGAGTTCGAGCCCCGCGTCGGGCTCTGGGCTGATGGCTCAGAGCCTGGAGCCTGCTTCCGATTCTGTGTCTCCCTCTCTCTCTGCCCCTCCCCCGTTCATGCTCTGTCTCTCTCTGTCTCAAAAATAAATAAACGTTAAAAAAAATTAAAAAAAAATAAAAACATTCTTCATTTTTAAGAAGTAAATATTAAAATATTTATTAATAAATTAAGATGTATGGAAATTTTTTTTAAATCCTACAGAAGAGGGGGAAATGAGCAGAAGTATATATGAGAAAATATTGGCCATGAGATTACAATTATTGAAGCTGTGTGACAGATACATGGAAGTACATTATATTCTTCAGTCTATTTTTGTATATGTTTGAAATAGTTCATAATATAAAGGTCAAGAAGGAAATAAAATTATATGCTGGGAGTGGTTAAACTGATTTGCATTTGGACTATATTACAATAAAAATAAACAGTGACTCTAAAGACATTATAATATAATCCATTCAAAAAATAAAGGAATAAAATATGTTGAGTATTTTTTAAATGAAATTGATAATTTAACCTCTTTACAGGCAGAAATTACATCCTACACACCTTACATATAATAGTCACCGAAAAATTCATCCTAATAATTTGATTTTGTTTTGCCATATCAGAATAGGAAACAGACTTAAATGATATACGAGTGAGACATAATCCAAGACAAATCCAAGATGTATGTTCCACTTAATGATTTAGAAACATAGGCATACTGATAAAGATGGGTATTCATAGAGTCAGAAAAATGTAATGTCTATGTAATAATAAATTTTAAATATTTTCCACTCAGTCTTTAAGAAAAATCTCTTAATGTAATTTTCAGAATTGTTACACGATCTATAACTTTGAAAAAAAATTAATTAAGGAAACTACAGTGAGCGAGAGGAAGCTCACTGCTAGCCTTCACTGAGAATTCTTAGGCTGCTTATAAGCCAAGTTTCAATCTCTTGTGGCATCATTCATAAACCACTAACCAAAATAACTACAAATGAGTGAAATATAATGAAAACATGAGCAATGAGCCCAGTGCATTTGTAAAAAAGTAAATCATGTCAAGAAAACTTAATTACTTTCTCAATTGAAATACATAATTCATGGATGAAGCGAACATAGTAAATGTGATAGATTTATATTTCATAGAGTTGATGTAGTGACTCAGAATTATGATTTGAAAAATAGATTTAATTGTCTTACATGAGCTGGCATTTCTTATTGAAAATGGAAACACCAATTAAATCTGTTGATAGAATGGATA
Organism: Acinonyx jubatus; assembly: GCF_027475565.1. Classification (NCBI taxonomy): domain Eukaryota; kingdom Metazoa; phylum Chordata; class Mammalia; order Carnivora; family Felidae; genus Acinonyx; species Acinonyx jubatus. The sequence continues at coordinate 178,406,592 of NC_069381.1, forward strand.
AGGTCTACAAATTAGTAATCAAACCGACTCATAAATCCTTCTGTGAACTTTTAGTAAAAGGTGACATACTGAGTTCTGCCACACCTCCCAATTTCTCCAAAGACAGAAAATGAGACCAAGTAATCAAGGAATGGGTACCTTCCAGATGAAAGAGTAAAGTCAAGCTAGGTAGGTCACCTGTAGCCTTGCTTCGTTTTTCACTGACTCTTTTCCATCATGTAATTTGGAAATACTCTCTTACCTTTACCTTTCTTGTAACATACAAAGGAAGAACAAAATCAATGCCATTAAATATTGGTTGCTAAATGTGTTAACATTTCAGAATTTTTGGTGATATTCATATTTAAAAAAATAGTAAAGAAATAAAAAGCATCTAAATTAGAAACAAAAAGGTAAAGCTATCTCTGTACATTGTCATGTATGTAGAAAATCCTAAGGAATACACACATATATACATACGCACAAATAAGAACTATGAAATGATTTAGCAAGATTATAGGATACAAGATCAACATATAAAAATCAGATGTATATCTATACACTAGTAATAAACAATCTAAAAATGAAATTAATTCAGAAGCACCTGGGTGGCTCAGTCACTTAAGCATCTGACTCTTGGTTTTGACTCAGGTCATGATCTCACAGTTTGTGAGATCAAGCTCCACATCGGGCTCTGTGCTGTTAGCACAGAGCCTGCTTAGGATTCTCTCTCCCTCTCTCTCTCTGCCCCCTCACTCACTCTCTCTCTTTTAAAATAAAGAAATAAATTTTAAAAAAGTGATTTATGAAATTAAATCAAAAATTCCATTTACAATACTATGAAAACAAATAAATTAGCTAGAAACAAACTTAACAAAAAGTACAAGATTTATACACTGGAATCTGTAAGGCATTGTTGAAATTTAAAAAAAAACATAGAAACAATGAAGAGACACCCCATGTTCATGAATTAGAAGGATTAATATTGTTAAGATGGCAGTCCTACGGATTCAACTGTGATAATCAGAATTGGCACTTTTGCAGAAATTAACATGCTGCTCCTAACATTCATATGGAAATGCAAGGGACCCAGAAGAGCCAAACTAATCTTAAAGAGTAAATTGTGATGACTTCCTTAATTTCAAAACTTACAATAAAACTATAATAATCAAGACTGTGGTGTTGGCAAAAAGATAAACACAGACCAAAGGAATGGAGCTGAGAGTCTAGAACTAAATCTTTACATTTATTTTTGAAAAGAGTCTCAAGACAATTCAATGAGAGAAGAACAGTTTTTTCAACAAATGATGTCTGGACGACTGAGTATCTGTATGTAAATCCAAGCGAGGGCTTACTAAGAGTACATTTGCAGACATTCATGAGGGAAGATAATCTTTGGACCAAAAGTTTACTAGAAGTCCTTTATATCTTACTCACTAGTAAGTTAAGAGTGGATGTGCAGACATTGATGTATTCCTCTATACATTTTGATGGGCTCACAATGTGGCACTTTCCAATCTGGCTTTCTATGACATCTATGGCTGCCAGATCAGTAGCCCACTTCTAGGGCTATTTTCATTATTGTCCCTATTGTGAGTTAACATACATTTTATGTTTGTTCATTCTGCCTTGGAAATAGGAAGAGCAAGTAGGTCACAGATTTACATATTCATTTATTCATTCACTCATTTATCGACTCCTTCATTCATCCCTTGGTCAGTAAACACTACTGCATACATTTTCAATACTCTGCAGTACAGTTTAAGAATAATAAATGCCCTAAGACTATAAGCATATAAGTTCTATGAAATCAGGGATTTTTATCTTTGTCTTTTTGTAGCGTCCCCATCCCTAGAAGAGCACCTAAGGAGGGACTCGTTGAATATTTGTTAAATGAATAAATACAGCCAATATACTCTGAGGACTAATAGGTAAGGCTCCATTCTAAGGGCTTTTATCTTTTTAAATCTCACAGCAACTCTTTGATAAAGGTTCCATTATAATCCCCACTTCATACATGAGGAAACTGCAGTACAGAGAATTTAAGTGCTTTGGACAGTATCACGCAGCCGGCAAGTCTAGGTTGTAACCAAGATAATCTGGCTCACAGGCATTCAGAGATGATGTAGACTACTTAAGTGTTCACAACATAGTTGGTTATGTAAAGTATAGCATTATACGGCCAGAGGACATAAAATCAGATGAAAATGAAGTCAGTTACTATTTCAAAAGTGCTGCATGCACATATAAAATCTGTTGTAAAATGAAGGAGAAAAAGGGTGATTGGCCACAAAAAGTATGATAATCAGTAAATTAATTAGCCCTATGATGCCTATGAATTCTGTTCGTTTGCTTTATTAAAGCCTGGATATTTACTTAGGTAAAATTTTCTTTTTCTCTACTTAGAAAAAAAGTCCTTCTCTTGGTGAGCCAAGGAATTAAGATGCCTCTTATACTTATCTTTTAAAAAGTACCCTGTTTTTTTCACAGTAATCCACTCATACAAGGTAACAGATCTAGCAAAAAAAAAAAAAAGTACTTCAAATATGTCAATGCTTCATCAGCTTAAAAAATACAAATTGTTGGGGCGCCTGGGTGGCTCAGTCGGTTAAGTGTCCGACTTCGGCTCAGGTCATGATCTCGTGGTTCACGGGTTCGAGCCCCTCATCGGGCTCTGTGCTGCAGCTCGGAGCCTAGAGCCTGCTTCCGATTCTGTGTCTCCCTCTCTCTCTGACCCTCCCCATTCATGTTCTGTCTCTCTCTGTCTCAAAAATAAATAAACGTTAAAATTTTTTTAAAAAAATACAAATTGTTGTCATTAGAGTTTAAAACGTGTTAATATTTACATTTAAAGGATTTAAATGTTTATTTTAAATATCTTGTTTTAAAAATGGAATTGAAACCTGCTGAGAAATGTTAGAGACTCCCTTGATTTCTATCTATCTATATCTATACCTATATCTGTCATCTATATCTATCTATTAATAGATAGATAGATAGATAGATAACCTTATAAGCACATACAATGCTTTCATAAGTACCGATTTGGGTGACTCCATTTTGATTACTATAGATTCATAAAATCACAGGCTAGAAAGGACCTTGAGAGGTCATTTACATCTCCACTCTCAGGCAGCACCCTACTTAACTGTCCCTGACAAATGTGCATCCATCCCATTTTTAAAGCCACGATGCAAAGGAAGTTCATATAAATTAATCACACACATAGCCCTAGAGAATAGAGAGCTCAGAATGGCACTCCTGATTTAACCAATCAGGTTATTATTGATTGCATCAGCACTTCCATGGTTCCAACTGCTTTTTGCTTGTAAATCAGTAGCATCTTAAGGACTCAAAATTCTCATGTACTTCTGAGGATGTAAGAAATCACTCGTCACTAGCATTTTTACTAACCAGACCAAATGAGAAGCCAAAGCAACTGCACCATTAGGGAAGGCAAACTGGCAGTAAGTAAACTAGAATCCCTAATTCCAAATGATACCTTCAAGTAGAAATCAGTAAAAGTCAAGATAAATATGGATATATATAAAATGCATGCCACTAAATGGATGCAAATACTGATAAAGATTTTCCCTACTTTAACTTTATATGATCTTTCCCTGTGGCCTTGCTTCTATTGCACACATCATTCATTAGATTATGAAAACCATTAATGTCAAGAAGCAGAACAAAATGAATTCACTGAGGAGCCGCTATTAGCATATCAAGCAGCTATTTCTCACTAAATATTCCTGACAGCTCTCATTACATATGATGGATGAGCTTTATAAGTAGTAGTAGTTTCTGAGGAAAATAAAATCTTTAAGCGTACTACCACATGCAGCTGAATAACTAGCAATCATCTTTCAACAGTTTATATTTTTCCCTTTTTAATGGGAAAGTGTTATAAAATTCACAGGTAGGTTAAATGCCCGAGTCAAAATTCATTTAGAAACTGCAAGTCTAATTTATGACCTGAATATTATAAGTGCTTTTAGTTAAGATACATTGGAGCCAGTCATCCAAACACTCTACAAACAGAGGAAATGATAATAAACTGAGAAAAGCAGTTGGAAATCAGAATTTTGGAAGCCACTAGTAATGGAGGGACTTAAAACAAGCAAAGAAACTTAGGATATTGGCTAAGGATACTACTCCTTACATTTTCAGTGGAGCTTTAAGAAAACACTGCAACCTTTATCATAATAGGAGTGTGAGATAATAATAATAATTACAACAATATTGCTTGCCTTCCTGCTCAAGTAAGAAGGAGGCATTGTAAGTCCCAAGGGCATAACAACGTAGGCCTGAAGCATCGCACTCTCTAAATCACATTTCACAAATTGCAGCACAGATTGAATCCAGCCTGTAGAAGTGTTCTGTTTGGTCTACACAGTGTATTTTTAAAAATCAAATTTTCAGCATTTAAAAAATCAAGGGATTACAGATAAATGTCGACATTTCTGTTTACGTTTTAAAATCTGGCAGCAATTGGTAGGAGCAGCAGCATTAATTCCCCCTTTTGCCACGAACTCCTCCTCTTTCTAGTCGTGCTGGGTAGACAGAAAGAGGGCCTGTTGTCTTTCACCATTAGAATTATTATTAGTATTATTGATTTACTGATGACAGAGAGATGGTTCTCTATGAAGTGTGGTAAAACAAACAGCAGAATGAGACGGATACCTGCCACTGACGTAGGTTACTTTGCCTGGTTCCCATGTTAAATTTATGAAAGGATTTGATTTCATCTTTTAATATTTTAATTTCTTATTAACAATAAGAAACAAATGAATGTTCTAGAGCAATATGAAGCTGATTTTCACCTTAATATTGTATATATACCACACTATGTATATTCACTTCAGTTGTGTTATAGGGATTGCAAAAAATTACTAGCATGGAAAACTTGTAGGCTACATAGAAAGAAAACAAAATATTTCAGTTAATCATATATACATTCTCAAACATTTGGTGGTTAGTCATCACATAAAACAAAGAAGCCAACACACCTGTATCTCTGAAAGCCTTCTTAAAACCATGGAATTGCCCCTAAATCTCTTGCTTGTCTAACTTGAGAATCACCAAATTATTCATAAAAAGGCTTATTTTTTCAACCAAAGAAGGTTCGGTATTGGTTAATTATCATTTTTATAATTGCAAGATGATATTGCTTGGAAAGGAATGTCTGGAGATGCGTCTTTCCCCAAAAAAATTTTTTTTAATTTTTTTTTCAACATTTATTTATTTTTGGGACAGAGAGAGACAGAGCATGAACGGGGGAGGGGCAGAGAGAGAGGGAGACACAGAATCGGAAACAGGCTCCAGGCTCTGAGCCATCAGCCCAGAGCCTGGCGCGGGGCTCGAACTCACGGACCGCGAGATGGTGACCTGGCTGAAGTCGGACGCTTAACCGACTGCGCCACCCAGGCGCCCCTAAAATTTTGTCATTAGAATAATCTTTAATTACTTTCAGATAAACTGTATTTTTTAAAAGCTAGTAGATATTAATTTATCAACACAGAACTATCTTCATTCTTAACTAAAGTAAACTTACGCCCAAAAATAAAACTGGCCAATAAAATACAATCTTGTTTTTTATTTTCTTGTCCTATTTTATTTTCCTTTTGGGGGAAATGTATTTCTAGTGCCTTAACCGAAATAGGAGCTCCAAAAAACATCACTTAAGCCTTTCATAGTCAGCATCAGTGTCTTGTATAATGTAATGCCATCATTTGCACATAAAAATTTCAAATCTTCTTTCGTCTTGTTGCTAAAAACAGTTTAGTGACAAAAATTCAGGTTTGATCTTAGAGAGAAAAAGTACACCTTGGTGATAAAAATACCAAACTGCACATAAAGAACCCTCACCATGAACAAGATTTTTCTTAGTTCCAGATTTACTGAGAGAGTGCAGAACAATGGAGTTTAACAAGAAAAATGGATTTTTTTTCAACCAACAATGTTTTCTCACCCCGGCCCAAATACTACCACTGCTGGCAGGAGACAGCGACAACACTTCCAACTATTTTTTTAGTGCTTCACTGCAACAGGAGATATACAGTCACTTCATTTTAATAAATGTTCAGTGAGTATGAATTTTCATTGTATGAACTTGTTATGCAAGAAACGCTCATTATATATATAAATCTGAGTTCTTGCCTAGCCCAGCTAGTGAAAAATTTAATAAGGGAGATGTAGGCTGAGTACAAAAAATAGGAAAGGGCTCCTTATCTTCAGTTACCAGGTTTACCATCCTCATCTTCCATCCATATGTGAAATCCAACAGTCCTTGATTCAATGCCACTTTACAAGTCTAGATTTCATTACAGATCCTGAAATACCTGATGCCCAGGGTCCAGCCTCCCTGACTGCTAGTGAGTGTTACTTCTAAGATACATGAATGTTACTCAGTCTTCCTCTGTTCAGAAGGGCAGTGATTCCACAGAATATGGAATGGTGATCCTAGAATGCCTTAATTATGGACAACAGACATATCTTTTCAGATAAAAATATTTAAAAAGGGGAGTCCCAGGTCCCATTGGAGATATTTCTCCTGAAAATCTCCAGAAAAAAATATTATTTTTCTTTAAAAAATGAGTTATAGAATTCAGTTCCTCAATGATCCCTCTCTGTACCCATTACACTGAATTCTTTGGCTTACACAAAATGGAGGGAAGAAGTCGTCTGTAAGCAAATCATAATCAACTCTCTGCATCCACCATCTTATGGTTTACAGGCAGAAAGAAATAAGGCACGGATATAACAGTAAGAAACGCATGCTTTATTTCACAGATTCAGCTGCAATAATTAACTTGAATAAAGGAAAAAAGTTATACTAAAAAAGTTGCAAACATGCTCTTAGAAAACAGAAGGAACAAATAACACCATCTTGGGGACACATGAGACCATACAGAATTATAAATAACAACCAGGAAACTGTGCTCCCCTTTTTCTCTCCCGTCATTTCCCCAGGGATGTTCCCCATAGAATGGGGTAGCTTTGCATCAGGCCCTTTAAAAGTGGGAGGGAATTAAATGTAGACTTAAGAGAAATATTTGATAAAGATGGTCATTTCATAGACAGTCTTATTATTGTACACAAATAAACAACTCATTATTTGAACACTACTTTCTTTATTACACAACATTTCTTACCATAAATCTTAAATTTATTTATTCTCATATAGATGACGATGCTAGATAGACAGAAACATATTTAAAATGAGATTCTGGAACTCTATTCAAATGCACATAGTTCTGAGAAAGAGGTGTTAAAAATCTCTTTTGAAATATTAACAATTCTTATATCTGGGTCATAGAATTGTAAACATATTTTATTTTTTGACTTTTTGTTTTGAAATTATGATTCACAAGAAATTGCAAAAATAGTAGAGTCCCTGTGCCCCTTCTCCCCACTTTCTCCAATGAAACACATTACATAACCATAGTATATTTTTAAAGCCAGGAGATTAACAATGACATAAACTATTAATTAAACTCCAGATGTTACAATGTACAGAAATTGGTTGCATTTTTATACACCAATAATGAAGCAACAGAAAGAGAAATCAAGAAACTGATCCCATTTACAATTGCACCAACAACCATAAAACACCTAGGAATCAACCTAACCAAAGATGTAAAAGATGTAAACCTTATGAAGGGAATTGAAGAAGATACAAAGAAATGGAAAAACATTTCATGCTCATGGGTTTGAAGAATAAATATTATTAAAATGTCAATACTACCCAAAGCAATCTACACATTCAATACAATCCCAATCAAAATTGAACTGGCATTCTTCTCAAAGCTAGAACAAACAATCCTAACATTTGTATGGAACCACAAAAGACCCCGAATGGCCAAAGTAATATTGAAGATGAAAACCAAAGTGGGAGGCATCACAATCCCAGACTTTAGCTTCTACTACAAAGATGTAATCATCAAGAGAGTATGGTAATGGCACAAAAACAGACACATAGACCAAAGGAATAGAATCAAGACTCCAGAATTGGACCCACAAATGTACGGCCAACTAAATTTTGACAAAGCAGCAAAGAGTATCCAATGGAAAAAAGACAGTCTCTTTAGCAAATGGTGCTGGGAGAACTGGACAGCAACACGCAGAAGAATGAAACTAGATCACTTTCCTATACCATACACAAAAATAAACTCAAAATGGATGAAAGACCTGAATATGAGACAGGAAATCATCAAAACCCTAGAAGTGAAAGCAGGCAAAAACCTCCTTGACCTAGCCGCAGCAATTTCTTGCTCGACACATCTCCAAGAGCAAGGGAATTCAACGCAAAAATGTACTATTGGGACCTCATCAAGATAAAAAGCTTCTGCACGCCAAAGGAAACAATCAAAAAACTAAAAGGCAACTGATGGAATGGGAAAGGATTTGCAAATGACATACTGATAAAGGGTTAGTGTCCAATATCTATAAAGGACTTACCAAACTCAACACCTAAAAAACAAATAATCCAGTGAAGAAATGGGAAGAAGACATGAATAGACACTTTTCCAAAGAAGACATCCAGATGGCTAACAGACATATGAAAAGATGCTCAACATCACTCATCATCAAGGAAATACAAATCAAAACCACACTGAGATACCACCTCACACAGGTCAGAGTGGCTAAGACGAGAGAGAGAGAGAGAGAGAGAGAGAGAGAGAGAGAGAGAGAGACAGGAAACAAGAGATGTTGGCAAGGATGTGGATAAACAGGAACCTTCTCACACTGTTGGTGGGAATGCAAACTGGTGCAGCTGCTCTGGAAAAGTGTGGAGGTTCCTCAAAATATTAAAAATAGAACTACCCTACAACCCAGCAATAGCACTACTAGGAATTTATCCAAGGGATATAGGAGTGCTGATGCATTGGGGCACATGCACCCCAATGTTTATAGCAGCACTTTCAACAATAGCCAAATTATGGAAAGAGCCTAAATGTCCATCAACTGATGAATGGATAAAGAACATGTGGTTCATATATACAATGGAATACTACTTGGCAATGAGAAAGAATGAAATCATGCCATAGAACTGGAAGGTATTATGTTGAGTGAAGTAAGTCAGTCAGAGAAGGACAAATATCATGTTTTCACACATATGTGGATCTTGAGAAACTTAACAGAAGACCATGGGAGAAGGGAAGGGGAAAAAATACAAACAGGGATGGAGAGGGAGGAGGCAAACCATAAAAGATTCTTAAATGCAGAGTACAAACTGAAGGGTGGATGGGGGTTGGGAGAGAGGGGAAAGTGGATGATAGGCATTGAGGAGGGCACCTTTAGGGAGGAGCACTGGGTGATGTATGTAAGTGATGAACCACGGGAATATACCCCAAAAACCAAAAGCACACTTTACACACTGTATGTTAGACAATTTGAGAATAAATTATATTAAATAAAAAATAAAAATAAACTGCAGATGTTATTTGGATTTTACCAGTTTTACATGCTTACAATTTGTAGGTAATTTTGACTTTCTTAAATTTTCTGGCTTTTACGGCTTTTTCTAAAGTGCTCATATAGATCACTCATATGTGGAATTTAAGAAACAAAACAAATGAACAAAGGAGAGACGTTGGTGATGCCAGATGGGTGGTGGGTGGGGGGATGAGTGAAATAGGTACAGGGAATTAAGAGTACATTTTATTGTGATGAACAGTGAGTAATGTATAGAATTGCTGAATCACTATATTATACACCTGAAATTAACATAACATGGTATGTTAATAATACTAGGATTTAAAATAATAATAATAATAATAATAATAATAATAATGTGGTCAGAAGGATATGAAAGAAGATAAATAGATAAAATATAAATAAATAAATAATCATCATTTGCCTATTTCCTTTACAGATGTGTCTTAACTGGGTTTTCCAAAGTTATGGCATATATCAAGAATTATCAGGTTTTAGAAACAATCATCTCCATTTCAATCACTTTTATATTTCCTTCCATATCACTAAGAAAATTAACAATAATTTCAGGGTTTCTAGACTGTTAACCATTCCATGGAAACACTGCACTGCACTATAAAGCATTTTCCCTGAGCTAATATCTAAGCAGTTAGGGTTGATGTTATCATTTGTGCATCCAAAGCTGAAATATCCACATGGTTTCGATGTTTTGGTCAAATCTAATTATATTCTTTCAAGGAAACGGTGTCTTACATAAATAAACTGAGCCAGCATTATTTTACTATTTGACATTTTGAAGACTTGCCTTTGACTTTTGCTGTGATTTTCTTTTTCCACTTTTTTTTTAAAGAGACTTTCTCATGAAATGAAATGCTTCATTATTCATTCAACAAGTGTTGAATGAATGACATGTGGACAGAAGAAGAGTTAAAAACATGATTGAGGTGTTATTCCTGCTGTCAGGACATAAAATGTGCACATAGATTGCGGTAGTGGAGGATACAAAGTATTAAGAGGCAGAAGAGAAATTTAGATAGAGTTCAGAGGAGGGAGAGTTGCTTCCAGCTAGGGAAGAGTAAACCCAGTGGGAGGCTGTGTCACATTAATGGGTAAAGCACAAGCTCTTACTCTGTATATACACACTCTGTTTCTTATTTGTTTTACTGAAACTTAGCTTTCTCTCTGGGCCTCATTTTTTTCTAATCTGTTAAATGGGAGTATTATTAGTATTTACCACTAAAGGTTGCTGTGTGCATGAAAGAAAATATTGCAGGTGAAACACTCAGAAAGTATCTGGCACATGCATTTTATCTAACTCAACAGTGTTCACTAAGCATAGCACTGACTAAGGAAAAAGGGACATTGAGTCTGTCAGGATAGAATTGGGGGAAAATCTGGGCAAGCCCTACACGTCTATTATATTGACCAAATCTTATGTAAAACTTTTCACTCCCCTTTTCCAATAAGTACAACACATAAACAAGAAATTAAATGAAGATTTACTTTGTATAATTAAATCTGTCGTCTTCTCTTTTTTCTTGCTTTTTAAAAATTTTTCTATAAAAATTTCAGGGGTGTCTGGGTGGTTCAGTTGGTTGAGCATCTGACTCTTGATTTTGGCCCAGGCTGTGATCCCAGGGTTGTAGGTTGAGCCCTGAGTCATGTCCCTCTGTTAGAGTGGAGCCTGCTTAAGATTCTCTTTCTCTCTCCTTCTCTCTCCCTCTGCCCCACTCTCCTGCTCACGCACATGCAGTCTGTCTAAAAAAATTAAAAATAAAAAAATATATATATACACACACACACACACAATTATATAATTTTATATATCAATTATATATATATCATATTTATATAACCATAAAAATAGTTATATATATACATATATGTATACACACACATATATATAACTATTTTTATGGTTACATAAAGTATAATTATTTTATGGTCACAATATTCATCTCTCCTGGGTGTTTTTCATTGCAATTATATTTATAGGAACTGTTGTTGGTTGTACCAAGGAGATAAGGGTATGAGGAGATAAAGATTCCAGGGGCCTTTTTAATTTATCTGATTCTGATGATTCTAAAGAATTGCTATTTGTCATTTTTCCACCCTCCCTCACATTGTTATAGACACGCATATGTCCACACCCTTGGTGGGATCACAGGTCACCATGTTGCAAACGTAGCCACGCTATCTTCTGCTCCACTATGTGAGTCTGCCTGAGCAGCCATCCACTGGACATTAGGAACTGGACTGTCCTGGACTGAGTGAACAAGTATGATTCTCACTAATACAACCACATATTCTGCTTTTTCTTTGAGAACTCAAATGGTACTATTGAGTGGAAGGAAAAAGAATTGGTCACGAGAATACAGCCCAGAGATAAATAAATGTTGCTGGGCCCATGGGAACAACTTCAATTCAAGTGTGTTTCATCCTCATTCAGCTCCTTAAATCTCTGACCCCAGAATCCTGTCCTGCAAAGTCACTTCAAAAAAGTTATTTTCATAAAGTTTTCAGAAAGCAATTAAAAAATGATATCATTGAGGCTGTGGGTTTAGGGTGAGACAAGAGTTTCTATAAATGTTGCCTGAAACAAAAGTTAAAATAAAAACAAAAACAAACAAAAAGGCCCTAATCATTTGCTAGAAGATTCAGGTTTTTCCTTGCCTTAATGAAGTTAAAAGACAACTTAATGGCCTCTCTCCACCTGAGCAATTTCAAATTTCCTCAAAACTCTTTAACAATTTTAGAAGCACATGTTTCAGAATCTATTGCAAGTTTATTGAGCAATTTGATAATAAAAAAGAAACGAGGAAAATAAATCAATGGGAAGATTTTAGCCCAAAAACATTATCTCAACAGCATTATATCTGCAATATAACCACTCATATGTGGTAGCTTGTTAGCAGTTGCAGTCATAAATCTTCGCATCCAGAATATTCAAAGGAGATGATATATTGCTGGTAGCTATCTATACACAAAAATATATGATCTTTTAATCTATGAACTGGAATCACTCCTTGGAACTGATGACTAAAAAGCGTCCTCTGTAGACTAGTCACTTATACATAACTTTCACATGCCTTAAGTAATAAGTCTCTCTTTATCTGAGAGACTCTTACAGCACTGACTGTATTCACCCAGCTTCCTGATACCAAACCCTACAGTCACCCTCTTCCCTGTTCTCGAAGCCAACCCTGAGCCCTGATAAGAGAAATAAACAATATAAAGCCCCAGATCCCAATAGCCACCTCCATGATGCTTCCTATACCTTGAAGTCTTTCAACTTCAAGAAGCTGCCCCAGACCTGCTAATTGAGCTCCTGTCTTACCTTGGGTGTCCAGGTCCTTTCTTTGTCTTCTGGACTTTTCCAATTTGTATAAGTCAACTTTAGTTTTAATTTCTTATCCCTCATGCAATTTCTCTAATTTGTGTGGTTGCCATCTATAGAAATAGTGTGGAGAAAGGCACGCATAACTTTTAGCATCAGACATACCTAGGTCAGAATCCAGCTGATAGTGGCCATTTGAATTGCAGCAAATTTCTAAATCTCCCCGAGCCTTATTTTCTCATAAAGCTGATGTTGTGATTAAATTCACCAATATAATATATTTTTATGCACTCAACCCAGTACTAAAAAGTGCCATGGGATACCAAAAAGATACTAGTTCCCTCTCTCCACCTCCTTCTGATGACAGCATCGTCTCTCAGAGAGCTGGATGGCTAGGCCACCATTACATATGGATAAGGATCCCCAGTACTGAGTGAACAATTTCCTCTTTCCCCTGTCAAAGATAAACGTAGGAAGACACTACGTCAAATAGTGAGGGCAGATTTTAATTAGTAATATACTACCGCAATAGGGAAAAGTTTCCAGTGTGAACTGAACACAACTTGATTTGTACAGAGGTGATTAAAGCCATTTAAAGAGAGAAGGAGGAAACAGGGCGGGGGAATGGGGGCTCAGTAGAGTCGGAGAGGGGAAAAATTACAAACAGTAGAATGGAGGGGATGATGGGCCATATGAAAGCCACCTGGGTTTGTTAACTAGTACTCATAGAAGTTAGGTTCTTAGAATCCAGGGAGACTGAGAGAGGGGCCCTATCTTTAAGTATAAGCTGGAACAAATAGTAAATTCTTTTGGCAGCCCTGAGTTTTCTCAAGCAGGCTCCTTAAGGAGAGCTTGGGTTATCCTCTGAATGAATACAGCCTATTAGAAACTATAAGTGTTTCATTCAAGTCTTTAAAGGTCAAGGTTGAGGGCTAATGGAGAAAGGGCTCAGAGGAGCCTGGTTAGACTTCACTAAAAGAAAGAATTCTTGTCATTCGCAACCCTCTTCTGCCTCCCATCTGTTGAAATACACTTCTTCAGCCTGGTTCTCACCCCTATCTTGCCATTTCTAACTTGGAAAAACCCAGGGAATGTTGAAATCTCTGAACAGTGTTTCCTCATTAGCCTATGCCTCTTCACTCTGGCAGTTGACTTAGTTTTTTTAAAACCTCTCCCACGCCATCAGGTATCTCTGTCCTGAAGCCTAAGTTCCTGCTTCCCTGTGTCACTACAAATGTTGAGCCAGACCCTTAAATCACGAGACAGGGAAAATGCTCAAGTCTGCTTGTGACAGCCAAGTGTGTCGACCAGTGACTCTCTAGCAATTAGTACAAGTATAAATTATGTTCCAATATATTATATACTTTTAAATTCTCAGTGAATTATATGTTTCTATCTTAAGTTCTGGCCTAAATGTTTTCTTGCCACAAACACGTCATAATGTTTAAAATCTAATATTCCAAAAAGCGAATAGACTTAAAAATATACACAGATAGGGGCACCTGGGTGGCTCAGTTGGTTGAGTGACTGACTTCGGCTTAGGTCATGATCTCCCGGTCTGTGGGTTTGAGCCCCGCGTCGGGCTCTGTGCTAGCAGCTCAGAGCCTGGAGCCTGCTTCGGATTCTGTGTCTCCCTCTCTCTCTGTGCCTCCCTTGCTTGCTCTCTGTTTCTCTCTCAAATTAATAAACATTAAAAAAATTTTAAATATATATATACAGATATAGATGTAGATATCTCAGGTATAGATATAATAGCAACTCCTGGAATTAGAATTTGTGTCCTTTATTTTTAGAAAGTGTGCACAAACCACATAGTGTATTCAGTAATAATTTTCCCCATTTTGAAATATCAGCCTAAATTGGAGTTTCAACATATATATATGTATATATACACATACATATATATATACACATACATATATACACATACATATATATATACATATACAATATATATACATATATATACATATATATATATATATACACACACACACAAATGGCATATACATGAGTCAATGAATATACAATATATTTTCTAATGTTTTTGAGGTCAAAGAATGTGCTACACAACCAAAGATTGCTCAAAATTTCTCTTCGGTTTTAGTTAAATCTGATCATATCTGATTTCACTTGGATCTTATTTAAAGACTTCTCTGCAGCTCATCCCTGTAGGGCAGACTCATAACCAGCTCCTCGGGTAACTGTGTAAGCCCCAACCTCATATAGGGTGCCATTATAATGCTTTTTAGCTCCATAGCAACTCTCTCCTGTGAACCTAAGATACCAGATAACTATCATTTACTAAGCTATTAAAATAAAGGCTTTTCAGCTTCCTCAGGTGCAGAATTGGAAAGAAGCCTAGAAGCCTGGAAGGCTTACCTATCTGGCTAAGTCCTGCAATCTATCAATTAAATGCAGAGTGGTTTATGTCACCAGGGCTCAATGGAGTCTCATTTTTCATTCTAGCTTCTTAGTGCTGTATTCTCTATCTTCTGGTTTCTTGCTATTAAGCTTATTTGTTGCTGGTTTCCTGTTTCTTCCTCTTGAGTAGTCCTATAATTAATGGATGCTATTGTTTCTCAGATTCTCTTGGTTGCCACTTATTCATTTTTACTGTGTACACTAAAGATAAGAAAGTTTTTAAAATGTCATTAAGTTGCTACAACTCTATGCTACTGCAGACAGCTATAAGCAGGTTACAAAGTATAATCATACCAGGTAGAATTATTACAGTAACTAAAGGTAAAAAGCAAATGTCTTATTAATTAATTAACTTTGTAGGCTTCATATATATAGAAAAATGTTCATGAATTTTAAAGATTCAAATAAAACCCACATTTGCACAAATACTATTTAGACAAAGTGTTGCCAAGGATATGAGAGAAAAGAATGCATGGGTCCTATGAATAATAAAATAGCTCCCCAAGTGAGTCTGTCATGGACTTTATTCTTCTCTGCCCCCAGCTTCTTTAAAGAATAAACACACCAAGAAAAGAACAGGTTTTAACTAAGGATGTTTTAAGGCCCAAACTTCTCCATAAAGTCTCATAAATCTATATCACTCTGATGAGTTGCATTAAATCTGACCATAACCGCTGTCTATTGTCTGGACAGCAAAGCATACGCAGCTAGGTAATAATGGGATGGTCTACATAGCAAGAAAAAAAAATGAGTCTACATTTACCATCAAATTAATACAGTAAACATATTTTCATGAAGATTTTTCATAGATACCACTTGTTCTAAATAAATAAACATTGAAAATGATTAGAAACTTCAAAATCAGAAAAAGAGAAGGCATTTTGTCTGTCACTGGCAGGGTTAAATGATATTCATCAATCAAACACAGGAAGCTAGTAAAAGTATTTCTTTTAATTCATTCTTTTTTTTAAATCTTATTACCATGATGATTAAAGTAATATTAAAAGCATTTGAGAAAAATTTCAGGCTCTTTTGCAAAGGAATGCTTTTTTTCTGGATAGAACTTCAGAGTAAGTCCTGTCAGACTATCTCTAAACAAAGGGATGATAAAAGGTGTTAGCTGCAGAAGAACCTAAGTCTAAAAGTGCTACCGGCAGAGAATTTATTTCTCCTATTTGGCTTCCTTTTTTCCTAATAACTTAGACTAATCGCACATTATAATTCTGACAAATATAGTTGGTTAAATATAATAAAAAAAAAAACCTGAGACCTCAATTAAAGATCTTTGTACCAATCATGTAAAGAGATTACACACTAGGAAATAGAACACTTTTGCAATATTTCACTGGTTTTTTTGAAAGGAAAAGACATCAACATATGTGCAAACAGTGCAAACAATGCAGAGGTAGGAGTGATTTGAGGGAACAGTATGGTTCTATACTCAAGAAACTTACATTTGAAGTTTATTTTAACATCTGACTTACCCCACAATTATTGTCACTGTACATCTATCACCTGTTTAAGTTACAAAACACAAAAGGGAAAAACATCTTCCCTCATAGAGATGCTGAAAAGGATCTATGTAAAAGAAAATATACAAAAACTCAAATTATCTCCCTTGCAAATACAAAAGTAAACAAGCAAACTACTGTTATTAGTGGTAACAGGGTACCTAGAGTTAGTAAAACTGCAAAGTTTGAGGACGCAGCCACCCCAAGACTTACTTTACTTCTTACGCCAATAGCAAAATTTGGTTCCCCAAACACCCACAGTTTGATAATTCACTCAGGAGACTCACATAACTCATCGAAAGCTATTACACTAATGGCTGCAGTTTATTACAGGGAAAGGATATAGATTGAAATTAGCCAAGGGAAGAAGTACATAGAGTGAAGTCCAGGACATTTCTAAATACAGTTCCCAGTGTCCTCTCTTCATGGAATCAATACACATTACTCTCTCAACATCAATGTATGAAAAAACACATAGAGTGTTGTCAACAGGAAAGTGCACCTGAGTTAGTGTCTAGGGTTTTACTGGGGCTTCATTATGGAGGCATGATTGATTGATAGATTGATTGCCCACATGGTTGAACTAAGTCTCCAGATGGACTGATACCGCATGACCCAAAATTCCTTCCTGAAGTCACATTGTTGGTCTACTTGGTATGGTCAACCCCCACTTTAAGACTGTTGGGTGTGTAGGGGCATCTGGGTGGCTCAGTCGGTTAAGGGTCTGACTCTAAATGTTGGCTCAGGTCATGATGTCGCAGTTTGTGAGTTCCAGCCCCACACTGGGCTCCACACTGGCAGTGTGGAGTCTACTTGGGATCTCTCTCTCTCTCTGCCCTGACCCAGCTCACTCTCTCTCTCTCAAGTAAATAAATAAGCTTTAAAAAAAATTGTTGGGTTGGCCACTGCTTCCTTCCCCCAAGATCTGGAATGGTTAGCCCCATTTTGTTTATGGTGGTAAACAAAACCACTTCTATCATATTTAACATAGTTTACCTCCTAGAAGCCAAGGGCAAAGACCAGACTTCTCTTTAGGGAAGGTCAAATTCTTTACTACACAAAGAAACTATCTCTTGGCCTTTGTCCAAGGCTCTCTTTCACAATCTCCAACCCCACTCCAGGCATCTATAGTATAGCACTGATAAGCCAGACAAAGTAATAATATCTTTTTTAAAATATACATAATATTTAGTGTAGCCAGTGTAGGAGAGGGATAGTTTAAGAAATAACTGATTCACCCTATAAAGCCACTCCTTGATTTATCATTATTTGTATCTATGATAAACATGACTATCTAACATAGAAACTAGCTGACAATTAGATAAATCCTGTTCTTTCTCATTCCAGTCATTTTTCATCAATATTACATCCTGGGGAGACTTTAACCCAAACTACCAACACATTTGAACATCAAAATCAGTATGATAACCTTATTAGCAATTTCAGTGTTATAAACCTACCATAGTATGGCAGTAGATAGAACATAAAAAATCAAAATCCAAACACTGACACATTACTAGAGTCTTGCTCAGTGATTAACAATTAGTCCAGCCAATTATTATATGAAGAAAATATATGTCCCAGAGTCACTCAGGTTTCACTTTATCTTGTCAGGCTCCAAAAGCAGCAGCAGACATAGCAATATATATATATATATATATATATATATATATATATATATATATATATATATATATTTCACCCTTTCAGGCAACTGGAATAATTGAGCTAAAAGATGATATCATCTCTTGCTCTGAGCCTTTCTCATTAATGTAATATTGGACTTCTGTCATTGCATAATCCATCTATTTATTCTTTTATCTTCAACTACTATTCCTCCTTTCCATTTATCATTTAAGTCTACACAAACTTTCCCACCTTTATGATATGAGGAAAGAATAGTGAAACAAAGACAAAGTCTTTCCTTATAGTCAAGGAAAGTGAAAAGACTTTGTCTTTCTTTCACTACAAGGAGGGTGACTAAAGGAGAGACTATCTAAAGAGGAAGTATAGAGAAAAGAAGCAATATGCAAATGTGTTCACTCCCTACTTCCCACTATCAACTTCCAAAGTAGCTATTTGAGATAGAAGGCAGAATTTGGTAGAAGCTCCAATGGATATTTGGAATATCTAAAATCATGGCTTCGCCAAACACCTGAAAGATCATAGGCTTCTTGGAGTAGACCAAGGTCACATACAAGATGTCGTTCATGGGAAGGAAGAAGGGTCACAAAAATTGAAGGAAGTGCCAAAAGGCAGCTTCAGAAACCCCCCAAGAGTGTATGAAGTATGAAATAGATTCCCATATTATTTTGCTTTTCCCCTATTACTAATGAAATTGGCCATTTTTTCAATGTTTATTGGCTAGTGGTGTTGTCTTTGTGAATTTCCTATTTATAACCTTTGTCCACTTTTAATTATGCTGTTCATCTTCTTTTAATTGATTTTTAATACTGCTTTATATAATCTCCATGTCAATTTTGCATATATTACAACCATTTTGCCCAATTTGTTTTATATCCATGAAGTATATTTCTGGTATATTTTGTTATTAAAAGTTTTAATTTTAATGTGACTAATCTTATAATGTATTTCATATATGATTTCTTCTGTGTATTTTTCTTCAGAAATTCGTCTCTACCTAAAATTAATTAAAGTATTTGTTCATGTTTTCTTTTTTTAAATTTTTTTGTAATGTTTATTTATTTTTGAGGGAGAGAGAGAGAGAGAGAGAGAGAGAGAGAGACAGTGACTGAGTAGGGAAGGGGCAGAGGAGAGGGAGACACAGAATTCAAGCAGGCTCCAGGCTCTGAGCTGTCAGCACAGCTTGAACACATACACACGGAACTTGAACACACAAACCATGAGATTGTGACCTGAGCTGAAGTCTGGCACTTAACCAACCGAGCCACCCAGGCACCCCTGTTCATGTTTTCTAAAATTTGTTATTATTTTTCATATTAATATCCTTAATATGAAAGGTTTTTTGTAGCTTTTTGCTGTATTTCTTAGAGAAAGATTTAAATTTATTTTACCATGTGGAAAGCTAATTGCCCTAATACCATATAACAAATAATTCACCCTTTACCCACTGATTTATAATGCCTCATCCATCATATGAATACTCTCCTTTTTTGCTGTTAAAATCATCATATGATTCATCTTGTTTTTATTTGTTAATATTGAATAACATTAATATAACTTCATGGATATTGCACAATGTTTGCTTTCTTGATATAAATGTTATTTAGATATGATCTACAAATGTAAGTTTTTTATGCGTGTAAGTAATTGTTGTAAGTATGTATGTAAGTAAGTAATGTGTGTAACTGCTGCATTCAATTGGATACTATTTATTCAGAATTTTGTATCTAGATTCCTGAATAAGATTGGTCTATAAGATTCTTTGTTTTGAACTATCCTTATTCTTTCTTGTTTTCATATAAAAAAAGTTATTCTGGCATCTGAAAATACTAACCCAAAGTTTTTTTAAAAAAAGAAAGACAAAAACCTTGGATGTTTTCATGTATTTCAGAATTAAATGCTTGAAAAGAATTCCTCTTTAGCCTATATCTATTTCATTAAGTATATGTTACTCCCTCACCCCCATAATCTAAGCTATGATTAATAATAAGCAAAATAAGAGGTTAATATTGTTATTAATGTAATAGAATATAAAATGCAATATTTACTTCACATTATTTGGCATAATTAAATGACACCATCTTAAAAAATATATAGTGTAAGTTTTTGTAGTCATACCAACAAATTTATAGTATTATATTTTCTCTATTCATATATCAACACAAATGTTTTAAACAAATCTATGCCTAAAATGATTATCAATGCCTCCAAATGATTTACCTACATTACAAAACTATTTTGAAAAAAAAACATTAGCATGCATATTTCCCATTTGATCAAAATAAGTTACAAAGAGCAGGAAATTGACCTAATTATTTCTAAGGTGTTTAAAATAGTCTAAACCAGTGTACAAGTTTTCCTCATCTATAGAGACACAAAGGGAAATATCCACATAGTAACTAGAGAAAATGTTTGATGTAAACAAATGTTGATAATAGAAATGTCTTAAGAGAAGAAATATCTTACACTTCTAAAATATATATCACCAAATATTTTTTCAGTAGCAAAGATGCTTCTTAACAAAACCTATAACCAGAAGTGTGAGATATGCAAAGGGGTACAGCTTATATAGTATGAGGTATAGTGTAGAGGTATTGAGTTGGGGTGAATTGATTTATTATTAGGTCTCAGCTCTGACTCATTGTGTCTACGTGGCTTTAGCATATGACTTAACTTAAGTCCTATCCTACAAGGTCTTTTAGGGGACAGATAGCAAGACTTGTTCTGGATCATTCCCTCTGCTTATTTGTTATCACACTATTAAAAGTTTATTATGTCATAGTATTAGAGAAAGTAGAATGAAGAGAAGACCTTTATACTTCATACAGTCCAAATGTGATACACAAGAAGGATGCATCTAAATGATAACTGAAAGCTATTCATATAGATTATGTTCAAAGACTCCTTTAGAGGACTTCACAGTCTCCTAAAGAGCTCCATTTGCGTGAAAGATAAAAGACCAGTAGAGAAAAGGACACCACTGGTCCAATGTTATCTAAAGTGTGGCATTTCATTCCGGGAAGGAGTGATTCAATTAGTTGACCACCCTATATATTTTCTACAACATTTGGCAATTTTAGAAAATGTCAAAGGTCTGAAAAAACTCTGAATCACTATGATCTTCAAACATTGCACTGGAAAGGCAGCTGTGATTGTTATGGCATCTAACACAGGACTCTGAAAACCAGCACTTTGCTCAGTTCTTCCACATTGATTATTGGGTATCCCTGTCAACACTAATACAACCTAATGAGTTTAATTAGTTAAAGTGGGAAAGAAGACATAGCTGGGTAAACCACAAGAAAATTAGTGCATGAAGGCCTTTATTCATTGCTGTTCACCAATCATGTTGAGGCTTTTGTACTAAACCAGAAAGAATATGAAGACTGAGCCCTTTGAAGTGTATGTAACAACAGAATGAGCAACAATGTATGATGTAATAAAATCTAGGGGCGCCTGGGTGGCTCAGTCGGTTAAGCAGCCGACTTCAGCTCAGGTCATGATCTCGCGGTCTGTGAGCTCGAGCCCTGCGTCGGGCTCTGTTCTGACAGCTCAGAGCCTGGAGCCTGTTTCAGATTCTGTGTCTCCCTCTCTCTGACCCTCCCCCGTTCATGCTCTGTCTCTCTCTGTCTCAAAAATAAATAAATGTTAAAAAATAAATAAATAAATAAATAAATAACTAAATAAATAAAATCTAAGCAATACATTTCATATCACCAAAGTAGAAAATAAGTCAATTTCACAGCGTGACCAAATCCATCCAACTAACTGAACTGGCTTTTAAGATATAAGGAATGCAAAGGTGGCCATTTGACCCAAGATATTATGCCCAGTTACTGCGTATCATTTTAATATCATAGCATAGTCTTTGAAATTTTTTTAATGTTTATTTATTTTTGAGACAGAGAGAGACAGAGTGTGAGTGGGGGAGGGACAGAGAGAGGGAGACAGAATCCGAAGCAGGCTTCAGGCTCTGAGCTGTCAGCACAGAGCCCAATGTGGAGTTCAAACTCACGAACCACAAGATCATGACCTGAGCCTAGGTCAGACACTGAGCCACCCAGAATAGTCTTTGAATATCCATTTGTCACTAGAGAATACAAAGAAGTACAACCCTTTTACTTTTACAAACCCTTTTACAAACCCTACAGCATTGAAGTTTACAATAAAATGCAATTTAGAATTGCTAGGTAAGCATTATAAATAAGAAGTGTTGTAGAAGCTCAAGGACATATAAAGAAAGATTTTTCTAACGATAGATAAAAAACAATGAGTAGGCTTCAGATGATTGTAACATAGTCCAAGAAAAATGTGAGAAAAGGACCAAGGTGGTGTAAAAAAAAAATGTAAAGTGAAATGGATAGCATAAGTTTCTCAGAAAAGACACAGTTGAGAATATCAACTAGGATTGACTAAAAACCAAGTATAAGTGAGGGAGAGAAACACAGACAATATTCCTCTCTTGAGATATTCCACTATGCATAGCTAAGGTCATTATGTGGTGGGTCACTGGGTCAAGGCAACAGGTATGTGTCAGTAGTGTTAGCACATAGGAAAAGCCCTCAAAGGGGTAGGAACCAGAACTACAAGATCAAAGTTTGGACCACAATTCTGCCTGTGTCTCTGATTCCTCTACTGCATCAGTCTGATTGCAGGAAGTCAGCATAGTGAAAACCACTTAGAAACTCCCATTTCTATGTTTGAAATGTGTAGTGACAGCTTCTTGACAGATTATACGACACTTTCGCAGACCACATCTGTGGACCAAAAGCTCTAGCCAGATGCATTACAGAGAGAGGCATTCAATCTGAAGTTTCATTCTGTCTGTGAGTGTCAGCAAATAGCACTGGTCAATAAAAAAAGAAAGATAGTGATGAAAGTAATGAACAACAAAAAAAGTTAAGTAACCTACCTAGATAACTGATGTATTCACTGAGGTTAGGCATACAAAGAGACTCCAGATTCAAACCAAGAAAATAGAAACAAAATGAAAGTTTCGAAGCAAAGATTATGACACACAGAGTTTCTATGCCAAAGTGACGAGTTTTCGTGGCATTTTTGTACAGTACCAATGGCCTCAGACAAGGAGTGGAGTTGAGTCTGGACAATACAAAGCAGGGAGATCATGTTGGCAATTATCAGAAAATTAATTTGAGAAGACAGGCTGCAGCTAGATTTCAGAACACTGCCAGGAAATTCTGCATCAGAATGCAGTACGCATCAAATCATCTCCCTGATGAGTTTCAGGTGCTGGTACCTACCTATAACCCTTACACACAAGGCTGTTCCTCACACTCCTTTGGGATTCTGAACTCAATATTCCCTCTGACTGGAATACTCCTCCCCCATATGGCCATGTGACCCACTCCTGAACCTCCTTCAGGGATTTTTAAAACATCAACTGCTCAGTGAGAGCTTCCCTTCCCTGACAACCCGTTTAGAATTTCAACCTCACCCTCAACTGCCAGCACTGCTTAATTCCCTTCCTTGCCCTATAGCACTGATCACTCTTTTATGTATTAAAGTTTTTGCAGATGTCTTTGTTTATTTTCTGTGCCTCTCACTAATGTATGAGCTTCACATATGCAGAAATTGGTGTGATTTTGTTCCACTATTGAATCAGCAGAATCTAAAAGAACGCTTGTTGATACTAAAAGCATGCGTGGGTATGATTGTATGTGTGCAAATAAGTATTAAGTTCCAAATAGAATTAGTGGCCTGAGCAAAAGAGCAAAGTGATGTCTGAAGGCATCAAAGAAAACCAATAATCCAGCTGATAAGACCATAAGGCACAGAGAGAAATAGTCACATATGATGAGAATTTTATTTAAGTCCATAAAAAGGCCATACGTTTTTATGAAAGATATGTCAAGCCTATGATATAATATTAAAAAGTTGGGATTATGCATCAATTAGAGTAAAGGGTAAGTACTATAACCAGAGATTTAAAACCTGAAAAATAATACAGTGGGCTCAAACAAATCAAACAAGGACTGTATGACTAAAATATTGAAAATGGAAAATGATATACAGTAGCATTATATACCAAAATTCAAGAAGAAACGTCCCTTTGTTTTTTATCCACACAAACATACAGATATAGATACATATATAAAGATAGATACATCTGGATGTAGTTAAAACAAAAGGAACATGAAAGAAGAGAAAATATTGTGTCCTGAAAAATGTAAATAAAATCTACCAGCTCAAAAATAATTCTAAAGTCATAGTCTGTCAACTTATTACAGTATTATGAGTCACCAGGAAATATTAATGCTACTTTGAGACACATCACTTTTAACATAAACTAATTTGATTTCATAGATCTCTTTGAACTTTCTGATCTTTTCTCAAAGAAAAATTTTATTATAACCTGAAAATATAAGTAGGTAGCAGAGAGCCTAATGGGAACATGAGATGAACAAGTTTATGTACAAAAAATGAAGAGTTTGTGTTAGGGTAAAGCACCAGTTAATGAGGATGCCATTAGAAGTCCAAAATGTTAATTTAATGAAAACCTCTAATTATATCCATTTGATTTTCCCATTAACAATATCAACATTTACCAGTTGTTCTCATTAGACATTAAGAGAATATCAAAGAGATTAGAATAAAGGGCATATTTAAACAAATAGAATTAGGGCATGCAAAGACTAGCTGAAATCAAGAATGAAAATTTGCAAGAGTTACAGTAAACTTCTCAGAAGACCGGAAAATTCTGAAAGAAAAATGTAAAAATGTATCCAAATTTGCATCATAATGCCAACCCATGATACATATGCTAGAATAATCTAACCAATGAGTTAGACCTGCATTCTTCACTGTGGATATTTTATCCCAAAATCTATTGAGGGTGTCTACTTTATTATTTATATTGGACATGGGTATAAACCAGATATAAAGCTCCCAAACTATCACCAAAAGACCTTGGTCTTTGGTCCTGGATGTTAAAATTTTAGAATCAAATCTGGGGCGGGGGGGGGGGGGAGCAGTGACTTACATTTCTCTGTTTCTGTTATAAATTTGACCACTACTGTAACCAATCCCAACCTTAATATAAGTCCTATTTTTAAAAAATTGTAATTATTTAAAGATTTTTTTACTAAGAATATTTTCTATTTCTGCACTTGTTTTACTTTTAATGATTATATACATTTTATAAATAGTCCTTATCGGTGAATATTTAAGGGGTGCTGCAATGAATATCCTTGTCTGTTCATCATTTTGCTTAATGTGGTGTATGATATTTTAAATGCTTCATGAAATGCGTACTAGATTTACTAGTGTTCCTCACTGTCCACAGCCCAAAGCGTTTGCTAAAGGAAAAAAAACTTAGATTATTACATGATACAAATTCCCTTTCCCAGCCCAGGGAAATTGAAATATATGAGCTTCTGATTTCAGTTATCAACCTACCAATCTAATGCCTTGCCAATACTTGTGACAACACAAGAACATGGGCTCAGACAATTAGATTTTCTGTTTCAGAAAAAAAACTTTAAATATTTTAATTTTCTCATTAATTCTCCATCTATTCTCATCATCATTTCAAATATCTTTTCTTATTTTCTTAAATATATTAATTATTGCTATTTTAAAGCCCTTGTTTGATTATTTTGGTATCTGGGTCATCTGCAATGGTTTCCATTGTCCATCTGTTTTTATTCATCCCTGGATTTTAAATAGTGTGCTAAATACTGAATATGAAAAAATACTGAGACTCTGATGATGTTATCTCCGTCCAGTGGGGGTTCACCTTTCCTCCAATAGCCAGATAGAATGGAGGTTCATCACCTGCTTTCAACCAGGGAGTGGGCTGAATTGAGGCTCGGTTTGTAGTTCTGGTATGGTCGTCAACCTCCTCTCTATTACACATCCAGGGTATATGCTTTCACAGGGTTTGAACTGAGGAGAGTGGAGCCAGTGTCCATAGGACCTCTCCTCTGAATGCTAATCACCACTGTGAGATGGCAAAATCTCTGCTCTGCTTTTTATTCTGTTAGAGGAATGTTGAACTAAGCCTTTACCTCTCTCTTATTACAGGGAATTCTGGCACTCTAATTCTCAAGATTTCGTCTCTCAAGCCCTATGAGACTATCAAAAGTTCTACCAGTTCCTCTGTTTCTGGGTGATATCAATGATTACTCCAGTCTGAGAACCCAAAGTGCCTTGATGGAGATAAAGGTTGCAGAATATCTTCTCACCATTTTGTGTAGAATCTGCTCTATCAGGATTCTGTCCCCTCAAGACCTAGTTGCTTCAAAGAGTATCCATTATGTTCAAACATTTATTTCTCATCTGGCTTTCCAAGTTTTCCCCAGTGAGAAAACTGGTCTACCACAAACTACTCCATTAGAGCTGGAAGCTGAAATGCTTCTCTCAGGAATGTGTACTAAGAAAAGGCAAACTGAAAGCAAGCAAGCAACAAGAGAATTAAATCAGTAAGCAATGGGTACGAAGGCTGTAAGAATACATAAGAAGAGATTTGAGACAAAAGTAATACAGTAAGTGAAAGTTATAAGAAAAAGAAATAATACAGTAAAATAATGAAATAATATAAATCCTATCGCAGCATCCACTGAATTTAGTTCTCCTTGGAAAGTTAATAAATATTCAACAATAAAGACTTCCGTAATACAAAACCATTGTGAGAAATTAAGTGAAAGAAAACCAAGCAGGATTTTAAACACATAAATCATCAGAACCTTCAACATATTCATATGGATTATTCCTTCCTAGATCTCTTATAAAACATTATCCCAAATGATTTGACCAAGGGAATCCATTCATAACAGAATTACAAAAACTTGGACACATGAGTGATACTGAACAAAATTCAATAGCATTGGAAACACTAACCCTTAATATATATATAAACTAAAATGATATACAGTAAATTGAAAATATAAGTGACCATTAGCAAGAAGCAGGAACTCATCCTGTTGAGGTCCTACAAACACCTTACCTTCAGGCATATAGGCCTATATTACTTTTTCTATTCTTAGATCTCCCTAACAGCTACATACATCTACCTACTGTCCTATAAAAATATCTATAGTAACCACCTCCACCAAAAACAAAACAAAAACATAATTAATAGAAAGTCTAAAATAAAGTACCTCAACCACTGTCTTTTATTTGATAAGTTTCTTTCCATCAAAAATTACCCACTACATTTATGTATTCAATGTATTCCGAGAAGTGCTTTGTTTCAGTGGACAAACCTCATGGGCATTCTTCTGCACTGAAAAGATTAGTTCTACCACCAAGTGGTGATCTCGATTATCATAGATCCTACAAATTCAATTAGCATAAACAATGGGCCAGTACCTATCACTTCCTATAAAAGGAAAAAAAATAATGTATCTGTGTAAAGACTCTCTTTTGACCTGAGAATGTGTCCATTATTTTGCATTCATTTAATACATTAATATTATTGTGAGTTTTTAGGTTAGGCATATGTCAGCTACTCTATGAAAATGAAATTTAAGGTACCTTTTGTGAACAACTAACAATACAGAACTCAAGAACCGAAATATCTCACAAAGCAAAGAAAAATGAGAAAATGAAAATCTATATATTCATGTTCATTTGTGTTCCATTGAAGAAAAACCAAGGTAATTAACTGAATTCTCTTCAGAGCAACTTTTGACATGGCATATTGACCCAATATTCATTTTCCTATTGCAAGCCAATGAAGTGCTATTATCAGGGTTTTTGCAAATGCATAAACTACTTTTACCCTCCATGTATTAAATGAAGATTGAAGGAAAGTGGTGAATTTTAAGAATGTAAACGGAGGAGCAAAGAAAAACACCATTGACAAAGCATTTTAGAATAAATAGTTCAGGCATCATCCAGGTGGCCTGAGTATGTCCATTGTGCCAGCTATGACAGAAAAGATAGTGTACAACTGTGACAAATGAGAAAACACCTGCTACATCAATATGCATTCAAATTTATTGCTTAGATAATGGTGTGGGCAAAGCAAAACCCAGCAACATCTAGATCCAGCATCTGGGTGGCCATTTTTTGACCTCTGCTTTAGACACCGCGATAGTAGTAGTAAGAAGTAGCAAGAAGAAGCAGTGAGAAAAGATAGGTACATGACCTATATATGGATAAGAAGTAGTATCCATTCATTGCTTTCTGTGGGCCAGGACTGTTTCAAATGTTTAACAGATATTATGTTAACATATCTTAACATATCTTAACAGATAATAACAACGTAAGAGGGAGATACTATTAATAGCTTCACTTTACACATGAGGACTCTAGGAAAATTTATGATTGGTCATTTTCATTTACTGAACCTGGGCTTTTCAAAATAACTTATTTATTGAAGGCTTACTCTATATTCTAATTACTCTACTAAGCATTACTTCATTTGCTCCTTGTAACAACCCTTCGGAGTAGGCTGTATTTGAAAAACACTAAGCTCCAAAAGTTTAATTACTAGCCCCAGCAATAAAGTGAGTAGGCTATGAGGGTGATTATCATATTACCATTAGAAATCCAAATTTCTTGGGACGCCTGGGTGGTTCAGTCGGTTAAGCATCCAACTTTGGCTCAGGTCATGATCTCACAGTTGGTGGGTTCAAGCCCTGCGTCAGGCTCTGTGCTGACAGCTCAGAGCCTGGAGCCCGATTAGGATTCTGTGTCTCCCTCTCCCTCTGCCACTCCGCTGCTCGTGTTCTGTCTTTCTCTGTCTCAAAAATGAATAAACATTTAAAAAAATCCAGATTTCTTGGCTCCATTGGGCTTTCTGATGAACACTACTGGAAAACAGTACTCGTTCAGAGTGGACACAAGCCACACAATCATGTGTGGTTTTTATCTGTAACCTTGAAGGGCAGCAAGGAAGCAACCCCACCCTGTGTATGTTTGCACTAAGTGACAAGGATGTTCCAGTGTTAGAGTTGCCCTTCCTAATATAAGTTTTCTTAAGAGTAGACTAGTTAATGTTTCATCAATCATTTGCTCTTTCTAGAAGTAGTCATTTCTTTGAAATGCACACTATTTTAATAGGATATCCTTTCCCATAAAAAATTTACTTCTGGAAACACACTTCTTTCAAAATAAAATTAGACACCCCCAGAAGTGATTAAGTGTAAGAAACACATTTTGTGGGTCTTTATGTAATTAGACGTTTTTAGTCCAATGCAAACTCTATAAATAAATTTCTATTGTCACGACAATGTGAAAATAATACGTGTTTCATTAGACATTTCAAAACTAAGCTTCTGTTTAATTGAAACCTGAAATGTGTTTCTTTCCAAAAATAGTCTGCTAGCCTTCTGTCTAAAAATCCCAGAAGACTTTCTCACTGCATGCCCCTCTGAAGTTAACCTTAACTCTTGTGTCTGACTCAATCTTCACTGTTTATTCTCTCTTTATATCCTTCCTACCTGTGCTGCTTTTCTTCCCCATTCCCACTTTACTTCTGCTCACCTTTCAGCACTTAGACTGACCAAGCCTTATTCAATTTCCAGGCCCTGGGAGGTTTCACCAGTGTCATCTGTGAACCTCTCAAGGCCAGCTGAAGCAAAAGGGTTTATGTGTGAATAGAAATTTCTGACAATTACCCTAAGCAGAGGCCTGGGATTTCTAAGTACCTTAGAGGCATGCAAAAAAAATGAGCCTCACACCACGACAAAGGAAAATCTTTTCAATCTGGAGAGAGCTATGATCAAGTATGATATCTTTAATTCACTTCATGAACCTGTGAGTCTCTATATCATAGGCCTCTAAGACTTGATCAAGAATTAAGATCAAGTTGCCTGAAAGATTTTTTGCAAAAAATTCCAGAAATCCAACACTACAGTTCCATGTGTCTCTGATATCCATGTTTCCCAGAGACTAGTCAAAATACTAGACCCTGCAGACCACCAAGTTCTCACAATCTAGCTTGTTTTTAGGGCTTTCTTCTTTATTGTTTTAACTGTTAACACACAATCCAGAATAAAACTGATTGTAAAAAAATGTATCTAAGTAGCTCCATTTCCTTGCTTTAATTGAAATCCAACTCTTTTCCAGTAAGACTGTCTCTTCCTCCATGTTCAGTCCTCTGGGTAGTAGTTGTTCATTCTCCAATATCCTTGGCTACACTGACCATCCCTAAACTGCCTACTGAATGTTTCAAACTATAGGTTCCTGATATTTGTACAAAACTAAACAATTTTGTTAATTATAATAATAACAAATGTAAGGTGACACCAGTTGGCGATGTGCCTTTTTCTACTCTTTAATTTTGCTGTCTTCTTCTGACTTTATGGTTAGGCTCCCTTATTTGCCCAATACTTGGGTCCCTGGCTCATTAGCTTTGTTTCCTATGTATATCCATGTTTATGACTCACCAAGTAACTTAGCTTCAAATATCTCTGACCTTTTAAACACCAACAAAATTTACTCACACTCCTTGTGAGTATCCCTTTTCTCTGGCCTCTTCCTAGCTTTACTGTGGGATGGAAAGGCTGAAGTACCACACTCAAAGTACAAGTGAACATTTGTGGTGATTACAGCTTTTCTAGATATCTCAGTATGCTGGGGTGAAACACAAATAATTCAATCTAAAACTCCAGTCAAATTAGACATAAATATTTCAAGAGCTGTTTCTCTTGAATGGATCAACTCAAACTCTTAAAATTCAATCTATGAACCCCCAATCAGCATCTTTCCACATCTCTCACACACTAACTCCCCTATTTGTATCCTTCAACTTTATCATGGCTACTTAGGGCTCTGTTTCCTTCTTCTCTATCATTCAGTCTTGAATTATCTTCATTTTATTCCATATCAAGCATACAATCTATGGTATATGATTTCAACCATCTCTTTCATTAGAATCATCTATTAGCCAACTGACATTCACCTTTTTTAAATGGTAAAGATTTGGCTTCAGGTATAACTCCTCTGGAAAGGAAATACTTTCCTGAACCTCCGCTTTAAATGGGTAGAACTTCTCATTTTGGTGTTGCTAGCACTATCAGCAGACTTCTATCCAAACAATTACCATGTTTTATTGTCCTTGTCTGCATAGCTACTTCCCTCGATGAGACTATAAACTCTTTGACAGTAAAGATCATGCTTTATTTCTGCAACACAATGCCTGGCACAGAGATGAGTGCCAAGTATGCGCTTAGTAAGTATCTCCTAGATTAATCAATAAGTTATTCTGAGAAATTAGATTGATTTCACTTGTCCCTAGGAGAAACATTTGGTGGGTCTCATTCACTATTTTTATTAATAGACTTTACTTTTTAACAGTTTTAGGTTTACCAAAAAATAGAGGAGGAATTACAGACAGTTCCCATATACAACCTCACTCTCAGTTTTCCCTATTATTAACTGTTGCATCAGCATGGTACATTTGTCATACTTCATGAGGCAATATTGGCACAGCATTATTAACTGAAGTCCACAGTTTACTTTAGGGTGTCACTCTTTGTGTTATAGAGTTCTACAAGTGTTGACAAATGTATAGTGACAAGTATGTACTATCATACAGAATTGTTTCACAACCCTAAAAATGCCTTCTGCTCCCCCTGTTTATCCCTTCCTCCCTCTCCCCAGACACCCCTGGCAACTACTGGTCTTTTTACTGTTCCAGGTTTTGCCTTTTCCAGAATGTAATATCATTGAAATGGTGCGGTATAATTGTTAGAATTTGGTTTTTCTGACTGGCTTCTTTCACATTAAATTATGCACTTATGCTTCCTCCATGTCTTTTCATGGCTTGATAGCTCATTTCTTCTAATTGCTGAATAACACTCCTTTGTATGGATGTATCACAGTTTGTATATCCATTCACCTATTTAACTTTTCTAATGTTTATTTTTGAGAGACAGAGAGAGAGCATGAGTGGGAAAGGGGCAGAAAGAGAGGGAGACACAGAATCCAAAGGAGGCTCCAGGCTCCAACCTTGTCAGCCCAGAGCCTGACAAGGGGCTCAAACTCACGAACTATGAGATCATGACCTCAGCTGAAATCAGATGCTTAACCAACTGAGCCACCCAGGGACCCCCATCCATTCAACTATTAAAGGACATCTTGGTTGCTTCCAAGTTTTGATAATTATAAACAAATCTGTTATAAACGTTCATATACAGGTTTTTGTGTGGACATTATTTTTTAACTCATTTGGGTAAATACCAAAGAGCATCACTGCTGGAATACATGGTACAGTATGAAAGAAATTGGTTTTTTAGGAAACCGTCAAAATGTCTTTCAAAGCAGCCATTTTGTTTTCCCATGAACAATGAGTAAGAATCCTTGTTCCATTCACTTTTCAGGATACAATGACCCACCCTTAAATATATGCTCATATACTACTCTTTCTCTGAAGACTTGTCTTCTAGTCAGCATTCATTGCCTCCTCTCTGATTTCTTCACTTTTGGTGAAAAAAACAAAAACAGAAACAAAAAACAAAAAACTTCTATCATTTTCCACATAGCACATCCCATATGGCAGTGTAACAATACCCCTCCTACTCCAATGATGCAGATCTCAGTTTCCTCTTTGCATGCCAAAACAATGTATCTAAAAAAATGCCAGTAAGTCTTCTGATAAATGTTTAATTCATAAGTGTATAAATTGATGTACAAAATTTTTTTTGATGTTAATTTATTTTTGAGAGAGAAAGAGAGAGAGTGTGCATGCAAGCGGGGGGTGGGGGGGAGCGAGAGCAGAGAGAGAGAGAGACACAGATCCAAAGCCGGCTCCAGGCTCTGAGCTGTCAGCACAGAGCCTGACACAGGGCTCCCAACTCACAGACTGCAAGATCATGACCTGAGCCAAAGTCGGACACTTAACCAACTGAGCCACCCAGGTGCCCCTATAAACTAATGTATAGTTGGGTATTTCTGTTTTCCTTCATGCACAAAGGCACAGAAAGCTCTAAGTGTAGGGTTGGATTATATGCCTTCTCTATTGTTTCTACAATAGAACTTTGTAGAACTATTGTAGAACTCGAGGTCTATCAGGACACTAATAGAATTGGAATTAAGAGCTGGATCAGATTACAATGATGAATAGTACAACTTCTCTGAAGAAAAGTACACCCTGAGTAAGTGTCCTGCTCAGAAGAGAATGGAGAGAACTTATAAAACGGGTTTATGTATTGTGCCCCCGTTTATAGGATTAAGCATATCTAACTCCAAGCATATCTAAGGGATCGCAGTAAACAGAACATTAAGCTGTGTGTCAGGAGAACTGGCTTTATCCCTGGCTCTTCCGGTAACCATCTGTGTGACCCTGGGCAAAGTCTCCACTTGTAAAATGAGGGTTTATTCATCCAACTTTCAATAATTGTACTGACTTCCTACTATGTGTGTCCTAGATGCCTGGGCTATCGCAGGACCCAGATGGTCAAAGACCCTAGTTCAGCATGCTTACATTCTAGGGAGAAAGGAGGCAATGGGAAGAAGCAATAGACAAATAAGCTAGAACATATCAAACAGCAACATGTGATGTGAAACAATAAAAGGGAGTGATGGAATGGTGAGAGCCTCCCCAGGGGATAATATTAAACTAGTGGTCCATCAATCTCTCTGAAGACATGATGTTTAAGCTGAGTCCTGAGTGTCCAGAAAGAGCCAGCTAGCCTCCTAATATCAATGGGGAAAAAAATTCTACTTATGAGGAACAATTGGTACAAAGTAACAGTTGGTACAAAGCAATTAATACAAAGAAACAGTTGTTGCTTCTAAGGTCACTCCCATCTCTCAGTTTCTGATTTTATTATTGTGTGATCATGGCCACTGAAGGTGTGACGTTTGACCAGAGAAAGTTATACAAGAAAATGAATATTCCTCCTTGGGAGGTTTGTGAACGGCAAACCGATTTTGTAAAGCAGTCTCTCTGCCCACATTTAATAATCTGTAAGTGTTATTTGCCCCATCATTTATCCTTACCTCTTCCTCACACAACAGCACTTTTTAAAAGTCCATCTCCACACAATTTAGCACTTTGAATTGTTTTCTATTCCAAAGATCATTTAACACTTGTTTTTGAACTCACTTAAAGATGATTTAAGCAGAGTACTCTTTTAAAGTCATTGGTATTAGACAAATCAAAATATGACTCAAATGCCAGGAAAATAAATTCTTATCTAGTTTGCCTCACAAAGGAGCCTTAATGAACATTAACTGGTTTTGATGTTAAATTAGCAGAGCTAACATTCTTGGTGAGTTTTATATATTCATTAATTTTCCATATTTATTATATTCAACCTGTTTCTTAGGTGATTATTATACTAATTATCAGATTCAAAATAATAATCTCTTCAATTTATGTAGCTCATTGCATTCTTCAGATAATTCACAACAATATAATTACATATTATCTCCATTTTAGACATGAGGAAATCAATGCTGAGGAAGATTAGAGAATTTATTTATGTAGTGTCCACAGTCAATTATTAGAAATTAAAGCTTGAAAGGCAGGCCTTCCATTCTTCCTTCCTTCCTTCCTTCCTTCCTTCCTTCCTTCCTTCCTTCCTTCCTTCCTCCCTCCCTCCCTTCCCTTCCTTCTTTTCCACTATCCAGTGTCAGAGACTGTGTAAACCATTGGCAATTTGACCATGAATAAATCTAATCTCTGTTTTCAAAGAGCTCACAATTAAATGGAGGAGACAGAAAAAGACAAATTTCCCCTCTCTGTCAACAAGGCTACAATAGAGATAGATACTGGAACCCCCATGGGAGCCTTTTCTCACAAGAGCCCACTTAACTAATTAGCTCATTGCGTGGATGACACATCCTCCACTAAAACAGTAAAGCTGCTTTCAATGATCTATTTAGAGAATATGAATTTAGCTAACTGTTCAAATCTCCTTCACATTTAACATGCATAGAAAGAACCCTTACTTTGGAAAGGAACACAGCGAGTGGTGTCTAAATAAACCAGGGTCCTAAATCTACTAACAAAGTAGCAGAATCAATAGCAGGAAGATCAGCTGGTTCTTGTCTCTCTTACTAACTGCAGAGCAATTTGCACTGACAAAGTTGATTATGTTTGCTAAGTTTCCTCATCTGTAAAATGGGGATGAAGTTTACTTATTAGGCCATTGTTAGGACTTTTATGTATTGATATTTGTATAATTCTCAACATACATCTTAAGTGATCAATTAAGTGATAGGAAGAATATCATTCCTGTCCAGTGCAATTAGACAGTAATTCAATTCATTTTAGTATTATAAATAAATCTACTACCCCAAAATGTTTCAAAGGATGAAAGCCTGTATGAAATATTCACATTTGCAACATCTCTGATTGTCATCATTAATGACAAGAGGATTTTAAAGTCTACTTCCTTCTCTCCTTTAAGGATATTTTCTTTATACTTAAGATTAATTTTTTTTCTATCTTTGAATATCACATTACCCTAAGGATCCTTAAGCCCAAACTAATCAGCTATTATAGGCCAATCGTTTCATTATTCATCAGCCTATCCAGCCTTCTTAACTCTCCTGGTATCCCAGACCACCTTAGAACAAATCAAGATCATAGTGGAATTGTTCTGATTCTTTGCAATCACCCTATTAGTCTCTTTCATGAATTCTATGGATATCTCCTCAGACAGACTGTGTTTGGTATGAGGTAAATAGAAGCTGTATGGAGAGTTTTAGACATCAAGTACGGTAGACAACAAGTAGATCTTAGTGTGCATAAGCTGGGTTGGTCCTGGCCATTAGTTGTATTATTACATTTATGATTATAATAATAATAATTATAATGATATAAGATAGGCTCCTTTGGGAATTCCTTAGTCAGAAAAGTGAATGTCTCAACTAAACACATGAAACCATCTAATTCCCTTATTTTTAAGTTGGTAAAGTAGCCAGAACATCGATCAAAATAATTCACCCGTCTGTCCCAATCCCATAGTATTGGGATTGCAGCGTATGGAAAGGGTGAGAGAAAGGGGAAGTACAAGTCACAACAACATTTTGCAGTGACCATCTGGCTATTTTAAGCCCCTGTCTGTGGTACATTTACATGAAAGTCAGCTGAAGTTAAGCAAAAGCCAACAGAAAATCATCTGCACTAACAAAACTGAAAGACTCTCACTGGGATTTTTTAAAGCTTCCAAGAACAACCTGAGCCAAAATGAATGCAGTCAGTATTTCAGTTTAGTAAAGATGGTACCAGTTTGTTAATAACCCCTGCCTTTCCTCTTGACAGCTGTTTAAAAGCACCAAGTTTGGATTTTGCAACCACTCGGAACTGAAAGTGTTGGATTCTTTCTATTATTTGGAGTCATAAGTACTTCCTTTCAGAGATGGGAGAAGAAAATGGGAAACATAATGAGAAATAAACATTACTTCGCAATCCCTTGGTATGTTAAATATTTGCTCCCATACAGCATTTTCAAAAGCCTGCTTCACATGTGGGCTTCCCACCTGCCAGAGTCTTGTCAAGAGAAGTCCCAAAGCACTTCCTGTTCATCTGCTCTATGTGCCCTGCAGACTTCTTTAATTGAAGTACAGTTTACACACTTTGAAAGAACTCCACCAGGACCAAACCTGTGCAGGAGGAATTGAGGACCAGCCTCCCCAGAAAGTCACAGGCTTCGTATCATTGGCAGCCTCTGAAAAAAGCACTGCCCAAGAGCAAGGATGCACTACCTGTAAATCGTATATCTTCATGTGGGTCAGCTTTCAGTCAATTGTAAGCAATATATATCTGTGTAAGCATATTGGAATAGCATCTTATCCACTTCTGTATCTATGTATACCTATTCTTATCTATTTCTATGAGCAATATATATATATATATATATATATATATATATATATATATATATATAATAAGATCATACACAAAAAAAGCAGGAAAAAGAACTGGTAATTGTTTTTAATTATTGGGAACCTTTAACATCTTAAGATATTCTTAAAGGCAAATGCTACAGAAAATCCCCTCTTGATGCTTTGCCTAATAATTGTGTTTGGGTTTTCTTAGAACTATCTTACTAAAAACTTAGGGGAAGCCCAAACATCTGAAGTGCTTTTCCATGTGTTTAGCTATTAAACTTCCTACCATGCAATATATGTTTATTTAAACTATCTCTAACTACATTTACAATGTGTTTGTTAAATTAGTTAAGAGACTGTAATTGGGCATTGGGGATTAGTTGCTCTATTCCCAAATCTCTTTACTAAAAATACATGAGAACAGTGAACAGTTTATTTATAACCTTGTTACTTTGAGCCATTAGTGATGCTGTCGTTTTCCCTCTTCATATTTTAAATATGTCAGACTCAAAATTCAATTCGTAGCCCAGTTGGCTCATGTTTTATAAAGTAGCCTACAATGATTTTAAGTTAAATACAGTGCATCCACCTGCTAAATTTGGAACAGAAAAAGATGGGAGAGTTCCCAGAAAAGCTGCATTAAAATTGCAAATAGAATTTGTAATTTTTCTATTCATTGCCCATGGAAAGAATTTACAATGGCATTTTTCTTCCATGTAAAATACACAATATTATACTATCTTGCTTAATTATGGGGAATGAAAATTAAAAACCAAGAATATTTCCAATGGGAATAATATTCTCTGTCACTATTCCTATAACAATGAATCTGTGTCACTTCTATGTGTATTAAGACAGATGTGGATAATAATATCTTGTCACTTACAACGTTATCTGAAAGTATTTTTGTGATGGCTGTGTGTCCGGGAAACCGCTTGGCATCTGATAATAATTAAGACACAATAAAGAAGTCTGACAAATTGAATCCTGCTTCTCTTACAGCCTGAAGGTGTGAGTTCAACCCAGAAAACTAGCAGCTTCATGCTAAGCTACCACACCAGAAGGAAACATGCTAAATCATCTCACTTCCGAGGGTTATTCCTCTGTAGCCTACAGGTTCAGATTAGCCCTTAAAAAGCACCAGTCTCTTGTTTTTCTCTGAATCTGGATTTTCATGAAGCAATTGTCCCTATAACCTATCCTGATTTAGGCAAACCTGCATCAGCCTAGTCTCGGAGATAAAGATAGAGGCATGACCCACAAGGCATTTAGCCACAGCTTTCGCTTCGCCACCCAACTTCTACCACTTGAAGAAGGAAAAGTCCTACATTAAAACAAAGACTTATTAACCACTGACCAACATGACCTCAACATTCCTCTCAGCTTGACGAAACTTCAGACAGTTTTCTTTCTGACTATAGGTTCCTGACTGCCCTTTACTGAGAGTATTTAGCTTAAAAAACCTGCAACTAGAACTTCTTTCTCTGCCCCCAAATGTCTTTCTCAAGATCCTGGAAGCCATTTCTTTGAAATGTAATCATCCAAGAATTAGCACCTGTGTCTCCCAGTTTGTGTGTCAGAGTAGGATCCTAACTTCAGTAAGCAACAATTAGTAAATGCAGATGGCCTAATCACATTGATTCGCCTACCCCAATGTCCCGCAGTATTTTTCCTTTTGCTTAGCCCAGAATTTAAAAATCTTCCAGCCATTTGTTTTAGCGGAATTGAGTCCAATCTCTCTCTCCCCTATTGTAAAAGTCTCTCTGCTCTACTGAAATATTCTTCAATAAAATCTCCCTTGACTGTTTAACTGGTCTTATACAATTTTTCTTTTACAGTACTCAGTTGTTGTTTTCTTTTCTCTTAACAAGAGTGAGACAGATGCTCAAACCTAATTACTAGCAACTAGTCATTCTCTGCATGAATGGCTTAAAAAAAACCCTTTATTTTACAAAATAAAAATGTTCTGGCTACTGCTGAAACTCTTTTTGTAGGAGATGAATTTATAAAGATTGCAAGCTACCTCCTTTTTATGGCTTTAAGATGAAGAAGTCAGCTGAGTACTCTTCCAACCTCAATGCATCTTTAACTTGAATACATCTGCATAGACAATAATCCCAACACTTCTTTTTGACATATTGAGCCTGAGTCCTACTTGCGTCCAAGATTTCTTTTTTTTTTTTTACCCCACCTCCCCCTTCAGCCTCAGGACACTATTCTATCCCTCAGTTCTTACTGAATAATTCTGATTGATGCTTACTGAGGATGAGGGTGCCAGTGAGAAAGGAATCTGAATGAAGATATGAGAAAATAACTTGTCCATTATCTCTTTAATAAGTCCCTAGTGGTGTCAATTCCCTCCAGTCCTGTAAAACCAGGCGGCAAAGATAAAAGTATATTCCTGCTGATGAAGTCTACTGTGATATGAAGAATGAATCTCATTGTGGCTGACAGCAAAAGGTTAACAAGAAAATGATTAACTTACATACAAAAGCTCCTTCCTCTTCCTATGCCTTCAAAGTCTTCAACATAGAAGTAAAAGATGCGCCAGGAAGGAAAAAGCCATTTATGGCTTTCTTGCAGAAATGCTAATATTTTGCTTTAATTGACTAATGTCATGTTCTCTTTTATTTTTTGAATTTGTAAAGTCAACTAAATCAGGAGCAAAAATATGTAAAATTAGGAGCAAAAGTATGCAACGACGGTAACTTTCATAAATCAAGGAAATGAAAAGTAGCAGCAGTAAATTAAACAAAATAATGAAAAAATAGTCTAGAAGTATATCAATATGTGTACAAAATGTTGAGTTAATATTAGTCTCATTCCCTAGGAATTCAAGATGTCACATATCAAGGCTTGCACTTGAATGAATGATGTATATATCACATGTATCCCTCAACTATGTATATCATGCTGTGTAGGTGTGCCTATATATTCATGGTCTAAGTGAAACCATAGAGTTGAATTAATTAATGCCATGAAATATTCTCTAGTGCCAAAAGGGAGAGCTAGTATTGATTAAAATTTACTTTATAGGGGCGCCTGGGTAGCTCAGTCGCTTAGCATAGGCCTCTTGTTTTGGCTCAAGTCATGATCTCACAGTTCATAAGTTCGAGCCCCATGAGACAGTGAGGAGCCTGCTTGGGATTCTGTCTCCCTCTCTCTCTGCCTCTCCCCTGCTCAGTCTCTACTTCTTTTTCTCAAAAAAATAAATAAACATTAAAAAAATTTACTTTATAGCACAGGAGAAATTTCACATTGTCAAATTATTCAGTATTACACATATACATACTTAAATAGCATACAGAAAAATAATTACTTATGTATCTTTCTGGGAAAAGTACAAATTGTATTTAAACAATTTTTTTAGAATAATTAGTTCATTGGGAAAAAATCAGATATGTTAGCATCTAAAGAGTGTAAAATCTCAAATGCCACTGGATCTGGGTATGACTGTAGCATAAGTGGGTAAAGCTATATCATTCAATATGAAACATGATTATTCCAGTTGTAAGCTGGAAAAAATGTGCCTCTCCCAGGACATTCAAATTCATTTCTAGAGCCATCTCCTGGCCTTCCCAAGTCTGCTGTCTAGATATGTTCCCCTACCTCCAAGTATGCAATTCCTGAAGCACTGGGTGACCCTGTTTTCTGGAAATGAAATGTAATATTCATATAACTAACATCTACTTATGATATAAAATTCTGTTCTAGTTGTAAGAGTCACAAGTCAAGTCAATGAGCTGTATCTGAAGTGGTAATTAGTTTGCAAACGGAAGTATAAACAGGTAGAACATTAATTATTTTGGTAATTCTCTCCTTACCCCTTTGGTCACTCTCTCCCATTGTTGCACATACCTGTGCAAACACACTCATGCCAATGTATGCATCTTCCCCTCTTGCTTCTGAATCCTTTCATCTGGATGTATTTTTTGGCATATAATTACCACATAATCTCTTAACAAATTCATGACGAATATTTTAGAAATAGATTTTACTTCCAGGTGCTGTCATTTGAAATGTTTGATATTAGACGATTGGTTTGATCTTCAGTATGTTTCAGAAACTTTCACCCAAGTTCAAATCATTATTTGCAAAAGTGCTCTAAGCATTGGGACTTCGAAATGGAAAGGAAGCAAGCCTAATGAGTCCTTTTGGGGTTTACAGAAGCAATCAAAAACTTGGAAGGAACAAGAG
Source organism: Acinonyx jubatus (assembly GCF_027475565.1). NCBI lineage: Eukaryota > Metazoa > Chordata > Mammalia > Carnivora > Felidae > Acinonyx > Acinonyx jubatus. The sequence continues at coordinate 178,447,875 of NC_069381.1, forward strand.
GCAGTAAACTGATTGATAGTCCCCGAGTACTGTGGCATACAACAGACCCTTGAGGAGCTCACGAGTGTGCATTCTCTCGAATCTGTAGGAGGCTTTCAACAGCTATTTAAATTATATCTCATGTATTCTAGCAAGCAGTGTGGGAAAAGTAATTAATAAATAGCAAGGATAATATGTAAATCTCACTTATACAACACTAGACATCTTACAGTACTTCTGAAGTTAAAGACCGACTTAGTTACCTCTTAAATCTGATTATAGAACAGATTTTTGTCCTGACTAAAGCTAGCTTTTATCCTACTATATAACATTTTATATGTTTTGCCACATGCCAACATCTACCTCCCAAAGCAGTTATGTCAGCCCCTCCCCCAAAGCTCTCCTAAACAAGAACTGAATTAAAGTCCAAAAGTCTCTGGCTTGTAGACATCAGGAAACAGCAGCGATGTTCCCAGTGAATACACAGCTCAATGGAAAGCAGCTACTATTTTCACAATGTGTCTTGATCAATTTAGGACTTTGGGTCCTGGGAGCCCAGATTCATGCCCATCTGGCAGCGCTGAGAGACACATGCTTAAATATCAGATGTGCAGCGGAGTTAACATTACCACACAGGAACTATGCAGCCGCTCACTCCTGATTTTCACCACTCGCCAAGTGCAACATGTTTCCCAATTTTGCTGCCCAAAACACAGGAAAAGCAGCAAGGAAGAAGGAGACAAGATGGCAATGTAAGAAAGAGCTAATAAAAGAACCAAATGACTCACAAGCAATCTGGCAAGCAGCAATCAGGCCCGTTGTGCCTCTAAGTTCACGACTCTGAAGACAAAAAGCTTTTTCTTTCCCTCAACAGAAAACGCCCCACTTAGGTTTCTGTTCCTGAAAGCCAGCAGGCATTACCGCAAAATGCCCCTTACCTTTTCTTGGAATGTCAAGGGAAGAGTTAGGGTGGTGTTATATAATTTCAACCGACTCTCTTCTTGCAAATGTTCTATATTCTCGTATGTGCATAGAAAAAGATGTATTTCTCTTCTTTTAGCACAGTTATTTTATTATGCCAATGGTCCCAGGTGCAAAATTTTACAAATACTACCCTACTTACAAATATTGTAATAACTTTAATCTAGAACTTAAAATATGAAATATCTTTTGTATCTTATGCTAACACACTTATGGAAAAATAGATACCACTTTTATTTTCTTACTGTTTGTGGATATGACATTTGGTAGCAGCTCTTCAGCATTTACTTGAAATGTGAGCCGTGTGGACTGTTGCCAGGGTGAGGTGATTGAAAAGCAAGGCCCCTTTCCTTGAAATTATTCCATAAAGGATTTGATACAGTTTTGAAGTTTCGTTTTCTGTAAGACTCCCCTCATAAGTATAATAAACAAACACAATGCAAAATCCTACAACTATTCAGTAAAGATACACAGACTGGAGTAAACTTGAACCAGTTGCCACATAGTTACAAACTCCCACTGAAAACAAAAGTATGGATGTAAATGTTTTATCAGCTGAGTTACAGACTTTTCTGGGACAAGCCAAGTGCTTTCTTCCATGTCTCGCTGAATAATGGCAAAATATTTCCTACCCATCAAAATTGAGTTCTGGCTTTGAATAGATGTGACACGTGAAAGATATTAGAGGAAACTCTTAAATCACAAATATTCCTATAAATCTGAACTTCATGTATATACCTTATTAAAAGACAAAATATTTCCTTCCTCCCCTTTTTTCTCTCAAAAAATATTTACTGACCTTCTGAGGTGTCACTGTTCCAGGCACCTGAAAGACATCATTGAACAAAGCAGTGGTCCTTGCCCCTATGGAGCTTACAATCTAGTCAGTAGACAGACACCTCATGAATACCTGCTGTGTGACCTTGAGGAAGTCACTTAACCTCCCTGTGCTTCAGTTCCCTCATCTGTAAAAAGAGGAAATTAATAGCATCTACTTCATAATATTAAATCAATTGGCATGTATAAAGTGCCTTGTACAGAGCAAGTCTTATATGAGCATTAGTTTTGATTACAATTCTGTCTACCTTGTGCCAATGTAAATGTATAAAAAGATGAAAATGTCGAGTTGAGCCATATGAAATTGATATTTTTCTAGGCAATGGTGTACAGTTCAAGTTGTAATTTAAGAGAATGCTTATCTCTGGTTACACATGAGAGATACCTAAGGGAACTTTTAAAAATACCAATGCCAGGGCTCACCCTCTCCCCAGCCCCGGGTCTATTAAGTCACAATTCTGTGGTGAGAAGCTGGATATCATTTTTTTTAATTACCAGATAATTCCAATGGGCAGCCAGAGATGGGACTCACACCCTGTTTTTCAGACACTTTATTTCATAGCAAGTAGTGAGAACATCAGGACAACATGATGTCAAGGAGAGCAGGAGTGGTCAATGATGCTAAAGGCTGCAGAAAAGTCCTATAAAATGCAAATTACCTTGTAATCCTTAGGGAGGCATATTCACTCAGGTATTCCTTAACAATAACTAGTGTCTCCATTGGAACATATAACTACTCTGCCTTTGCTCCTGTCCCTTATGATACTCATAAGTGGTCCAGAGTACAGGATTTAGGTAGTTAATTGAGAGAAAATGTTCATGAGAAATAAAATGGAAACATTTTTAATTCAACTTCTCCGGTCACCATAGCAGAGCACAAATTCACAGACTCAAACTTTAAAGAAAATTTTTCTAATAGAAAATAAAATATATTTTAAGTTTTTATTAAGAAGTCTCTGTGTATCACATTTGAAAGTATAAAACAAGTCGACAGCATATTTTCAAAACCCTACTGCAAACAAAATTAACTATTACGCTGTGATGCAAGACTTTTCACAGGGCAAGAACATCAGCATCTAGCAGTCTATGAAAAATGTTTTGTAGCATGTTCTGAGTTACTTAATGGAAATATGGTTTTTACAGTATAATGGGTTATTCTAAGAAAATCTTTAGGATATAAACTGTTTATCATCAACAATATGGAATCTTTCTCTGAGCCAGATACTGGAAACCTGGAAAATGGTCCCCAAGATATGTCATAAACCTCAGCCATAAACTCACTCTTGTACTCTCCAACATTTTTAACATGAAGATACAATTTTTTAAAGTAAGTTTATAAAATCTATGGAGGATGAGGAAAATTTGGAAGGAATATAATTTGTATAACAGAATAAATAAAGATCTAAATAGGTCTTGACAGATATGAATAACATCCTGTATCTAAGAGGATAAAATAAAATAATAAATAATTGCTTATCTGATGTCTGGCCCATTCTCAATGTTATAGAACCTGTGCATACCTTAATCTCAGATACCAGGTTAAAATAATATATTACACATGATAAAATTCCACAGTAGTTTGAAATTGTAAGTGTACCTGCTCGTTTTCCAGAACATTACATTCCAATTCATCCTTATACCTTAGGTCATCTAGCAAAGTGCCTAATATATTGATAAATTCTTGCAGAACTGAACACATAAATAACTTAATAGGCTACAACAATGACAAACAACAATTTATTTTTTAAAGTAAAAGTTATTTAAATATTTATTAAATGGATATCAGGGATATATATATATGTATATATATGTATATATATACACACATATATATAGTATATATGTGTGTATATATATATATATATATACACGTGTGTGTGTGTGTGTATATACATACATATATATATATATATATATACACATTGTATACGGTGTGCCCTTGGCTTCTTGGCTTCAGGAGTAGATTCCGGTGATTCATCACTTACATAAAATACCCAGTGCTCATCCCAACAAGTACCTTCCTCAATGCCCATCACCCATTTTCCCTGCCGCACCACTCCCTTCCACCCTCAGTTTGTTCTCTGCATTAAAAGTCTCTTATGGAACAAACAACAATTTTAAATAGCATGAACATATGGAATGAGTAAATCGGAGAAAGCATAAAATGGATCTGGTGAAAGGGGTATGATAGGTGCCTTCAAATACTTGAGAGATTATCATTTAGAAGAGGGCACAGAACCATGCTTTATAACTTCAAAGTAGTAGAATTAGTTAATGTGTAGTATTTATAAGGCCATAAATGAGAACCTTATATCAAGAGAAGTGAAAAAAATCCTAAAAATCAAAGTTATGGCCATGTATTGTTTTGAGTTTCCTAGCAATGATGTTTTCAAATAAATATTGGTAGTCACTTGCTGTGGAAGGGAACCAGTCATCATTCATTTTTTTCAGTAATGTGCTCTGCTATGTTTTGGGTACACTGCTATGTCTAAGGACACAGAGCCTATGGCATAGTTCTGTGCTCAAGAAATACACCATTTAATGGGAGATATAAACAAGTAAATAGGCAATAAGAATCATCTGTGATGAACGTGTGAGTGTGCAATAGTGAGAAAACACAGGAAAATAACCTCCTCTTGGGAGAATAGGGAAAAATTCCTTCCCCCAACTCTACAACTTGGAAATTTGACATAAATGATCTTTAATTTCCACGAAACCCTGGTTTGTCTAATTCCACATGCTCACCACCTAGGGTATTACTGGAAAAGTGCTGGAAAAGTTAAACTAACTTGCTTACGGACTTACTTACCTACTTAACTAGTTTGAGGTTTGAAGATATTTTTTTGCCTGAATGATAAGCCTTCAAAACACACTCTTGTCAGTCCTTCCTATGCCCTGCCAGCACTACAGTTCTTATTATATAATACATATGTGATAAATTTGGCTATTTCTATTGTCTTTAATTATGCTGGTTGGCATATGACAGACAATATTCTGAGAATATAGTAACTTTTTATTTTCTAACCTAGCATCATCTCTGAAAACAGCAAAAACTATAACTTCAAAATGACCTTAACGGTGGAACCTGCCCCCTGGGTCTTCCTGGGATTGGGTGTTTGTTGCATCTCTCCGGGCTAGGACTAGCCGTGAGGTACAGTGGGGTGGTCTCTAATGGAGTCAGCTTCCACTCATTTGGGAAACTCTTCCCACGGGCTGGGAGGTGGAGATTTTGACCCTACAAGGTTTATACTGAACAGTTCAGGCAGCTTGTCTCCAAGGATGGAAGGATAGGACTGGGAGGCTGTACCCACAATGCAAATGAATTATAAGAGTCTAGGAAAAGCAGAGAGAAGGAAATGAAAACCAGAGGGGCGGGGATGCTCTGAACCCGCAGCTCTTGATCTGTCAGCCCCAAGATCTTGGAAGCCACAGGTCAGGATGTTGTGTCCCTGGGCTTTAATGTGTAGCTATTTATCACGTTCTGGCCTCCAGCTCCTGTCTCCACCATCCCCTTCAAGGACCTGGGGCTCTGCCTCCAGGGCTCCCTCCACTGCTCCTACCCAGCTTCTACCTAACAAGAAGACCAGTGTCTTGGAATTTTTTAAAACATGGAAAATACTAAGAAATATCTTCTGTGTCCTCTATATAATTCTAAGCTAAAACAATATATTTTACCAAAAATATGAACTGAGAATTAAAATTTTAAAAGCTAGGGCTTTTCTATATATACATTTCACACACAAGTAAAAGGATAAATGAACATATAAAGAGACAGTTGGGGTCAAATTGAAATTTTCTAGATTTAAAAAGAAACCCTTTAAAAAAGGTTTCACAATCTGCCGAATTAGCTTATGCCAAAGACAGATTTCTATGTGAATTTGACTAAATAAAATATTTAAAATAAAAATACTGTCCCTTCTGTAAACTCAAGTTCATTTTTATATGAACTCAAATGGCAATTGCCATATTGCTCTTTAAGCCTCCTTAGATTGTTATAGCATATAAACTAGCTCCTTGATATCTATCACTTGCAAAATTACAATAAATATTTTAGGACACTGAATCAGATAGGTACTCTAATATAATAATTAACTGGACGTTCAGCTATGTCTCTTCCACAGCACTGCAACAGGGGACATCTTGCAATTCTTTAAAGCATTCAGAACAATCCTGGGGACAGGAGGTGAAAGCTCATGAAGGTATGCTAAATAATCCATTCATTTAGCCCTCTTGTTAATTGGGGCTTAATTTTCACTGGAAAACCTGGAAACTGTTATTGTAAGCTCTGTACACAGATAACTTTAACTCTTGGCAGCATCTTATTTTTTTCAGACGTGTATTCTGACTCAGCATTTTCCTGTTTTTTGTAAGCAATTACTGTGCATCTGGGGGCAAAGTATCCGCTGCTGCATAAAAAAGGGGAAAGAAAAAAACCTGACAGAACATCATCAAAAACCCGAAAAAATGTTAGAAGACCTATGCATAAACAAGATCAAACATATTCCTACTAGGCTACAAAGAAAATTTTTTTTTAAGAAAAAGACAGAAAAAAAACAAATCTGCAGCTCTTAGAATAAAAGAGAGTAAAAGCAGAGATACAATACGAAATGAGAGAATTGAAAAAAAAGAGGCTCTGAATATATTAAACTGAAGATGAATAATTAAAAGTACTAGAAGGACAAATCACATTTCACAATAACTAATCAGAATTTAAAAATTAATAATTATCTGTGAGCTTTATAATTAGACTAGATATATTACAGAATTTCAGCTCTGTGTTCATGTGCCTTTTGTTAATGCCCAATTATAATGTAAAATAAGTAAATAATAGGGCATTAAATATACAATACGATGTATATGTACATAATAAATGGAGACATATATGTCAACTATTTTGAATTAGCACCTAATGAATATTCTAGAATACGCAAGTGATTAAGAAAAAACCAAATTTGCTTTCATAGATTAACAATGCCTCTAAGATGTTATGTGACAAAAAAAGTAAAACCAGCCATACAGTGTCATTCATAGTGATAAAAGAAAGGAGAATTACAGGATCACATAAATATTGAACACAAAATGTTAAAATACAATATGGAAACATTAATAAAAATATTAACAAAGCAATATCCATTTGCAAACTGCTTTGGGATATACACATTGGGTCTACACAACAGAATCAAGAATTTTTAACCATCGAATTAAATTGGGACATAAAGTTGGGCAAACAAAAAAGATTTACAAATATATCCCCAGTAAAAATTCTAAATTATCTGAAATGCCTTTCTATGCGGACTAATGAACGTCAATAGCATACTTGCCACATTTATTAATCTTTGTTTTAAACAAACAACACCATGCCGTGTATAAAGAACTCAATTCAAGACTGTTGGGCCTTTCATTTTATCTATCTTTTCTCCAATATTGAATTATATTACAGATTGCAAATTAAGTACCATATGGTAGTACATAATTTTTACTATTTTTATTACAGTAAAACATAAAATAATAGATTTCTGTCTTTCCTATAAAATTATCCAAAGATATAAAAAGATTAGTCTGGACAATGCAACCATGTAATGGCATCCTTTTTAGTTCACTTTTTCAGAATTGTTAGTCTGAATCTTTAAGATTAGTCAAATTATCAAGAACCAAAAAAAAAAAAAAAAGTTAAAGTCAATTTATACCACCTCCCTCCCAAGGTATTTGTTGATGCTGCTTTTAACATCTTCTCAAATGCTTAATTAATTTTAGGCCTTTAGAATGAGTTTGGTCTATTGAGCATTAATGAACTAATAATAAAAGAGAAAGATTCTGAAGTTAGGATCTTTCTATATGATTTCTTATTTTTAAAGCAGATTATTATTTAATATAATTTTCTAGAGGCACCTGGGTGGGTCAGTTGGTTGAGCATCCAACTTTTGATTCAGCTCAGGTCATGATCTCAGAGTCGAGTCCTGCTTTGGACTCTTATGGAGCCTGCTTAAGATTCTCTTTCCTTTTGCCCCTCCCCTGCTCATATGTGTGCTCTCTCTCTCTCTCAAATAAAATAAATAAATAAATAAATAAATAAATAAATAAATAAATAAATAAAATAATTTTCTATAAACCTGTAAAGATAGATAGGTGACAGAAACATGCACACTCACCCCCCAGCACCCTCCCACATACACCCATGCAGATACATGCATGTATAAAAAAAGATATGTTTTTGATATATATATCAAAAACATATTGATATATATAGATAGGTCTGTACTCATTAATATGAATGTAATCATTACTTTCATACAGGATACAATGATTTTAGTGTATATAATTAATAACATGTAGTATAAAAGAATATTTCCCCCCAATTTTATATTTTGTTCTTATATAATTATAATCAGGTCTAATTAGGAAGTGTTGAGCAGTCAATGTACATTCAATAAAGTTAAAATAACTGTGTTAACTTACAAAACATGCATTAAATCTTTTCCTTTGGATACTCTTATATTCATTTGTTATTCATCTCTTACTTTTGGATTAATATTTAATTTAGAAGTGTCCTTCCACCCTGATTTATGCTCTGTCCCCTCCATGTAATACTAATGTTAGTTTATAACATCAATCCATCCCCCAATGGGCACGATCTCTTAGGGTTCCAGAATTTCCTGGTGTATACATAAGTCAATGGGCTCACTAACTCACAACCCACTTGACATACTTGGTGAGATCCAACTGACCCAATAAAGCAAATTTTCAGTAGCCTTCCAAGTCCTCCTCTTCCAAAATACCATGTTCATCTACTCCCCCTATGGAGCAGAACAAAACAGGTGGGAAGAGAAGACTCTCTTACTTTGTCTTTGAGAAGGTTATTTGACATTCTATGATCAGACCTAGAGCATCATATATGGAGAGTTCTAAATTATATAAATGCCATATATCAAAGAAGAAAACATATATTCTTTATCTTTATCCTATCATTCCCTAAATTATCATGGTGGTTATATCCTGTCTCAAGACAGCGGGCAACCAGACCTTCTCTTTGACTGTCACATTTTTTTTTAATTTAATGCAGAAGATATTTATCGTGCAATCCAGAATCAATCAAGGTTAGTTGACCTTTAATGATGACACACTGCCAGATGCCTGCCAGAAAATGAGAGAGCGCACAAATTTAACAAGCAGTCTATTTTACAAGTTGGGCGCCCACAGAGCTTGCTTCAAGTCTGACTTAAGCCCCCAAAATTCTTCAAATCTGTTTAAATCTATTTCAAATCCCACAGACTTCAAATGGAAATAGTCTATTTGAACAAAGTTGAAGAAATATGTATATCTTACTGTTAAGTTTGCAAGTGATTTTATACACACACACACACACACACACACACAAATCACATATAATCATAGTAACCTTGTGAGGTACTTAGAATAGTTCCCATTTTAAAAACTAAAAAGGTGAAATTCAAAAAAGTCAACTAAGGAGACCAAGATTATTTTTTAATCATCAATATTTATTTGGTTCTCCTCTGTACTAGCCTTGCTTTTGCTGAGCTTACATTCTACGGGAGGAGTCAGTCATTCAACTAATTATTTAATCAAATATTTAATTATGCTTCTGGAAATTGTGATGAGGGCAAGCTCAGGAAGCAGTAAGTACAGCTGGGGGTGGGGGTAATGGTGGGTGGCGGGACTGTAATCAGGACTTCCAAGAAGCTCCTTATATAAATGACTTCCCCGCCGCTGACTGATCAAAGTCAAGTTGGGGATTATCTGGATGAAGGGCACCCAGTGCAAACAGTTCATGCTGACACCTGAGACAGGAAGGGGCAGGACTTGACAAGTGATAGAACAGAGAGCAATTGGAATAACAGAACTACAGAGTGGTGAGAAAGGCAGCACAGAAAATACAGGGTTTTGCAGACTATATTGAGGATTGTGATCTTAATTCTAATGCTAGTAGGATGTCGTGAACAGTTTTAAGCAGGAAAATTTGCATGTTAAATTTGAATGTTAAAAGCCTCACTGTAGTTACAATGTGGGGGGCGAGGAGATCTCTCAAGAATCTATTATAGTAATTTAGACAAGAGAGTAGTTTCTTGAGTTTGATTGATATCAGAGAAGAGAATGGGGCAATTTGATACAGAATAGGCAAAATTTAAAAAGTAATCATTTTGGATGAGGGAGATAGCACAATGACCCCAAATTTTTCATGTTTGTGTAACATATAATAGTGGTAGTACTATTCATTTGAGATTTTAAATATTAAAAAAAAAGATCTGGAATCAAGAATTTATATTAAGGACATGTTGAGACTGGTTGCTTCTGTGATCCCCAGGATTTGGAGTAAAAGGAGCTGGAGTTATAGAAGGAGTTTGGGCTAGAAATATAAATGTGAGAGTCATCAGCATGTAGACGGTGCGTGAACCTGCTTATTCATCTGTGGGGAGAATATAAAGCACTAATATTTAAAAGTCGGTCACAAGATAAGACAGCAAAGCAAGCTCAGAAGGAGCAGCCAACAGAGGCTAGAGGAAATACAGAAGAGTATTTATAGCATTGCAAACCAAGGAAAGAAATTGTTTGGGAAGAGGGAAATGCTCAACATCTATTACGGAATGCCAAATAGACTATTGGAATCATCTCTTTATATTCAGCTTGCATTCTTCCAAGGGAGACAAAAGGACACACACACACACACATACGGTTCACATATGAGGAATACAAATAGAATCAGAGCGTAAGAAAGAATGTTTAACCACACCAACTGTATGTATACAATATTTTTTTTAAGTAGGAAATGTTGGGGCTCCTGGGTGGCTCTGTCAGTTGAGTGTCTGGCTCCAGCTCAAGTCATGAACTAGAACTTTGTGAGTTCGAGCCCTGCGTCGGGCTCTGTGCTGACACCCCGGAGCCTGGAGTCTGCTTCAGATTCCGTGTCTCCCTATCTCTCTGCTCCTACCCTGTTCATGTTCTGTCTCTCTCTCTCTCTCTCTCTCTCTCTCAAAAATAAAATAAACATTAAAAAAAATTAAGTAGGAAATGCTACTTTGCATCTATGTTAACAAAAGGCAAATGTTGAAAAGGTTGCAAGGAAACTAATAAATTCATTAACAGTTTTTGTTAAAAATCATTGGTACAATAAATTTAAAAGACAATTTAATAACGCATGTCATAAGCCTGGAAGTGTGTTGATGTTCATTGGCACAAGAGTCCTACTGCCACATGAAAATGATTTAGAAATCCCCAAATAGAAATTACAAGAAATAATTTTGTTGGAGACTACCTCACAGAATATTTACAGCAAAGAAATAATGTATGTACTGCTAATATCTTCATTCTTCAGATGAACAAATTGAGACACAGAAAGGTTAAGCAACGTCCTTAAGATACCTAATGGTAAATGGTAGAGCAAAGGTTAGAAAATGGTCAGTGTGAACTGAAAGTCTACTCTGTATGATTCTGCCATGCCCTTCTGAATATTTTTTTCTGCACCTTGCATTTAGTTGTATACCTTCTATTTCCCTCTATTAGCCATCTATCAGATTCATTTTTCTCCCACAGTGTGTAGAACAGAGGGTCGAAGAGTTTTGTAGCATCAGCAAATGAATGGATTCATGAATCTTAAATAAGTAAAAGACAACAGCTTATAATTTGAGGTTCCCATGACTGTCTCTAACCCCTCTACTGTTCTGCCCCCACTGTACCACCACCACATCTGCCAAAAGATCACCAAGTAGTTTCCTTTGCAGCATTCAGTTCTCTAAGAACCTCAAAATCAGTTCACTCTGAACATTTATCGGGCATTTTGAAATATAGGAGACCCTGTGCTAAATCCAATGGAAATAAAGATTAATTCCATTTGGTCCCGTATCCAGAGAACTCACATTGTCAAAACATGTAAACATACCATTTGTGTGTGTGCACACATTATAGGTAATGTTACCTATAACTGTTATAGAATCAGTATCCCAATAAAATTATACACAGGGTACATGGCCCAATTTGGGGGTTTGGGAAAGTAGAAAATGTGCCTGAACTGAGTCCTGAAGCATCTTTATATACTGCCCAAGTGAAGGTTGGAAGAGGCAGAGACATCCCAGGTTAAGGGAAATGGCATGGTATATGGAAATGACGTGCATGTGTATGTGCATCTGCATGTGTGTGCGTAATTTGAGGATGGAGAAGGAGCAACAGAGGGGGATGTTCTCAGAATTACTTGGAAAAGAGCCCTCAGTTTTCCTATAATGCTACTTAAATGTACAGTCCTAGGTACTGTATCCTTACCTACTAGTAAATACATTAATCCAGTTATTGTTCAGAACTCAAAATATAAGATTTTAAATGCATATTAATTTCCACAGAATTAGCCTGATGCAAAATTATAGGAAGAGCCTGATTTGATAACCTCCATTTCATAACATGTACTTGTTCTTACTCTAAAAATGCTTTCCTTCTTCCCAGAAGCCAAGCATTTTCAAGTTAGCCCCCTGCCTAAATATTTTTAACCCACATCCACAACTAAGTTATCCATTGGCCTTATCAGCTAATATTTTAAAATAATCTGAACAGTGTTATTATCCCTTTAAAACGGCTTATTTTGGGGTACCTGGGTGGCTCAGTCGGTCGGTTAAGCGTCCGACTTCAGCCCAGGTCATGAGCTCACGGTTCGTGGGTTCGAGCCCTGCAATGGGCTCTGTGTGTGCTCAGAGCCTGGAGCCTGCTTCGGTTTCTGTGTCTCCCTCTCTCTCTCTGCCCCTCCCCTGCTTGCTCTCTCTCTCAAAAATAAATAAAAACATTAAAATAAGTAAGTAAATAAATAAAATGGCTTATTTCATTTTCAGTGGACAAGTTCTGTGCTTCCACTCCAAAATATTAATCCTGTACACAAGTTTATCCCTTTATAAACTAAAATATCTTCACATATAATCTCAGTTGATACTCAGAGCATTGTGATAAAAGCAAGGTAGCTAGCCATTATTATGCCATTTTTTAAGATGAAGATAATGAACTTCAACTTATTCACACAGAGTCCTTGGTACAATCAATACTAAAGCACATTTTATTTATGTCATAGTGGGAGCATTTTACCCCTGCCACCTTCTACACAAAGACAGAATCAATGATTTTGCCACTGGAGCAAGCTAAAGATATGTATACTAGAGAGTCCTTTGGTTGCTTCTTTACATTATACCAAACAGGCAGTGTCCCACTCCAGCTATGTTGTTTGAACATATGTTCACCGTCTCTGTCTTGGGGCAGCATTCACGTAAGTTGACACATAAATGTCAACTTGTTACTTGTTAACAATCATCATGTTTAGAAAGAATTATACATTTGCTCTTTGAGAATTTTAATCTTAAAAATCTTAAAAATCTTAAAAATCAAACCATTTGCAAAGACATAGCATAGCTTTTGACTGCACCAATGGCCTTATTATTTTTACTGATGGACTCATGTCATGGTAATATTTTTGCAAGTTTTTCCCTTTAAATCATTTTGCCCTTGCCTTTCACTCACAGTGACTGGAAGAAAATTCTGACAGGTAGATAGAACCTTGTGAGGCAAAACCATGGAAAATGTCAAACAGTAGTCACTAGTCAGTCAACGAGACAGAAACAAGACAGAGGCATGGGGCCCATTGGCAAGAAGTGGGCCCTGAATGATGCCTAGAGAGAATATCTCACTGTCCTTTTCACCCCTAGGCAACCCTGACAACTATGGTTTCATTTAAAATGGTATGTTCTCATTATTTATCTATAAACAAAATCAAACTCATTACCCCTGCCCGTCTACCCTCCCAACCATTTCTTCTTTATTCTCCATTTTAGTTCATAACATTAGCATTACCAACTCAAGCCAGAAAACTAAGCAATCATGTCACGTTACTTTCACCTATTTTCTTATGCTAGCTCTTCCTCAAATGTGTTTCTCAACTTCTTTCCATAGTTGTTATCCCAGTTCAGGACCTTAACATTCCCACTGGATTATTATAACAACCTGAAATTGGATGCTTGAATCACATTCCCCTTCCCACCCCACCTCAATTACCTTTGACAACAGGGAACTTTTCATACGTCCTCTCCCTTAAAAACTTTTAATGGCTCCCCAGTATGGGTAAGTCATAAGTTCCTTTTAAGTTTTTATGATCTGGCCCGATCACATCTCTAAAAACATACTTGCCTGTATCAAATGTGCACACCCTCATGCTGGAGAAACGATTTCTGACCTAAGCATGAGTCTATGAGAGCTTTACTGAGAAGCAATGAGAAGGCAAGCTATATGCTGAAATTTCAGGGATACAATTTATCTTCTTGACAAGAGTTAGCCCATCTTAGGCTATTGTTAACAGATACATCTATGTAGGGATAGGAACAGATACAGTCAGATTGGTCTTCCCTTTAGCAAATGACTTTTTGTTTAACTGTAAAACAAAATGAAATAAGTTTCCTGCTCCATTTTCAAAAACTCTCATATGCTAACTTGCATTTTGAAATTCCAAGGGATGGTTTAGAATGCACACTCCCCAAGCATTTGGGGGTACGAAATACTACACTCCTAAAACACACGTGCTTAACACATCTCAATCTCATGACAGAGTTTGGCGAATGCTAGTATACACTGCATTCACATTAACTCAAATAATTTCTCAGAAAACAGGGTTTGATGGGGGGATGGGAATAAATGAAAGTGGGAAGGCAGAAAACACAGAAAGAAACCTGAGATCTTGAGGTGTGTGTTGGATGACGGGAGGGGTGCAGTAGGCAGAAAAGGGGGTGAGGCACCTGGCCCCACGTCTATGAAACCGGAAAGAACACTTAGGTGGCTAAATTAAAATTTCATCCACTTTTTGTACACACCGCTTTCCTTAGGAGGTTAATCTGAAACATAGTAAATACTGATGAAACATTATTTAGAATAGATAAATTTTATATAGACAGATCGATCGATAGATAAGTAAAAGTCAAGTATTGATTTCTCCTCCTTAGCCAGATAGAAATCTTTTGACACTACCAAAAAAATGGATACATTAAGCATGATGCAAAGTCTATAGTTGTAAAATACTTTTTAAAATTTTTTTAATGTTTATTCATTTTTTGATAGAAAGAGCCACAGAGCATGAGTGGGGGAGGGGCAGAAAGAGACAGAGACACAGAATCTAAAGCAGGCTCCAGGCTCTGAGCTGTCAGCACAGAATCCCACGGGGGGCTCGAACCCGTGAAGTACGAGATCATGACCTGAGCTGAAATCGGACATGTAACCGACTGAGCCACCTAGGCACCCCTAATTCCAAAATATTCTTATAATCAATGTAAGATCATAGCAGTTCTTATAAGAATTAGCCATTAATAAATAAATGTAAACATAAATTCTCTGTGTGAAGCATCTACCAAATTTATTGGCCCTGCTCATTTTGAAGTTTTGCATATTTATGCCAATATCGTTTACATCAATAAATATGTCTTTCAAAGTAAGCATTTTCAAAATAAGCAGGTCACAGGAATTAGGTTAGACATTTGAGCACTACTGAAACCATCCTCACAGCATTCTAAGTTTTAGCATTTCCAGGTTATCTCCAGAGAGAAAAAGTGCACAGTGTGCGGTTGGTTTCCTGAAAACAGACTGACAGTAAAAACTAGGATAAGTTTGGAACATGCAGTTTAATTTAAGGGTCAGTGGCAACAGGCTTGGGTTTCATGTTAAAGCAGAATAAAAGACCAAGCATTATTATTGCTGGGAATAGTTCAACAACAACAACAAAAAACTCTGAACTCTCTACCTTCAAGGAACTTGAGTAAATTCTGGCAATTTCAGGTTTTACATTTCAGAAATAACCCGGCCCTCATTATTTTCTACTTCACTGCTTCTAAGCTGGAAGAATTTAGGTCAGAGTTGAGAATGAGTTAGTCATGGTAACTGTCAACAAATAAATCTCTGCCCCATATTTCATTTTTATGAAAACTAAATGAGTGTGGGGCAGGAAAATTGACAATCTTACAGAGACAAGAATCTGTTAGCACCTGGATTTGCATTTTAGAATTACTTTTGAAGAAATGGTAATGGACTTTCTACCTTATTCCCAAAACAGTAAAGATGGAATTACGTAGCAGCCCATATTTGCTTTCCCATGTCCCTAATAACTATAACTATATGTGCATTTCCTTCTTGGCTCCAATTTAGGTGAAATCAGCCCCGTATAGAAAACTCTAATAGAAACTGATTCCAATTAAGCACCGCCCTGAAAATGACTTTTTAATCTTTGCATTGTCTTCTGTTGTCAAAAACTATTTGTTTAAAACAGCCTGAAAGTACCATAACAACAAGGATTCTATGTTTTATATCACTCTTGGCATCACAAAGTCTGTACCTGAAATAACGTTTCATTTCCTGCTCCTAGAGATTTTGCTTTGATTTTCATGGTTTATGAAAATTTCCGTAATTTGGTCAAAGACACATTTCTTTGTAAAAGAGAAAAATAATCTCTGGACGATTAAAAAGAAATGTGCTGTGAAAGTTTCAGGAAACAAAGACAAAAGGAAGGCTCTCCATCTCGGGCAGCGCTGTGAACTTCAGGGCATAAAACACGTCTAATTTGTCTCCAGTTCAGTATGAGGTTTCACTCCTGGTGGGGAAGAGAGAGACTCAGAGCTCTCAGCTTTGTGTGAAACTTGAAAATGGGGTTTTTTTCAGCCTCGCTCATCGTGCCCTTTATGCTTCAGTTGGGCTGCCGCCCCTTTCACCTCAAACTGCCTAGGAAAGCTTGTTGGTCACATTCAACCTGCTGCTGTCGCTGGTACTTCAAAGTGAGGGGAGGACCATACCCTCCGCAGTCTCTCTGAGTTTCCCCAGTATCTGAGAAGTACGGACCATTTTCAAAGTGGATTCCTTCGGTTTCTGGGGATGAACCTGTGATGTGATGAGATTTTCCACATTCTTTCTCTACTCTTGATAAGGCTCTGCATCCCTCTTTTCTATCTGTAGAGTGAGTGGCCATAAAATAGAAAGTTGCTGCATCAAGAAAGAGACCCCCATTTAGTAGCGATTAGTATATTAGTCACAACTCTTTCAACTAAAAGTTACAGAAACGAAATGCAAAATCAAAACAACAATTTACTGGCTCGTGCACCAAGGAGAAAAGGTGTTTCTGGAAGCAGCCTTTAAGGACAAAAATAATGGATCCATTACCATTACCACTACCATTAAGACCCTCCCTCTCTATCCACCCTCATAGCTTAGTTCACCTTGCCTGTTTCTCTTTATATGATATTCACATTCTCCCCTCTTCCAAATAGACCTCATTCAAGTACGGTAAGCATGCCTCCCAGCTGTTCCCGTGTCTACCACAGCAGGTCATGTAACTGTTTACCAACACAACAATGTATTCAACAGAGACTTACTGAGTTCCTACTATGCACCAGTCACTGCTGTAGACATTAGGGATATAGAGTCAAAAAAAAAAAAGAGTTTCTCTGCTCACACAACTTCCATCTAGTGTAGGGGAGAAGAAAATTATTTTAAAATGAAGACACAGTATGTCAGATAGTAATAAGAAGAGCAGGGAAACCAGGAGGGAGAGGGATGGATAATAAGGGGTGAGCACTATTTCACTTTGGAAGATCAAGGAAAGTGTCATAGAAAGGAGAAATCTGCAGAGACTTGAAGGAGTTAAGAAAATGAGCCTTGTGACTATAAATGGAGCCACTGAGAAACAAAAGTGGAAGGAGTTTACAGAGAGAGCACGGTTGACAGTTTGCAGAGGACATGAAGGCCACACGCTGCTGGGCACCACATAGGTTGCATATTTATTCTTTGGTCACAAGGTTAGAATATAATTTTAGAAGAAGAAGGAGACTTTCCTGAAAGATAAAAACTAATAAAAACAATAACAGTCACATATTTGTCTGTATTAGGAGAAGGAGGTTGCACTGGTTTGAACAGAGCCCCTTCCAAAATTCATGTCTAACCGGATCCTAAGAATGTGATCTTATTTGGAAATGAGGCCGATGTAGACGTAGATGTAATTAGTTACCATGAAGGCACACTGGATTAGGGTGGGCCTTAATTCCAGTGACTGGTGTCCTTAGAAGGTCATGTGACAACACAGAGAAAGACTACAGTCATGCATCTGCCAGCCAGAGAATGAATGGCAAGGATCTCGGGCCAGCACCAGAAACTTTGAGGGGAGCATGACGCTGCTGACATCATAACTGCAGACTTCTAGTCCCTTGGAATCTGAAAAACAAAATTTCTGTTGTTTTAAGTCACCCATTTTGTCATACATTGTAACAGCAGCCTAGGGGACCAATACAGAGGTCCTCTTGTTTTACATAAGGTATGCATATTTCGGGTTTCCCCTTCGTGCCATTTAGCAGATAACGCCATTCTGAATGCCACCAGAAACGTTCCCTCAAAATGTCCTGCCCCCTCTTTGAGAAGCGTGCCGAGAAGACAGTGCTGGTCTCAGTCCAGGGGGGCGGGGCTGCACTGGCACTGTCTTTACTGAACAACTTGGTCTGGGGCTTACCTCTCATATATCCATCCACTGTTACCACTGAGTTCCAGTCATTACTGCAGTGCTGCAAAAGCCAAACTCCCAGCTCCTCTCCCTAAAGCAGGCACGCACAGCCACCTACTCACCTTCAGATTGATTAGAGGTAAGACGTTTTCTCCGGGAACTCTGTCATTCCAGCAAGCTGCTTCTCTTTCCTCGGATAAGGAGGGGCTGCTATACCGCAAGGAGCTAGTCAGATCATCTACGGGAAGATTTGTCATGGGAGGAGAACCCGAAGTTTGCTATTACCAAGTATCATTTTGGCAGAAGGAGACAAAGCTAGTGATCCTAGCTTTGCCACCTGTGCAAAGAGCTTAGGGAAGATTGTCAGTGAACTTCTCCACAGAGACTACAATCCCCATGTGTTTACCCCACAAAATGTGAGAGAAGTGTCCCAATCCCCACTTCCCAGAGACCCATAGGAAGTCAGGAGGACAGCTAGCATAAGCAGGCTCTGAGGGGAGAGAAGGATGGATAGATTGTGGCAGAAGGTCCCAATAGTTCAAGATGCCGATTACCTAATGGAATTTCACTACTGGCAACTCTAATCTTCCCCAGCCAAGGGCAAATGAACTTCTGAGGACTAAGAGTTATATCCAGGTATCCAAGTGTTCTTCACACTTAGCTGTGGCTATAGCTAGGCTACCGGCCTTTGCTCATGATGAACCCCATGAGGGAAGGTGAGAACAAGGGCATACTCTGAACCTGAAATGGTTTAGTCACATTTGGGTCTGTGCTGAATGTCAGTCCCATGCAGAAAATCATAGAACCGCCTAAATGTAAAGCTAAAGTAAGACTCTAATAGCCACATGGTGTGGGTCACCCAGATACAACAAACTCACTGTTTTGTGTTTGTCTTTGTTTTTTATAGTTTCCAGATTTTTTTGAAGAGAGCTTGGGAAAAGCTAATACATCATTCCCATTTTAGTTAGCAAGAACCAGCAAAGGAAGGTGTTCTCAAATGAGTCATTAGCAGAGCAGATGTACCGCATTTTGTATCCAGAACCTACGCAAGTTTTACAGGTAAAATCTTTTTGAAAAAAATGTATGTCCCGTCTGCCATTTTTTAAAGGCAGATTTCATCTTAGGAAGCATGACATAAGTGATTGGTGTGAACAGACAGGTAGAGGGAGGAGAAAGCCCAATCATTCTGTCCTTGGTAATTGAGGAATAAAGATACAAAAGTTGATGAGAAATAGATAAGAGGTCATGTAGATCCTGATCACCTCCCTCTGCAATGAAGTCATAGAGAGGGGACTGTTTTATATAGGTTGAGAAGAAAACCATTGAATAGAGGGGTTTTGTCCTGTTTTCTGCTAGGAACTGTAGGGAAAGCCAGTTTCACACAGCATAACAAAACAACTCAGGGTAGCTACAAGGGTAGGGAGATAAAAATCCTGATCATCCTGGGTCTTCCTAGAATCCAATCTGGCACAAAAAGTATTGGCAAGCTCACGTAGGGGAAGATTGTGGTGATGAGAGATAACCATTTATCTAAAACCAGCAGGGTACATCCAAGTTTAGAGACCAAAAGGAAGTTACAGCCCAACCTCCGAGAGGTCTGTGGGGCCAGGTCAGCAGGAAGGACTCCTGACCAACCTGAGAAATAACTACCCAGGCAGGAGCTCCCAGCTACAGTCAGAGGATGCTGGCAGGGCCCTCAGCCACCACCCAAGGCCATCATTGCAGAGATCAGAGGAATTGGAAAACCAAGCAAAGTCTTGCAGATATAAATATTGAAATGTACACTCCCTTCCTTGCTGCCAGATCACATAGGCTCCCTGTGAGACAAACATCACCTCGGAGAGAAGCAGGGAAGATGAGAAAAGTCCATAGAGCACATATTCAAAAGAGACAAACACCTGAAGAGACTGAATTTGTGAGTCTGAATCTATCAGAAGGATTGCATTTAGTTTCATGAGTTTGCTTGCTTGCTTTTCTTTCTTCTTGCTGCATTGCAAAATCACCTCAGATGTAGAAAACAAAGAAGCCAGATTGAGATTGTACATCGGAGTGTACCTCCAGTCAGGGGAAATCATAATACGACAACATAAGAGCAAAGTACCAACATTCCTTGCATTACTAGAGGCTTTCTTGAATCCTTCAAGAATCTTCTGTCACGGTGACCATTTACAGATTGAATCCCATATTTCCAGAAAACTAACAAATCAAAAATATAAAGTGAGACAAAGATATCATGGAAGGCATAAATTCAACTTCCAATTGACAGAGAGATAAGGAACTGTTATCTGTTTCTAAATGTCACTCTTAATTGCTGCATGATTAAAACCATGCTAAAAGCATTTTACGTAAAATTTGCTGTTCACAATGAGGAGTTGTCAGTTAGGACTCATATGGGCAGGTCTCAAAGGTCTCTCCTTCCTCAAAGTTCTCTCCTTCCAGAGGGTAAACAGTTGCTAAAATACAGTGCCGGCTTGAAACAGTTGGTCTGACCTATGAAAAGAGATCCTCTGAGCTTGAAATGAGCATGAGGTAACCTGTTTGGAAGACTCAGCAACAGATTTTAAAGACTTATTTTCACAAATGGCAACTGGTGGGAGATGTAAAAACTGATCAATGGAATATTAAGTAAAATGGATGTACTTTCTATATGTAAAATTCTTGTGATTTTAATCAAATGATTTATGGACAAAGGATTACAGCTAATGTACAGTTTACAAGGACACTCATGTCAAAAGCACATGATCATCTGCAGTATGCAATCGGCTACTTATTCTGTGAACAGAACATAATGGAAAAGAGTAGAGGCTTATTTTATGTAAGCTGCAGGTAATTTCTGCCAGAGAGGTACTTTGCTATTCTATATTCCCCCTCCCCCAAGGCATTACAAATCATTGTGCTAAAATTATAAATTTCAAGTTGAATGGTAATATTTAAAACAGCATAGAAATGTGAAATACAAGTGGAATAAGTTTTATGGAAGAGAAATATGCTTCTTATTGGATATATCTAGGAATATAAGCCACTAGAGACTTCTAGACATTATTTTTCAAAGTAAATTAGAAACACCTAACATGATTGTAAAATTTTTGTCTGCTGAAATGTGTCCTGTTTTTATTGAGAACCCAGAACCTAGTTTCACACTAATTAAAAGCAGAACAAATATGTGTTGATATAATTCTATTTGTCTTAAAGGAAAATACTTCCTTTTTATCAAGTGAATATGTATATGGAAATTTCAAAATTAGAAACCTTTTCCAGGGGCACCTGGGTGACTCAGTCAGTTAAGCATCCAACTGCGGCTCAGGTCATGATCTCATGGTTCATGAGTTCGAGTCCTGCATCAGGCTCTATGCTGACAGTTCGGAACCTGGAGTCCGCTCTGGATTCTGTGTCTCCCTCTCTGCCACTTCCCCTCTCACGCTCTCTGTCTCTCAAAAATAAATAAATGTTAGAAAAGAAGAGAAAAGAAAAGAATAGAAAAGGAAAAAAGAAAGTAAACCTTTTCCTAAACGTATTAAGCGCGTGGCCTATTTTCAGCTAAGACTAATATGACTTTCCTAAAAGTACAGATTTTAAACTTTAAACCCTAAATAAACTGTCATTTGGATTTTACAAATAAATTAATGCAAAAGTTAAAATGCATTAAAACAGATTATAGAGATTTTACTTCTAAACCAGCCTTACTCTTTAGAATTTTCACTTTTTAAACAGAAGTTATTCTCAGGCATTGCTTTGTGTCTGTGCTGAGCTAATTTCAGAAACAATCAGCTGTTTGCAATCCCTTCGTGTGCCTACAAATATCTGGAGGTGTGAAAATGTCATAAACAAAAGAAAAAGTTCCTGTATTAAGCCCATACCTTACTGTGAAGTGAATTAGATCGGAAGATGAAAATCAAATTTCCATTAAGTATTTTCTGCAGTCAGGTTATTGAAGCATTTATTGTTTTTGAAGCAAAGAATTTCAGATAAACAAAAGAGACCCAAACTCTGAAATTTATTAGGGCTTTTTGTTGCCAGTTCTCTCTTTGTTTGAAGCCAACAAAAGTCCACCAGCCTGCTTCTTTATTAGTTGAGAAGCAAGAGAAAGAAAGAAAAGGGAAAAAAAAAATCACACTTTAGAAAGGAACTCCCTTCCTTGATTATAGTGAAAATTAAAACAGCCGATAGAGCAGAATCATTCCATGTTTATTTTTCTCCTCTGGTTTGCCCATTTCACATTAGCTAATGCTGAGGTATGGCGAGTTCAGTTAGTTGTCCTCAGCAAGGGAAACTTCAGAACCAAGGAAATCTGTGTAATTCCTTTCTGATTTCCTAATTTAGCTTTATAAATTATTAGAAAAAAATCATACTGATCTTTTCAGTCACAGCAGATGAAACTGAAGATTCAGTACCTATAATAAGTGAACTGAGCCATAGTGTTAAAAATGAAGAGAGAGAGAAAAAAAAACAAAAGAGATTATTAATAATTAAAAAAATAAAAAGAGCATTTAAAAAAATGAGTCCTTCATCAGGTAATTTGGTGAACTCAGTGTCAGGTTATCAATAAAAAAAGAAAACAAAACTTCCTGAAACCTCTAGAACTACGAAATTTAAATGCTTTTCCTGTGTCAGGTCCCATTAAGTTGCTGAATGTCAGTGCACCAAAAGGAGCTGGGATGACAAGAGAGACAGATAGTCACCTATTTGGGGCTCCCTGGACTCTGTAGTAAATGCCCATGGATCACATTTCTTGAGGAAACTCAAACCCTAGAGAGTATTAGGGAAAATGTATATGCATTTTATAGAAATGATGTAATTCTACCACATTCTCTCTTCCTGTTCCAATATTAAATAAAAAATGTATCGGAAGCATGCAATCTGGAGTTTATACAAACTCTATTCTTCAGAGGAAAGGGAGGTAAAAATGGTACTTGTTACGAAAGTGTATTCTCTGAAGCAGAGAGATACCAACTTCCTAGTCAAAACTCTTGTTGCAAGCTTGGGAGTTGGTATCAAATACAGCTTCCTACACTCAGAGCTTATGATTTGGGGAAGTTACCAAAATTTTCTGAATTGGACTTTCTGCTTCTTCATGATCACTTTTTTAAATAGCATTTTCCTTTTAGAGTTGTGTTATAGACTGAATGCTTGTATCCCCCCAACATTCATGTGTTGAAATCCTAATTCCCAGCGTGATGGCAAAAGGCGGTAGGGCCTCTGGGAGGTGATTAGGTCATGAGGGTGGAACCCTGATGAATGAGATTAGGGCCCTTATAAGAAATCCCAGAGAGCTCTCTCACTCTGTGGGGACACAATGAGAAGACTTTCATCTGTGAACCAGAAAGTGGGCTCTCACCAGACACCAAATCCGCTGACTCCTTGCTCTTGGACTTGCCAGCCTCCAGAACTGTGAGAATTAAAGTCTGTTGTCTATAACCTGCCCAGTCTATGGTGTTCTGTGACAGCAGTCAACCAGACGAAGGCAAGTTGTTATGAGCGCGATATTACATCGCTTATGTACGATGTGTCGCATGGTATTTAGCATACGTGTACACTTACTTCTATTATTGTGATAAATAATTTTGAAAAAGGATAACTGAGATTATAATCACTGTATAATCAATCACTGTTGATACAATGGCTTATATCAAAGGTCACTATAAATGTTATTTTATAAATATATCTGATACATGTTTCTGTTATGACTCCCTCAGGACACAGTAACAGTAGCAATGATAATCAGTATGTAAGGATACTAGCTAGTGCTTATTAGTATCAGCTCCATGGCAAGCACTATTACAAGTATTTTAATCGTCCAAAATATGAAATGTAACAACCATGTTACTAGGTGGACCCTGTCATATTCTCCATTCAACTAAAGAAACTGGGCCACAGAGACATGCACTAATTTGGCCAGTGTCACACAGCTAATGTGTTGGAAACCACATACATCCTCAAGTAGGCTGTTTCCAGAACCCATGCTCTTTTAGGTTTTCTAATTTAATTGTAAGTAATTTATACTGGCAGTAAGATACGGGAATGTGTTTGCTGCAAGAAGTATAAATACATGCAATTCTATGTCCAATATTCCAACAGATGAAACATTTAT
This sequence comes from Acinonyx jubatus, assembly GCF_027475565.1. Taxonomy (NCBI): domain Eukaryota; kingdom Metazoa; phylum Chordata; class Mammalia; order Carnivora; family Felidae; genus Acinonyx; species Acinonyx jubatus. Next base: position 178,472,258 of record NC_069381.1, read on the forward strand.
TTCGAAGTTATTACTGAGGATTTAACCATACAACTCCCACTGACATTGGTGACAATTATGCAGCTGAATCGCTATGTACTTTTTAGCAATTTGCCCCATAGTGTTATATTAACTTTTTTAATCTAGGCATAATCCAAGACAGAGGCAGTAATGTGCAATGATATGCAGTAATCCAGTTATTTTTAGGCTGTGTTGTTCACTAAATAATATAATTTTTTCTTAATCACAGCAAGAATCCTGTCAACATTACATTTACTTTTATATTTTATTATAGCATTAAAAATCTCGGAAGAGGACACTAAAGTGCTTAGTGATTACAATTCTAAATGCAGTTCTGATCCAAGTACATGTATTTACCTAAACACATATCTACTGACAGACTCATATATTTGTAAATAATAAGTTTATAAGAATGTAGTCTGTTTTAGCTAGCCATAGAGTAGTAAAGTCCAAAACTTATGCATCAAAACGCCTGTCTAGAGTAATTCTCTTTATGCAGTTTCTCAGGTGAAATCTACCTACCTGTTAAGGTAGCTAGAAATTTCACTGGACAGGAATTTGAACTCCTTCTGCGAATCCTGTCCTTCAAAACTTCATGAAAATTCCTTATAATTTATGAGCTAATGAAATATCCTAAATTGCTTATAAAATTTCAATGCAATATTGTACAATGGTGAGAACCCATTGGATTTAGATCAGATGGAAAGGATAGGATTCCTAGCTTCTAAATCTTCTTAGTTTGGTGATTTGGGCAATATATTTAATCATCCATAAAATGGGGATAATTAAAATCTAACTTAAAAGGACTAATGTGTAGATGGGAGAAAATTATGTATATAAAAATACTATAGTATAAGTCACATATAAATGCTCAACAATTACAAGCTGCTGGTAATAGTACTATTTTTTTATAGTCTTTTGACTATATATTTAGAGTAACTATATTAAGTTCAAGCAAATATATATGTTATATTTTCTTGGAGAACTCCAAGTGCAGCAGGTAGAAAAATGTTTTCTTGGGGTGCCTGGGTGGCCCACTTGGTTAAGCATCCGACTTCAGCTCTGGTCATGATCTCATGGTTCACGAGTTTGAGCCCCGCATCGGGCTCTGTGCTGACAGCTCAGAGCCTGGAGCCTGCTTCCGATTCTGTGTCTCCCTCTCTTTCTGCTCCTCCCCTGCTCACATGCTGTCTCTCTCTCAAAAATAAATAAAGATAAAAAATTTTTTAAAAAAAGAAAAATGTTTTATTTATACTGAATATACTGCTATACACTTTCTCTATTCTTGGACTAAAAAAGAAATCCGTTTTTCTCCTAAAGATTCATCTGCAGATTTGTTTACTTTAGGCTCTTACTGATGGTCATCTACAATGAGGTTTTTCCCAAAGGACTTTATGGTGGATGTAGGATATGAAATAATGTCTATTTGTAAGTACATGATTAATAAATGGGGCAGTGCATGTTTTCATGCCTGTTGACTTTATGGTGCACTGTGTTAGTGTTTTGTATTAATGTTTTGTATTTCTCATTGTTCTCAAATTATAGAAGGATTCCATTCTGTTTTGTAATATATTGTCTATCTGCTAGAAAATGAATAGCTGAGTTACTCTTGTTTAGAAAAAAAAACAGCTATATTTCATACCATCACCTGTGTGATCTGAGTTTAGATCAATATAGGAGTCTCAAATTTCAGATTGTAAATATTAAAGCAATGATTCTCAGAATTCATGCATAAATCTGAATGCTAAATTTCACAGTGGAGTTCTAGGTATTCTTAATTTAATTTAATCTTATCTTACCTACTCCATCTAACTTTAGTTCAGGCACTAGAGCACTTCCCACAACTTATTATCATTGAGCTGAATGTGCAATGGAAGGATATTGAAAATAAAGAGTTGCTCATATAAATAATAACCAATTGAAAAATCATTATAGTGTAACATAACTAAGAATATAAATAAACTGAGTATTAATGATGTATCTGACTAAATTTGGCCACAGAAATGATCAGAATGAGACCAAATGAAAAGGTTCCTGAAAAAAAGGCATTTTTGAAGTTGGAAAGCCCAGCGCAAGGAAAGTCCTGGAGGCAGAAACATACCAACATGCAAGCCAGAACAATAAGCTTGCAGAGGGCAAAAGATTCCACCATACAGTGACCAGACATAAAGTTGATAAAATAAATGTGAATAAAGATAAGCCCTTGAAATGTACTTTTAAGAAGTAGTTTTCCATAAAAAGATCAGAAAATACCCTGTCTCTAGTCAGTGTTTATTGAAAATGCAAAGGTTTTTCATGAGCTGATGCAGGTTTCTGAACCATGTGCATTTTTTTTTCTGAATGGTTGTTACAGTATTTCAAAATGACGCATAGTGTTAGATCTCTTGAGCTATCTAGTTAAAAAGCAATCAGCAAACCTTGTAGCTGCAATTGTTCCCCACCACCACCCATCCCCCAGAGAAGCCATTTCTGGATACTATTTATTACCTGAATGATTTTACAATGTTGACGAAATTGTTTTGTCAATGCTTGCAAACTTCCATGCTATCAACTACGGTTTCAGCAGAAAAGGGATTGATTGTATGTTCTTTTATGTGCTAAAGCAGCAGGCACCCATCGAATAAAGTTTCATTGATTAGAAATTGCAATTATCCCATGACTTTCAGAAGTTCCCCCATGTACCCATTGCCTGCCTTAGGAGAGCAAATTAACAAACGTCAGTTTCATAAGATTTTTGCACTGCATTGCTAAAATTCACCAGAACTTACCTGAAAACAAAATCATTCTTAGATCAATTGTAAAATTCATGCTCCTCAGCTTTCCTGGGTAAAGTTTCAATTTGCCCAGGAGACAAATGGATTTCTTTCAGATGGAACTAGTCCCAGGTGGACTGACAGGTATGAACTAAATGACCCAATTTTGGAGACCTGGCAGAGATAAGGGTTTCAGGACTAAAAGTGAAACTGGCACTTACGACTTTCATCAGAGATGTATCTTTTGTACCAGTATAATGTGTATTTCGTTCAGAAAAAAATATCTGTGCAGCGATAGCAACATAGATTACTCAAAAATGACAATGCTTATAGGAGATAGTTTTAACTTAGAATTTAGGAGGACAGCAAAGGGGTCTGCTGAGAATGACTAAGTCACAGAGTAGATAAGAATTGTAAATGACTCTAAAATAACACATAGAATTATATACAACCATGATGGATCTACACTGACCTGTGTTGTATGTAGGTATGTTTATGTGTGTGTGTGTGCACATACTTCTGGTTCCCCCTCAATAAGATATTAATGGGGCCGTTAGCAAGTATTTTTATACACCCTAGAGACTTCTTCCAGATTCTGCAGAACCACATTTTTAGATTCACTGCTGTTCCTATAACACACCATTTACTCTAAGAGTACTTGTTTCCTTATTTTAGGACTCATTTCTATTTGCAGAAGTCTTTCGTCATCCTATTTGCTAAAGCTCATTTTACATACAAACTTCTTCAATGGATTGCATAAAGGCTTTGCTTATCTCCAATGTACTTCACAAAATGTGAGCTGCCTGCTTTCCTTAATGACGGTTTGGGCCCCTCAGACCGCTATAATTCTGAACACATGATTCTGCATGGCTTCTCTGTCATAATCACAATTCTCTTCTGATACTTCACTGTTGAAATAATTATGTCCTACCCAACAATGGCAGGTATAAATCTGATTGTGGTCCCCACTAAAAACAAACCTTCCCTCCTTCATCATCACCACAATGACCCTTCTTGTATTACTTTAGTAAATAGCCTTGCACTGCCAGCCCCATAGAGAAATTCCGTGGCATTCAAATTCAATGACTTCAAACATGCTAAGATATGAGCAGACACGGGATATTTTTAATTTCTAAAATATTAAGAGTTTTAGTCTTAAGAATCAAATAATTAGGAGGAAATGGATCAGCAATAAGTTTGTGATCAGCATAAAGTAAGTGAGATGCAGGATGTAAGACAGAGTGTACTCTTCTGTTAACCCAGATCCACTACCTAATAGACTCACCTCTTTTAGTCAGAAAACACTCAGCTTTGATTTATAGCTACTAAATTCAGACTACAGGTATAGCAACATACCTTCATTTATAATTGTCTTTAAATTTGTAGTTGTTGTAGTACTTAAACTTTTTGAATATCAAAGCCAACATCTTTGGTTACAGTTATTCATTATTTTTATGGCCAAAGCTAAGAAAATTAACATATTCTATCATATCAAAAATGATAGACTTGTATCTATCACTTAGATTATATTTTTGTTTATGAATGCAAAAGGCCTTAGGCAACATATTTTTCTATTTGATTAACTTCCCAGAGAAAATGTAGGCTTGAAAATCTTTCTTCGCACTTGTGTAGAAAGCTGGGTATTTACAAGGGATACAGGAGTACTGATGCATAGGGGCACTTGTACCCCAATGTTTATAGCAGCACTCTCAACAATAGCCAAATTGTAGAAAGAGCCTAAATGTCCATCAACTGATGAATGGATAAAGAAATTGTGGTTTATATACACAATGGAGTACTACATGGCAATAAGAAAGAATGAAATATGGCCCTTTGTAGCAACGTGGATGGAACTGGAGAGTGGGATGCTAAGTGAAATAAGCCATACAGAGACAGACAGATACCATATGGTTTCACTCTTATGTGGATCCTGAGAAACTTAACAGAAACCCATGGGGGAGGGGAAGAAAAAAAAAAAGAGGTTAGAGTGGGAGAGAGCCAAAGCATAAGAGACTGTTAAAAACTGAGAACAAACTGAGGGTTGATGGGGGGTGGGAGGGCGGGGAGGGTGGGTGATGGGTATTGAGGAGGGCACCTTTTGGGATGAGCACTGGGTGTTGTATGGAAACCAATTTGACAATAAATTTCATATATTGAAAAAAAAAGAAAGCTGGGTATTTAAAATGAAGAACATAATTTACTATAAAAGGATTACTGAAATTATTCATTAAAAGAATGAAATAAGGAATATTTAGAAATGTCTCTTCTTTCAGCTGAAAATTTTTGCCTAATTTATTCAACTATATTTCTGAAAACAAAGTATTATTCTACCCCTACATCCCTTCTTTAAGGAAACATGTGCATTAATGACTATTATTTGCAGTTACTCCTCTAGTTTTGAAAGCATAGTACAATGCATACTGGCCTGAATTAAATGGTTTCTACGCAAATGCATTTAGTCACATCTCTTTATCCTCATCATTTCTTGCCTTCAGAGTTATCTTATGGCAGCATTTAAATATGCACATTGCACAATTTCAACTTGACAAAGAACGCAAGGCATTTGGATTTACAAAAGAAATGTGTAGATTTACAAAGGAAAATGCTGTATGGAATCAAGAATAAAAAGTAGATAGAAAGAAAATGAGAATAACCATCTGGCAATAGAGAAATCAGATTTTACTGCTGAATCCATTTTGATGACTTTTTATTTGTGTGTGTGTGTGTCGCTGAATATGGATATAATTTGATGTGCAGAGAAAAATTTCAAGAATAGTACAAGGAACCCCTTACACTTGTGTCAATATTCAATATTTTTTAAAAAATATTTTGCTCAATTTGCCTTATCACTCTATCCTCTCCTTCTCCCTCTCACCTCTCTGTCTCATTTCTCTCCTCCCCATATGTATGCACAAATACACATGAGCACACATGATTTCTTCCGAGCTGTTGAAAGCATGTTGGAGACATCATGCCCCTTTCCTTCTAAATTCCTCAGTTCACATTTCCTAACAACAAGACTATTTTCTTAACCCACAGTTCATTTAGCAAAATATCAAATACAATATTGGTTCAATACCATTACTTAATCCACAATCCATAATCAAATTTCACTAACCTAATATCCTTTATAGCTATTATTTTTCACCTGCACATGATTCCTCCAGATCTCGTATTATATTTACTTGCCTCTTAAGTGTCCTTTAGTTTGGAACAGTCAACTTTTCGTTGTCTTTTTTAACGTTGACATTTTTGAAAGTTGAGGCCATTATACGGTAGAACAGCCCTCAATTTAGGTTGTCTGATGTCTCCTTCCAATGAGGTTCAGGTTATGTAGCTTGGGCAAGACATTATTTATGTCCTTTTCAGTGCATCATATCAGCAACACATGATACTGGTTATCCCAAATTGTTAATTTCAACTTTGATCAGTTGGTTAGATAACTGCCTGGTTTCTCTAAAGTCACTATTTTTCACTTTGTAATTAATACGGAATTTCAGGGGAAATACTTGGCGACTCTATAAATATCCTATTCCTAATAAAACTTTGACTCAATAATTTTAAATCATTTTGATTTTTGGAACACCTGGGTGGCTCAGTCAGTTAAACATCCAACTCCTGATTTCAGCTCAGGTCATGATCTCAGAGTTCATGGGATTAAGCCTCATGTCGGGCTCAGTGCTGACAATGCGGCACCTGCTTGGGATTCTCTCTCTCTCCCTCTCTCTCTCTGTCCCTCCCCCCACTCCTTCCCTGTCTCAAAATGAATAAACTTTTATAAATAAATAAATAAATAATTTTGATTTTCTAACACCACCACTCTTTCTACATCTATTAGCTAGCATTCTACTACAAGGATGAGCTTTTCTTTCTCCACCATTAATTAATTTCTTGATTTACAGAAGTATGAACTCACAGAATGTTTCATTATTCAATGACTTACATAATTCATTACTATCATTATTTTGATGCTAAAATTGCCCCCACAACATAAATAGTAAGAGTCCCATCAAGTCGGGCTCTGTTAAATAGTTCTATTTTCCTGTCATATCTTGAACACTTCATGGATTTCTGATACCACAAAGTGTTCTGGGATTATTTTATAGTCCTCTGCACCAGCTCTGGAATCAGCATTTACTCCAAAGAGACCTGGTTGCTTTAAGTGGACTTTCGTATATGGAAACTAAGAAACAGGAATTAAGTATGCTGGGTTGTGGTCAGTTTCGGTCCAGCCCTTTAAGTCCTCCAGCTCCCACCATCGGGACTCCCTGGTACGGCCCACCACAGTGACTGCCGAGTGGCTCCAGATGGCATGGACACGGGAGGGAGGAGGACAGGGCAGCTCACAGCAGACGTGGCAGCACTCACTTTGGAGGAGGCCAGCTGCCATGTCAAGCAGCTATACGGAGAGAGGCCCATGGGATGAGGAATGCAGGCCTCTAGCCATCAACCACGTGACTGAGCTTGGGTGCAGATCTTCATCTCCATCCATGCTTTAAGTCAGTCCAGTTCCGGCTGACTCGCTGACCTAAAACTCATGAGAGATCCTGGGCTAGAACCACCCAGCTAAGTCCTACCAGATTCCTGGCCCACAGAAACTGTGAGACAGCCATCGTTTGTTGTTGTAAGCCACAAAACTGTGCTTGTGGGTAGTTTGTTACATAGTACTGAGAACTAGGATGAAACATACTTTGCAAAGAGAAGGAGCCACAGAGATTTACCTTCCCTAAGAAGAGGAAAGTCACGGGATGGCTGAAACAAGAAGAAACCATCAAAGACAGGGATGCCCAGAAGTTACAAATAACATAAATCTAAGTCAGTAGAAGCAATGGAAAATAAAGCTAAGAAAGTTTCCCAGAAAATAGAATGGAAAGTGAAGGAAATGGACAATAGGAGATTTTTTTTTCTAATTAGAGTTAGATAATGAAGCCAGGATATCCAACATCTGACAAACAGGAGTTTCAGAACGAGAACACAGAAAAAAGCAAGAGAATAAAACGGTCAGAGAAATAATACCAGAAACTTTCCCAGAACTGAAGGGCACAGGCCTTTAGACTAAAGGGCACACCAAGTTTCCAAGTTTCCAAACAATTAGAGAACAAAGGCATACTTTTATGATATTTTAGAACATCAAGGATAAAAGCTTTCAAAGAGAGGAAAATTAGATCATAAAACAGGATCAAAAATCTGAATGGCATCAGACTTCTCAATAGCAGCATGGAAACCAGAATTCAGTGGGAAAAATGCCTTTGAAATTCTAGGTAAAAATAATTTTAGGGATGCCTGGGTGGATCAGTCAGTTAGCAACTGACTCTTGGTTTTGGCTCAGGTCATGATCTCATGGTTTGTGAGTTTGAGCCTTGCATCAGGCTCTACACTGGCAGCCTGCTTGGGACTCCCTCTCTCTCTCCCCTTTTTCTGCCCCTCGCCCACTCGCACACATGTGTGTGTGCACTCTCTCTCAAAAGAAATAAATAAACATGAAAAAATAATAATTTCAAAACTAGGGAGTCTGTACTCAAGCAGACTATGAACTGAACATGAGAAGAGAATAAGGCATCTGAGGATATTACAAGAAAATGAACTTCCATTAAGACTAAGTAGGACACAAATGATAAATCTGTGAGATCCAGGAAGCATGCACTCTATCAGAGAAGTGAATTAAAGAAAGTTCTGGACCAGGACCATGTAGCAGTCTGGAGGCTACCTGCATGATGCAGTAGGTGTCAGAGGGTTCCAGAACAACATCTCCAGGGAGAAAAGAGGACTGATAAACGGACAAGCTTGACCATGTGGAAGCTGGCATGGAAAGACATCTTGGAAGATGTACCAAAGCCTAACAATTATTAATTCTAGAACAAACAAGAAGTTGTACAAAAAACAAATCTGTAGTTATGATAGTTATAATAAAGAAAATCTGTATGTAGATTTTTTTTAAAAAGCACAATTAAGTAACACACACATTCATGAGTTTTTACTGATATTTCTAATTTCCATTATACTTAATATATTTATCAATTTGCTTAGGCCTAGAGTTGTAAAAAGTTGAAAAGTGCTTTTCAGAATTGCTGACTCATAACATTGGTTAAGTAAAACTTTTAACTTAACGGGTATTTTTCTAGGTTAAAAATTTACAAATATACAAATCTTCAGTGTACAACTTAATCCGTTATGTATAATTACACTCATATAACCCACACCCTTATCAAAATATAGGTAATTTCCATCTCCAAGAAAGTTTCTGTGATGGTTAACTTTAGGTGTCAATTTTATTAGATCATAGGGTGTCCAAATATTTGGATAAATATTATTTCTGGGTTTGTTTGTGAGGGCATTTTTGGATGAAATTAGCATTTGAATCAGAGGACTCAGTAAATCAGTTTGCCCTCTCCAATATGGGTGGGCATTACCTAATCCACTGAGGCCTTGAAGAGAATAAAAAGGCAGAGGAAGGAAGAACTCAACCCTTCCTGCCTGGGGACAGCCTGAGCTGAGACATCTATCTTCTGCTGCCCTCAATGTTCCTTGTTCTCAAAACCCTCAGATCCAGGCTGGAATCTACAAAATTAGTTCCCCTAGTTATTGGGCCTTTGAACTGAGACTGAATTATACCTCTGGTTTTCCTAGGCCTCCATCTTGCAGAGGGCAGACAATGGGACTTCTTAGACTCCATAATTGCATGAGCCAATTCCTTTTAATGGATCTCTTCTATTGGTTCTGTTTCTCTAAAGAAACAGAATACAGTCCTGTCTTCCATCCCCTCTACCAGAGGCAAGCACTTTTCCTATTATTTTTTTACCATAATTGTGTTACTTGTCCTTATGCATAAAAATGGATTCATACTGTATATATTATTTTATGCCTGCGTTCTTTACCTTAGCACTGTGTCTCCAACAATGATCAGTACTGTGGTTTAATCATCAGTGAATTTCTTTATTACCAAATATTATTCTATTTTGTAAGCATAACAAAACTCTAATGACTATAAGACCACCCAATGACTTTTTGCCAGATCCATAATTCTCTAGTAACAGCATCATTATCTCTAAAAATCATACTAGCAAATCTATATTTTCTATCTTAAGAATAATAGAAGATTTAGGAATGAAATACATGAAAATTCTTAAGGGAAAATTTCCTAATACAAATTCAAGATAATCCTTCAGTGGAAAATGTATCTTAAATATGTGATGCCTCAGAAAAAAATTATGCCTACATCATTTTGCTACAGTTTAGTATGAAAAGAATTGTATTTACAAGCAAAAGTTCTTATCCCAAAACTAGGGTCTACTAGCCAGGTAACTGAGAAAGTCATTTTATCTTCCTGGGCCTAAATTGCACTATATGTAAATAATAGAAATCCCATCATACATAAAAATGGAGATCAAATGAGTTTATGAGTTTATTAAACTGTAGTGAGTGTGCAAATATAACTTATGATGTTTGCTGAAAATATAGTTGTCACAGCAATTTTATTCATTATTTTGCATTCATTCTTCTTTGTTTCTAGCCATACTGAGTTAAGATTCACAAATAAAAATTGTATATGTTTACAGTGAAGGACATGATGTTTTGATTTACATATATATTGTGAAGTGATTACCACTATCAAGCTAATTAACACATCCTTCACTTCACATAGTTATCTTTTCTTAAGGTGGTAAGAACAGGTAAGATCTCAGCAAATTCCAAGTACACAATATATTATTACTAACTATATTCATCATGCTGTGTATTAGATCACCAGAACTTATTCATCTTGCGTAGCTGAAACTTTGTATCCTTTGACCAACATCAAAGGAGTCATCTCCCTCCCACTTCCCAAACTCTGGCAACCATTATTCTACCTTGATTATAAGAGTTCAATTTGTTTAGTTTCCATCTATGAGTGAGATCATGACGCATTTGTCTTTTGCGCCTGGCTAATTTCATATAGCAAAATGTCCTCCAGTTCCATCCATGTTGTCACAAATGACAGAACGTTCTTCTCTTTTAAGACTGAATAATATTCCACTGTAGCATATATACCACATTTTCTTTATCCATTCATCTGTCGATGGAACCTGAGGTTGATTCTGTATCTTGGTTATTATGAATAATGCTGCAATGAGCAGCAAAATGCAGGTATCTCTTAGAGATACTGATTTCATTTCCTTTGGATAGACTCCAGAAGAGAGTACTGAATCATATGGTAGTTCTATTTTTAATTTTTGAGGAATCTCTACACTGTTTTCCATAACGGCTGTACCAGTTTGCATTCCCACCAACCGTGTATAAGTGTCCTAGTTTTTCCTCAGCCTTACCAACACTTCTAATCTGCTGCCATTTTGAAAACAGACATTCTAACAAAAGAAGTACTATCTCCCTGTGGTTCTGAATTTCCATTTCCCTGATGATTTTTTGTATTCTGTGGTATCAGGTACAATATCTTCTTTTTCATCTCTGATTTTATTTGCTCGGTTTTTTGTTTATTTTTGTCTCTTTCTTAGTCTAGCCAAATATTTATCAATTTTGTTTGTTCTTTTCAAAAAGCCAGCTCTTAGCTACATTGATCTTTTCCACTGTTTTCCTAGTCTCTATTTCATTTATTTCTGCTCTGATCTTTATTATTTCCTTCCTTCTGCTAGATTTGGGCTTTTTTCTTCTTTTTCTAATTCTTTGAAATGTAAAGTTAGGTTGTTTATTTGAGCTCTTCTTTTTTTCCAGCTTTATTGAGGTACAATTTACTATTGTAAGATATTTAAAGTATACAACATGGTTTGCTATATGTATCCCTTGTGAAAGTTAATCAGACCTATCAAGTTAATTAATATATCCATTGCCTCAACATATATACTTAATTTTTTTAATGATGGAAACATTTAAGTTCTTCTCTCAGTAAATTTCAATTGTATAATACAGTGTTATCAACTATACTCATCATGTTACACATTAGATCCTACGACCTTATCCATCTTATAACTGAAAGTTTATACCCTTTTACCAACCTCTCCCTATTTCTCCTACCTCCCAGCCCCTAGCAACCACTTTTCTACTCTGTTTCCATGATTTTGACTCTTTTTTTTTCTTTTGATGCCACACATAAATGAGGTCATGAAGCATATGTCTTTCTGTTCCTGGCTTATTTTATTTGGCAAAATGTCCTCCACATCCATCCATGTTGTTGCAAATGGCAGGATTTCCTTCTTTGCTATAGTTGAATAGTATTACATTGTATATACATAAACACATTTCTTTTTCCATTAATCTGTCAATAAACATTTAGGTTGCTTCCATGTCTAGGCTATTGTAGATATGCTACAATAAACATGGGGGTACAGATAACTCTTCAAGATAGTGATATCATTTCCTTTGGATATACACCAGCAGTGGAATTGCTCAATCATATGGTACCTCCATTTTTAATTTTTTTAGGAACCTCCCTCCATACTGCTTTCAATGCTGACTGTACCAATTTATTTTCCCACCAATAGTGTACAAGGATTGCCTTTTCTCCACAGCCTTTCCATTACTTGTGATCTATTGTCTTTTTGAGGACAATTCTAACAAACATGAAATCAAAACCACAAAATATTTCATGGTGGTTTTGATTTGCATTTTCCTGTTGATTAGTGATATTGAACACTCATTAATGTACCTGTTGGCCATTTGTATATCTTCCTTGGAAAAGGTCTATTCAGTTCCTCTGCCCATTTTTAAATTGGATGGATCATTTTCTTGTTGTTATTGGATTATATGGGTTCTTAATATATTTTGGGTATTAACCTCTTATCAGATACATGGTTGCAAATATTTTCTCCCTCTCCACAGGTCACATTTTTATTTTGTTGATGATTCCCTTTGTGGTGCAGAAGCTTTTTAGTCCTACTTGTTTATTTTTGCTTTTGCTGCCTTTGCTTTTGGTAACAAACCGAAAATGTCATCACCAAGACCAATGACAAGGAGCTTACTGCCTATGTTTCCTTCTAGGAGCATTATGGTTTTAGGTCTATGTGCAAGTCTTTAATCCATTTTGTGTTCATTTTGTGTATGATGTAAGATATGAGTCCAGTTTTCCCAGTACCATTTATTGAAGAGACTATTCTTGCCCCCCTTATACATTCTTGGCTTTTTTGTCATAAATTTAATGACCATATATGTATGCATTTATTTATTTTTTAGATCTCTATTTTGTTCAACTAATATGTTTGTTTTTTATGACCCCCAAATCTACCTTGTGTGTCTTGTATAATGTTTCATAGTACAGTGACTCAATCAGAATTGTAACCTTTAATGCCAAAATATCACCCAGATTTTTGAGGCCAGGCCTAGGGATGTCTTTCAACATAGCAGCACATTAAGTTTATGCTTCTTTTGTACTTTTTTTTCTTTTCTATTATTTTAGTCACCATCTTCATCCTCTAGCTCAACTGACATTTTAAATATATTCTAACCAAGTTACTTCCAGGGGTATACAATGATGTTCAATTATAATCTATATCGAAAGCACTTTGACTATACTATGTTTAATCTCAATTGTTTTCAGTTGATAAAATTGAGTGGCCGAAAATAGAAGATACTAATACAGCCTTCTATGTGAGGTGAGGTAACCTCACATTTCAATGTGAGTAATGAAAATTGAAATTTTAAGAACCTAAGGAATAGAAATTTGCCAAACTGCAAAGCAAGCATGAGTTAGTGTCATTGTCATAACTGTCCTGGAATAATAAGAACATAAACTTTCAATAAATAGCTTCCTTAAAAGCCCTGCTCTGCAGTCTTCAGACAATTAAAAGTGACTTCGATCTGTTCATGTTATTCAGTCTCAACTCATTTCCTGCTTTAGAAACCCCATTTCAAAAATCAAATGTGTACAAGACCCAATCCCATCAAACTTTTTCTATAACTTTCCTTTTCAAGAGCTTGTATTATTTGTTGGCAAGATTATTAATAAAAACCAAATTGTTTTTTGATAATGATTTTCCTGATGATCTTCATGAGGGATTTTACAAGTTTTGTGAGGCTCCACTGTGACCTACCCAAGACTTCTTTTACATAGCCCAAAACCATTCATTTGGGACTCTCTCATATTTCCAGGACCCCCATGATCCACTCTTAGCAGAGGCCTATCATACATTGTTGTGGTGAGTAAATTTCCAGCAATAGGTATGACTATGATCTTTATACAGTAAACCCTCTTCATCTTGTATGCTTGGAACTCGTTCTTCAGGAATATTTTTAGATCTTATTATAATTAACAACTGGTTTTCCTTGGTTAAAACTGCCTATTATTACTTTTGTCTCCTAATTTGTCATGTCCAAAAATTGTTATTTTCTGTTGTGCATTTATATAAGGAAACTCAAAGGAGAGAATACAGTCGTACTTTCCATTAAGTTTGTTTTCCAAACCTGTCCTGAAGACCAATAAGCAAAATGTTCTCTTTAGACTCATCCTTCCTACAACAAACTTTGCTGCGAGTCACCCATCAAAACTATTAAGAACCCACCTCTGTGGTGTCTTGTGTTTGAGGGAGTTACTCTTGGGGAGATTTCTCCCCCCAAAATTCTGCCTGTCAGGGACTACTAATTGTTCAGTTGGTGTCTAGAGACGGTCTGATCATCAGAGTGAGGGAGACTCAAGACATGGAATATTTTAACCAGATCCTTTTAATCAACTCTTTATATGTTCCTCGTGGGTTTTTACAGTAGTAAAAGTAAACCATCTCCTAGAAGTATTTGCAGGTTTTTATATGTGCTCACATCCCAACCTCATTTCATGTACCTATCCCTCTGAATGGCATAACGTATTTTTTGTTTGTTTCCTTGTTTTCTTTTGTTTTTACCAAGGGCAATTTGGAATTAGTAGCCATTTTGTAAAACAGTTGATATATGTAACATTGTATGTCTTTGAGGTGAACAAGGAAATAAAGGTAATAAGATTCTAAATACCCAATAATTATTTTTTTCATTTCCCCAAATTTCTTGGGGAATAATTATATATTATGCATAAATATTATTGTATGTATTTAAAGTATACACTGTAAAGTGTACAATGTAATGATTTGATATACATAGACATTGTGGAATGATGACCAAGATCAAGATAACTAACCCATCCATTGCCTCATATAGTTAACTGTTTTATGTGTGTGTGTTGTAAGAATGCTTAAGAATGCTTAAGCAAAACAAGCAAACAAAAAAAAAAAAAAAGGAGGGGGACTTAAAACTTAAAAAAAGAATGATTAAGCAACTTTCAAGTATACAATACTGAATTATTAACTTTCAATAAAATTTTTTAAATATTTTTTAAGTTTATTTATTTTGAGAGATAGAGAATGAGCAAGGGAGGAGCAGAGAGAGAGGGAGAGAGAGAATACCAAGCAGGCTTAGCAGTGTCAGGACAGAGCAGAGTCAGGACAGGTCAGGGCTCAAACTCATGAACTATAAGATCATGACCTGAAACGACTCATGAAATCGAGTCACATGCTTAACCGACAGCCACCCAGGCACCCCACAATAATCACTTTTTAACTGATATGCAGAGATCTTTAAGAGAAATACAGAGTTCACATTAGCATTTTTTAAAGTAACTTTGGAAAAAGGTTAAAGAGCAAGTCATTTCAATCTTGGGGACACTACTCTCCACAGACCATTATCTGTCACTTTATCTTGGACTACCTTCTTCTTGTCCTTTTGCCACTCCTTCAACCTCTACAAAAATGATTCCCTACAAGGATCCTTTCTTAAAATGTTATTTTCCTCAGGAAGTTCTTAGAAGAAACATTCTAATGTCCCTTATGGTTTAATGATCCCCAATCAGGCTTATGTAGATAGAATTCAACATTTGTCTCAGGCTGAACTCCATCATGTCATTATTGAAGAATTTTCTAAAACAAAGAAAGAGAAAACTAAATACCATTCCTGCCAATTTGACCAGCAGAGACCTGCCATAGAGTCTCAGGAGACTCTTTTTAGAAGCCTCAGAAAATTCTCCTACCAATGAACAACATACTACTGACTTAGTAAATTTTATATCTGTGCCAGATAAGCTTCAAATCAAAACTGAAGGCTTGGCATTGACAAAGACTACTTACAGGCTAAAACCAACAGTTAACCCATAAAATGTCCATTTTGACACCTACAAACTTTGCCCAAATGACTGATTCCCTTAAAGAAGCCAGAAAAAGCAACAAAAAGAATAAAAAGCATCTAGGCTAAAAATAAATAAAGTACCAGGGTGGCTCAGTCGATTAAGTGTCTGACTTCGGCTCAGGTCATGATCTTGCAGTTCCTGAGTTCAAGCCTCGCATCAGGCTCTGTGCTGACAGCTCAGAGCCTAAAGCCTACTTCGGATTCTGTGTCTCCCTCTCTCTCTCTGCCTCTCCCCACTCACACTCTGTCTCTCTCTTTCTCTCAAAAATAAACATTAATAAATTAAAAAATAAATAAATAAAACATTATATTTGCCAATTATATAACCATTTATGTAGAATATTTCACGCAATCTACCCAAAAATGCTGTTAGAAATAGTAAGTAAGCTTAGCAATATTATGTGGCAAAAGGCCAATATATGTACCTCCATATGTCAAAAATCATTACAAATGGAAATAGAAAACATATCATTTAAAACAGCATAATAACATAAAATACTTTGGGATAAATTTAATAAGATGTGCTGGACCTATACAATGAAAACTATAATATTATACAGAGAGAAGGAAAACATAAAAATGGAGAACTCTACCATTGTCAAGGATTGAAAGACTCAATGTTATTATGATGGAACTTCTCCCTAATTCAATCTATAGATGCAACACAAAACCTATCAAAATACAAGGCTGTTTGTTTGTTTGTTTTGTGGAAGTAGATCATCTAATATCTTCATATGGAATTCAAAAGACCTATAAAATCCAAAATAATCTTAAGAAATAAAGTAAAATTGATACTATTTGATTTTAAGGAGACTATTTGATTTTAAGACTTAGTATAAAGCTACAGCAATCATGTCAGTGTGCTATTGGCACAATGATAGGCAAATAGATCAATGGAACTAAAGAGTCAAGAAACAAACCAACATATATATATATGGTCAATTGATTTTTATCATCACATTCACCAAGATGATTCAGTGGAGAAAGAATAGTCTTTTCAACAAACAGTGCTAGAATAGCTGGATAAACACGGGGGGGAATGAATTTTGAACTTTCCCTCACATTATATATGAAAATTAACTCAAAATTAATCATAGAGACAAATGTAAAAGTGAAAACTATAAAATGTCCCAAATTCAATGTCATAGAAATTTTTTCACTAATATAGGGTAGACAAGGATTTCTTAAATAGAATAAAACTAGAGGAAAAAAATTAATAGCTTATACTTTATCAAAATATAAAACTTCTGTTTTTTTGAAGGGCACTGTCAAGGCAATGAAAAGGCAAGCCATAGAGTAGCATAAAATATTTGTAAAACATTTATCTGATAAAGGACTTAATCCGGAATATATATTTTTAAAATCTCGATTCAATAATATGACAACCAATGCAATAAAAATGAGCAAAAACATAGCCATTTAATGAAAAAAGAGATATAAATGACAATTAAGCACATTAAGATGCTCATAGGTCTCTAGAGAAATGAAATTCAAACCATGAGATACCACTACATATCCACTAGCCAAACGTTTTTTAAAGACCTAAAATACCAAGTTTTGTCTGGGCAGTTTAGCAACTTTCAGATTTCTATTGGGAATACATAATGACACAGCAATATGGGAAAAGAGTTTGGCAGTTACTTATAATGCATTTACCATATGACCCAGTACCATATGACCCATGTACCATACTTACATGCATTTACCATATAACCCAGCAATCACTCTAGGTATTTTTCCATAAGGCATGGGAACACATTAACCTCGAAGATTTGTACACCAATATTAGTGGATGCAATTTGTGACTTAGTTTTATAGATGACATTTACTTAAGGATTGAGCAAAGAAAATAGGCTGGTTATGTAGTAACCATCTTTGCTTAGTCTTTAGAATTCAACACCTTATCAGAAGCTTAGTACAAATTTTGAGAGAAAGTCTTGGCTTTCTCTAGAGCTGACCAAATTACCAAAGAGTAAGAGCCAATATCTATATAGCTTAGTAGTATATGGTATAGAGCACGCCTCAGGGTCAGACGTAATTTTGGCATCCTGTGTAAAAGGGAAGATTTCTAATATCTGATGCCCTCATCAAAAATAGGCAGCAAATTCAAGAATTATTAGAATATCTTCAACTGTTAAAACAAATATGTATCATTTAATTCAAAGTTCACAATAGAAAGTACAAACTCTGGAAACATGGCTACTCAGTGAAAACACAATCAAGCCACAGACATTATTAGGCAAATATGTATTTTTGAATTTTCTAGTTGCCATAATAAAAATATTGAAAACAAGAGTATGATTAATTCTAATAATATATTTTATTTAAACAAATGTATCCAAAATATTCTAATTTTAGTCTGTAATCAACATAATATTAATACTGTATTTTACATGTTTTTCTTTTTTATTAAGTATATTAAATATTTTCATTAAGTATTTTATTAAAAATCAATGTGTATTACACACTTATAGTACATCTCCATTCAGACTAACTGAAATCCAAGTCTTCAATAGTCACATATGGCTAATGCCGACTTTATTGGACAGCAAAACTCTAGACACTGATACTAGAAATGCCCTAGCTGATCACTATTTGAAACAAGTTCCCTTACCATTAATTAGCAGATAGGGGGCATCAATGATCGAAGGATAAATCTATGAAGTCTTCCAAAGAGTCCTTTATAAAAGCTGAAAATTCAATCCTAAATTCTAAGAAAAACATTGTGAATGATTTGGTTGAATAATCCATAAAGGTAAAATCTGTAATGTCAAACAGCTGATTGTTGGCACCTGATAGCCTCCAAAGGGCATTCATGAAAATTCTTCATAAAAATTGCTATTGTGAAAGGAAAAAAATCAGTTACCAAAAAAAACTAATACTGGTGAGTGATACTGTGGCTTGTTCCCAACTCTTAACATAATTCTAGGAAAAAAACATGAATCACTTGGAGACATCTCTACCTACCTTGGCGCTGAATCTTCTTTAAGCCGACTTAGTTTATATTAAGGAGCTAATTCAGTATATTGTCTATGTTACGTCACCATTGAGAAGTTGAAGGTGTCTTTCCACAACATTTCTTTTCTTAGCCATTGCACAACACTCAACCTGAATGGTTTGTATTTTGTAAAAGTCAACAGAATGACTACCCTTGAACCTTGTTAGAAAGAATCTAATCAAGTACTATTGACTACACACACAGTAATTAAACTTCAGTGAGTTGGTATGCAGGTGACTGTTCCACAATTTAAAGTTTAATTCCATTTGACAACCCAAATTCTTGGGTGAACTCACATTAAGATCTCCGGATAATCTCCAAATGTACATGACATCATAAAGCAGACAACTTCCACCAGGAATTTGGATCAAGTAGATGGCTTCTTGATGTCAACATTCTCTATTCAAAACTCATTTGACACAATTTAGATGACCAGAAATACAGATGATCATGTGTTGTTTTGTTGTTTTTTTTTAAGCTTATTTATCTCTTTTGAGGGAGAGAGAGCACAGAAGCAGGAGAAGGGCAGAGAGAAGGAGAGACAGAATTCCAAGCAGGATCTGTGCCATTAGCACAGAGCCCAACGTGGGGCTGAAACTCACGAAATGTGAGATAATGACCTCAGCTGAGATGGAGAGTTGGATTCTTAATTGACCACCAAGCACCCCCAGATAATCATGTTTTAATCTGCATGATCTTTTTTTCTTAGCTATTTTCTTTTCTCCTTGTTGTTTTAAGGTTCTTGATAGTTATAATTACTTGAAGTTCCTTTCACTACTGCTTCTTAAATGTCCCTACTATTATTACTATTTTTATTACCCTTCATCCAATAGCTGGCTATGATTTACTCATGGTTTGGTTACAAAATACAGTCAAATCAAAGTCAACTTATTCCCAATTTTCTTTTGGTGCCATCCAGCAACCTTCTAAAGAATCAATTGGTTTCACGTGTATCTGTTTTCAACCACTAGATGGCAAACACAACACTAAATCAGACAGCCAAGAGTCAAACTCCCTGTTACATAATGCCTAGCACTGACAGTTTGAATCTCTATTAAAAATGAACCTGAGGCCTTTTATAGGAACCTAACTTTTTAACCAAACATTCCCCAAAACCGAACTTGGTAAAGAACTAAGAAGTGAATTGTGTAGATACAGATGTTTCTATAACTTTCCTTTTTTAGACATTATTGAAACTCTGCTCTTAACATCACTCTCTGCTGCCCAGAAAGATTATGAATAAACCTAGCTTATTTTTTGATATAAGCTTTGCTGGTGACCTTTATGAGAATTTGGATAAATTATTCCTTTGATTTTTTTTAGTGTATTTAGCTGGTGAGTGCCTATTATAAGCAATTTTAAAACAGAATAGTTTTATTTTCTAACTCTTCGAGGATAAAAAGTTAAATTTGCTAAAGCTGGTTGTCCTTTGATCTAAACTGCATCCATTACCATGCTCTCTAGAAATCTGCCACACACACACACACACACACACACACACACACACACACACAATATTTTCCAGATTGGGAAATCTTTCATCTACATAGTTAACCCAATTCTTAACAAAATAGCAACCATAGGGAGAAGAGACATTAGAATTCAAAGCAGCGAAAACTCTCTTCTGAGAACCCCGAACTTGAGGAAACTGAATCCATGAAGGCATGAAAATGCCAAAAGATGATAAAGATGAAAAAAAAAAAGCAATGTTCAAGAAAGATCTGTATATCTGACTCCTTTGTTAGTCAAGTCCTCCTTTGCTGCTCTGAGGCAACACAGTTTACCTAATTTACCACCCAAAGCCATTTATAAATAAATCAAACAGAAGCTACAAAAAAAGCTAAATCATCCACCATTCCTTTAGAGGCCTACTCTGCCTAAAAACAAACATCATTTAATTCCAGTTTAGTGTAGCAGAAAGTGGAAATAACACAGAATCATCGTGAGCCTGGCTCTGCCTCCTGACACAGAGATCTGGTGCCAAGTTGTTGAGTGATTTCAGTATCAGGGTTGAATAATCATTTTCATCATTCATTTTAAATGAACAGTGACATGCCATTAATTAGTATTAATCAGGAAATTACCACATAAGCACAGAGAAAATGGTGGTCCACACATGGCTCATTAGGCTTCTATAGCTGAAGACATGAACTGGAATTTTAGACTCACTATTTACAGAATTTTATAGAAATAACTAATTTCAAATATTTCTAGCATAATATGAAAGGTTAAAAATGCACTCTAAGTAAATCTTCCTAAAGTAATGAAATGTTACTTTTGGTCAATAACCTTGACTATTTGCTTTTCTAAAGGAGAAGGAAATAGACTTTTCACAGCAAAAGAAGTACTACAGATCCAAGAATAAATGTCACATATGAAAAAGAAATCCTACCAATAAATGAATATTTCTACATGCTATTTTATAAACTATATTTCTCATATCTATAGGAGAAGGCAGAGTAGGATAATATATACTAGTTATTTCAAAGCTGCAATTTAACCACTAATTTGATCCTTTTAACTGATTTTTATAAGAAATATTACCAACCAAGGATAAGAAAAGCATGTCTACTTCTGTATTTTCGGTGCATCTGAGGCCTCTGGCAGACATTTTTTCAGAAATAAATGAAGTAAGTTTGTCATTTCAAGGAAAACATCTGATACTTGTTGCAAAAATTTAAGCATGGTGCAGGGACACATGCATGGGTAAAATATCTGTTCAAAGGGAAGAAGAGCTAATTGATTTTGATGTCTCAGCACACAAAGCTCTTTGATACAGTTTCTGGTTGCATATTACAACCAACCTTTAAGAGACTAGCAATTCCAGGGTGCCTCAGTGACTCAGTCAGTTAAGCTTCGGACCCTTCATTTTGGTTCTGGACCCTTCATTGATATCACAATTCCAGATGGAGCCCCGCATCGGGGTCTGCATTGACAGCATGGAGCCTCCTTGGGATTCTCTCCTCCTCTCTCTCTGCCCCTCCCCTGCTTGTGCTTACTCGCACACACACACACTCTCTCTCTCTCTAAGTAAATAAATAAACTTAAGAAAAAGAGAGACCAGCAGTCCAAGTGGTGGTTGCAGTGCTAAGAAAAAGTGTTGAAAATAATCCCACCTTTGTCAACTCTGAGTACTGACTTTGTTCATATATTTCAACTAAAACAACATACTGCAACAGATTAATGAGACTCCAGATGTTTTCTATTTCACCAGCCAATACATAATTTTGCAAAACTGTAAAACAATGTTACTTTCTCGTGGTAGGCCAAATTCTTGAATGGCTCGCAAGATCTTTGTGCCATGGTGTACATGCCCAATATAATCCCCTTCCCTCGGGTGTGGGAAGGACCTATGAGTACAATGGCACTGTTACTCTTGATTAGGTTGCATTATACGATCAAGGTGATGGGCTAGTGATGTCCCTGATTGTTACCTTATGTAGCACTCATGGTAGACTGAGGGGTGCCTGGTGGCTCAGTCAGTTAAACTTAACTCTCGGTGTCAGTTCAGGTCATAATCTCACGGTTCACGAATTCAAGCCCAGCAGCAGGCTCTGCACTAATAGTGCCCTAATAAGAATCTCTCTTTCCCTTTCTTTGCCCTTCCCCACCCCTCTCTCTGTCTCATAAATAAATAAATAAATAAATAAATAAATAAATAAATAAACAAACAAACAAATAGATTTTTTAAAAAGACTCGTGGTAGACTGAAGACACTCTCTGCTGGCTTTGTAAAAGTAAACTGTATTATCAGAAAATGTACATACAATGTGATTCCATTTCCATACACTCAAAAATAGGTGAAATCAATCTAAAGTGTTAGAAATTACAGAAATGCTTATCCTTACAGGAGATGGAAAACAGTGACTGGGAGGGGGCATGAGGAAACCACCTGGGATGCTGGTAATGTTCTATTTCTTCTTCTAGAAGAATCCACCAGAATCACTTTTCCTCACATTTCACTGGCACGCATTTCCCCAAACGCCTGATAGCCGGCAACCCAGGCCTGCGAGGAGGGAAAGACCAGCTCCACATTCTCTGGGTGAAGCTGGAGGCTGTTTCTTCAGCCAATTCAAGGCAATGTACTCCTGTGGAGCTCCCCCTTGGTGGGAGGCCGGGAGGCACTGTTGGAGAGTAGAGGGGCACACAGAATGACCATTACTAGTAACTGAACGCTCAAGGTCTACAGCTGGATAGTAATATAAACAGCTATCCACAAGAAAAGGCAGCAAGTGATAACTGCACGGTTTGCAGTATTTTATTTACTCAATGCCCACCCTGAACCGAGAACTGTGCTTATTATGTATTATTTCAGGTAAGCTTCACAAGGACCCCCAGGAAGACATTTGCCCCCTTTTGCAGGTGAAAAAAATGACACAGAGAGGTTAAGGGACTTGCCTGGGGTCACACAGCTAGGAATGCTGGTTACATTAGGTTGTTTAATTTGTAAAACGCTAAGAAGCTGTACTAATTGTGATTAGTGTCTTTGACCTATGTATGTCTTAAGTCAATAAATCAGTCCAGTGTAGTCACTTCATTGAAGAAGCATGCTTTACCATCCTCTTCGATACTCAACAATACTACATAGGACAAGGTATGTTAGATTTCTACTGCTATGTAACAAATTACCACCAATTTAGCAGCTTAAAATAACATACGTCTTCATCTCACAGTTTCTGTGGATCTCTGCTCAGGGTCTGCCAAGGCTGTCATCAAGGTGTCAGCTAAGATAGGTTCTTTTCTGGAGCTCAGAATCCTCTTCCCAACCCAAGAGGTTGTTGATAGTATTTATTTCCCTGTGGCTGGATGACTAACATTCTCAGCTCCTAGAGGCCATCCTCAGGGTCCTGACATGGGGCTCTCTCCATTGGCAGTTCACATTACAGGTGCTTGCTTCCTCAAGGCCAGCAGGAGAACCTCTTCTTCTAAGATTACATCTTATATAATGTGACCAAACCAAGGGAATGACATCCCATCAGATTTGTCACATTCTATTGGTTACAAACAAATTAAAGTTTCTGCCTGTACTCAAGGAAAAGGGAATATAATAAGAATGAGGAAGGAATGCTTGGAAGTCACTCTAGAGTCTGTCCGCTACAAAGTGTTCAATGACTGCTATTTAAAAAAAAAATTATTCTTTATGTAGCATTTCTCTAAGCCCAAAAAATTTTACCTTGAAGATTTCCAAAATTAACTTGTCTCTTGAAAAGCTTTAGGAAGTCCTTTAGAAAATTTCATTATAGCTAAGCATGTATCAAATGATGACTAGTTTTTAGATAATAAGTATTAAAATCAGCATGCCCCTGCTGTGTTAATCAGAGACTTCTGGGTTGTTAAATTAGCATAAATTATAAGAATAAGTATTTTACCCAGACTTTTTGATTCTCAACTTTGGAGATTCTATAAATTTTTCTTTAACAGGGATTTATTTTAGAAGATAGAGTATGAGTGAATGCTTCTGCTGTGATGTCACAGATAATAAAATAAACCAGTAAGACCACTAACTAAAGGGGTCCTAAAGGTTTCTATTCAGTGTTTGGAAAGTAATCCAAAAATAAATTATTTTTATTGTTTGATTCAGTTTATTGAATTATTGAAAACAGTCTGATTTCAAACATTGAATATATTTAAAAGAATCACATCCAGACTTGAATTAATTTCAAAGAAGCACTTGCCTTCTGAAACATAAAGCAATCAATTGTTCTGCACAATGATATATCCTGGGAATATATGAACCTCAGGAATTAAAAAAGAAGGTAAAAATATGTGGCAATGACAAATAATCAATGGAGGAGAAAATCAAGTTATTCAACAGAAATAAAGATATGAAAAGTTTATTGTTTTGCCATTACTCTTATCTCTGTTTTTATATCTCACTTTCTCCCTCATTTTCTCATTAGTATTTCAATATACAGTTTACATTTATTGCCATATCTTCAGAGCCTGGAACAGTCAGTATCTGTACATCCGAAGCACTCAAAAATCATTTGTTGAATAGAAGAACGTATGAATGAGTAGATGTATCCTATTTCCGGTAGCTTTAACTTAAAAAAATTTTTTTAATGTTTATTTATTTTTGAGAGAGAGAGAGAGAGCGTGAGCAAGGGACGGGTAGAGAGAGAGGAAGACACAGAATCCAAAGCAGGCTCCAGGCTCTGAGCTGTCAGCACAGATCCCGAGGCAGGGCTTGAACTCACGGACCACGAGATCATGACCTGAGCCTAAATTGGATGCTTAACCAACTGAGCCACCAAGGTGCCCCCTGGTTTTAACTTTCTATTGCCCAATACTTTCCAAGTTTTTATTCTTTGTACTTTTTCATGGGCTATCTCATCTTTAAGATCTGAAGAATAACTAGGGAAAATGAAAAGAACCTTCTATTGATTTAATGAAGAACGCAAAGAATTAAGATGTAGATTGTAGATAGAAAGATCCACTGGCTCAGATTTCAGGAGAAGTAAGCCCCGAATAAAGAATAAAGCCCCAAAAGCATCAGGGAGAGATAAATTCAATACTATTTTAGGTGGAAAAGAGATTTGAAAGAGCCTCTGTTTTCACATTACTCTGGGCTGCCGGTTCGGTTGCTCCGGCTAATGCTGCATGGCAGGTGTGCAAGCCCCACTTTCAAGTCTGATATTTCACAAGACCAACTGGCATTTAAGCTCCTCGAGCTCTCCTCAGGAGCCATTCAATGAATATACCAAAGAGCTTTTGAGTCGCTATGATTCTTCAAAGGTCAAGTCGTAAACATTTAATAGATATGTGATGATTAAAAGGACTATTTACCATACATGGTTTAGCCTAAAAATTTTTTTTGTCTAATTTTGATTACAAACTCTTAAGAACAAAACAGGACAATGCTGCAACAATTTACCCAGACGGTATTATTTTAGAGTTTTGTGCTAACAGCAGGCTCTTATTTGAAATATCTGTATTCATGTAAGACACAATAATTGCTTCAGGGAAATGTTTGTGTCTAAGTTCATATTTTCACCATTTGAGCATATGTTGGAAATGCTAAGTATGACAGGCTTTTTATAGATTTATTTTTATAATGG
The DNA here is from genome assembly GCF_027475565.1 of Acinonyx jubatus. NCBI lineage: Eukaryota > Metazoa > Chordata > Mammalia > Carnivora > Felidae > Acinonyx > Acinonyx jubatus. Next base: position 178,498,198 of record NC_069381.1, read on the forward strand.
TTTAGCTTTTTTACCAACACCTTCATTATTAAATATTTTCTGAGGTATTTGATTTTATTTCAACCACCTGATCTAATAAGTATAAGGAGTTACTGAGTTCAGAGGATCTCAGAAGGAAAAAGTTCCTCTGCTTACTAGAGAGGATAAATACTAGTTAAAAGTGGATGTAAATGGTAAAGTAATCAGATGAAATGACAGTATGGGAGTCCTCAAACAAAAATTTCACTCATGTTAGGGCTTCAACAATTTGGAGAGGTTAGCCCCAAAGAAAAAATACTAATGGCCACTGTCACACAGAACCTTCTAACTCCATCTGAGCTACTACAGTCCGCTCTTTAGAAAGTATCATCTTAGATGTCCTAGAATAAACTCAAATGAAACTCAAGACTGCTGAATCACATGTAAACTTTAGGAAACAGCTTCTGCTGTTGACTTTTGTTTTCAGTCATAAGCAATTTTGAGGGAAAAAAAAAAAAAACCTCTGACAGGAGGACTGTTTCTTGGTTAGATCATCAGCATTCATTCATTCGACATTCATTCACCACATACTGCATACCAGGAACTGAGAGAGAAATTTGAAGAAAGTATTCCTGAATTCCCAGAGAGCTATAGATAAAATAATCAGGATTAGAAGGCAAAATATACATATGATACACTAAAATGACATAAAATACAAATTAAAGAGAAGATATCAAAAATAGAGAGTAAGGAAAAGCAAGACTACAAGAGGGGGGAAAAAAGAGAAAATGTATCTGGATAGGAAAGCATTAGAAACAGAAGTTCTTACAAAATTAAGAAAAACTGTGGAAAGGAGAAATTAAATCCCTGAATAATATAATCATTTGCATGTATAGATATACTAAATTATCCAACTAAGCATGTCAACTTTTAACCAAAGGTCTAGCATGGCAAAGTTTAATAAATTATAATCTAGGAATATGAGCCTTCTTGCACATTTAAGATAACCTCACATTTTGACAAAATGTATTCAGTCCAATAGCTGGCCACCGAAGTTAAATAACTAATTTTACTACTTTCATCGATTTTTTTTTTACAATTAATGGATTAGCCACATTAAACTAGCCATATTAAAAACTGTATCATGTTAGTATAACACAGACTTATTTTACAGTGACTACATTAGTACAGAATCAGAATAATTATAAATCAAACAATTTGTCCCTCTTTGGATAAAAAATAAGTAAATTTAGTGGTAGAATTAAATGCATATATGTATATATATAACATATATAACATGTATATACATATATGTATATATAACATATATAACATATATATACATGTGTATATATATATATGTGCATATATACATATGTACATATATACATATACGTATATATACACACACATATATATATATAACATTTTTATTAGTGTCTTTGACTAGTTTAAATTTAAGAACAAAAAATGTAAATTAGTTGTTTCTATAAAAAACTTCAGTCTCTCAGAGGCCTGCACCAATATCTATTTTCATGCTCATAAATTCCTCAGGTCTACTAAAGTTCCTAGATCATTGGAATGATCTCAGCTGAGACAGGCTGGACTCCAGGCTTTTTGGTGAGTTGAAGTCTGCTCTACATGTTTCACACCCTGAGGCCCAGGCTTATGATATAGCAACTACCTGGAGGATGCAATTTTCATGGCAATTATAAGAAAGAAAAGAGTGAACGGAAAGAATTGATGCCTCTTACTGTTTCAAGAATTGATGCCTCTTACTGTTTCAACTAAAATCCAGCACACAATAGCTGCTACCCACACTCTATTAGCCAAGCAAGATTGAGAAACTCCATTCCAACCTATCACAAGATGAATTATGTATAACATTTGGTAACTTACATTATTTCTGCTCCTTTATTGGACTTGTAGGAAAATACACTTGAGACGTTTGCACTTGGACCAAACTCAGGATCAGAAACACTCATGATGAAGACTATTAGGCGAATTTCAAGAAAACAAGCACTTTGGGACACAGAAAGACTCTGGCACTGGTATCATTTAGGAATACTGAGCATAATCACTGATTTCTACTCCAAATATCTTTACTGGTGCTGAATTTAGCTCAACCATCATAAGCCAGTTTCTGTATATCAGGAGAATGAATGAGATGAATTACATCAATTGCTGATGGGGCTTGGTTTTGCAAAAAAAGGTATGGGTAAGACATATGAAATGTTCTGGATTATATTATGACATAAATTTTACTTCTTTTAATTTTTTTTACTGTTCACTCTAAAGTGTGAAATATACATTTTTAATCTGAGACCACCTTCAAATGACACTATATAGCTTCACCTGTAATACAAGTACTTTGTAACAGAGCATTTCCAATTTTTTCCTCCTGTCCCTTATGACATTGTTGTCATTCATTTCACTTATCCATATGCTATAATCTCCCAGTGCATTATTAAAATTAAATAGTTATTAAACAGGTATCTTTTAGGTCAATTAGGAATAAGAAGAGTACAGGATTTTATTTTGCCTTCATTTTCAAAATTCTTCCTTTCTTTATGTAGACTTGAGTTTCTGACATATCATTTTCCTTACCTCCAAATAATTTATTTTAATGTTCTTGTAGGGCAGGTCTGCTGGTGAGGAACTCCTTCAGTTTCAGTTCTTCTAAGAAAACGTTTATTTCTCTTTCATTTTTGAAGGACAAGAAAGATACAGAATCCTAAATTGATGGATTTTTTTTTCTTTCAACATTTTATTTCACTCCACTCTCTTCTTACTTGCATGGCTTCTGATCTAAGTCTATTGTAATTCTTTTCTTTGTTTCTCTATAGGTAGGGTGTTCTTTTTCCTCTGGCTGCTTTCAAAGTTTTCTCTTTGTCTTTGATTTTCTGCAATTTGAATATGATCTGCCTAAGAGTAGTTTTGTTTTTTTTGTTTTGTTTTGTTTTGTTTTGTTTTGTTTTTGCCCTTTATCCTGCTTGGCTAATTAGATCTCTAATAGATGTATGCAGCATCTTTCTACCAATAAAAAACTTGAAAACCTACAGAAATTAACATCTTGAAATGACATTGTGACTTCCAAAATTTGTTGAACTTAATCCAACATCTTTCTGTTCTGCATCTTTTGACAAAATAGTAAGTAATTTTTTTCATTGAATCTCTGCAATTGTTTCTGAGTGTGTACTCCAGGACCAGTGGCATAACCAAATGGGACATCTGGTACCTAGACACATGAATCAGAATCTCTGGGAGAATCTATGTGGTTTTTTTTAAATGTTTAATTATTTTTGAAAGAGAGAGAGAAAGAGCACAAGTTGGGGAGGGGCATAGAGAGAGGGAGACACAGAATCCAAAGCAGGCTCCAGGCTCTAAGCTGTTGGCATAGAGCCTGACGTGTGGGGCTCAAACTCAGGGACCATGCAATCATGACCTGATCCAAAGTCGGACACTTAACCAACTGAACCACCCAGGTGCCCCAGGAATCTTTGTTTTAAAAACACTGTGGTGGGTGGGAGGGAGGGGAGGGTGGGTGATGGTTATTGAGAAGGGCACCTTTTGGGATGAGCACTGGGTGTTGTATGGAAACCAATTTGACAATAAATTTCATATATTGAAAAAATAAACCACTGTGGGTAATAACTTTGAATACTACAATCACTTTATACCATTGATTCCTAAAGTATGCTCCTGAACCAGCTTTTCCTAATAAGTCCCTCATGTGATTTTTATACATACTAAAGTTTCAGAACCATTGCTCTGCACTATGGAAATAATAATAATAAAAAATATTTCCTTTGCTTTTACAAAGGTGACCTCAATTTCCCAAAGAATCTTGAAGTTATGATGGATCTTGCTGACTATTTTTCTACAAACCATTTCAAATTATCAGAGTGGTAATTAAATAAATTTGAGATGAATAATCAATAATGCATTTCACTTGTTGCTGAATTACTTTCTTGCTCCCACCAAAATGACTCTCTGTATAAGGTGATATCTCTTTTCTTTACATTCTCTATATTTTTTAAAGACTTCATTTTTAAGTAATCTCTATACCCACTGTGGGGCTCAAAGTCATGACCCTAAGATCAAGAGTTGCATGCTCTTTTGACTGAGCCAGCCAGGTGCCCCTATGCTGTATATTTTAATATATTATTTACTTTCAATTTAAAGAAATGTTAACTATTTGACAACACAGACAAATAAGGGTTTCTCAAATATATTCTGTGTAAATTTTATTCAGTGGAGGAAAGTCCAGATTGAAATAAGTGAATATTCATTTTTTTCAGTCTCTTAATTATTCTGAAATATGAATTTCAGTATCTTCCAGTTTTTTAAATATTCAAGAAAATATTATGCATTGAAAAAAAATTATTTCCCCATATCTCACCTTGCTTCTATCTCAGTGTATTTATATCTATATAATATCAATATCCACAAATCTTTAAAAGGGAAAAGTACTTCTTTAGGTATTATAAATATTGAAGCTATTAACCATTTAATAAGTAGTCTCCATACAAATAAAGTAACTAATGACATAATAAATAAGTTTAAATGAACTATAAAAATGTATGTGACATGATGGTTTTTACTAACTTTATTAAATCAGAAGGTTTTTTAATTAGTGAATGAGGAAATCATTTAATTGAGGTAGTATAGCACTATTCAAACAAAAAACCACAGAAGTTATGATTGATTTCTTTTTGGTAGTGTTCTCATTCGAAATTGATATGTGAGTTTGATGTATTATTCTCTGAACTATTAAATAGTTTGTGTGAAACAGTCTTCCCTAACCTAGGTTCAAAGATAAAGAGACCATTATAAAATTGTAACTATCTTATTGGGTAACTTTTTGAAAAAACACTATATTTTATTACCTTATTTATTCATCTAGTAATGATGTACATTTTTGAAAGAAAAAACTGAATACACTGTGAGCTTACATCTTTACTATTTCAATGTATTTTACAGATCAAGGGCCATTTACTAAGCATATCACAAACACACTCAAAACTAAAGTTGCCCATTAAATAAGTTTAATATACAAGAACTAAATTTTAAAATTTAAACTGTAAGCTGACAGAGAGTTAACATTCAAGGGTGTCTATCTACCTTTTGGGAGAGTAAAAAAAATCTCTAAAATAAACTTAAATTACAACGTTTTAACAGCACAAAAAAACACAAGGAAAAACTGAGTTATATTAATGTAACAAAAACAATATGAATTTCTCTTTTAGGTTTTGAAATATATCATAACTTTAGGGTGAAGTTTATGTATTTTAATCGTATCAAATAACATAAGCCCGTTGTATTTCTAATTTGAATTTCTCTATTACCATCTACTTGTTCTATTGCAATATATAAAACGCACCCAGGGTAGCCTGCAATATAAACAAGGAGACATAAAAGTTCATACTATACACAGTAACGTTGCTCTTACTTCCCTAGAGGAATTTGTCTGACTTCTATAAATATTTTAGAGTCAGGAGTCCAATACTATAAAGAGGGCAAGAGATCTATGTTCTAGAAGGAATTAGTACATTTCTAGATGGCAGTTTTATATAATAAAGTCTTATGCAAGTTTTTAAATAATATATTAAAAGTTGACACTGATAGTTTATTTCTCAAAGCATGTGCAAAATCTATCTTTAGATTATTTTGTGGAGGCAGGAGGAGTTGATATTTTTAATATTAGTCCTAAATTCTAAACAAAAAATCTTATACCTTTCCATTTAAGTATTTTGGTATTAGAACAAGATACAAGGACATATTATGGTTTCAGTGTTCTTTTCTCTTTTCTCCCCACTACCTCCAATTAAAGAGATTGTATGCTAAAAAAGAGATGATTTCTGTTGCAGAGGCAGAAACCAAGGCCAAAAAACCCTGAACAAGTTAGATAAATCCCTTGAGGATTATCGTTCACCTAGGAGGCTTGTAGAAAAAAAAGAGAAATTTTTAAAAATAGATAAAAGTTACTGGGGATGAGATTTTTTTTAAAAAGTCTAGTTTTTGCAATACAATAGATATTTTTCATTTTGCTTACAAACAAATCATGCAATTTGGCAGTCAAATTTGAATGAAAGACATACTCAGCTTTTTTTAAAAAAGTAAATTTTCCATTTCGCCATATTTTAAACCAAACTACTCAAGCTGAATAAAAATTAGGAGCCATATTTTATTAACGTGAAATCATATCTATTAAATATCCTTCCATGAAAGTTACAGATATATATTCAATTTCTACTTCCTGTTTTGTTAATCATATTACAATTTCCATATTGTCAATATTTAGAATATTTATGTTTTTGTTATGACCATAATTTCCACAGTTATATATATTTAAATGATATAATTTTACTACCATTGTCTTTCTTTACATTCTTAAATTCATCCCCTGGTAAGCCAGATTTCTTTTGTTTGTTTGTTTTTTGTTTTGTTTATTGTTCTTACATTTTGAAAATGGCTGTCTGTCATTTGAGCTCTGAAAAACTACTTCATTGAATAAAAAGTTCTTAGAGCACTTTCTTTTCCTAAGGATCTTGCAGCCAATGCTCTGTTGATGGGATATATAAAGTACACAGCCAGCTTGATTTATTTTTGCTAGCAATGGTAACTAATTATCTTCCCCAAATGTCTATGGTATTTTTTCTCTATATTTAACACCCAGTAACTTTACCAAGACATGTCTCAGTGTAGAAAATCTTTAGTCAACTGATAAAACTCCAGATAAATTATTATCTGGATAAAACTGCATATCACCAACTTAATTTTTTTAATGAGTTAATGCTAGATAGTGGGCAAAATGCTATATGAGGTCTCACAGGTAAGTTACATCATCTTGGTATTTTAGGGCTGACAAATTCTTCTATTCTCGTCAATTTAACAGATTGTATATGATCTTATGGTTTTATTCAGTTTCCCATAATACAGTAGCTCTTCTCACTGGATTAATGATCTATTTTTTAGAATCCAGTTAATATGGTTCAGTCACAAGATGGAAACAAGAAAAAGGTTAGGCTTTAACTGCTATAAAGAAAAAAAAAAAGAGGGGTTGATACTTTCAATTTGAAATTTTTCCTGTTTTCCAAAGTTTCTGTACCTCCCAAAACACTCAATCAAAAATCAGGTTTACCTCCATATGTCTTTGGCATTGTACTAAATATTCTGTAAGGTAACTTAAACAAACTCAGGCTGTGCCCATAGTATATGCACATCTAATCACAGTGATGAAAGATGTGAGGTGCCTAAAGTCTTATTTTCTAATTTTGGTGCATTTCTGTTTATTGCTAGTTGTTTGCTTTCACCGTCCTCTTTCCTATCACACTGACTTCCTACAGAAAGCATGAAAGAATTGGTACCTTTTTGCCTTTCAAAGAACCACCACTTTCTTTCCTACTTACATTAATCACACCAAGGAGGGCTTGCAAACTCACCAAAGAATTTTAACCACATTAAAGTTTATTTAAAGCAAGCATAAAATCATACACTAATTGTAGTAAATTCTAGGTGATTCAAATAGTGTCACCTTCTAAAGCTATTGTGTGATGCTGACACTGAAAGAATGCCTAAGTACAGGGAGCATACAGAGTGTGCATGTAATTTTATATGGACATAACTTGATACATTTTAAAAGTAGCTTGATGCCTTTTCTCATACTTTTTTTCCATATAAGGTTATGTATGTTCTGCAGCCCTGTACTATATAATGGAGAAAGAGAACAAACAGTTTCAGCAAGTTGTCCATATATCACTCTAGTTTATTTTGAGGAATAAATATTTTAGAAATCTTTTTGCAGATTTATCCCCCTCTGAATCTTGCTTGCTACTTTTTACTCAAGGGGTAATGGCATAGTCAAATCTCATTTGCTGGGATCTGAGTAGTGTTTCTCAAATAGGAAAAGCATACATAGAAAAAAAGTATGCATAGACAAAATACGAAGAAAAAACATATTATATAAACTCAAAAGTATTTTCACACATTCCCTAGAATGGCTTCCAAAGAAACATTGGTTCTTTCTCAAAGTTAGTCTGAAAACAAGACAAAGAGATTTCTCTTAAGCTGTGAATAAACAGACCACCACCTGAAGGAGCTATTTTTTTTCCTGGAATAAAATTGTTAAGCTCTCAGTCACTTTATACATGCAATCTTTGTCAACTCTTTGGAGTTAGTTTTGTTACCCACAACAGGCTTTTAGCAAGCACAATTTGAAAAAATACTTGGAAATTGTAAAAAATGAAATGCAGAACTTCTTTATATTAGAACCATGGGAAATAGGTTCAGGGAAAAGAAAAAAGCCACAGTTGCAGGAAAATATGAATGGTAACAAATAGCCTTGGTGTATTCAAAAAATAGATTTTCTATTTTGACATTGACACTAAATTGCGAAACAGGTTTTGTTCTCAAGAAAAAGCCATAAAGCCTCATTCGAGTACAGAATAAGGGATGAGAAGAGAGACAACAGAGATTGAGTTGAAATTTAATGAAAAAGGAGCTTCATGCACCTTTGTTTTTCATGTATCACCTTATAATACCTGTTTTTTGGAATTTAAACTCTCATATTACACTGTGTTTTAATACAATGTCTTCTGGGTTTTCTGGATTAATGTGCTTACAGAAAGCAGTGAGAACCCAACTGTGTTAACTAAATACATTTAGCATATTTCTCTTGGCCTGAAACAAACTCAGCTAGCACAAAAGAGATAACTCAACACTTAGTCACCATTTGGTAACTCAACACGTCCAGTTAAATGGATTATCACTTAAGTACAGCAGCTAAGCATCTCCTTTAACTAGCATTAAGGGAGTTCCTGTTCCATGGGATGCTCTGGGGCATTCTTTCCTTGTGGGAAAACAACCACAAATTTTGTAGACCTAGCTGCCTTCTGAATTTTGCAGTTAACAGGCTAATGTGTATTTCATCCTTCTCTTAGAAGTTTTCCTAGAAGTTACTCACTTTATCTTCCCTAAATTCTGGTAAAATTATTATGGAATGTTTTCTGCTACCCAGTTGCCTAGGTGTGCTGTGTTTCATACAGTTTAGCATGGAGTTTAGTTGGTGTCAGGTTATTGCTAAAAATATAAAATACCAAAAAATATCCAATCATATATAATTCACACTGGTTAAATAGTAATTTTAAGAAAAAAAAATGACCAAAGGGGAAACCATAAATACGTATCGGAATTAAATATTCTGCTTTTCATATATTTCAACTATTATCTATCACTACTTAATTTAGATCAGATAACCTCTTCATCAAGTGTAAAATGAAAATGCACCCCAAATCTTTAGTTGGACTCCAACATTTCTAAGCTCTATGGTTTCTGCCTGCCCTGCATCTCTAAGTGCAAAAGTATAACACCTCAATAGTCCATTTTATTTGTTCTCCCTAATTGACTTGCTGATGGAGGTTTATCTAAAGTAAGGTGTTAATCTGTAGCCTTATTGTTTCTATTTAGTTATAAAGTGCTTTAGACTTTTTTCGCCGTTTTGATGAAGGGTAGCTATTTCTCTCCTTTACCCAGCTCCTATCACTACAAAACACAAGAAGGCAGAGACGCTTAACAAGTTGCATTTAATCTAAGGTGAGATTTATTCCCTCAGCCATCTTGTAGTCATTCACACCCCCCTCATTTGGAGCTTATTGTTCATAGCTTTCACTAATTACTTTGTACAAAATCACTGAAGATCATAACTTAAGAGACCCAGCAATTCTTAGCTGCTTAAAGGAGCTTTGCTCTTCTCTTTTTACAAATATCTGAATAAAATAGTTGAGGAGAATTTAAATAAAATTATAAAATAATTTAGCTTTGCTTAATTTGTCAAATTAAAAATCTACTGAGGGCATTCCAACTGCATAAAAAAGAATTTGTCTTTTCATATATTTGCATTTTTTATAGGCAACAGGAAGTAAGCAATACTTTTTTTTTTTTTTTAATTGGGAGCAGAAACTCAGTCTTTCAAGTAGCCTCTCTTCCATCCCCAAGTGCTATTAATTTTCTCTCCTCTGGGCACCAGAACATCCAAGTCTACAGTTCTCACTCCCATCATAGGCTCACTCCGGCACCAGATGCTATTGTGCATGTTGAATGACAGATGAGGTCAAGGCAATACTTTATATCTGGGAGTTCTACTTCTTCCTAGTAAAATGCACAGCATTCTCACAGTACTTTATACCAGAAAGGATCCAGAAGATGTAGGTGACCTTTCCTGTTTGCATGGACCCTGCTCTCACCTGAGCAGCAGATCATGCTCCCATACTCTGCCCAGAATCGCTCCCACTAGACCAAGGACAGTAGTCGTTGCCTTCCAAAGAGAGTGCCCACCATGCAGAAATTGGAAAAACTCTTGCCAAAACCACAATCTCTCAAATATGTGATGAAGATCATATCCCATAATGTCCTCAAAGATACCTGCTAGGTTTGATTCATCTTTATGTTTCTTTCCCATTGCATCTAATGTAATAATTAACACGTGAACGACAGAAAATGCATGTGAAACATAAAGCTTGAATAATTGAAGAATCACAGTAAACGATTTGGTACTTAGAGGCAACAAAAATGATACCTTCCATGCTTTAAAAAAAACATTTTAGGGGCGCCTGGGTGGCGCAGTCGGTTAAGCGTCCGACTTCAGCCAGGTCACGATCTCGCGGTCCGTGAGTTCGAGCCCCGCGTCAGGCTCTGGGCTGATGGCTCAGAGCCTGGAGCCTGTTTCCGATTCTGTGTCTCCCTCTCTCTCTGCCCCTCCCCCGTTCATGCTCTGTCTCTCTCTGTCCCAAAAATAAATAAACGTTCAAAAAAAAGAAAATTAAAAAAAAAACATTTTAAAAACAATAAAAGAGGACAATTCAGTAAGTGAAAAATGTACTTATTTTAATTGAAAAAGTGTGAAAGCAAAATATATTCATTGCATTAATTTTATAGTTTGTTGTTATTTTCAAAACACAAACTCACACAGAGAAAATCAATAGCATTCAGGAAAAAGAAGTTTTGTGCAGTAGTTCTATTGAATTGTGTGTCCTGATTGTTCTTGAAAAAAATGCACACACAGACACACATGCATACACACACATACACACACTCATAAGTTAAATCCATAGATCACAAATGCCACTGAGGTCACCATAGATTAAAGATGCAGCCAGAATCTCTGGCTCCTTTGCTGCCTTTTCATGAAGAAAAATCGTGTTTTTAAATTTTCTTAATCAAGTTACATTTATCATTTTCCTGCTCCCTTTCCTTTCTGTTCTCAATACAATCCTGTCATCTTTAGAGTTGATGTCAATGAACTTGAATTTTTCTTAAGTCAGACTCCCAACTAAGTGAGATAAATGAAATCAATATTCTTCCCTTTACAGGTGAAATGAGTTTAGTAACATATGTAGTAGTGTACCCTCCTCTCCTTTTCTCTCCTTTGTACTGTAATTCATCAATGTATCGCTCTTGGCACCTGAATGAACACATCTTAATATGAGATTTCAAGCAACAATTCTTTCTAAATATAATGAAATATTTCAGTCTTTGTTCTTAAAAACCCACTAGATCTATGTTCTTTGCTCCTCCATAAGAATTTATTTCTATTATTCTTACAGGATTCTAGTATTCACAAGTGATTAGTCAGGTTCTTGAGTTCATGAAATATCTGATTTCTACATGCAAAAATCTAAATGCTATTCGATTCTGAGGGCTGACTGAAAAAATAGGACTTTCAGAAAGGGGATTTCATATTCAAGGCCACCATGCTTCATGGTTTTGTTCTGTATCATGAAGCACCTGTTTGCCATTATTCATGAGGCTTCTATTAATTCAAAAATTCCCTCTGCAGTAGTCCCTCTTATAAGAAGAAAGTAACTTTATCAGATTGCTTGGTGATGCATTTTTGAATTGTAAAATGCTATGTGATTTTTTTTTAACCTTTTAAATTCTGTGAATCATTATTATGGACCTATTCTAATTTCACATCCTAATTACATCATATGTCACAACATATGCTGATTCAAACAGGTGACAAAAAGAAGAATTCAGTTAGGAAAATGTTAATCATGCTGATTAAGGGAAAAATCATTTTTACTTCCATATATATTCATATTTTTCACATTTCTGAATAATGATAAGAATCAGTTTATATTTTTTAGTGTTTGCCGTAGGAAAATATGGAAGATTTAAAGGCCAGAAATGCACTACACAATAAATATATGTGTTGGGACTAAGGACTGAAAATATTCTTCAGGTTAAATGAGTGAATTGGAGGAGACATTAAGAAAATCAAATAAGATGAGGAGATAGCGAGCACAAAGTCTGTAAATTATTGTTACTATGTGGGTGCAGAAGCCAAGAACACAGGTGAGTTTCAGCCAAATGGAGAAGAGGTCCTGATCAAGACGGAACTTAGCTGGCACCAATACTGCTACAATTCATTCCCCAACCTCATGCTCACTCCAACCTTCTAATAATCATATCACATGTGAAAGGCAACAAGCAAAGAAAGTAAGTAGTAATTAGTAAGAAGCTTCTGAAATCCATGCTCTAACTGGCTTGGAGGGAAGTCTGGGGAGTTGCTTGTGAGGGGTTTGTACCCTGGACAAAGATGCCATCAAAACCAGACAGATGAGTGAACACCAGACGATTTTTATCAACCTGATTAAATTAGTGAATTCTTTTTTTTCTTAAGTTTTTTTTATGTTTATTTATTATTGAGAGACAGAGCATGAGCACGGGAAGGGCAGAGAGAGGAGGAGACACAGAATCCAAAGCAGACTCCAGGCTCTGAGCTGTCAACACAGAGCCCAATGCGGGGCTCGAACTCACAAACTGGGAAATCATGACTTGAGTCAAAGTCAGACGCTTAACCGACTGAGCCACCCAGGCACCCCAAATTAGTGAATTCTTGAGTAGCTCAGACCTGTGTTTATCTCTCAATGTTATCAATGGAGATAAATCTTTACATACATAGGTTGGTTCATCTATTGTCAATTACTGGTCAGACGAGAGAAAAAGGACTATGAGATAGCAGAATCCAGCAAACTGACCCTGACCAAGGAGCTAAGGACAGACATTGCCTGTCGTGTGGATTCTTTTCTCTGACACTCATGCCACCCATAAAGTTTGCACCCAAGGTGACAGAATAGTATAACAGGACAAAAATAATGAGATCACAAGACCTCTCAAAAAATAAAAAGGATCAAAAGTAACCACCGGCAATAAAACAGTAAAGCAAAAGCAAACTAAGAACTCTGCTATTAAGGAAAAAGCACAATTTTTTGATCATAAACTTTGAAAATTGCAATAAAGAAAAGAGAGACAGGAGACTCAAGGAATTCTATGCAAATATGTTTTAAAACCTGGTGTAAATGGATTACATTTTTTTTAAGTTTATATATTTTGAGAGAGAGTGAGTGAGCAGGGGAAGGGCACAGAGAGAGGGGGGAGAGAGAGAGAGAGAGAGAGAGAGAGAGAGAGAGAGAGAGAGAGAGAATCCCAGGCAGGCTCCACGCTGTCAGTGCCGAGTTCACCAGAGGGCTCCATCTCATAGACTATGAGATCATGACCTGAGCCAAAATCAAGGGTTAGTTGCTTAACTGACTGAACCACCCAGGCTCCCCTAAATGGATTACTTTTGAAAATGATATAAATTTTGCCAACTGCTTATAAACATTAGTGTTTACAGATTGTGCTTGCTGGTTGTACAGCAACATCTCCCTCCTGCCTTCTGCGTCTCTTGCAGGCATATCAATTTTCCAGAAAATAATTTAAATCCAGAGTGCTAGCTACAAGGGAGTCAGGAAAATAAAATTGGAGGCTTTCTATCTTTTCATCTTGAAGAAAAGAGGAAGCCCATCAGTGTGGTGCTAGAGCCCAAGTTCTGCGGCATCTGCTGCTTTGGAGCTGCTATTAGCTTGTCAAGAAAACAGTTCTTTTTACTTTTCACCAGTAGCCACATATACCTAGTGTCAACTATCTAAATCAAAAATGAGATATTTTACCAAAAATAGTAATTTTCAAATATCTGAGAATTAGGGAAGAAACACAAAAATATAAGAAATACTTATTCAATTTTCTCGGGTATATTAATGGTAGACATAGGCATGTAGTAAATATTCTAGACAATTAATTATGTGATATCACTCCATTGTCTTTCTCTGGAAAAAATAAGCTCAGAGATTCCTAAAGTCTGAAGCTAGAGAGAGATGTTGCTGGGAAACAACAGATTCACTCTATCCTGCGGTAGATACTGGAATTTTGCCAATAATTTCTTGCATCTTGTAAGGTACTAGGCACAGAACCAGATCTCTGCAACAACTGAATGGCTCAGGGGGTACCACAGGACTCTAGAGAAAGGTACAAACCCTTTTGAAAGTGCTGGGAGGCTTTCCCCGGTAGAATCCCCACTCTGGGCATTGGTATCACCTCACCAATTGTCCCCATGTGGAACCTGGGGAGACCTGAAAACTCAAAGCTCTCTGCCATGGCCTCTCCCACTTCTTGCTTTATTATACAGCTTCTTGAGTTCTAGTCTCTCGTCAGTGAAAAAAAAAAACCTCACAATCTTGCACTATGATTATTGGTATCTTTCGGTCATTCATCCATTTTATTTGGGAAAATGATGCAATCTGCAAAGGAAGAAATGAGACCTCCTCAGACAGTGAAAATATCCAGACTAAAATTGGGTTGAATTTTAATTCAGTTTTCATGGGATTTAAAAACAATACTTTCAAACTAATGACATTATTATGAAGAAAATCCTACTTTTATTAAAGTAGTAAAGACTCATGAATTAATTTCACAACCCATTTCGAGTCATTTGAAATACTTTACAATACTTAACTTATTGCTCTTCCCAGTATAACTTCGTCCTGTTTTTTTTTTTTTGCTTCTTTCTCAACTCCAGCCCAACTTTCTAATTTCTAATAAGATATAAACTTGATTCCAATTCTTGTTCTTTTTTCCTTCTATAGCCCTGATAAAATGAGGGCCTGTGTGGGCTGGATCTAGTTATGCATGATCTCACAGCAATTGTTAAATGAAGTCTATCTCTCTTTGGGGAACTTAATAATTTAACAGTTATTTCTCCAGATTACCAACCCGAGGGTACCAACAGATTGTGTGAAAGAAAAAAAAAACTGCATTAATTCTCTGAAATAAGCCTTCCAGCTTCTCCAGGATCAAAATGGAAAGAAAATAACCTGAATTTTCTTCCACTACCAACTTCATTCTGTTGCTGTATGACAGTAAAGTTTCTCGTTGGCTGACTGCCCACATCTCCCCCAAAGAATTCTTACTATATTTCAGCAGCTTGTTCACTATTTCTGCTGCTACCAAACAATTATAACTGTAGTCACTTAGGTTTATTCAACCTAAAAATCTTCTCCATCCTGAATAGGAAGCTGGGTGCCAAGTAATCGCTGAGAACAGCAGATGAATCCTTAGGGCAGGTACAGAATGGGAGGCACATCGTTTCTCTTGGTCTATTGCTTCTCCAGATGCCAAGAGGACGGGTTGGAAAATAAAGATCTTCCTTGATGCTAGAAAATCAAAATAATTACCCTCCCTATTTACATGAATAAAGAGAGCACTCAATCCTCGTATAGTCTTGATTCTTTTCCCAAAATGAGGTATAAATAAGAATTTTTAGCCTTTTAGGGAGAATAAATGCATTGTGTTATGGATCGTTTATTATGTAGCATCCATTGACCTCAGTATCATCAGATATTTACAAAGAATATAGAATGGCTTTCTTCAGAACAATCATACCACACACACACACGCACACACACACACACACACACACACACACAAATAACCAATCATATGTCAGTAATGCCAAAATCATAAATTGGGCCCATAATTTTTATAATCAGCTTTCAGAACTCTGTAACTAAACTATTAATAGTTGATGTGGTACCTTATGGACAACATAGATTCTCTAACAAATCCTTTCCATTTTAGGATACCACCCATTTCTTGCTTTTTTACTCTGAACGCTTTTCTCTAAAAGAGTACTGGCTGTCTCTTTTTCCTGAGCGTCCATCTACTCACTGCTCAGCACACACCAATCTGCTTTCTGCCTCCATTATTCAGCCACTGACCTCCACATCACTCACTCTACCAGGTATATTTTAGTCCTCATCTTATTTGGCTGTTCATTAGCATTTAGCACCCCTTCCTCCTTCTTAAGCACTATTTTCTTTGCATACATGTCACTGCACTCTCGTTTTC
Source organism: Acinonyx jubatus (assembly GCF_027475565.1). NCBI lineage: Eukaryota > Metazoa > Chordata > Mammalia > Carnivora > Felidae > Acinonyx > Acinonyx jubatus. Next base: position 178,514,383 of record NC_069381.1, read on the forward strand.
TCTCCTTTCTATTTTACCTCAGTCCCCATTATCAATCGTGTCTTCGTCTGCTACATGAACTCTAAACCCAAAATTGTTTTTGAAACTCTTCTCTCATTTTGCATTATTTCCCTAGCAGACCTCATCTACCCCTTTTCCTTAAACTTCTATTACCTTCTAAAATGCTACAACCAACTAATAAATATCTCCTACTCTAAATCTCCTCTGAATTCCTGGTCCATATTTACAACTGCCTACTTGACACTTTGCCTGGATGTCTCAAAGGCTCAGCAGATCATTAGCGGAGGACTGGTGTTGGCCTGTGTCTCTGAAACCTACCTCAGAGGTGGACTGTCTGTATGACCTCCTGCAGCTCTGACCCTGAGGAAGTGTCAGAGTTAACCCTTTCAGAGAACGTTTTTTTCTCACCAAGGGCTTAACCACTAATCTTTATTTTCTCCTAACCACCAAGGTCTTGGCTGGTTCTCTTTATCTTTTTTTCAGTCTTATCTATAAGGCCAGTGTTGATGCTGGGTTTGAAAAATGAATGCAATTTTGATCTCTACTTCCACCTTTTACACATGCTTCCTTTCTGTCATGCTCATTCATTAGAATTACTCTGGCTTCCCCTTCACTCTTGCCCTTGAGAAAATAGTTCCTAACCTTATTGCAATGTTCACTAAAAAAATTTTACCAAAACATTTGAGCTCAAGTATAATGGTGGCATTAAAACATTCTGTCAGATATACTACAATTGCCAAGTTTCTCATGGCATAATGATATTTAAACTTTTTGACCATGACTATAAGGAAAAGTTTGCTTCTGACAGTATTCCCTCAATATTTATATGTTTATACTTGGCGGTTAATTATATCCATGCACTAATGTACTGTAGATTAAAAACACAAAAATACACATTTTTAATGAGTTAGAATAAATAACAGTATTTTAAAATAATTTTATGTGCTTTTAGTATTCCCTAACAATACAATAAGAATTTTGCCCTCAACAGAATATTTTATTGCTAATTTTCACTGAAGCAATGCTATTGACCCTGCTTAATTATTTTTAGAAAATTTTGTTTTACCATTTAATGACAGAACAACATGAATGACTGTCCCTATACTCATGTTATTTCAATACCTGATTTTAACAACTTCCACAGATGAAAAATATATTTTCACAAATACACAAAAAAAATCAAGTGAAAGAAGCTCTTCATGTGCTGAACTTACTCAGTCATGACACGTATTTTTTAATCCTATGCACAAATTATGCAATAGCTTTTTTAATTGTCTAATATGTATCCTATATTAACAACAACAAGACAAAACCCTACAGCAAAACATTACTTCCCTTTGAGATAGGAAACAAAGTGAAGACACCTATCTCCAATCTTTTTCAGAATTGTATTAACAATTTAATCAGTATAATAATACAAGAACAGCCAACAACAGCAAGGAGACATGATGAATGGAAAGAAGAGACAATTGGCCCTATTCACAAGTGATATGATTATATATACACAAAATGTAATAGATTCTATCCTCAGTGTCTATCACCTTACTTTTTTTTCCCCCTTCCCTCCCTATATCAGGGAAGGGTGAAAAATATTCTGTATAAGAAGGAAGGGAAAAAAAGGAAACTACTGTATCATTTGAGAGTCTCCACATAAACAAAACCAACTGAAACCAACAGCTCAAAAAATCTGGGGAGCTGGCATGTTGGAACATGTACACAGGCCAAAGACTGGAAGTTCAGGCAAGAGCCGTCATAGTCTTATAGCAGAATTCCATTTTTTCCTGAAACTTCAGATTTTGTTTTTAAGGCCTTCAAGTGATTGGATGGGGTCCGTCCACATTATTGCTGGCACTCTCCTTTAGTTAAAGTCAACTGATTGTAAATGTTAATTACATCTACAAGATTACTTCACAGCAACATCTAAGCTAGTGTTTGACCACACAACTAGACATCATAGCCATGTATGATTAAAAATCACATTTACCAAATGCTTTTTTACAAAGTCAGCATGACGCTGATACTGAAATCAGACCAAGGTGTCATGATAAAAACAAGACCATTATTGTAAATATGTTGCAAAAATCCTGAAAAGACAATGGGCCAATGGGATCAAGCAATCCATCAGAAGAACAACACATGACCACAAATGGAGTTAATCCCAAAATACAGACAGTCCCCAACTTACAACGGTTCAAGTTATAGTTTTCCACTTTACAGTGATGCAAAGGTGATTCCAATTTAGTAGAAACTGTACTTTGAATTTTGAATTTGATCTTTTCCCCAGGCTAGCAATATGTGGTAAGATACTCTCTCATGACGGTGAGCAGCAGCAAGGCACTGCAGCTCTCAGTCAGCCCTGCTGATACAAATGATGCACCTATAGCCTCTGTACTCATACAGCCACTCTGTTTTCACTTTCAGTACAGTATTCAATAAATTATATGAGATATTCACACTTTATTACAAAACAGGCTTTATGTTAGATGATATTGCCCAACTGTAGGCCAATGTAAATGTTTTGAGCACATGTAAGGTGGGCTAGGCTAAGCTATGATATTCAGTAAGTTATGTGTAATAACTGCATTTTTGACTTAATGGTATCTTCAACTTACAATGGATTTATCAGGAGGTAACCACATCATGAGTCTAGGAAGATCTATATGTGGATGGTTTAACAATGGAATATGTGCTAATATAATTAATAATAACTGGTTACATCATAATATTTACCACTGCTCTAAACTAACCAATGCAATTAGACAATAGTAAGGATTAAGAGATCTAAAAATTTAGAGGTAGAAACAGACATTAGTGGTAGATGGTATATGTTTAGAATACCAAGAGAATCAAATCTTATAAAGTATTAGAATGCAAAAAATGTACTGTGGCTGATAACAAAAATCAACGTGCCGAAAGAAATAATGTACAGAGCGACAAAAAGGAAATACTTGGAAGTAAATTAAAAATGGATAAAATCTAGATAAAATTTAAATTCTACTGAAGAATTGAGTAAGTGAAATAAAAATTGTTATATTTGTTTCCATACAAGATCTCTTCCTTCCCGCTCCACCCAAAATTATCCAAAATTGACCCTGTATTCATGGGCAAGAATTAGAAATGGGAAGGCCATGTTCTGATAGAGGGAGGTGTATAGGTGTTAACACAAATGAACATAAAAATGCCACGAGAAAGATTTGAGCTTCACAGTTTATAATCAGTCTTCTTAACAAAAATACAAAATATTGTCAGAATTTGAATTCAAGTTGTTTTCTGAACCTTTTAAATTGAAATCTATTATCACAATTCATGACCCAAAAGCACTGGGCTTACTTTTTCAAACATTATTTTAAGCCTAATGTTACAAACTTTAAAATAACCCTGGAAACAGAGTTGCTTGGTATTACTAGGAAGATCAAAGAACATAATGAAAAGATGGATTGCAGCTGCAAAGTCCTAAGATATAGCAAACATAACCAGTGTGAGAAAGGTTAAGTGGTCATGCAAAAAATGTTAAATAAAAAAACTTTGGACAAATGAAGGAGATTAGATTTCCTATCCATTCTAGAAAAGAGAAAGCGAAATTTAATTTGGGAAAATGAGATATGTGGCTCTCCTTCCTGACCCTAGGTATAATGAAAATCTATTCATATTATATAAGAGATACATATGAAAGATTCTGGAAGGAATTTTTAAAAAACTAACTAGTTAGCCTTAGGAGATGAGATTATAGGTAATATTACAGGTAATATTATTTTCCTCTTTGAGCTCTTCATTTCTTTCAAGATTTCTACTGTAAGTAAATTATCTTTTTGAGATTAACCAATATATCATTCAGTGCACAATTCCTAAGCAGCAATTCTAAGGTTTGTGTTAAAGCTCACTGTAAAATTTCTAGCATACAGAATTAAAATTTTCATTATAGCTGCCCTCCAACTTAGTATGTCAACAATGCTAAGATTTATTCAATTACAGCTAATGAGACAAAGTCTGATGGTAAAGTTCACGCATGTTTACTTCTTTATGAGAAGAGATTATTAAGCCACAAATGTCAATTTTAGCCTGAACAGATGGGACTGGGCTATATGGGAGGGTTTTTTTTCTCTAATATTCTACCTACATTATGAGGGACACCTTGTGTCATTTTCTTGAGAAATTTTTTTCTTAACTGGCAAGAGAAATGGTATTGAAGAAGAATTCCATCAGTGTGATGATTGTCACAAATAGACAACACAATTCTGGGAAAGAGTGATTCATGGTTTTCCTTCAATAGAGAACATTCTTCTGAGACATTTTTCTCCTTTTTCGTATGACTCCACATAATCCCCACACTAGCTTTCACAGTTATAACTAATCTCCTGATAGCAAAATATATAATATAAAGTCAAACTCACCCAACAGTCACAAGACCTATTAATGTGGGTATAAAGGGGGTCTCAACTATTCTCTTGCTAAATGTTAAAATGAAAAAAAAATCTGAGAAAGTATTGAAAAGGCTTATTGAAGCTCTGTAAATTTCAAGTGTGTCTTACCACAAGATATATTATTAAATTTATCGTCTTCAGCAGTGTTTTGTGAATTATTCTTAATAAATATTCACAGTACATAAATTGGAGAATGGTAATATGAATGCATATTTAAAAGTTCCAGAAAATCTCAGGGAATGTTCGAAAGCATTCATCTCTGAAGCATTTATTATGATAAATTATGGGCCAAGATAAACTGGGAAACTTTCCTTTCGTTTTCCAGTCAAATGACAATCCTAGATTTTCTGAGGTTTTACTATCTACTTTATCTACAGCAAATGACCTCATAAAAAAAAGTCAATTCACACATGATCCAGTTCTCCCTGAGAGTATAGTAAGCAAGTTCTCAGAATGCCAAGCCATTAACAAAGCCTGACTTAAAAAAAAAATATGAGTGTGGACAGAGGGTTTGAGTCAAGAAGAAAACTTGTAGGCTGAAACTAAAGACAGAGAGCGATGCTACACAGCTAGAGATGTATAGTTAGAGGAGAAACTTGCCATATTTCAGATGGAAGATGGCAAGGGCAGAAATCAAAGTAGAAAAGAACAAGCTTTGAAGATTTTGTGGAAAAAAATAATGGCAAGATTTTAGAAGGGATGGGACTGAGTAAAAACATGCTTTCTTTATGGGCTGCTGAAATGGTAGTAGGGCCCATTAGACAATGACGTTTGGAGAAGGATGATAGAGAATATACATTTTATTTCATTGACAAAGAAATATTGCCTATGATAGCCAGGATGATAAAAAAAATTTATCAAAGATATATTACAGGGGCGCCGGGGTGGCTTAGTCGGTTGAGCGGCCGACTTCGGCTCAGGTCCTGATTTCACAGCTCGTGAGTTTGAGCCCCTCATCGGGCTCTGTGCTGACAGCTCAGAGCCTGGAGCCTGCTTCGGATTCTGTGTCTCCCTCTCTCTCTGTCCTTAACCCACTCACATTCTGTCTCTGTCTCTCTCAAAAATAAGTTTAAAAAAACTAAAAAAAGATATATTACGTATTAACAGATCAGGTAAAAACATCATCGTCAACAGGGATAGTAAGCCTTGTATTTCACACATAAAGAAACAGGCATTTCATTTGGTTTAGTCAGATATGACGAAGAATTAGGATTAACCAATTTATTCTAAATGATGCATTGAGCCCCTTTTGGTCACTTTCCTGGGAACTTGGGTCACAATGAGAAATATGATCATTACTACCCATGTAGACAGGGGTATAGAGACTGGCAAGTAGATGGACAATTACTGTACAGTAGGGTGAATGCCAGGCATGAGTAAGCACAGCAGGACATCAGACACCAAGCAAGGAGCCAGGCACATGCTGGAGATGTTAGGAAAGTCAGAATGAAAAACCAGTAAGACACAGCAAAGACAAAGAAAGAAGAAGTACTGCAAATGGAGGGAAAAGATGCACAAAGAACAAGAAGGAAAAGAGAACAATTTGGTTAGCATGATTCAAATACACAGTCTGCATGAAGGAATTGAAGACTTGCCAAGGACAAAGACAGAGAGGCAGGGAGAAAAACAGAGAGGGTAGAGCTTGTATGCTTAGAGGAGTGTGGGTATTATTTGAACTTACGAAAAAATATCAGAGAGGAATATGGTGCCAGTATTAAGAAAAAGGACACAGCAAAGGACATTGAAAGACACTGGAAGAGAACCAGGGATCATGGAATCCAGGAGAAAAGAATTTTTTTAGAAGGAGGAGTGATAAATATTAACAAATGCAAACATAAGGTAAAGATGACACAGACATAGACATGTCTATTGTATTCAGCAACATATGGCATTAGTAGAAGTGGACTCATCAAAATGGATAGGACAGAAGTAAAATTCAAAAGTTTAGGTATGAACGGGAAATGAAGAAGTGGAGAAAAGGGAGTGAATGCAGACTGAAGGGAGGAGACATAGTGGACACGGAACTGGGCATGAGGTAAAGACAAGGGTTTATAGGCAAAGGGGACTTAAGTATACTTCAAATGGGAAGAGGCTAGTAAAGAGGAAAACTTGAAGCCATGTTCTGAAAGGGGGATGGAATAGTGTGACACAATAATGGTGATTTTTAAAAATTGCTGCAGAAAACAGACAAACAGAATGTCTAGAAAAATAGAAAATAACTTCTAAGTAGCCCAAAGTCAATGCACAGTTAACGCCGGAGGGTATAGGTTTATTGTGATGGAAATCTGCATTATTGTGTCACTTTTGCAGTGGTCATTAGAAAGCCATAATTAGAACTAGAAAAGGTAGATAATTGGTTGAGATGGGATTTCATTCTGTCTGGAGGATGGGAGAAAGAGACTAGAAGGCAAGGATGTTGTTGGCATTGGCAAGAGAATCACCAAAGTAATGGACCACAGGATCTGTGCTAAAGAAGGGAGAAGCAAGCACAGTGCTGACAGGAGACGTGGGGGGGCCTAACATCTCAAATAGTTGAGCAACCTTTGTAGTGGAAATAATAGTAATACATTTATTGGTCACCTAGTATATTCTAGGGACTTTGCACTTGATGATCAATTATCTAGTTCTTACAATAATTCTGCCAGTGCTGACTCTATATTGACCAAAACAGGAAAAGACAGTACCTTGGCTCCTTCAACCTTTTATGAATACACAGGATATTTTAATTTCTTACCATGTCTTGGGTATCACACATACGTGGAGTTGTATTGCATGTGCTCCAGCTACGAGCCTCCTGTCTTTTTCTTCTGAATCCAAGGAATGATGGAAAGAACAAGAAAGTGAGCTTCAATGTTTAATCTAAAACAGGTAGGAATATGTGCTCCTTTATATTAGATGCAATAAGAGGCTAGGGAATCTGACCTAAGTGTGCATCTATGTTTAAAGCTTGATTGGCAACTGTTACTTGGAAAACTAAAGCCCAATTTGATTAAGTAAACGACCAAGGATCACACAGTTAAAAAATCCAAAACTGAAATCCAAACCCAAGTCTGACTGATTTAAAAGTTTGTATTTTTCTAATATGATATATTCTCTTTCGATGTGAGAGAGTTAAAAGTATAGTTGCTTATAAAGTGGACTATTTTAAAGTAGGAACTTAGAATTGGCATAATCATGGGTAAGGAAAATGTCCAATATGGATCAGAGAGAAAAAAGAATGAGACAAGCTAGGTTATGAGGGTGGTGAGGATGCTAATCCACTCCCAAAGTTGAGGTATTTGGCTTACAGGATAATGAGTAACATCAGTCAAAAGATCTTCAAAAAATGCAGTCTTTTGGAGCTATATAATTCAGTTAAGGTAGGAAGTTTGGAGAAGAATATAAAATTTTGCCCTACAGAATGAGCATTTCAAGAGACAAAAGAAAAGGATTTTTAGAGGAAAGAGAGCTATAGAAGTTGGCTCATGAAAAAATAAAGTTAAATAATGCCAGGGTCAGTAAATTATAAATATCTGTACCCAAAGAGTAAAAATGATCTTAATATTCCATTAAATAATATCTTTAAATTAGTATTACCATTCTTGGTATATTAAATGAGATACATATATGATATGTTTAGCCCTTTTGTGAAAGGTATTTAACTCCTATCACCAAATAAAGCCAAAATGCCTCATCAAAGATGTTTTAACAAATTCTCTCGCTTCCTGGAGGGACACAAAGATCATCTACACACTATTCTAGAAGTCATATAGTGAATGCCAATTTAAATTAAGAATAACACACATTTATGTACTATTTTAAAAGTATAAAAAATACTGATGAAAAATAATTAACATTCTAAATGCATTTTAATTAACTCTCTACTTTAACATGGAACAAAAATTTTTAAAGTTTATTTTATGCTCTAATGAGCACAATTTTACATCCTGCTCTTTGAAGAGTGATCTTACTCCATCCCAGATAAGTATATTCATTGCACCCTTACCTAAAAAAGAGAGACGTAAATGCCTTTCTCCCACTCTTTAGAAATGAAAACAGAGATCCCTGCCATAATCAAGTCCCCAACCTGATGTTACCAGACAGGTTCCAGGCCATCGTGGCAGACCAGATAGTTATCTCACACTCTCCTTTCACCTCTTCTTAGGTACAGGGCCATCCCAGGGTAAAGACTTCCATTTTCAGCTGGGTGTGGCTACCTGATTAACTTCTGTCCAATAGAATATGAAAAGAAATGATACAAACAAGGTCCAATGTGTGCTGAAAGGAAGGAAGGACGGATGACGCTTTTATCTTCCTTCTTGTAACTTGCTACTTTAAACTTGGACATAGTGGAGAGTCACGTTGGGACATGAAAATGAGGGTTCTCAGGATTGCAGAGCAACAACTAGAAGAAGCCTGGGTCCTTGATTCATGGAACAGATAGGCCATATCTGGACCTTTACTTATGGACTGTTGTGTGAATGAAACAAACCTTCATACTGAAGATGAAACTATATCCTAACAAAAATTGCCAGCACATTCTCTAAATTCACTGTAGCATGACATTGGTAACCTATGTATTTGGCATGGATGATAATTTCAGAAGGAGAGCTTTCTTTTCTCTGCAGTTACAGATGGCATGAAAAAAAGTGGTTTTTTTTTTCTGAATCAGTAAGAGAAAAGTGATGTATTATGGGAAACAGAACACCACAATGACCATAGGTGCATATTCATTCAGGCTCCAAGATCTCTGAGAAAACTCAAGATTATAAGGTTAAAAATAACCTTATTTAACCTCAGGTTAAAAAGGACCTGAGTGAATTGCCCTTGGAAAATGTGGTCTGTTCTTTAGTATGCAGATGGGGATGTTTTGCTTAAAGGAAGCCAGCTGTATATAGCACACGTCATTCCCTCCCTTCTTTGTCTTTGCTTCTGTCATAAAGATTCTTATGGGAACATATGTATCTGCAAAACTGCTCTCCTATAAGAAATGTACGATAGCTGAATCACATGTTCATTGTTGACATGCTTTGCTAAGTTTCTGTTGTTAATCATTGCTGATCTGTTTTTCCTGAAAACGTGTATAAGAAGGTGTACAATGAACCTCGGGGCCTCAGGCTGTTGGCTCGGGGTCCCCTGTGCCTCGCTTTACTGTCGTCTCTTCCTCAGTTCCTTCACAGCCCCAGGTCCATAGCCCATTGAGGTCAACAAGTGGTGCCCAAACAGGGACCTGAAGCCCCCACTGAGGAGACATCGACAAGCATTTGGAACCCTAAAGAAGGTGGTACGTAGGAAACTTAATTACAGGGTAATGGGGCAATCACAGTCAAAATCTTCCAGTTTTGCTGCTCTAATATATCATTTTCTGAAAGAATATGGAGCAAAGGTCACTAAGCAGCATATTGAAAAATGTTTAGAGACTGTGATAAAATACAATCCTTGGTTCCCCGAAGAGGGTTCTTTGGATGAAGCCACATGGCTTCGGGTTAACAATAACGTTATAAAAGCCATGCAGCAAGGAGAGACTATCCCCCTTGACTTCTGGCCTATATGGGCTCTTATAAGAGTTGTTATTAATACTAAGGAGACTGGGGATAAACCATCTCCTGCTGAGATTGCTAAAAAAAAACAAAAAAACAAAAAACAAAAAACAAAAAAACGGCCGCCTCTCTCCATGCTTATGAATTGGATGATGAAACATTATAAAAGTTAAAACTGAAAGTAAAGAATTTTCACAGTGGCACAATCCAGGCCATTACCTACTGCCCTGCCACCACGGTTGGATGAATTAAAGGAGGATGCTTCTCCTTCTCAGATACCAGAGCCTCTCCCTAGACATTCACAACTCCCTCAGAAAAGGAACTTAGACGTCAAGGAGGGAGCGATTTACTTATGGCCTTTCCTATTGAAGGAAACCAAACTGCCGGGCCAACTTATGAGGGCTTGGATTTGAATACTTTAAGAGAATTAAAAAAGGCTTGCCATTTGTATGGACTTAATGCTCCATGTATGATAGAAATCCTGAAGGCGTGGGTGGCTTCTGGAGATGGATACCTTACAATTGGTATATGGTGGCACGAGCATGTCTTAAACCCCAAGATCTTTTACAATGGAAAAATGTGGCTGTCAGATGCAGCATACTCAAAGGCTTGAGCTAAAAGAGCCAATCCCCCTACGCCCCTATGCAACATATTTCTTTTGAAATGCTCACGGGATCTGGTGTTTTCTCAGATATACGAGAACAATTGTTGAAAACACTGCTGGCCGCTACTGCTCAAATTTCTGAAATCGTTTAGCTGCTTGGGAAAAATTAACCCCTTCAGGAGAAGTAGGACAAAGCTATATAAAAATTATACAGGGACCCACAGAGCCTTACACTAAATTTATTTCTAGGCTTAAACAGGCTATTGAACGACAGGTAGGCAGTAAGACTGCTAGAGAGCATTTACTGAGACAGCTTATCCTGTACGGACCCCTCAGTGGCCCCTTTCATCTGAAAAATTGCAGGCCTTAGAACAAAGAATTCAAGAACCGTTATTGGCAGGACATATGGAGCCTTCCCAATCCCCTTGGAATTCTCCTGTATCTGTCATTAAGAAAAAAAATCAGGAAAATGGAGGCTTCTCATAGATCTCAGAAATGTTAACGCCATCATAAAACTTGTAGGTACCTTGCATCCAGGCTTGCCAACACCCACAATGACTCCAAAACAATGGCCTCTAATAATTATTAACTTAAAGGACCGTTTTTATACTATTGCAATACATCCTGATGACAAAGAGAAATTTACGTTCTCCCAGTACCCAGCCCAAACTATTAGGAATATATGAGACGATATCATTGGACATTGCTCCTCAAGGTATGACTAATTCTCCTACTATGTGTCAATACTTTATTGGCCACGTTGGGCAACCAGTGAGATTAGCATACCCTCAGGCTTACATAATTCATTATATGGATGATATATTGATAGCCACACAAACTGAAGAGGAATTACAAAGGCTTTATAATGATACCTCTTCTCACCTCATTGCTGCTGGGCTTATTATTGCCCCATAAAAAATTCAAACCACCACCCCCATCTAGGTACCATAGTGGACCGGTCCACTGTGAAGCCACAAACTATGCAGATCCGCAGAGATAATCTTAACGGACTTAATGACTTTCAAAAACTCCTCTGGGATATCAATTGGATATGCCCTTTGTTAGGCATTCCCACCTACCAATTACAAAATTTATTTAATACCCTACAAGGTGATCCTGTTATGGACAGTCCACGTCACTTGTCACCAGAAGCAGAAAATGAACTCCAGTTCGTTGAAGAATGCCTACAAACCTCTTTCACTTATAGACATGATCCTTCACTGCCTGTAATCCTCCTCATTTTCCCCACCCCTCACTCTCCTACAGGAATTTTGGCACAAGAAGATAGACCCTTGGAATGGGTGACTCTTCACATGAAGACATCTTGCACTGTAACCCCCTGTCTTTCTCTTATAGCCTCACTTATCATTCAAGGACGAAAAAGAGCTATTCAAATCCTGGGATTCGATCCAGCTTTCATTGGTTTACCACTTGCCTCAACTACCTTTAAGGACATTTTCCCTCTCTCTGACACTTTACAGTTTGCCTTTGCTGATTACACAGGACGCATTGGATGTCATTATCCCTCAGGAAAACTGTGGGACTTTTTGAAATGAATCCCCTGGGTCATCAACCGTGTCGTTTGTGAATCCCCTATCCCTTCAGCACCTACATAGTTTATTGATGACTCCTCTTCTGGTATAGCCAGCATTTGGGCCCTTCCTTGTGTAAATCTGTGCAAATATCATATACTTCTGCCCGACAGGTTGAATTAGCCACTCTTCTCTATTTCTTACAATCTATCCCAGGACCTCTTAATGTGGCTTCTGACTCTGCTTATGTAGTAGGTCTGCTGAATCCCTTGGAGACTGCTCTTATCTCCACTACCCATGCTATCATTAACCCTCTACTTCAAGACTTACAGCTTGAGATTCAGTCTCGGACGCATCCCCTATACGTAACTCACATCCACTCTCACTCAAATCTCCCTGGACCTTTGGCTTTAGGAAACCAATCCGCTGATTTACTTGCCACACCTATTTTTCTCACTCCACATGAGGAACACTCACATTTACATACCAATGCTAATTGCCTTCATGTACATTATAAGATTCCCATGCACCTTGCCAGACAGATAGTTTCCTCTTGTCCCATTGACCTCTGCATTTAACTGAGCACCCATCAGGGGTTAACCCTCAAGGTACTGCTCCAAATTGTATTTGGCAGATGGATGTTACATATTTTCCAGCTTTGGGGCGCCTCTCTTATGTTCTTGTTACTATTGATACCTTTTCTGGATTTCTCTTTGCCTCCCCCTTCTTGGGGGTAAAAAAACAGGACATGTTATTTCACACGTACTTGCCTGTTTTTTAGTCATGGGATGGCCCACTAGCATTAAAACCGATATTGGAACCGCTTATGTAAACAAACGTCTACATGACTTTCTACTGGACTGGCAGATCCAACATGTCACAGGTATTCCTTATAACCCTCAAGGACAGGCTCTAGTAGAACGCGCACATGCAACCCTTAAAAGACAATTACTCAAACTTCTAACTAAAAAGAAAGGGGGAGTCTCTCCCCGAGATATTATGGCCCAAGCACTATTTACCTTAAATTTTTTTTAATTTACCGCAGGGTGAGCCATACACCCGTGCGGATAAGTACTTTACTCCAATAGATTCCCACACTCTAAAACCCCTCTTTGGCTAAAAAATGAAGATAATCACTGGCAGCCCGGGAATCTTATTACCTGAGGCCCTGGTTATGCTTGTGTCATTCCAGATGGATCCAGTAGACCAATATGGACACCTTTTTGGAAAGTCCAGCCCAAGACTAGATATCAGCAAGATAAAGAAGACTCCTCAGCCACCACAAGGCCTAACGACCCAACCCCCAGTGAACAAGATGGCAGCACTGACCCTGAAGAGACCCCGAAAATGGAAGATGGCTCCGATCCCTCCTCCCACATGGTGACAACTAAAGAATCTCATACAACGTGCAGAATGAGTCTTGAAAGCAACTAAATCCAATATATCATTTACAAAATATTCAGGGAAATTTATCTTTAGACATTCAAGCACTTCAACAGGAAATTTTCCATACGTTTGAGGATTCTCTTCCCCAAACCTGATATGGGCAACTAGCTTCTGATATTGCTCACACCCTAGAAGGACTGGATCCCTTGATGGTGGTGGCAAAGCATCACACATGGCCTTGGTGGCTGCTTTTTAGCTGTTTTAATATGTTGTCTTGTCTTCCTCATAGGATACCGCACCCTCAGAAGGCAAATGAATGCACAGAGCTTTCATCATAAGATGCTAACTGCAGCTGCAGCTTTGAAAAAAGAAAGGGGAAACTGTGGGAAACAGAACACCACAATAACCATAGGCGCATATTTATTCAGGCTCCAAGAACTCTGAGACAACTCAAGATCATAAGGTTAAAAATAAACTGAAAGGACCTGAGTGAATTGCTCTTGGAAAATGTGATCTGTTCTTTAGTACGCAGATAGGGATGTTTTGCTTAAAGGAATCCAGCTGTATATAGCACACTGCATTCCCTCCCTTCTTTGTCTTTGCTTCTGTCGTAAAGATTCTTATCAGAACATATGTATCTGCAAAACTGCTCTCCCACAAGATACGTACGATAGCTGAATCAGATGTTCATTGTTGACATGCTTTGCTAAGTTTCTGCTGTTAATCATTGCTGATCCGTTTTTCCTGAAAACGTATATAAGAAGGTGTACAATGAACCTCGGGGCCTCAGGCTGTTGGCTCGGGGTCCCCTGTGCCTCGCTATACTGTCATCTCTTCCTCAGTTCCTTTGCCGCCCCGGGTCCACAGCCCTTTGAGGCCCTTTGAGGTAATGTATAAAGTATCCCTTACCTCTATACGGTGCAATCCTAAAATAGCACGTATAATGACCCAGTCTCTAAATTTGGAAGAATGTTACATAAATCTTACCTCCCCAATAAATGCATTTCTTGGTGAAAACAAGTTCTTTCAGGCACTAAAAAGTATCATCTAATAAATCAGGCAGTGTGTTAGAGACTATTAACAGTAAATATCTATGTGGTCCTCTGTTTCCTAGCCACCCCTGCGGTTAGGTTACACCCATGAACTGGTGTCAAACAATGAAAGATGGGCTCCTTTGTCCACTACCATGCTAGGTTTGGAGAGTACAAGTTATCAATAGTCCATCTGTAAAACAGAGGAAGCCAATCATAGTGGATGTTGTGGTGGCACATCAAGATTCCCTTGTTAGTGGTGGTGAAAGCTCTCAGCTGAGTTGTTCTCTAGAAATTTTCCTCAGCCCAAGAGAGCTTCTTTGCCAAGTCTATTATCCCTCTCTAAGGGTAGCACATGTATAATAACTGGTCAATATAGAGGTATAGAGGTATAATAGATTGGCTCCCTTCCCCAGGTAAGGCAACTCTAAAAGAAATATCCCAGGGCTCCTGGGTGGCTCAGTCAGTTAAGCATCTGACTCTTGATTTCAGCTCAGGTCATGATCTCACATTTTGTGAGTTTGAGTCCAGAAGCAAGTTCTGCACTGACAGCACAAAGCCTGTTGGGATTCCCTCTCCCTCTCCCTCTGCCCCTCCTCCCTCTCAAAATAAGTAATTAAAAAATAATAATAGTAAAATAAACTTTATAAAGCCTATAAAAGAAATATCCCAGCACCACCATACATTACAGTAAAATTAGGTGAGAGACCTCTGGTAAGACTGCATTACAAAAATAAACTATTGGGGATTCATAAAAATAAAAAGCTTCTGCACAGTGAAGGAAACAACAAAACTAAAAGGGAACCTATGGAATGGGAGATGATATTTGCAAATGATATATCTAATAAAGGGTTATTATCCAAAATATATAAAGAACTTATAAAACCCAACACTCAAAAAATGAATAATCCAGTTAAAATGGGCAGAAGACATGAATAGATATTTTTCCAAAGCAGATATACTGATGGCCAACAGACACATGAAAAGATGCTCAACATCACTGACCATCAAGGAAATATAATGAGATATCAAAACTACAATAAGATATCACTTCACACCTGTCAGAATGGCTAAAATCAACAACACAAGAAATAGTAGGTGTTGGCAAGGATGTGGAGAAAAGACAACCTTCTTGTACTGTTGGTGGGAATGCAAATTGGTGCAGCCACTCTATAAAACAGTACGGAGGTTCCTCAAAATGTTAAAAACAGAACTAACCTACGATCAGCAATTACATTATTAGGTATTTACCCAAAGGATACAAAAATACACTTGCACTCCAATGTTTATAGCAGCATAACCAACAACGGCCAAATTATGGAAAGAGCCCAAAGTCCCATCAACTGATGAATGGATAAAGAACATGTGGTGTATATACAATGGACTATTACTCCACCATCAAAAAAGAATGAAATCTTGCCATTTGCAATGACATGGATGGAGCTAGAGAGTATTATGCTAAGCAAAATAAGTCAGTCAGAGAGTGACAAGGACCATATTATTTCACTCATATGTAGAATATAAGAAACAAAATAAATAAGCAAAGAGGAAGAAAAGAGGGAGAGAGAGGCAAATCAAGAAACAGACTCGACTATAGAGAAGAAACTGATGATTACCAGAGGAGAGGTACACAGAGAGATGGGTAAAATAGGTGATGGAGATTAATAGGAGTGCACTTGTCTTGAGGGGAATAGGGCTCTGTATGGAAGTGTTGAATCACTATGTTGTACACTTGAAACTTATAATATACTGTATGTTAACTAACTGGAATTTAAATTAAAACTTAAAAACAAAGACTGCATTACATTTTAACTCTTCCCTCTGCCTAATTCTACTTTCTTACCTCAGCCACAGGTAGATTCTGAGGGCTCTCTCCACTAAGCACCATGGACACAAATCATCTCAGAGTATGCTTTCTGGGTGAACGAGCTTAAGACAGACATTCTGAATGTATCACATTTTGACCAAACAGGAAACAAACCTTCTCAGTGTTACACCTTGAAGATTTAGTGTTTGTTTGTTCCTCCAGCAAAGGTGAATGACACTGTCATTCACATTAGTTGTATTTCTAAGGCTGGAAGAGAGAGAATTCCCAAATTCCCACCCACTACTACTGAAAGTTTATGCAAGTTATGGAGAAGACACAATGGGCAACAATGCATTTCTGTTACTGCATAAATTTCTCCTGGCATCTGAAGTTGGATTAGACTGAGAGTTAGTTAGACAGCTAAAGAGCTCTGATGGTCCTTGGGGCACACTTTTTTTTTGTCCTTATTGGCCGAAAATAGACACCTTGCTCAATGAGAAAAATTCCCAAGTCCTCTTTTTATTTTTGTTTCAGGATTTAAAAAAAACGCACTGCAGATTGTATTTTGATCACAAATATTCTTCACTGCCCTCCCTGGGGTATTATTATAATTCTCCACACCAGTTAAGTCAGGCCTGGCCACATGACTTCCTTAGAAAAATGAAACACGACCCAAAGTGATGGGCAATATTTCTGAGCAGAAGTTATAAAAGTCTATGCACTATATTCTTTTTCCCTCTACCATAGGAACTAGCAACGTTCCAGATAGTGGTAATCTTTAATGGGACCATAGTAGGCAATGTAGAACAGAGTCACAGCCTTCCCTCAGTGAACATATAGTACAAACAAAAAATAAACATTGTGGGGTGGGTGGGTTAAGTGTCAGATTCTTGATTTCAGCTCAGGTCATGATCTCACGGTTTGTGAGATAGAGCCCTGCGTCATCAAGCTCGGCTCTGACAGCATGGAGCCTTGGGATTCTCTCTCTCCTCTCTCTTTCTGCCCCTCCTCCCACTCGCACTCTCTCTCAAATAAATAAACATTAAAAAATAAAAAATAAATAAAGATATAAATGAATAAAATCCAAACATACCACACCACACAGAAAAAAAAAAAGACTTAATTCTTTACTTGTGTCATAATGAAAAATCCAACCAGTCCCAACTGTATCCTTGACTTTGTACCAAATTAACACTGCAGACTTCAAATGTATCAAAGCCACTAAGGTTAGGTAAGGGAATTATTTTTTAAAAAGACAGAACAGCTGCCCCATACCCCTTGCAATCTCTCTTTGCCCCCATAAATACATACACACATACATACATACATACATACATACATACATATGTATGCACATACATACATATATACACACATCATACATACGTATATAAGTACGTATGTAAAAGTACATAAGTATACAAAATTTAAAACTCCAGTTTTCTATGTTGAATATAGATATATATATTTATGTATTTGTCAGCAGGCAGTTAGATAATTTTCTTGGGCCTGAAATGTCAAGTTTTCCCTACATATACTTAAATACGAAGAAGTTGAAATGGAGATTGAAAAGAGAGGGAGAGAACAGAGAGCAGGATATAAAGAAAATGGTAAAAGATACAGAGACATGTCAAAAGCAGATTCTCAATTAAGGAGACTTCAAAAGGGGTTGTCAACTAGGTAAATACATTTCTGTAAGAACTTTTCCTTTGTTAAATCACAATAATTAGAAATGATTGGCATTAAACATCAATCAGGATTATAGTGGACATCAGTTATAATTGATGGCTGCCAGAAATCAACATAATCATTGGCACTATAAAAAGTCCTCTTTGTTATTTGCTTTCAGAATATCTCACAAGTCTTTCCTCAGCTGAAACTTATGCATTTATACAAAAATAGCGAAGGTGACTTCAAATTATTTTTATAATATCTCTATTCTTATTTTATGGTTCTTGCTTAAAATCTTTATTTCACATTTCTTCAAAGATGGAAAAACAATTACGAAAGGCAACCAGTGAACTTTAAGATAATATAGGCTCTTGCTGTACATGACAGTGTCATTTTGTGCAGGGTGATAGTGTGTGAATTCTACATCATTCCTCTTTTGCATCACAAGTTTGTAATTGTTTCATCTGAAAATAGCAGAATCCATTTTTTCATACTAATGCTGTGAATATGTGGAATAATTGAAATGAAAGGTTTGGTAAAAAAATTTGTGGCATCCATGTACTCAAGCAATATTAAAACAATGTGAGGGGTAAATAAAGGATCCTGTGGATAGACGCTTTTATACACTGTACACGTTTGATTCCAGGCTTCTGGCGTACAGGGCTCTGAGAGAGCTTTAAGTCCCAGGGGAGCAACAGGAGTTGTTTAGGCTGGGTGTTTAAACTTCACTGATGTATTTATGACCATATAATTTGCTTTTGTAAGGAGCAACTCCAGGGGGGCTTACTCAAAGGAATCATATTTCACAAGAGACAGTATAAAGTGCTGTAAAGGAGTTTGGAACAAAAGCTGAGCCAGGGGAAGTTTTCCTGAATAATCAGTTGAAAAAGCAGAACAGAAAAGTAAGGGGGCGAGAGTAAGAATTAAATAAAAATGAAGAAAACAAAAAGAGAAAAGACCCTATACCAAATAGGAGCTCAACAGGTGGAGGGTTAATTAAGATGGACTGAGAAATGAGGCATTTGAGTAAATCACATATTTTGACTGATGAAGCATAACCACGTACACATTACACGCTCACCAGTTTTCAAAGAATGACAAGGATATACATTTAATACTCATAGCCTAATGAAGTAAATTCTATGCTAGTTTAGTAATAAAGTATCACATCCTGAGTACAGATCACATATAATAGTCATTCCATGAAAGGGGTAGTCATAACTTTCCATTTTTTGAATCAAGTTAGTGTCATTTACTAAAAATTAGTAACGGATAGAGTTTAAGTAAACCGGCTTTTACTATCACCATGGGAACAGTGAATAGGACTAATTTTGTTAAATAGATATGTTTAATTGTATAAGCTGAAGGAAAATAACTTAGGGGGAAAATAACTTGACAAGGTTCTACCGATTTGTGCTGATCTTATAGACAACTCCACAACAGAGGCTTTTGTCCCTCTTGCTTACTGCTGAGAACAGTACCGGATACACAGAAGGTACTTAATAATTACTTATTGAAGAAATGATTAATGGAGTATACTATCGTCTGAGCATATATCCATACCTTTATCTCATCTTCTATAGGAATAACCTCTGCCAAAAATACATTTCATTTAGTCTTGGTTGGTGGCATACTTGTCAATGAATGAAAACATTATGCATTTTCCAGCATGTGTTATATTTATGTATGTTTACATAAGCTACAATACTTATTATCTCAAATTAGTGATTGTTTCACAGTCTGTAGCAGTATGAAATGGAAGATGATCTCTTTTGTAAATTTCTGGATGTGTTCCAAGAAAACGCTTAGAAAATTACAGCAAATTAACAAGCTCGTAATGGGAGGTAATTCTGATCATCTTCATCATATTCCTCTTTATCATAACAGAATGGAAATGAAATATCTACAATCTTGAAAACAGACAGCTTTGGGAGATTGCCATCTTGAGTTAATTAGAAGAATCCACTTCTTCAACATCTCACATTGACAAGAAGCCTCAGGCCTTGCTTTTGAAGCCTAGGACTGCAGAGAAATGTTATTGAGGAACAACCTGTACCCCAATTAGACAACCACTTCTTAGTCCTTCATCTGAAAGGTTTAGGTATGGACTATTTCGTTTCATAAGATGCATTATTTTATATACAATGCCACAACTCCAAAAGGTTGATATTCTTATCTCCATTTGGGGTATAAAGAAACTGAGTCTCAGAGAAAGAAAATAAATTCCCTAAGACAACACAGCTAGTAAGTGGTAGGTCTGGAATTTAAAACAGATCTGCTGCCTCTAAAGCCCATGCACCTAACTTTATGTTATTCAACATCCTACTTCAGAATTCAATAAAATACAACTTCGCTTTTCTATATTCTGATTACGTGTTCCAACCCACCATATCTGAGTGCTTCCCATGCATATTTCCATGAAGCAGTGGGAATCCCCACTCCCCTCAGGAAAACAGAGCCTCCATCCCAACACACTTCCCAAAAACTCACCTAATTAGCAAGCTTGTGAGGAACAGCTGAGCAGACCTGGTCAGCCTTGGTCTCTCATTTGGGCCACGCTGCCCTCAACATGCTTGTATTCTATATTTGCCTGTGTGCAATGGTTTTGGGAATAGGTTAAACCTCTGGGAACAAGGCTGTGTCTGTCCAACTTGGCCAGTGTCAATGTGGGTAAGTTCAATTTACGAGATATGCTCTAGTGTGCAGATTCCTAGGAAGCTAATTTTGATGAGCTATCAAGCTAAGTTTTCTAATTCTGCTTCCTTCTTATTGTTAAAACTACCTGATTTCTGACACAGCACAGTGATTAACAACACTGGCTCTGAGGCCATACTGTATAGGGACAAATTTATACATAGAAAAGTTATTTAACATTTCTGTGTCCTCATTTCCTCATCTGAAATGTGGAGACAGTAATACCCACAACACATTTACTAATTGTGTAGGGCAGGCACTACTCCATCGAGCTGCTCAGCCCCAACTGCTCTATTTTGTTCTACAAAGACTGTTCCTCACTCCTTCCAGCCTCTGACTTATTTGATCTACAGGCACGCTATAATGATCTCCTCCATAAATCCCAGCTCCAAATTCTGTGGGAAGAGACACATGCTTGTTATGCAGATTCTTTGGCCTAATGTTTTTCCTCCCTTCTATTTTTGTTCTCTAACATGGTACTTTAGTTTTCACTTTCTTCTTCCTCCACAAGATCCTGCAACTTATGATTTCCATCTTAAATCATGTTTTCTAAATCTCTCTAGGATCCTCTGCTTTAACTTTGGATATGGAAAGGCATCACCGGCCTGGAAAAAGATACCTTCAGTTTCACAGGTGCACAGGTTGCATGCTGGGTCAAGGAGGACAGTCTTCCTTGATAGAGGAGGGATGTTCTTTGGTCACAGATATGTGAGTAGCTGCATTCTAGACAAGCTTATGTTTGCACAATTAGTAGCTGGTTTCTACAAATTCCTGGAACAGTGCCCATAAATTTCATTCCTCCTTGTACGTGAGATTTAGGATTAAGGCTTAAGAGTAAGGTCTTTTGCCTTCGCTGTACAAGTTCCCTTGATTAGCCCTTTCTGCAAATATCTGCAGGAACATAACTGTGCTATCAACTGTGCTTTACTGCTGGCCATAAGCACCATACTTGTAAGCAATTCTAGTCCCACAATCTTTCAAAGGCTCCAGGACTCTCCCTATAGTATCCATTTATGAGCAAAAAGCACTACAACTTGTCTAGGTATGCTAATGCCAGTTACCTGCTATTTAAGAATTGAAAATATCCAGAGAGGGTCACCTAGGTGGCTCAGTCAGTTAAGCATCTGACTTTGGCTCAGGTCATGATCTCACAGTTCAGTTCATGGGTTTGAGCCCTGCATCATCGGGCTCTGTGCTGACAGCTCGGAGCCTGGAGCCTGCTTCAGATTCTGTCTCCCTCTCTCTCTCCCCCTACCCTGCTTGTGCCCTTTCTCTATTCCAAATATTTAAAAAACAGTGAGTGAATGAATGAATGAATGAATGAATACATTAAAAAAAAGAAGAAGAAAATATCCAGAGCACCATTTGACATTTTCAAAACCCAACCACCATCTTTCCTAGAGAAATACAAACAAGTTGTTTATTCAATAACTATTATGTATGATATTGGACATTTTTCTGGGTACTGAAAATGCATAGATATAAGACACCTGTCCTGTGATCTCAAGACAGAGATGGCTAAATAAAGTAGTAACTCTAAAAAAATTCTGGTAAGGTTAGAAATAGTGGTTTGTGCCAAGTGCAATGGGAATACAAAAAAAGAAAATCGTGTCAGGGCAGTGAGACTAAGTGATTTCAGTTGAGTCTTGGATAAACAGGAGTTTGCCAGGGAGGCTAGGAGACAGGAGGCATTTCAGACAGAGGAAAAAGCAAGATCCTGTCCTTCCCTACCTTCTTTTTCCGTCCATTTTTCTGCAGGATTTCCGCTGCTTGAGCTCTCTTTGGGATTCCCACAGTTTCATCTTTGCCTTGCAGATTAGCCTCCTTATCTCAGCTCTCACCTCTACCATCATTTACAACTAAATCCAAACTATTAACACAAGGGACTTCCCAGTTAACCAATGCTTCAAATTTAACTAATCTTAAAGACCTCACCTTGATTAAATGTTGCCTGCCATAGCTACTTCCCTAAATGGCTTTGCCTCCCGCCACCCCCCCCACTCCCCAACAACAACAACAAAAAACCCCACAACTGTTACTTTTAAAAAATTATGTTCATGTATTCATTATTTTCAAACACAGCAAACACAGAGATGTACCAAATCAAATGTTTCAAGGATCTAAACCATCTTTTCATTCTTCTCAAAATCTTCATTGTTTCCCTATGCAGGGATGTCAAAAGCACATTTTGTCCAAAAATAAGTTGCTGGTTTCGAAGTGTCCCAGCCTCACTAACCAACAAAGCAGAAATACTATTAGTAATGAATGTGACAGTCTCCATTACAAAGCCAAAATTGAGGGTTTACAATAGCTGTTCAGCTAGAACAGGCTGACTTGGTAGCAATTTGTCTGCCAGGAGTAATAAAAGGTACAGAATAATTAGCTTGAGCCCCTAATTAATCTGTGAATGGTTTTTGTTTTTAAATTATTTAGCATTAAACATATTTTATTAGATTTCAGAACCTGCAGCCTCAGGCATACATGTATAATTTTAAAAGTATCATTTGTCTGAAGTCCTAAAAAGGGCTTAATACTAAATAAATTAAACAGTAATATTTCCAGTAATTTTTAAAGAAGATATTATATCTAAATGTAGAAAGCATCTTAAAGTACTGAAGGCCATCCTTCTAAATGTTCTATCATAATTTGGAATTGGACAGTTAATATAAGAGATCTAGATCATGTTTAAACAATACCCAAAATCATAGATAATAAGTGTTATCACTTTATTGTATATATGTTTTCACTACATAAAGCTAGGAGACAGTGTTTTAATTAATCTTTGTTTCCCTAGAGGAAACAGTGTTATTGACAGTGTTATTGACAGTGTTATCAATAAATGTCTATCACATGGATGGTTTTACTGATATTTATGAAATGGAATCAATTAAATATATCAAGAATCCAACATGTGTCCCATAGTCTTATGTTACCATTTTTTTCCTAAGATTTTAGTCAGTGGATCTCCTATAAATTAGACATAAAATAAATTGGCCAAAATTGAAATCCTTTTCAGTTTGAAAGTTATTTACAAAATATATTACTAAATTCAAAGAGAAGGTTTTGTGCTCCATTAGCACAAATTGGTACTGGAGAACTAATTTATATTGGTTAAAAATCAAGTTTGGATCTACAGATAAAAATACATGTCCTAGGATCACACAACTCACCACGAAACAGTTTCTCAGAAATGAAATCAAAGTACAATTGTCTTTACAACACTGATAAATGGTCTTGTCATTTATGGTTTGTTCATCTTTTAAAATATTTCACTATTTTTCATTGTGATCAAAGTTCAATATTATGTCAGTAAATTAATACTGCATGATATAACAGACTGATAGAAAGTATTTTCATGTTGTTACTCACATCAATACAGGTGTTAAGATAAATATAATAGATAGATACAGTTAGATATAAATAACGATAACTAAGACAAATATATAATAATACAATGAAATTATAACAAGTGAATTAGATCAAATGTAGAAAAATATACATAATTGTGATAATTTCATCTTTATTATCAAAATTTGGCCATCTCATTTATCTTTGAAAAAATACATATATACACTAATATACAAGATGATTTTCAATGATTACCTCATCAGATCCAAGAAAATGTGAAGCATTAGTGCATACTATTTTTAGTCCAGATTTACCAAAAGTGTCCTTTAAATCTTACCTTTTTTATTTCCTATTAAAGGAAATATAGTTTCTAATAAACTAATAATAAAAGGGAGAAGAACTTTCATTGCCCTGCCATCGGTGGTTCCTGTGGATTAAAATACTACATTTGTAGTGGGATCTCAAAGGATTTGGGCTTGGCGAAGTCCTTAATAAAGAACTCTGAATAGGTTAGGATAGGGTGAAATGTCAGAGAGAGGATAATGACACTGAAAGAAGTAAGGACACAAACAAAATGAATAAGTTCCCTTTACAATTCTTTCTGAGAACAACCCTAGCAAGAAGATTATGAAATCTGAACCTATAGCTTCTGCCTTGCTCACTATATCCTACTTCTCAAAGGATATATCTCAACTGGAAATCCTTTAAAAGGTACAAATAGTACTTTTAAAAGAAATAACTGTTGGGGCACATGGCTGGCTCACTTAGTAGAGCATGTGACTCTTGATCTCAGAGTCATGAGTTTAAGCCCCACAGTGGGCCTAGGGCTTACCTTAGAAAGAAAGAAAGAAAGAAAGAAAGAAAGAAAGAAAGAAAGAAAGAAAGAAAGAAAGAAAGGAAGAAACTGTTTTCCTCTATCTTGAATAAACCTTCTAATTTAACCAAGCTCAAAATTTTAGGAAATTTCTATAGCTGGTTTTGTGCAAGAAAAGTAAAATCTGGCCTGCCAGCCATATCAACTGAATAAACTCTAGAAAACAACAAGATGGCAAACATAAGGTGTCAAACTAAGGAAAAGAAGAAACACTGCACCTGTACACATGTCACACTCATTCCTCCAAACCAGGGCAAAGAGCCCATGCCCACCCCACAGAATTTTCCCCTCTCCCAATTACACACGGCTAGCACATTCTCAGGAGGATGACATTCTCAGGAAGAGTGAACTGACACTCACATCCACAAGACTAAAGACATCCCTGGTATTTAGCATTATGAAATATGAGCAATAAGCAGAACTATACCAAAAGAAGCAGGGCTAATGAAACAGAAAGATCGAGAATTTAAGGCAAAATTGTTATCCTATGAGAGAAAACAGAGAATCTTATAAACATGAAGCAAGGACATGTGGTTTTAATGAAAACATATGAGAGGATAGCAGACATGAATGATGTATCAGCTGAAATACAGACTCATTGGATGGGTCGGCCAGCAGAATGAAAACAGACACAAGCACCTCATCACACTGAAAGCCCTCTTGGATACGCCACCAGTATCTGGAATATAATTTTTCAAGAACTGATATTATCTCACATCTCCCAAAAAGGAATGTCTTTCCAGTTTCTGTGTTACGAATCAGCCCAGTAACCTTCTCAAGTCCACAAAATTTGCCACCTAAAAGTTATTCAAACCATTTCATGGTTTGAATTACACTGAACACTCTTTAGGCAACTCTTCCATTTTACTTCTTCAACAGCTTCTCTACTTTCCAGCAGCATATAGTACATACTCTGTAAGTACTTTTGCACTTCACTGTAATTATATCTCATATTGAGGCATATTAAACAAAATTTCAGAATTGGAACATCTTTTAGAACCAAGAAACAATTTTTTTAGAAATTAAAAATGACAACTTGCCAATAGTTTCAATGGGAAATGACTCACCCTCTTAAACTTTTTTGGAGTAAAAAAGTTTTAAGTAGTATCTACATCAAATTTTACTACAAAGCTAGATTTGTTATTAAAGAAACTAATTTGCATATTTTGGCACATATTCATCCTACTGTTCAATGCTAATACTGATATTGCAATACAGGGTGATCTTAAAGAATAAACTAGGCTTTGACAATTAATTATTAAGGCATATGTCAAATAATTCTCAATGCTCAAGTTTCCTTACCAACAAAAATGTGATTTTTGGTTATTATTCAATTTCCTTCGTGTCCTAAATGTTAGTGTCAGTTCAGAATGCATAAAAGAAAACCCACAGAGAATTAATCCATCCACTGTTATTATTGAAATAGAACTGCAGCTGTTTTGCACCTGTTGCTAAAATCTTTTTAGACATTCTCAATTGAGACCCTAATAGTTCTGCAGATATGCAGTTCTGGATCCCTGTGTGAACACAACTATGTAAATATTATGCACAGTTGTAAAAAAAAAAACAGCTTTCTGAGTTTTTTTTTAAATATACAAGTTTACATTGAACTTCTTTTAGTAAAATTAAATATTATACTGGGGCACCTGGGTGGCTCAGTTGGTTGGGCGTCCGACTTTGGCTCAGGTCATGATCTCACTGCTTGTGAACTCTAGCCCCACATCAGGCTCTGTGATGACAGCTCAGAGCCTGGAGCCTGCTTCAGATTGTCTCCATCTCTCTGCCCCTCCCCTGCCCTCTCTCTCTCTCTCTCTCAAATATAAAACATAAAATTTTTTTTTTAAATATTATACTTTTCTTCAATGGCTTATATGGCCAATAACAAAAACATTTGGAAGTGAGTTAGAAAATTAGCTGTTTATATCCCTGCCATAATGGGTAAGGAAATGTTACCTTTGATTTTAGTAAGAATCACTAATATTAATGAATAATTGAGCACATAGTTATCAGGAATCTCATTTTACAAAAAGATAAACTGAGGTTTTAGAAAGCTCAAGTCATTTGAAGGTCATGGAGCTAAAAAGTGACCTACCCTAAATCTCATGTTTTTAATCATTATGCAAACTTCTTCCACTTTGGGAAAGTAGCAATTGATTACCACCACCCTATTTTATACACGAGACACGCGTGTGAATGTTCTGCTAAGATGTAAAGCATAAATTTACGTAAGCCTATTACATCTTTCATAAGCAAAAGCCCATAATTCAGAATAATCCATTTTGATATCACAATGGATACTGTTCTATTTTTTGGAAAATGATATATATTTATATAAATATCCTTTAGAATCACCTCTATGTATTGCCCAGCATTTTTCAATCCAGCAATTTCTTGGTTAATATGTTTATCATCTTCAAAGGACATTTTAAAATGCATACAACAAAAGAGCTTAACGGAACTAAATCCTATTTGGGACTAAATTCAATGAGACACTACTTCAGGAAGTTGTGTCTTCTAGTCGCTTTCGAGTCCTGACAGAAATGTCAATTTGATCATCTTAGAAAAAAATAGTTGTGTAAGGGAATACTTAAATATCCTTAAAATATCATTCTATGAATGATCTGTTATAGATGTAAGCCTGTAATTTCACCAGTTAGATCTCCTGAAAAATGCTTGATTGTCTTTAAAGCATGTCATCCTATTTCAGAAATAATTTAGATGACTTTTTTATTTACTTATTTTATTTATTTATATTGCAAACACATTACCATTAATAAACTGTTCCTTAGTAATGAGTATTTCATGTAGAATGGCCTATTTCCTTCATCAGATGTTGTTAAAGCACTGTTCAAGCATTCCTAAATGATCTAATGTATTCAATCATTGTAATTTGGATTTAAAATACAGCATAGCTATTAAACATGGACTCAGAAACCTTGTAACCTCACCAAGATTGTTAATAAACAGTAAAACACTGTCAGCTGTTATTTTTTGAGGTCATTTTGCTATTTTTTAGATATTTGAGTCATTTAACATAAATAAAAACTCTAATATTCTTGGCATTTTGATCTTACCATACTAAGTCATCCTTAGTTATAGCACCCATCACTGACCTAAATTTTCTATCTATGAACAATATGGCATTTTGGGGAAAAGAATGTGTTTCAGCGTAGAGAAACCTAGACTGTCATATATTAGTTAACCTAATCTATTTCATGTTCCTATTTCTTCTAGTATAATAAAATGAGAGAATATGAAAATCTCATAAATCTTTTGGGACGATTTTATATATATAAATATGAATATATGTATCTTGTTCTAATTATATAATAGATGCATATTCAATATATTTAATTATGTTCAATACTGTATATTTATATATTGAATATACATATATACATGTATTTATACTGCATATAATTGTTCCATTGTGGATCCTCCATAAACAAATAATGAATGAAAAGAAATGAATATATTGAATATATAAAGCTCTTCAAAAAAGTGCTTTCTTTCCTTTTGTGCACCCAATCATGAACCGATATATTACAAAGGAAAACCTTACTGATTGAAGGTAATTTGGGGAAAAAAAGAACCACCCAAATTAGTGGAAGATTTCAGACTATAATTTTTTAAAATTTTTTTAAGAGAGAGAACACATGTGAGTGGGGGAGAGAGAGAGAGAGAGAGAGAATCTTAAGCAGGCTCCACACTCAGTATGCCGTCCAACATGGGACTCCACTCTACCACTGTGAGATCATGCCCTGAGCTGAAATCAAGAGTCAGATGCTCAACAGACTGAGCCACTCAAGTGCCCTCAGACTATAATTTTTTTTAATTTTATCCAAATTATTATTTCTCAAAAGTTACCAAGTAGAGAGTACTACTTAAAAAAATAAATTCATCTAAAATAAATGCTATCTACTTACACATAAACCATAATTGATATCAAATACACAGAGTGCTGACGATGTGCCAGGTGCTATTCTACATTCTTTACACATATTAAAAAAAAAAAAACTGGAATCGTCTCAGGTAGCTACTTTTTACTGATGAGGAAACAACGACTTTCCCAAGTGACCTGCTCAAAGGCACAACATATCCTAAATGGCAGAGCAGTCTAACTATAGGGTTCATATTCCTTCCTATCCACTACTCCTCTATAATAAATGTGAAACACAAATTTTCTCTTAAATAGATAAAAACACATCATCTTACAATGTTGATTATGCTATGTTGTTTAGTCAAAATTATTTCTTTATAAAATCCACCTGTGCCACTTGTAATTAGCCAACTGTAAATTACTATAGTCCAAATAGATTCATCTCTGTTGATCATTTTAAACAAACTTGGAAACAAATTTTATCAATTGAATTTGAATTTTTCAATGAATATTTTTATATCAGAGTAATCATTATCTATACTTCAAACTATATATTCGTTCTGAAACTTGTTTAATAAGGTATAATTGTGATAACCAAATGTTGTCTCTTTTTTCATTCACATTTGAAAGAAGTCAAAAGAAATAAAAATACAGTATTCAACTTCTTTGGGAGAAACCTAATAACAAAAATTTATTTTAGGGGTGCTTGGGTGGCTCGGTCAGTTAAGCGTCAGACTCTTAATATTGGCTCAGGTCATGATCTCATGGTCATGTGATTGAGCCCCACGTCAGATTCCATACTGAGGGTGGAGCCTGCTTGGGATTCTCTCTCTCTCTCTGCCCCTTCCCCACTCATGTGTCCGTCTCTGTCTCTGTCTCTCTCTCTCTCCCCAAATAAATAAACATTAAAAAATAAAAAAATTAAAAAAAATTTATTTTAATTCAACAAGACAGAGAATAAAATAAATCTTCAGTTACACCTTTCCTTTTCAAATTTCTCAGTAATCCCAATGGGGGCTTCATATTTAATTAGCTCATCTTTCATATTTTTTTTGATGATCTCAAAAGTAAATTTAGAAAGTAGCAAATGAAAATTGATCTACATTATAGCAGAAATAAATTATATTCCTGAGTGTACAGCCTGTGAAAAAAGAAAAAAACTTATTTTAAAATGCTGTATCATTTGATCTGATTTTAAGATTTTTACTGAAACATGCTTACAATACCTCTGTACTGTTTTGCCTTACTTAGAAGCAGGGGACAGAACTGAATGAACTCCAGTTCCCTTTCTAATGTTTAAGTCTACGAATCTTTAACTCAGTATATGACAGGATATCGGAGATGCAAGAATTATACAATTCAGCCTTTATGACTCATTTTATATTTCTCAGTCAAGACCCATGTGAGAATCTTTAATGTGAGTGGTAAAATTAAGAAATATTATTATTTTGTAGCAAAAATAGACAAAATTTGGGGGAAGAAAACTGTAGATACTGGGCTGTAATGAGTGAAAATAAATCTCAAAGTTTGTAGCAACAAATGATTTCTATGGACATGCTTGATCTTCAAAGATAGTTCAAATTATTTTAATTTTGATCAAACCAATTAAAATCTTTATAAATGTTTCTGTTGAGTTCATTAGGTATAAAAATAATTCGTAGCCCAATGACAAATTCTAAAATAAGGAAAATTAGGCCTCTAAAACTGTCAACGCTTCAGTATCATTTTCAAATTTTTCAAGAGAGCAAAAATCCAATGTTACATTACAAAATTAATTTGAACTGATTGGAAAAATACTAAGATTAATAGCGTTAGCTGCTTAGGATACAAGGTGATACGAAATTTTTTGTATGTTTGTGAAAATAAAATGATTACATTGTTTCCTTTTGAGTCAAACTTCCTTTGTGTAAGAACTCTTAACCCTTTCATTGAATTCAGAAAATATCATGTATTTGATGCTGTGTTACACAGGGTTAATCCATTCTCCACAGTGAAGTGCACAAATTTCAGCAATAACATATTCTGTTCCACTGTCATCCGTATAAAATATTGTTTACACTCCAGGACTATCGCTTCGGGAAATTATTGATGAGAGCAGCTGCTCCTTCAGAATAAAAGTAAAAAAGTCCTTTCTGTCCAACCAGGGGCACTTCAGTCCCTTGCTTTATCTCTATGGCACAGAAGCAAGCAAGATTGGATTTTAGAATTGGTTAAAAAAATTATAAAATGAAATAAAAATCTTTAGAAAGAAACTCTTTAAAACTTCACTTGGGAACTTTTGTCAAGCTCTGAACCATCTCCCTTGACTCAAAATCCTTTGTTAAAAATGAAATGAAAAACAGAACCTAAACTATACACTGTAATCGGCAACCAACTTCAGACGCAACTCATTGCTACTGAACTGAACACTGTAATTGCAATTATAACTCTACACTGGTTCATGCATAAATTATTCAAATTCGGGCAATAGATTATTCAAACATTATCTCGAAGAAACACTTCTGAAAGCTCACTAACAATTATGCTTCAACCCTTTACTAACAAATGCCATGCAATTAAAAGCGTAATGTATTTTTTAGACCCTCAAATGGTCAATAAAAATTGTTTTAACACAAATGTATTTTTAACTATAACTCACTATTAAAAATTTCTTTCTTGTCAAATCTCAAAAAATTTCAACACTCTCTCTGAAAAGAAAAGGTTGAGAATTCATCCACATTGTTCAAATTGAGCGTATATACTTCAATAGACTAACTTCTTTTATAAAAAGATGGAAGTCTGAATATTAAATTTAAAAAGGAGATTCTCACTTTCTGTTAAAAAGCCAGTAAAATGTCAGTTTCATATGACCTAACTGACTTTCCCTACCAAGTTGTATTTTCACATAAAAAGTTGAATCAATCATTAGAATAAGTTTCATCTAAGTTCTAAAGTTAATCATTAGGACCTCACTTTTGTGGAAGTCATAAAATTCACAAATCCTGGGTCATGTTGTTGTTCATCCTATAGACTATGTAAACTGCCTCTTTAAAGATTATATAATCTGGGGCACCAGGGTGGCTCAGTTGGTTAAGTGTCCACCTCTTCATTTTGTCTCAGGTCATGATCTCACAGTTTGGGATTGAGCCCCACATTTGGCTCTGTACTAACATGGCGAAGCCTGCTTGGAGTTCTCTCTCTCCCTCTCTGCTCCTCCCCCCCTCACTCTCCCCTCACTCTCTCTCTTTTTCTCTCAAAAATAAATAAATAAACTCAAAAAAAGTAAAGATTATATAATCTGTGACTTACACGGACACACCTGAGGCCCCTGATTACTTTCCCCAAGTATTGCATCAAGTGGGGAGTGGAGAATGCTTTACTCAATTATTATCCAAGCCATCATAGGTATCACAATGACCCTGATCTACTGTTTTTAAAACAGAGGGTCAATAAATGTCCACTACTTAAACTTTGGACAAAAAAATTATTACTCATTTTACAGACTAAGTACAAAGGCAGGTCTTGCTTCTGCCAATACTGGGATCTCTTACACAAACTGATTCTCATTGGTTCTGAATAGGTCATGTATCTTCCTGAGCCACGCACTGGGGCACCTGAAATGTAATTCTCGAACTGACCAGGCTTGAGTCACATGACCAGGAATCATTTATGTAAGTGTTACAATCACACTATCATCTCTTCTTATAATTTGTATGTTTAAAATATAAATCCTTCCTTGTCTTGGCTATACACAGATGACAAAATATCAGGGAGTAGTTTTGTTATTCATTATCTGTGTTATTTTACCTTTAGATGAAATTTTTCTCTTCCACACCTAAATAATACATATTCTCTATATGTGAAAATTAGAGGACTTTGTTTTGTCTTCCTCTGACCTCACAGTTTCCTCCAACTGAAGGGAAAAATTTACAAACTGGCCCTAACATCAATCATTCTGCCAGCATAGCAGAGGTGCACAGGACACACAACATACGAACTTCTGTCTATATGTTTACATTTATACTCCATATCTTTCCATAAAAGATTTCAACATGGCTTATAGGAAAATATGCTACAGGACAAGATGAAACTAAATGAATTTTGGCATCATAGCTAAAGAAAAACAAAAGCAGCGAAACAGCAGGAATAAGATTTGAGAAAAAGAATAATCATAATAACTCATTAATTTGTATACAATTAGCAGAGAAATTGCTTTTAAGTCTCAGACCAAGAGAACCAAGGTGAACATAATCAGCTTTCTAAACAGAGTATCTAGAAGACCTTAAACACACACACACACACACACACACACACACACACACACACACATTGTTTTATATAGTTAAAAATCATCAACATCTGATTTTCCTTCCTCACAGAAGGGAACCAAGGACATAAAAATGTTGCACTGGCCAGAAGGTAACCTTGGAGAAAGTGCCCTGAGGTGGTAGTCATATTTCTGCAGTAATAAGGAGAGACCTGCAGCCTGATTTTTATTCTGTTTATGAAGCTCTGTGGCAGGGAAGGAAGAGAGATGCAGGTTAAAGATATGCCATAAACTATTCAATGTACAAGTGTGGAATGGATATGAAACTATTAGCAGAATTTTTGCTGCCAGCAAAGAGAAATTCACATATACAGGAGATGCAGTTTATCTTCTGGGACTTTCTGAAAAGTAAAAGAAACCAGCAAAATCCTGTCTTCATCTTTCCTTTGTTATTCAAAAAATTAAACTGCTATAGAAACCCTGCATATCAAAATTATATTTATCATTATTCAAACACATTAAAAGTAGAAGAACTAGAGACTGTATTTAAAAAAGAAATAAATACCATTAATTTTCTTCTTTCAACTTTGCTGGAGAATAAAGTGATTAGATTTTGGATTTGCATTAATGAATAATTTAGGAGTTATGAAGAAGACACTAATTGTTGATGGAGCAACCTTTGCTGAAGAACACTCTATTTAAATAAGCAGAGTGCCTCAGGGTTTTTTTTGTCAGTCTAAGGAGAGCCATTTTATTTCACTCTAGGAACTTCTACAGTTCAATGTTGCATTAACTGAGAGAAATAGTTTTTTTTTTATTTTTTTTAATGTTTATTTATTTTTGAGAGAGACAGAGACAGAATGCGAGTGGGTTGGGGCAGAGAGAGAGGAGGCACAGAGAAGCAGGCTCCAGGGCTCCGAGCTGTCAGCACAGAGCCTGACACGGGGCTCAAACTCACGAGCTGTGAGATCATGACCTGAGCCGAAGTCGGACGCTCAACCGACTGAGCCACCCAGGCGCCCCATGAGAAATAGTTTTAAGCACCACAGTTGTTTATGCATACCAATGGAAAATCTCAATAGAAATATTCTTTCTGAGTTTTGGATGAGGAATAAAAGAGTAACAGACCACATGGAACACAGTCATAAATAAAAATGGGGGAATTCATAAAGAATTTCATAAAACAGCTATGGCCACAACAGTATTCCATACTCAGCTGATCTGTATTACAGTCTGTAGTACATCAATTGGCAATGAACTCATGGCCCATGAAACACACCAACGATCACTCTACCTATATCCCAACAAGGAGACGCTGTCAATTCATATTTAGTGAGTGCCACTGTATATGAGCTGTTTATCTAGACACAGAAGTCAGAAAAACCTCTAGGTATTTATAAATCATAAAAGCTTACAAATGTTACATATGCTATAAGAAGTGAATATCAAACCAAAGAGAGGGAAACATGGCTATGGATTTAGGTTTTGTAATGTTGCCTTTTTAATAAACAACAATAGATGAGTTGTTATAACAAAACAAGCCTGTATATATATTAACTATACAAAAACCATATTATATAACTATATAACTGTAACAATTATTGAAGCAGATTTATTTGCATAGAGGGTTTGAATCTGGAGTGAGGAATGAGGGAAAATGGAGGTTGGTAAAGGACCAGTTTGCTATGAAGCCAAACTCATTCCTTGCATTATGTGAACTAGAGCTTAAACAAAGTAGAAAAATGAAATTTGATGGGTTTAGTCTATTATCCAGTTCTGATCAGATCAATAATTTTTGTACACTGAAAATGAACCGTAAGAAATACAACAAAGTATTTGGATCATGAGATAATGTTATTTGCATCTTATACACTTCTTTACTTTTCCAATTTTTCTGCAACGTATACTAATTAATTCTAAAACCAGAAAAAAATCAAAACATTGTATTTTTAAATTAACTATAATAAATGTTAAAACTAGTAATAAAATAAATCTGTATTTGCTTTCACATGTTTCAAAGTATACTTAAGTGATATTTCGTTTATGTAAATATGCCTACACTTGAATGAACACTTATATATATAAATCGCCCATATATTATACCCTCAGCACAGAGTTATTGGTTTTCACTTCACTGTGCAAGTCAAGGTTCCATTAGCATGGTATCATGCTGTGAAAACTACCAACTGTTAAGAATGAAGACATCAATTTTCACATCTCTGGTCAACATTGTAGAATGCTTAAAATAATCATATATTTCTAAATGTAATGCTGAAATATACATTCAAAGGTCTCATTAAATGTGAAAGTTTGTGTATTTTCAATATATAGCTATGGAGACAGGTTAATATGCCTGCCTTAGTCATTAAATGCTAAATAAAAATCTCTGTTAATTTTGTATTTTAAAGAAGCTTCAATTTATTTTTAAACATTGAAAAAATTCCAAGTAGCTGTAGGTTTTCAACTCAGCAGGATTTCCAAGGGAAAACATGCTGTGCACTAAAAAATAATGGTCTAGAGTAAGAGTGCAAGTCTAGGGAAGACATAAGGTAGTTTCCTCCATTTAGAATAAAAAGGACCTATGTGTCCAACTAAGTATAAGGATTCCATAGCTATCTACTATTCTTTAACAAGTATGGTACCCTAAAGTGGATGGAAGAATGTATAAGTCCTCATTCAATTCAATCAATAGTTCTATTTAATTGAGAAACATTTATTGAGTACGTGTTGCCAGTCACACACACAAAGAGTCAGAACTCATAATCAAATGAGCTATATGTATAAGGAATAGCTATTAGTTAACCTTTGTTTTTCTATTATAGCCATACTTCTACTTTGAATAGATTCTCATTCTACAGTGACGAATAGATAATTCGACCTCCCATCTCCCTACCTCTTGTATCACACACACAGACACACACTCATGTGTATACACATTCACACACACAATGTGTTGTGTTTGCATGGTAAGTTGAAGAAAATATAAGTACAGCAAAGGTGTCAAGAACAGGAAATGCCTATCTGGTCCTTGATCATCATCCATCCTTGGAGACCTCAAATCACACCTCATGTGGCACTTGTTCCTCAGTGCATTCCTGTTGCTGCTACCTCGTTCCTCTTTGCAATTCAGAACTCCCTTCCAGGCCTTGGATCCTCATGGTTAATTCCCTGCCTCTCTGAAGTATATAGGAATATATTCTCATACTTCAAACCAAGCTGAGTTGCGGGTAACTAGATAAGGTTGTCTAAGACCTTTATCTTCACAGACACACCACATAGTTATTTATTCTTTAGAACCCTCCCTGCTGGAAGATCTCTTCCAAGGGTAAGCCACAGGTACTTTCTACTCTTACATTCCAGAAATCAGGTTAGGGTATGTTACTACTATGAAAAGAACTTGGCTCAAGAAAATGAGTGGCCACAGAGCCCCTTCTACAGGGTAATTCAATGAAGTTCTTTTTACTTTCCCTCCAAATTTTTCCTTCTTCATAGCCCAAGTAACCTTTTAGTATCTTGAGAAAACTCGCTGTTTTCTAGTATGCATTCTTCTTATATTTTGTGTGTGTGTGTGTGTGTGTGTGTGTGTGTGTGTGTGTGTATGGTATGTGATCCGTATTAAAAACCTTATACTTCCAATCGCTCCTGGAGTATTTTACCAGATTCTTTTGCTTTGACCTAATCCTCAAGGATATTCAACAGCTTCTCATTGCCACTTAAAAGGAATTTGCCTATCTGATCTTGCTATGCAAGCCTTCTGAGAAATCTGAATTCTTCCTAACTTTTCTCCCACTACCGTCTACAGAAGACCTGCAACTCTAGTGAGACTGGTCTCACCATTGCTCCCAACATACATCACCCCCGCTGCAATCCTGTTACTGTTGCTTACTGTGCTTTACATGTACTGTATTCCAATCCAAAACTGGAAACTTTCAGATTCTGATCTAGATATCTCTCTTCCATAAAGGTTTCCCAAATACTCTCCCATCTGATCACCCTTTGGTCAGGCAACTGTTACCAATGTATACATCACCTTGTGTCATTTGCAGCTGTTTCTACTGTTTTTAGACTCTATCTTACATACTCACGTATTATTGGATTGGAAGTTTCTCACAAACACAGTTCATGACAGGTAGTACATAGCTGGACAAAATGCAATGAACAAATACTTAGAAAAATGAATTATATGTGCACATGGGGTCCGAGAGAGAGAGAGAGAGAGAGAGAGAGAGAGAGAGAGAGAAGAGAGAATGCAAGTCAATTTCAGACATTTGTTTATTATCCAAGTAAATATAAACTACACCAGCAAATAAATATTGAATTTTCTGCCATGTAACCATTCTAGAGAAACTTAATATTACAAAAACCCAATTTTTAATATAAAACTAATGTTTTGCCTATATTACTTGATTTTTAATGTTTTACTAATTCTTTATCCATCTGTCCTCATTGGTACAATGCTCTAATCCAATTTCTTAAGAAGACATGTTTACTCCTCAGTCTTTTAGAAATAAAAATCTGTTTGCCTTGCCTGTTTCTTCATAAATGCTTTCCACTCTAATGCATTATTTAAAGTAAAAACATGTGTATGAGCCTATTTCTATCAGATATTTGATGTTCATTTGTTTGCAGAGATAGACAAGCATACAAGCAACACCTTTGTATATTTAAATAATTCACATTGCCGGAGGTCCTTTATACTTCCTAAAATTGGGGTGGCTTTGAATAATCTGTGAGAGATTATATTAAAGGATGGATCTCTAGATACAATTTCCTTCCTCAATTCTATTATACTTTCCTTTCTGATATTAGATATCTAAGGCATTGGTGACAATGAAACTTCAGTGTTGTGTTATTTTATGGGGAAGTTTTTATTTCCCAGGGGGTAATATCCTTTCTGGAAGCACATTCAAGATCATTTCTGAGGGCTGTTTTCATTCTTTACCTGGGGAGATCTCAACCAGCAAATAAGCCCCAGGGACATTTTCCCTTTTACTGCAGCTGAATCTATAGCACCTGGAAGACTCCCTGGCATTTAATAAATACTTGTTAAAGAAGTAAAGGACTAAATCAGAAAAAAACGATCATTTTCTCTAAGTATTTTTTTTCTTTCTTATGCCTTTCTTTAAAGTACCTATCGCCCTCCTTATTTTTCCCCTGGCTGCACATCCCACTGAAACCTTCAAAAACCAATTGACAGAAACAGTGTTAAACTGTACTTAGTAATAACAGAATACTAGTGGATTTGCACAGGGCAAATATTTATAGATATCATATAAATACTTATAGATATTATGTAAGCTTGTTTCCCCTCCCCTAAAAATTATCCTTTGATTTTTCTCAAGGTTAGCAAGTTTGCATAAGCAAAATAGAAATTAGGTCTTTAAAGATACTTTCCTATAGGAACCTAGGAAGGAAATAAAAGCTACCTGTCCTCAGTTTATGTGCACACAACTTTTGATGGTAGAATGAAAAAAAAATAAGCAAAAAGAAGGGATGAAGGAAAGATGGGAGGGAGGGAGGAAGGAAGGAAGGAGGGAAGAGTGGTGGGAGTAGGGAGTGAAGGAAGGAGAGCAAAAAAAGAGGAAAGGAAGGGTAGGAAGGAAGGCAGAGAGAAAGAAAGAAAGCAAGCTTAATAACCACTGCATTGAAGTATACAATTTATTGAAAAAAAATTTAGCTGTTTTAGATCAAATAAATTTAAAAACTAATTAGCTTGCAGATATAAATATTTTCACTTTAAAGAGAATTTCACTGTCAATATAAACACTTGTTCATAAGGACTGTTATCACGTAAAGATGATAGCATCTGAGTAAATCTCCAAGAATATCTTGAGCTCTTAGAAGCTCTGACTTCTTTAATTATAGTATGCATTACTAAGTTCCTTTTACATATGATTGAATTATTAATACTTAAGAAGAAAAGACAATTCATATATAACTCTTGTTGCAGGAGCTCACGATGTGGAAGTAATTCTTTCACAAGAACAAGGAAACCATGCACCTCCAGCTGTGACAGAAACAGGGTTGGAGAAGAGTCCCCCACCAGCTCACCTTTTCATTGTTACATGTCACTTACTATAATAAATCATTAAGAGGCGTGTCTACAGTATTGCTTCTGCTCGCTTCACATGGTTTACATAAATGTAGATATGTCGAGATATACTTTGCATTTCTGTAGAAAGCTTCATGGAAAGTTAAACTTGCTTTTTAATGCTGAATCACAGAACTTACATTCTTTCTTGAAGTATTAAATTTGTTCATATTTTGAATCTTGGGAAATGGCGACATAAAGAGTAATATAAATAGTTTTATAATTGTACTATCATTCCAGAGTCCAAGGCCCTTTGGGTTTTGTTTTGTTTTCTTTTCTATTACTTTTTAGTGTCATTTATGCACAAGTATACAGTTACCAGATATATTAAAAGCTACCATATATTTTCATATAAAACAGCTGAATTTTGTATCCACATGGAAAGAAAGCATTATATTTGGATACATAAGAAAGAAAAAAATATTTAGACTAAATATGTATTTCAAATTATTTTTCATTGAATATTAAGAAGATATATAAGATATAGGACATAATATGTGCACATAACCATACACAAATTTTGCTGTAACTTTTATGTTAATTGAGGTTACTTCCATAACCTTTTTACACTTTGTTTTTCCCACTCCAAAACACATCATGGAAATCCCTCCAGGCTAATTAGTGGAGAACTAGTTCATTGTTTTTAATGACAGCATAATATTCCATGGTGTAGATACCCCACCATGTTCAAAGCCATGCCCCTATTGACAGGAATTGTCTTTATTTCCACTATTTTTCTTTCCTTTTATTTTACTCAAAATATTTTCACACATTTATTAAGTCATTGTGCTCTTATTTACCTGTATTATAGATTCAATGCAATTGAAATTGTTAAACAAAAGTATGTGTAGCTTTGTTTTCACAGATACTTTTTCAAACCACAGTGCAACACTCACTTTTCCTACTGTGTGCAAGAGTTAAGTCTTTTACAGATCATCACCAGTGATAGGAAATACAGTTCTTTTTATTTTTTGACAAGTCTATGAATATAATGGTATATGTTTTTTTCTGTGCTTGCTTGTGTGTCTCTGCACGTGTGCATCTAACAAATTTGAACGTTTTTTTTCTTACATTTAGCCAAGATCTTTGCTATTTATTTAGAGACTTAATATTTTTCTTGTCACTCTAAAAGCTCTCTGGTAACATATACAACATGCTGCACAAGATATTAGCAAGTACAATGCAGAAACAAATCAAAATGAAAATATATGACTAAAGGTTTATTACAGGAATGGAAGAGGATGCATTATCAAGAAGCTTATCAGGAAATCCATTACTTCTATATATTAATAGAATAAAAATAAATAACCACATCAATAGACGATCAAAAGACATTTGATAAAAATCAGCGGTCATTTCCAGTAAAAGCACAAAATAAAATATTAACAAAAACAAAATACGTAGATACAATAAAGACTATCTTACCACAACCCAATATTACATTAAATAAAAAAACACTAAAATCCTTCCAGTTAAAGACAGAGATGAATATTTTCACTATTAATATTAAATACTGCCTTGAAATATTTAACAAAAGCTAAAGCAAACATCCAAGAAATTTAGATAACTAGCATAAGTACTGGAAAAGATGAAATGATCCTAATTAAAGGATAAAAAATCTAAGATAAAAAATTTTCAAAAACAAAATAAATAAAAGACTTTGCTAAGGTAGAAAAACCTGACATAAATATACAACATCCAATAGCTTTCTCTATTCAAGCAATCACTACCAATAAAAAAAAAATAGGAGGAAAATCTCTTTTTGATAGTGACAAAACCCAAAAGATATTTAGTAATAAATGTATTGAGAACAATATTTTTCGGTGATGAAATGTTAACTAAAATAAGTATTCTAAGATCTGACCAAATGGAAAATCTTACCATGTTCCTGATGAGCAAGAGAAAAACAATCCTGGATACCTGGGAGTAGACCTGGCGATCACATGTTCTCCTGTAGAAGATACACAATTTCACAGAATAATACCATCAGACAAGGCTACTCGATCACTATGATGAACAAATAAAATAAATAAATAAATAAGACAATGACCTCTATCCCCTAATCATTTTTGAATACAGATAAACATGAATATTGTCCAAACAACAAAACTAATTAAATTCCTCTTTCCTGGTTAATATGAGCGTCTGCTTCTTGTTTACTAATTAGCTCTAGACTCACTTCATTCCTCCTTCCTTATAGATG
Organism: Acinonyx jubatus; assembly: GCF_027475565.1. Classification (NCBI taxonomy): domain Eukaryota; kingdom Metazoa; phylum Chordata; class Mammalia; order Carnivora; family Felidae; genus Acinonyx; species Acinonyx jubatus. The sequence goes on from NC_069381.1 coordinate 178,555,690, forward strand.
AGATCTATTATTACCCCCTCCCCAATTGTAGAATTGCCCCTCCTTCTTTACAGTATCCAATCCAAGGCAAAGCCTTATTTCCTTTAATCCTCTTCAAAATTACTAACACAATCCTAAATCCTAGAATAGACTATTTTTAACAATCTGAGACACCCCATTTTCCCCCATGTGTGTTCTCCTTTGCTGCCAAGAACAATAAACTCAACTTGCTCAACTTTAGGTTGTTCCTGGTGGTCTGTGTGTGGTGGGCATTGACACTGGATGGAAAGATTAAGAAGGCAGACCTATCAATTCTCCTATAATTAATATTTTAATGTTTAAAGCAAGTACAACCAGAGTTCCCACTTTGTGTGTTGTGGGTTGGGATTTGTTCAAAGTAATCTTCAAACTTCACTAGAAATATAAATGCCTGGGGGTGCCTGGGTGGCTTGGTCGGTTAAGCGTCCGACTTCGGCTCAGGTCGAGATCTCACGGTCGGTGGGTTCGAGCCCCGTGTCGGGCTCTGTGCTGACCGCTCGGGGCCTGGAGCCTGCTTCGGATTCTGGGTCCCCTCTCTCTCTGCTCCTCCCCTGTTCATGCTCTGTCTCTCTCTGTCTCAAAAATAAATAAACATTGAAAAAAATAAATAAATAAAGAAAGAAAGAAATATAAATGCCTGAGAGTGTGTGTGTGTGTGTGTGTGTGTGTGTGTGTATATATATATGTATGGAGAGAAAGAGAAAGAGAAAGAGAAAGAGAAAGAGAAAGAGAAAGAGAAAGAGAAAGAGAAAGAGAAAGAGAAAGAGCACAACTGGAGGGAGATGGGTGTGTTGACAAAAAAAGCTGCATGAGGGGTCCTTGTGGAGATGGAACCTTTCAGTATTTTTACTGTGGTGGTGGATACACAAAACTACACATGTGATAAAACTGTTTAGAACTAAATACACACACACACATGAGTGCAAATAAAACTAGGGAAATCTGAATAAGATTGATAAATTATATCTATGTCAATATCCTAGTATGATATACTATAATTTTGCAAAATGCTACCATTGGGAAAGTATACAATGGATCGCCCTATATTCTTTTAAATATAAGTGAATCAAAAATTGTCTCAAATTTTTCAATTAAAACAAGAATAGCAATGTTTATGGAGAAGGGAATGTGCATTATCAGAATTCGTATTTTACTCTAAAATCAGTGAACACAAACGATAGGTATTGGTAAAAACAGTGGACTAAAGTATAAAATCTAGAAATATATATTCATTATATTGATTTCCAAATCAAGTATTGTTTACATCAGACAAAAATGTTTCAAACATCTGGAAACTAATATACAGACTATGTTAAGTTATAACCAATTATTCAATGAATAGGAAACAATACTGCTGTTCTATCAAAATGTAAATTCTATTTTTTTTAATTTTTGTTAACGTTTATTTATTTTTGAGATAGAGACAGAGCATGAACAGGGGAGGGTCAGAGAGAGAGAGAGACACAGAATCTGAAACAGGCTCCAGGCTCTGAGCTGTCAGCACAGAGCCTGAAGCAGGGCTCAAACTCACAGACCGTGAGATCATGACCTGAGCCGAAGTCGTATGCTTAACCGACTAAGCCATCCAGGCACCCCTAAATTCTATTTTTTAAAGTTGCATACTTTTTAAAAATGTTTATATATTTATTTTTGAGAGAGAGAGAGTGTAAGTGAGGGAAGGCAAGGGGGAGAAAGAATCCCCAGGAGGCTCTGCACTGTCAGCACAGAGCCCTGTGTAGGGCTTGATCTCAAAAACTGTGGGTTCATGACCTGAGCTGAAATCAAGAGTTGGATATTTAACTGACTGAGCCACTCAGGCACCCCTATAATTGCATATTATATTTAAATTATGTTTTGCATAAAAATTACGATTCAGATATATTTAGTAGAATGCTATCAACATTTTTTTTTAGTTAAACACTGGGAAATAATGTCTAGCATGAAAATGTATATTAACTATTATTGTATGAAGCAAAAGAGAACTTCTCAATCCAGGTAACATATAAACCTCCCAAGAAAGATTTCATCTATGGAGGTTTCTGTATAAGGCCAAAGTGTCATTCTTCTAATTTCCATTACAGATTTTCAGATAAATTTAATACCTAATGCCTCTTTCTTAAAACTGCCTTATCCCCAGGAAGTACATTTCTTGTTCCTGCCCTGTTATAATTTATCTTGATTTTTTTTTAATTCTTTTGCAGCTGGTCTCCTTAATCCTCTTAATTACAGCTTCTTCAAACCTCACCCTTATGTACTCCACTTGCACTATTATCAGATCATTTCATTATCAATTATCTGGAAAATTAGTTCTTAAATTATTCTTGGTTTTTAATAACTTATTGTTCTCACCCATCAACCTTTCCAATTCTAAGGTAGTATTTTTAGATATGTTTCTCATTCTCTTTCTCAGAGCCATTAATCAAAGACCACACTTTGATTACTTTCTTTTTTTCACAAATATTGTGACGTACCCTACCTCTTCTTAAGGTCCAAGGCTAAAACAGTATTTCTCAAAGTGGGCTTAAAAATCACTTGCAGTGCACGTCAGAGATATAAGTTTCTGCTACCATTTCCATAAATTCTACCTAGAACGTCTGTGGCAGGACCCCCAAATCTGTTATTTTATTTTTTTCTGAAACATATTTTTTTCTTTACTTTTTTTCCCAGTTTCACTGAGATATAATTGACATAAAATAAGGATTCCAATATGGGACATGTAAGGACAATTCTTTTTTTTTTTAATTATTTTAATGTTTATTTATTTGAGAGAGAGAGAGAGAAAGACAGAGAGAGAGCGCAAGCAGGGGAGGGGCAAACACAGAGGGAGAGAGGGAATCCTAAGCAGGCTCCTTAGTGTCAGCACTGAGCCCAACACAGAGTTCAATCTCATAAACCGTGAGATCATGACCTTAGCCACTATCAAGAGTGGATCACTCAACTGACTGAGCCACCCAGGTGCCCCTGTAAGGACAATTCTTAAGAAACCCAAAAGGAAGTATAAATGGTACTCATATAAAAGTCCTCCTCAAGTTCATCTTGTGATAGACTCTAAAACATCAACACTGGAAGTATCTCAGTGTTTTGGCCAATAGTTGGAAGAATCTAGAGCTGCTTCTGTTAAATCCCCTGGTAAATCATGGATAGGGTTTTAGCCTACAAGCTTAAATATCAGCAAGTCATTGAGTCAGTACACTTAGTGATACGGAGAGGTGGAGGCCAAATAAGCTCAAACAATTACTTCCATGTCACTGAGCCTCAGTTTCTTCCTCTGTAATCTAAGGATAACATCTACCTCCATAGGGTAATGTGAGGATTAAATGAGATCAAGTGTTAAGTGTTCAGTTCAGACTCAAACACAGGGCAAGTGATAAGTGTATCTTAGCTCATATTTTTCCTCTGGGAAGTTTTCACACTTTTCTCAGATGTTTTCATTCCTAATAACTGTTTACATTTCTAGAAGAACATGGCCTGAGTAAAACATGTTGCATTGTGTGGGGATCCTGCAGGTGCTTAAATGATTGTTAGATCAGAAACCTGACAACAACAAAAAAATACTTTGTTTTCCTCATGTGTTTAATTTCCTTTGTTTGAGGTGATGAAAATTCTCAGAAAGTGGAGAGGAAAATATAAGCATAGTGTCTTTTGAGAAAGGCTACCCCTCCCTCATGTCACATATTATATTGCCCTTCTCTCATGTCCTAATACAGTGCCCCAAAGTCCCAGAGAAAAACACTTTCCTCTGTTGGAAACATAATAGCATCACAAATTATAGCCATGGATGTTTGCTCTGTGAGTAATATAAACATTTCACATTTTCCATCAAGTCTGAAAAGGAAAACAAAAAAGAGCTATGAATGTTATCTTAATGGAGAGTCTTATCAGAGAAGACTACCCTGTACTCCAAACAAAAATCACTGGTCACTTGTGCCCTCAAAAAGAAAAGGAAAGGCAGGCCACCCTCTTGGTTGCAATTAGTGTCCTACCAAAAGGATTTTATAAATCACTTTCTAATTAGGAAGCAATGAGTGTTTAGAGAGCACAGACCTTTATAAACCCTAAAGTATTTCCTCTCCAGGATCAGGAAACCTTGTGCTGGTTATTTCTTCAATAACAAGCAAGTGCCAGGTACCATGCCCACTACTATCAAAGAGTTCCTGGTCTGATAACAAGAGGTCTTTGACCAACACCTCCACCTCCTCCTGGGTTGGAGATTTCCCATTGGGCATCTGTATCTTTATGCCAGAGTATTTCTCCTAGAACCATGCTTCCTTGTGCATTCTTTTTTTCCCCTTTTCCTTTATCAAAACTGCCCTAATAGCTCATGTGCCTGAGAATATATTATGATTAACTTCTCCTGCTTAAGATGATATTACATGGACCAAATATACTTACCTTGATCCTAGAAAAACTTTTTCATCTTAATAAGTACCTCTCTGAAAGGAAGGGATGTTTTAGGGCAGACAATGCTATCAGGGTCTTTAAATCATGTTGCATAATGCACTCACCTACAAAATGAAACTCAAATACCTAATAAGTGCAAGGCACCCTTGCAGATTCTCGGCACTTTAAAGTTTGGCTAGAGGCGCCTGGGTGGCTCAGTGTGTTAAGTGTCCGACTTCGGCCAGGGTCATTATCTCATGGTTTGTGAGTTCAAGCCCCACATCGGACTCTATGCTGATGGCTCAGAGCCTGGAGCCTGTTTAGGATTCTGTGTCTGCCTCTTTCTCTGCTCCTACCCTGCTTGTGCTCTGTCTCTCTCTCTCAAAAATAAATAAATATTAAAAAAAGCAAAGTGTAGCTAACATAGTTGAATGTTTATACCATGCAAAAAAATAAAAACACTATTAGTTCTACAAAGACTAGCTCACAATAACTCTATGAGTAGGGAACTATTATCTCCATTTTATATACAAGAAAATTAGTAAGAAACAGAGATGTGATACATTTGCCAAGGTCACACAGCAAGTAGGTATTAGTCATGGCTGAACCCTAGGAAGGTCAGCATCAGAGCTCAAAGGTTTAAGTATTAGAAGCTTTACCACTATGAAAATCCTTCCATGAGATTGAGAGCTGTCAGTCTTATGGGGCAAAGCTATGGAAAGAAATAACACTAATAAAACATATGAGCTACATAATGGATGCTGTATCCTGAATGATGTATGCTTCCAACTGCTGGAATTCGTCAACCACCAATCCTCATTATAATTGCTCTAGATGAAAATCATCACCTGGCCCAGGGTCAGCCCCGTTTCCAGGCAACTCACATCCCAGAGCTACTCAACATGGAGGACCACTGTGAGAACAATTCAAGCTTCCCATTTTTACATGGGGCTCTTTGGAGTCTTCTTTGAAACTGCAGCACAGCCCAGAAGCTCTCTCTGCTCAATCCTGCTTCCTTCTCCTTCTTTCCAGCGCTATTAATACTCATCTCCACCTCAGAAAGGAAAGTCTGGTCTCTATCTTGCATGCTCCTCCCCATCTCAGAATCTCAGAACCACGGAGTCCAATTCCTGGGAATCCTGACCTAAGACATGCTACAATATAAGCAACTCTGGAGGAAGGAGAAGTGACAAAGGAATTCATTAACTTCTAGGGGAAGTTCTATTGGTAGTGGATAGAGTTGAGGCAAGAGAATTTATTCTAGTTCTTATTTATAAACAAGAAAATCCAATATGGCTAGTTTCCATTAAAAAATAAAAAACAACCTATGAAATGACATTAGGTGGCTCACAGACTCTCTGAGAGGGGTGGTGAACATAGTTCTGAAATTACATGACACACCATGTCCACACACATTTACAACATCTCTGCCTGAAATATCCTCAGTATACAACCGTCCCATCTGGGATTGGACTTCAAAACATATGCTCCTGCTACCCAGGGAACTGTGATACCTTCAATCATGATGTTTGCCACCTGCTCAGGCAAAGCCACCTCCTAATGTTGCTAATCTCTAAGTACACATCTGATTTGTAAAACACTGGTCAGCAGCCTATATCCTTATAGCAATGGTATCTGAGGATGTGCATTTTCAGAGAGTGGAGGCTAAGACAGAAACTAGCCACATCATCCACTATAGGATTACCTGGATTTTCCTCTTTACATAACAGGGGTTCTGTGTAATCTTTCTGGGCTATGTAGTATTCCACAGAAATTAGAAGAGGAAATTAATAGTGAATCTCCCTTTCTTAACCAAATGTTTACTGCTTTTTCTCCTCTCTATGCCCACAGAAGTAGTATCGATTAATTATGTGTATTTATCCTGTTTTGAAAGCATTTTGTCATTCCCTCTTAACCTGTTCTTCATTCATTTTCAATGGTTTCAATTAATCTTTACACTTTAAGTTCACTGTATATTTTATATTGGACAACATGGACCAAAAGCAATTGCTGAATAAAATATGGTATTCCTGGAAGTGACCATCTAAATGGTTTCAGCTCACTGAAAAGAACTGTGAAATTGTGGTATGTATTTCTATATTTTACTCATAATCACAATAATTCTATTCTTCATTCAGAAGATTAGGTCTGTTCTGCATCATTTCTGATTTAAATCAAACTAAGTCACATTTGCGATAATTATTATTAGAGTTAGTTTATAATAAACCAATCTCTGCTGCCATTTTATATGGCAAATTATAATTTAGTTTGATAGTCAAATTACTCTTCCGAACTTACTAGTTAAAACATTCAAATTTTAACATTCTCCTAATATTACTATGGTTCAGACAAATACAGGGGTTATTTATAAGGCTATGATCTCAGCTACGGGATCAGTAATCCCGTAATGTTACGGGAGTTAACATCCCACTAAGTCAATTTGATGTCCTGCACCTTTCGTCTATGAACTGTTGGCAGATAAACAGGAGTAAAAAAAGCCAGGGAATCTGGCTTAATCATGGTTTTGGCTAAAAATTTTTCCATACCAAGGCAACACACACACACACACACACACACACACACACACACGTTAATTTTAAAGTTCTTTTGCTGGAGTATTTTATTGGACTGTTGGTTGTTAAAAGCCATCATAAATTAGATTTGCACCAATGCTTAGCATCTCTTTGCCAACTTTTTTTAGGCTCTACTCAAAAGCAAAATTACATATGTGATACCAATAGCATTCATAGTATTTATCCTAATGAGAATTAAAAAAAGAAAATTCCATGACTTACCAAAATCCTACTTATAAAATAATTTTAATGTGTAGGGTGTGTGCCTAAATACATGAGATAAAATCTTTGTAGCTGTCTTCTGAGTCAGAACTTTTCTTTAGATGTCAAATACTGATGTGCTTGTTAGGACTCAAAGGGATTAAATGTAATTTGCATCTAATAGCTGCTTCATTTCTCAGGGTAATTATGCATCTAGAAAAATGAAACAAAGCAGTTTCTGACAAACTAGGTATTGGTTTCAGAAAAGAAAGAATCATCTTTTAATTAATAAGTGATATGAAAAGGAAAACAATATTTGACTATTGCACTGCCTATACAAAGAAAAACCAATGCATAGATTAATTAAAAAAGTTATTCCAAACAGTTTGGGGACCTAGTTTGGGGTAACAAAAGAAAGACATGATTGACATTTAAGCTTTTAGCTAATTGCTTTGGCACTGTATTCACACAAACATGGCTTCACTGTTTTTCTGCCACTCGAGAAATTCTCCACCACCATGTTACCCAGGTGGAAAACACTGTAAAATAAACTAAGAAATAATGAAAAATATTTTCATATCATTATAATAAAGGTATAGGGATACTTGACATCAGGATTGTTTATATGCTGATTTCTTCAAACATTGCTGAGCAACAGAAAATTACAATCAAGTAGATAAACTGAAAAACTTAAACCTTAGTGGAAATACGGCTAGACAGAAGCAAGATCGGATGACAACAAAGATTAAGTACAAAGCAAAGACCTGTGTCTTTGCTGTCTTACAGAAGAGATTAACAGCTAAAGCTTTATTTGGAATAAGATGCAAGAAGACTTCGGCCAAAAAATCAAATCCTAATTATCAGTCAACAACATGGTGTAGAATTAGTCAGACCAAAGCAAGAACCCCATCCCTGCCACTTCTCAGCTAAGTAACTTTGAGGAAGATGTACTCACTGAGCTTCAGTTTCTTCATTAACAAAACGAGGCAAATGCTAACATCAACCTCAAAGATAGGTGTAAGGATTAAATTTCCTTCAATAGAAACACACAATAATGTTTCCCCCGTCAAGTGTTATTCACCCTAATACTGAATTCATGGCAAAGACAATAAAAATGAAGACAAAGAGTCAAAGAGTCGGTAGGCCAATTAATAAGACAGAATGTGTATTTAATTTCTGATATATATAAATCTCTGATTTTTTTTTACCCTGGTCATGCCAATATCTAATGTAACTGTTAACCCATATCCACAAATCCAAGTAACTTAAAGTGGTTTCCAACTCTGTTTTTTGAAGAGAACAAAGGCTTTTGTTTTTACTTTTTAAAGAATAAGAAAAAAGTACAAATAGATACATGTTATTGTATAGTGATTATAGAAGGTCTACAAAACTATGAAGACATGCTTGTTCAAAACTGCAATTCATTATTTTACAAATACTTCTCTCTCAATATTAAATGGATGGTCATATTCTGTAGATGTTTCTTCCACAGTATCTTTGACATACATTCCCTTTTCCCCTTAACATACTCTTGAAATTATCTTGTACCTTAGATTATAGCAAAATCTTTAAAAAGCCCTTGCTTTTTCCTCCTCTTTCTAATCTATTTTGAACACAATGCCCCATTTATATTCCAAATGATGATGTCATGTCCCTCACTCTAATGAAAAACTTTTCCTATCTTCCTGTTGCCAGTTAGATCAAGTTCAAATGCCTTGCTTAACCTGTTCATCACAACCCTCTATCATCAAACCAAACCCATTTTCTAGCCTTTTAAATTTATACATACTTCATGTCAACCTATCAGAATGCTTTACTGGACTGCATTTCACTGCTTTAGCTGTCTGAACGTTGCTGAGGATATTACTTAGACCTTTTGTATAAAGCTACATATAAAAATTTTAGACTATTAAAGTATTACTTCTGTAATTTTCCTTTGTTTTTTTTTTAACGTTTATTTATTTTTGAGAGACAGAGACAGAGCATGAGCTGGGGAGGGGCAGAGAGACAGAGGGAGACACAGAATCCGAAGCAGACTCCAGGGTCTGAGCTGTCAGCACAGAGCCAGATGTGGGGCTCAAACCCACAAACTGTGAGATCATGATCTGAGCCAAAGTTGGATGCTTAACCCAACTGAGCCACCCAGGTGCCCCAGTTTTCCTGTGTTTTTAACAGAACAATCATATAAATCACTATGTCCATTTTAATTAATATGACTGCTATGCTGTTCAGAAAACTTATAGCTAAATTATATCAATTTCTCTATGTTCTAAATATTTCTTTTTTCCTGATCATTTTTACAATTTCTATGTACACTTTCTATGGTACTCTTTATTATCTCTAATCTGTCATTTGCTTATTCTGTGGAAGTCCCTTAAAAGATACTTTTCAAAAGAAGCAGGGCAAACTTCTCCTCTTATAAACCCTATATAATATTCCTTCCAAATTAACTTATTTTGTGGGCCACTTAGAATGCATGTTGTTATGCTTTTGGTTACACAGTTTATGCCTGTCCTAGCTCAGCATCTTTAAACAGCCCTGACCTGTGTTAACATTCCACCATGACATCTACAAATTCTTACCTCCTGTCCTTGCCTTTCTCAAGGATCAGGGGGCCATCTCTTTGAAATGTAAACATCAAGGGGGATAGTGCTCCTATCGCCCAGTTTCTGTGGACGGGTAGAAGCCTAACTTCAGTGGGTACCTTGTTCCAAGTTGCAAAATTCTCTGTCATAAGAAATAAGTTTGTTTTTCCTCTCAACAAAACCAATTAGCTAACAGATGATTACCCCAACAACCAGGCAAAATTGGATGAACCATGTAATAAATGGTACCATGAAATCCTCTTATATGAAGACTAGTTATTATTTATCTCTAGAAGATGTATGTAACTGTACTTACTTGACTATATGAAAAGATAAGATTCTTTTTTTTTGTCTTAGCCAACTGTCTGTGATGGGTGTCACATTCTGGTTTAATGCTTATTCAATAATAAAAGTGGTTCCTTTCTTTACTAACTTTGTGGAAGGGATTTCTGGGAAGGGAGAAGATTTTGTTTTTAGTTATAGTTCCTCAACTCTCTACACCATAGATATTTTGGGTGTTCCATTCTTCTTACAAACTTCTCTAATAGGTTTGAATCACTCTATCACACTAGATGTTCACATAATGTCATATTGCAAACTAACTTACAATAATTACATAGTGTTATAATTTTTAAGTTGATAAATATCAATATAGTCTCTGACAGAATAGTTGAGGACACATGTACATGCACACACATGCGCGCACACAAACACACACACACACACACCCCTTGCTACCAGGCCACATGTTGTAATGAAAACCAGTATCTGACTACATTCTGCCACTGATACAATCATTTATGAAGCAAACAGAGAATGTGATATAATATATTCAATAACTCATGTTTTTAAAATCATCTGTATGAAAATTCAGTCATGGCACTTACAACAATTGTAGCAGCAAGATTCAGGTAACCTACCAATGAGGTGTCAAATGACAGAACTCTCCCTAGATCTTTGAACACAGATTAGATGGAAATCTTAAGCCTAGGGTACATTTCTGAAGGGGATAGGCTATTGGACTCATTAGAATAGATTTTTCTGATTCTCAAAGAGTGGGGTTGTTTTTATATTTCTAGTGAATGCACATACCTTGAACAGTACCCATTTCACTAGCAAAGCTTCAGTAATGGAAAACTTCAGTTCTCCATTAGCTATGTGGCACACCCTGTGATGCTGATGGAAAATTCAGACAGCTGAATCACTGCTATGGGGCAAGCTTTTCATGAGTCTTTCAAATGCTGATTGCTCCTATGGTGTATATTCCTGATCACTGTAGTTCAAAAGTGACTGGCCATCTTTAGATCAAAACTAAACAACAGAGGCATATTTTACCATGTTTCTGCTAACATTTTAAATTACAGGCATAATCACAGTTCTGCTTCTATATTTAATTAGATCTGCCTCACATGGACCAGTAGCAGAGGAGTCTCTTCCTTTGGACTATGTAAGAATTTTGTATCTTAATATCACAGCACTCCAGAGCCCAGATCTACATGTTTTTCTTTGTAATCTATACTTTCTCCCTTGGTGAGCTCATCAAGTCTCAAGGCTTTAAATGTCCTCTGTGAGCCAACGCTCTTAAATTTATGTCTCCAGTGTAGACCCCTCTTGCAACCTCTGGGCTTGTTCATCTAACTGCCCACTTGACATCTTCCATCTCTGCTTCGGTGTTTTATGACATCTTAAAACTTATTATGTCAATAATTGCGCCTATGTGTTATTTGTCTTTTTTTATTCCAGGGGTGTTTAGCTTAATGTCTAACAGAGTAAATGGTCACTTAACATTTTTTACTGATGGAAGTCGCAAATTCCCGACCTCCTATGAAACCAAGCATTCCAGAAAAATAATTTTATCCCAATTGCATTTAGTGTCATGTGTACACAATAACGTTTTCTGGAGCTCTAAATATTACAGTTAAAAACTCCACTGAAAATTTTGGCTTAAGCTCATTTTATCTCTGACAAAAGGAAAAAAAATGAAGCCAGTGTACAAAGCTACCCAACATTTATTTCACTAACAATACATTGCCACAGGTCAGGGGAAACTATCTGTCAACAACACCAAAAACATCATTATGGTATCACAAACCATGTAATTACCTCTAGTCACAGGAAAATATTGTGGAATTCGTTAAGTCTATTGCGAAGATATATTTAGCAAAGTTTAAAACGCAGTTTAATTCAACAAACATTTGCTGAGCACCTACAGCACAGCAGCAGCTGTTGCTGGCGCTCCCAGAAGCCCGGTGGTGGCGCTGTTTTTTCTCTCTTGCATCCCATAGAGATCAAAAGAAGAGTCACAAGACTATCAGCTGTGGAGACAGCAAGTCGCTGTAATGAATCTGGGTGTTTTCTTGCAGGCTTCCGTAAGGTTGTGCTGTTTGTGAATTTGGGGCAGGAGAAGCTAAATAACAAAATGCATCTCAACAATAATGACTCTAGTGTGGGAGAAAATGACACATGGAGCGATGAGTTACTGTAACTAAGAAGATCTGAGGATGTGAACAAAGAGGTATCATATCACATCTCCTAAATCTGGGGAAAGAACACAGATTCTAGGACTGTGACGGAGGCAGTGAGGAGCAGGATAATAGTGCTTACTATTACGATCCCAGGCATTGTACATGATAGACACTGTTCAAAGTTCAAATACATTAATTCCATTATCACCAGAACTCTGAGTACAGTTAATATATACTAAGTAAATATTATAATGGATATAAGATTGATACTATTATCATCCAATTTTACAGACAAATTAAGCCAGGGAGAGGTTAAGCAACTTGGCCAAGGTTCAAATTCTTTATATATCTATAGATGCCAATTATTATCTGCACAACTCCCATTTTCAGAAATATCAATGGCAGGCTTATACTGACAGAAGAAAAAGCAGATACAAAGTTTATTACATAAAGATACAGAAATAGGCCACCTGGGGTGCCTGGGTGGCTTAGTCGGTCAAGCGTCCAACTCTTGATTTTGGCTCAGGTCATGATCTCACCAGTTCGTGAGTTCAAGCCCCACCTTGGGCTCTGTGCTGACCGGTTAGGTTCTGTCTGCCCCTCCCCTGCTTGCTCTCTATCTCTCTCTCAAAATATATTAAAATAAACTTAAAAAAAAGGAAGAAGTCACCTAGTTAGGATATAAAATAAGAAATCAGCAACATTTTTCAAGAAAGGCAGAGATGCAAGCATTCGCCCCAAAATGTTCGCCACAAAACACACAGCTGAGGAGGAAGTCCATGAGTAAGTGAATGGGACTTGTATCAGAGTTCAACATAAATGGATAGTGCAGCTCAGCAGGACAGTCCTGGTTTACAACTGTATCCCTGCACAATTGTTACTGGTGTTTCTCTTGTCTCTCAAAGGTGTCCTGCTTGACAGTGATCTCTCTACAAAGCAGCCTTCTGTAAACTGTTTCCCTGAGTTGCATGCACAATACATATAATGAGACCCAATGCATGTAGGCTCTCTGGGCATGTGTGAGGGTCAAGGGGGATACCTCTCCTGGGCCAGGTGATCCTCACAAATCTTGGGGTTATATGCGAGCATGACACCCAAGAACAGAGAATTATAGGGCACTCAGAAATAAGCACGTGCTTCCATTAGATTTTCTCTGCTAACAAAACTTGGCCTTAGGATCTTTCTGCATTTGGTGAGGAGATGGAAAACAAAGGTCTGTTACCCACACATCTCTGAGACCAGGCAGAGAATCCTTAGTCAGTTATAGGGAATATCCTGCGATATTACTTGCATGTTCCTTTGTTAATTACCTTCTTAACACGGCTTTCTGCCATAGTAGTTTTTAAAGATGGCCCTTGGAGGAGAAGTGAAAATAAAAAACAAAATACACATGTATACACATGCGCACAGACACACACACACACACACACACACACACACACACACAAGCATATAGGTATTGCTGAGAGGAACATGCACTAATCAAAGAAATAGCCCTTACAACTCCTAATCAAGACATTATGGAGCAATGATAAGTAATAAAGAAGCTGTGTGTCTGCTAGATCTGGAATTGCCTTCTGGAAGCTCCAAAGCTAAGGCAAATAATACATTGGTTTATAAAGTTCTTATTACAGAGAAATAGTGTAGAAGTGTAAGATACACAAATAAATATTATATTTGAGTAAACAGATGCATGCTTCAGGAAGTGAGTAATGGAATCATGGCAGCAGTGACATGTTTTGAAAAGCATAGCTCAACTAGGTCTCCCTCTTGGATTTATGCATTCCAGGACAAATTCACTCCACCGAACCAGTAACTGAACTGTGGACAATACGCAGACCCCAAAAGAAAGCCAATTTAAAATATTTTTCTAAAGCCTATGTGCTGAATGTATTATTTTGATGGTGTCAGATTCAATTGTAAACATCTTAATTGGAATTTTTTCATATTTCAGTTTTCTTTTGTAAAATGTCATGTTGTTTACTGTTACAAATAAATGCACTGCTTTGAGAGAAGCAAAGATAAAGAGGTTTTGAAAGGGGAAAAACGAGGATTGTGTGAACCCACGCTTTGCACTTCCAAATCTCTCACTATGTGCCACAATACTCCTCCATGTTCTGTATCTGCTCATCTTTCTGGCCCAACGTTGCCTTCAGCTACCACCATCATCCTCGGGAACTAAACCTTCCTTGACCTTTAACCCTGCTCCCCAAAGTACCTTGACAAAATCTCTAAACATTTATACAAAACATACTCATAAGCAACTGGAAAACAGAGAATCTGCTACTTTACCTCTCCTCAGCACACAGCAAATTACCAAGCACACAGCAGTTGTTTAATGAATATCTGTAGTGTGAATAAGTGACAGTTATGCTGTTTTCATTTAAAGTGCACAACTTCATAATCTCTTAGTAAGAGAGGCCATTCCTCATTTTCCAAAACTATCTTTTGAATTTTTTAACAAGGGTTGCAACAAACACAGGCGCTTGCACAAGCCTGTACATGCATGGACACACACACACACACACACACACACACACACACACACACACACAGAGGTACACTTACATTTTTCCTTTTTTCCCCTTCTTCTCCCCCTACAGAGCAAGATGTGGCTATTAGTCAGTCAATCAGTCAACTTGTGAAATGCAAACAGCAGCTCACCATGATTTTTCCAGGCCTCCTAGTTCAGGCAGCAAAAATGAACTATATTTCTCCGAGAAAGTCAAATGAACCTCATGTGAATGAATTGTTTTCTTTACCGTTTTTATTTTCTTAAAAAAGCAGAAATGCTTTTACCTGGGAAGTACTTTCTTTGACTAAGTTAGTATCATGCCGACTGACCTTTACTTTCTTGCTGCACCAACTCTCTGGCATTTTAATGTTTTGGTCTGTAATAATAGTCCTGAAGAATGAAATGGGCTTTTGGAAGCAATTTTCTCCCTAAGGATTTAAAAATCAGTCTTATTTTTCACATATTCAAAACAAAGCAGTCTTAAAAAACAACAATGCAGTTAAGGCAGATGTGGGCTCATTTATGCTCTAATATCTTTAAATGCTGGATGAAAAAGAATACTGCATGTAGATATTTTTAAATGCCTTTTTAAGCCTGAGTGATTTCTGGGTTCGGGATCAAATGCAATAAATTATACAACTCTGATCTTTCCTTTGCAGAGCTTCCTGGGATGAAGAATCCTTGGACAGCCCAATGAGAGGTCAGAATTTTCTGTCTGTGCACACACTTTGCTCTGCTGGAAATGTCCTTGTGCCTGGCTCCAACCTGGTTGTGTTTCTAGTCTATCTTTAAAAACTTGACTTTCTCTGGTTCCACCATTTCTGCTAGTATAGCCTTTCAGCTGTTTCCCAAATAAAAAAACGAATAAAAAAAGAGAATCAAAAGCTTTTCAAGTTGCAAAACAACCTTCCCCTGCTGAGCTAACAGATTTCTCTCCCTGTTGTCTCAGAGAGGAAACAGAATATACTCTTAAAACCTCCCTCCATCCCCTAACATCTGCAGCTGTTTCCTTCTCAAAGATTCATGACTATCATAACCAAAAAAAAAACAAAACAAAACAAAACAAAACAAAAAAACTAATCAAAATTTTGGTGGCAATTCAAACAAAATGTACAAATGTGAAATTTAAAACTTTCTTTTTTGGTCAATTCTTTTAATTCACCAACATGTACCAATTAACAAATTACCTGAGAAAGATTTTAATTAGCATCACTGACACAAAATGATTTAAATTTGTCAAACAAAAGAGATGACAGTACTCTTCAGTACTCTTCAGTAAATATTTTGCCATAAATATATTTTCTAAATAATCAAGAAAGCACTACTCAAAGATAGGACTATTTAAGAATATGATCTTTAATGTACTGGCCAACAAATATTTAAAGAAAATCAGCACAGGGATAAAGACACTGTCCTAGGCATGTACTTAGAGTTTAAAAAATCATAATATTCAGGACACATGGGTGGCTCAGTCAGTTAAGTGTCCAACTTCGGCTCAGGTCATGATCTCACAGTTCATGGGTTCAAGCCCAGTGTCAGACTTTGTGCTGACAGCTCAGAGCCTGGAGCCTTCTTCTGATTCTGTGTCTCCCTCTCTCTCTTCCCCTTCCCCACTCATACTCTGACTCTCTCTCTCTCAAAACATTAAAAAAGTTATTTTAAAAATCATAATATTCAAAATCCCCACCCAAACAAAACATCAGTCTCTTTGTAAGATGAAATAATAAGCATACATGAAAGAAGCATTGAATAAGAGTAGTTCACGCAGCAGCTAGCTACATAAAGGAATTGTGTAGCAATAAATGTCAGTAAAAAAGAATGAAGAGCTGATTGTGAGTTGGTGGCGAAAAAGAAGTTTCATCACGAATCCCTCAGTTCTTGTCAAATTCTTCTCTCCACTTGTGTTTGTTGACAGGCTTCCAGACTATAGTAGCTCAATTGTTCTCATGTTGGCTTTTCATCACCAAAAACTAATACTTTCCTGGAATGGTCAACATCTTCATGTTTTGCCCGTTCAACACCTAAACACATCATCTCACCATTTTTTAACCATTTAAAACTACAACTCTTCACCTTAGTTTCTACCACGTCCCCTGGTGTCCAGGCTAGAATTTGTCATTACCCAGAACTGCTTCCTGATACAGGTGTAAGTCTAGAGTAAAATCCCTCTCTGCTACCACTGTCTTCCATGTTAATACAACTTTGCTCCTATGGAAAGTATCCAGACCAATTCCTCACTCCAGCCCTCTCACACAACCTAACTTCTTCAATTTTTTCAGTGTCTCCCATTCTCACTTCTTTCCCTAGCCAGGCTGAACCCCACTGCTGATGAGGTAAAATGCTTTTCCACCAGTGCCTTCAACTCTCCACAGGCTCATCCTTTCTTCATACTTACAAATGGTCATCTCTTTATTCACCAGCCCACTGTTTAGATACCCAAAATGTTGTGTATTCATGATATTAAAAATGTTGCTTTATGAAAGAAGATAGAATATGAAGAAAAAGACAGTAAGACACTTGTTCATTCGAGGTGTTGAGTGAAGTGCCATGAGATTGATGCGCTAGTTAAAAATCACACACCAAAACTCAATTGTGCGCTTTGGTGAAACATATTCAGTAGAATAATTGTTGCCAAATTGGGGCAGATAAGGGGATGAATTTGAGGTGCAAATAGGTGGCTATGAACACAGTATACCTTTTCAAGAAGACTGGCATTAGAGGAAATGAAAGATAAAATGATAGCTAAAAGAGAGGTGGAGGGGCGTGTGGGTGGCTCAGTCAGTTGAGCATCCAACTTCAGCTCAGGTCATGGTCTCAGAGTTCATGGGTTCGAGCCTCACATAGGGCTTTCTGCTGACAGTTCAGAGTCCGGGGTCTGCTTTGGATTCTCTGTCTCCCTCTGTCTCTGCCCCTCCCCTGCTCATGCTCTGTCTCTCTCAAAAATGAATTAATGTTAAAAAAATTAAAAATATATTAAAAATAAAAATAAAAAATAAAGAGCGAGGTTGGGTCTGTGAAATCCTTTTTAATAAGGCTGATATTTAAACATATTTATAGGCTAGTGATAAGATAATATGAAGGTAAATGCTAACAATAAAGGAGAGAAAAATCGTCAATTGGTAGATCAAAGTATCAGAGAAGGTGATAAGAAATGAGATCAGGGGCGCCTGGGTGGCTCAGTCGGTTGAGCGTCCGACTTCAGCTCAGGTCACGATCTCACGGTTCGTGAATTCGAGCCCCGCGTCAGCCTCTGGGCTGATGGCTCAGAGCCTGGAGCCTGCTTCCAATTCTGTGTCTCCCTCTCTCTCTGCCCCTCCCCCGTTCATGCTCTGTCTCTCTCTGTCTCAAAAATAAATAAAAACGTTAAAAAAATTTAAAAAAAAAAAAAAAAGAAATGAGATCAGAGGTTCCAGTCAAGGAAAAGTATCTCTTACAGGTGAGAGAAAAAGACAATATAAGAAAAAATTAAATAAGCTTTTAGGTAAGACAGTTGAATAAATTCCAAGCAGAGAGTCTGCTTTCTGTGCATGTAGAGTTTGGAGAAAATCATCCCCTGATAAAAAGACTGAAGATCAATGATGAAGTAGGGGGTTTAAAGAGAATGGTAAAGTTTTAGAATAGTCTTTCCAGTAGCTGTCCAAGAGAGACATGAAAGGATTGTTAAACACATTTCAGGGTCCACGTAAGTTCAAAACTCACACACATTTATGGTATCAAGAATACACATAATTTTTCTATAGTAGCTTTCTATGATGCACTAGTTTCTATGTTCAGATCACTTTACTTAAACCTGTGTATACTCTTTTTTTTTATAATGAAGGTATTTGGGGTTTTTTTTAATGTATATTTTTGAGAGAGAGAAACAGAGCATGCACGGGGGTGGGGCAGAGAGAGGACACACAGAATCCAAAGCAGGCTCCAGGCTCTGAGCTATCAGCAGAGAGCCCGACCTGGGGCTCCAACTCACAAACTGTGAGATCATGACCTGAGCTGAAGTCAGATGCTTAACTGACTGAGCCACCCAGTCACCCCATCCTGTATATACTCTCTAATCCCTATTCTCTCTGTTCCTGCCTTGTTTCCTGTGAAAAGATTCACAAGTTCCCCTCCATCTAATGACTTTGTACCATTCCTATAATCATGACTGCAGGCTCCATTTATATGCACCCTTTGATCGCCTTACTCAGTCTTGTTAACTCACCACCAGTACCAGCTCAATTCTTCGAATCTGATGTGACATGAGCTCACCAGATTCTCTGTATCCCTATGAACAGAAAACAGATGAGCAGTAAACACTCCACAGGCTTTGATTTGACTATAAGAGCATTTGATGCTCTTATAGATTCTATCTATAGGTTTTGTTCATCTATCTATAGTGTCTCCTAATGCCAGTGGGTGATCCCCAAGATTTCATCCTCATTACTGGAGACTTGGACAGAAAGAAATCAGATGGGTAGCCTTGGAAGTTGTCACCCAAGATGAGCAGAAAAGCTTGATTTGTCTCCCTTTAGTAATAAAACAAAAAAAACAAAAAACACATAACATTAGTAAGATTAAGAAAATTTGGAAAGGAAGTTGATTTGGGAAAAATAATGAGTTGGGTTTTAGATTTCAGGCTGATTGTTTTCTATTCAGGCTTCCATACCTACTCTCTGCTTTCCACTGGCCTGGTCTGTCCTCCAGGAGGATATATGATGAGATATATATACATCACTTATGTTCCTGGGTCCTCTGAATTCCTATTAGATTAAGCCAGTGAGAGGGCTGGGAAAGGAGCAGGTGGGAGAAAATAGAGGCCAGGTACTGCTCCCCCCAAGGGGGGTTGCATACATCTCCCTGGCTACAGTATTCCTCAAGACATCCGTCTTTCTTAGCTTCAGTTCCCTCCAGGTTCTAATAACCGCTATCTTCCCTGGACATTCAGTGGTGAATTTCTCGATATTTCCAGTCCCTGGATGTATCAACATGACTTTTTTAATATTCCCTTAATCCTGCCCACACCACTGTAAATAACTGAAGTGATTAAGTGAATAAACTACCTCTTTGAGCATGCCACCTGTTTCCTGCCTGGACCCTTACTGATACTCAAGTGTTTTACTAGAAATGATGGCAGAACATCCCAAGAGTGAGATGGCAGTATTTAATTAGAGATACTGCACAGAAACAAAGGAGTAAATTCAGAACTAAAAATGTATACTTGGAAAAAGTTTCTGCACAAATATGATAATTAAATCCATAGCAGAGGATGAAATCTCTGAAGACTGTCATGGCCAGGAAGTACAAAATAAAGTACTAAATATAAATAATAGGATACACTCATATTTAGAATAAGCGGGAAAGAATGAAAGGAAAAGCAAAAGGTAGAAAAAAATTTAAAGTATCAAATATATCATAAGATTTGCTGAACCCCAGATTTTATTTAACATTTTTATTTTATAATAACATAATAAATTTTAGGAAATTTGGGGACTCTGGCTTCCCCAAATTATTAAATTTTGTTATTCTATCATCTAAGTGTAGACTGTTCATATTTGAGTATGTATTGCTGTGTGTGTATTATCTTTTCTAAAAATCTTTCAAATTATTTGTTTCTGTCTTCATGGACTTGCTGTCCTTACATGTGTATCAATAAAACATTATATGGTTTAGTATGTTCTTTAACATAAATGGTCCCATATAACACAAAATAACTTACTTAAGCGTGGACATTTATGAAACTACCCATGATCAACTCTAGATTTGGGTGTGTGCATGTTTTATAATTTTTTGTTTTGTTTTGAGCAGAAGCAGGTCCTGATATGCAAATAACCTTTACCAGTTTAAAGAAGCTATTGTGTTGGGGTGCCTGGGTGGCTCAGTCGGTTAAGCGTCCGACTTCCACTCAGGTCATGATCTCACGGTTTATGAGTTCGAGCCCCATGTCAGGCTCTGTGCTGCCTGCTTGGGATTCTGTGTCTCCTCCACTCTCTGCCTCTCCCATGCTCATGCTCTCTCAATAATAAGTAAATGTTTAAAAAAATAATGATAAAGAAGCTATTGTGGTGTGGGAGGTAGTCAGAGCAGCGTTAAATCTTGTTCTGTTCTGTTTTTCAGCCAGGGACCAGAGTTAAAGATGGAGGACATATCTCCAGAAGGGGATAGAGAACAAATTCACAAGCGAACATCTTACAGCACTTGTTCTGTAGTTTCAAACTTTGCCTGTCCAATCAAGTAGAAACTGATCATTGTGCATGATGATGCAGTCCAAATACAGAAAAGAGCCAAGTTCAGTATGTGAGAAGAACTTTGGAGTACTCTGATCTCAACTATCCCTGTGCTAAAACTTCAATAGCACTCGCTAACAGCCCTGGGTCTGTTTGCCTTTGGATGCATTCCTGGCCCTTCTCTTGCTCCCTCCGAGTCCTAATAAGAGACGATCCTTGCAGTGTGCATTCACCATGCTTTCTATCAAAGACCCTCTGCTGGGTTTGACCAGTTGAAAGCAATGGTGACAGACTGGAACTCTGAAGGAAGAGAAAAGCCAGAGGTCTGCCCTCTCCTTCTATTCTGCTGGTGTCTCTGACAGCTGCTCTGTCCTTTCTTGGCTTTAGCACTTGCCAGACTAGCTCTCCAGGATTTTATCTTCCACTTGGTGACCCAATGATCTGAGTGTCAGTAACACTGCCTCTTTGTCTCTCCAGCTAAGGGCTGGTAGCACCTTTTGTTCTTCCCAATCTCTGGGTTGTTTCACTGTCCTCATTTTCATTAATTGGACAACCAATGCCTTGGCATTAAATTCCATGTCTTCAATATGTTGACTGCTTTCTATTTTCCTCATTGGTCCCTGACTAATTAATGTTCTATATTCTGCTGTTATGCTTATTTGCACATTTGTTTCATTCTCTCCATTACTCTTTGAGATTAGTGCCTGTAACATCTGGCACAGTTCCTAGCACCAAGTAAATGTTTCACGAATATGTAGAATCCCATTTCTAAAGGGAGTTTTGTGAGGTTTAATATTTAATGGGAAATTAGAATGGAATCAAGAATCTTAATTAGGGACATAGTCATTCACAGTAACCTTAAAAGCAGCTATTAAAACTATCCAATAATGACTTATCTCATTGTGACACTGATTGAGGGGAAGACCACAGCATTCCTGACCTACTCTCACACAAGCTACCAAAAATCCTCTTAGAATTAATAGCAGTCATAACCCTTTTCATAGGTGAAAATGCAGCACTCTTACCAGAACAGTAACATCACAATTGTAATGGCCTGTAATTTATACCATGATTGGTAAAACGCAGGCATTCTGTGATGGTTTCCATGGCTACGTGCATAGAGAGAGGAGTGAGATTACAGATGAAAATAAGCTATGACTGAAATGTAAAAAGTATAAAGAGTAACTCGGAGAATGAGGGGGAAGTGTTTTTTTTTTTTAAATGAAGTGTTACGACTGAAACCACATTATAAAGTATGTGGTTGTTATTACAACCTGACAGTGATGTGATTAACTGAGAAATGCTATCAAAGTGAAAAGAAATGAGTTACTCTAATGCAAGTGAAAGATAACTCTACACAGAAAGCCACTAGAGTTGGATACTCGGTAGCACCCCCAGGTGGAAAGACAAGCTTCCCGGCTCAGAAGACCCTGCAAACACACTCACATACTGATAGTACTGCTCCTCTCAACTATTCTGGAGACTAGATTCAGCAAATAACAACCCCAGAACATTCTGTGGTGATTGTTTGGAGCCCGGGAGAGCTAAAGGTTAATTTCACTGGGTCAACTTTACAAGATTTCTTTTTACCACATACTGTCTTCCTTCTAATAAGCCTAGACTTCAGGGTCTTCTTGCCTGACTTCTCCTACTGAGTAAAGAACAAATTTAGAAAATAAAATTATTATATAAATGAAATCACACTTTATTTTTTTACAGTTTGTTTACTTGCTTTAGTACACTACTACTAAAGCAAGCTTAACAACAGATGACAATAACCGCATTAAATGAGCATCTATAAATCAGAATTAAGAATAAGAACAGGAAATGGACACGGTAACTCTCATTTTAGGTTCGGTTATTGATATCGAGCTACCTAAAATTGAACTCCTCATCACAAAACATTAAGCTCTATTTTTCAATAGATTTCACCTAATCATAAAAAAAATTGAGACTGTGACAAGAGAATCTAAATGTGTTCCAAATGTATGAAATGATCTCCCTGAAGGGGGAGTGGAGGAAAAAGTTGCTGACCTACATAACTTTGGGAAGGAGTGGTCTGTAAGAGAAAAGCAAAGGAAACTGCACATAAACCCCAAATTCTGCTTAATAAAGCTCTTTCCCATGGGAATATAGGTTAACAATCTCAACACTACTATGCACATATATTGAAACTGAATAATACACATATAGATATGGTGAATGGTGTGAGCCAGTTTCTCACTATCAGAGTGGAAATTTACAGACACAAGTGGAGGAGACTAGAATGATCCATGTGGTAATTAATGTGCTGGAGTCAGAAACATCAGTATGAAGTCATGTTTCACTTAATATAGATAGAGATGGTTACATATATTAATATTTTAAAAACTCTACCTTTCACATGGGATAGTATACATACATTTCCTTGCTCTGCCAACTGAGCGGGCCTAAAAGAAATCACGTCCCAGTAGAAATGAGCACACTTAGTGCCCAGATCGTGGTTTCTACTACCATTCTCAAAAGACCAGGGCTTCCTGCAGAAGTGGCTGCCTCTAAAATTAGGACAGGAAATATACAAGATGAGTGTGGAGCAACTTTTAGTGTCATAAAGTAAAGAAGTGCTTAAAAACAAACACCACATTGATGAAAGTATGTCAAAGAAACACAACAGCCAATGAAAGAGCTCCCAGTGGACAAAATCGGAATAATCTCAGCAACAAATATAGTATTGGGTCTTGTAACCCAAATAATAAAATAAATATCCATGAATCCGTATGGACATAAATAAGTAAATGGGAAGAATAAATCTCCTGTGCAGAAGAATTTTAAATGACCTATGCAGATATTTCATTCACAAGGAGAAAGAGGGGTGCCTGGGTAGCTCAGTCAGTTAAGCATCCGACTTCAGCTCAGGTCATGATCTCACAGTCTGTGAGATTGAGCCCTGCCTTGGATTCTGTGCTGACAGCTCAGAGCCTGGAGCCTGCTTCAGATTCTGTCTCTCGCTCTTGCTCTCTACCCCTCCCCCATTGGCACTGTCTCTCTCAAAATAAAGACATAAATTTTTTTTTAAAAAAAGGAGAAAGAGCAGAACTTCCCACTCCTTAAATTAGACTTTGCATAGTAACTTCCCTCATAAGTGTACAGAATGGAAAGGGTGGAGGGAACAGGAAAGGGAAGAGTAACTTTACAGTGGATAAACCCAGCAAACAGCCAGGTGATCAAGGTCAATAGCCACAGTGCTAAGGCATGTTGATAGCACGTACCCCTAATATATTGTGATGAAAATAGCACCTTAAATTTATGGTATTCCTGCCCAAAACCCATAACATCAGTCTAATCATAAAAAAAATCAGCTATATTTCAATAGAAGAGCATCCTATGATGTACCCTAATACTCCTCAAAACTGTCAAAGCCACCAAAATTAAGCAAAGTCTGAGAAACTCTCACAGTCAAGAGGGGCCTAAGTAGATACAATGACTAAAGGTAATGTGGTAATCTGAATGGGATTTTAGAACAAAAAAAAAGATATTGGGAAAAAAAACTGGTAAAATTTGAATGAACTATGGATTTCAGCTACTAAAAATGTATCAATATTAATTAATTACAACAAATGTACCATAATAATGTAAGACACTAATAACAAAGAAAACAATGTGCAAGGGTGTATGTGAACTCTTTATACAGCTTCTTAATTTTTCTATAAATCTGAACTGTTCTAAAAAGTAAAGTCTACTTGCAGAGTGGTAACTACAAATATACCAAAATATGCTCATATCTAATACTCCACAGCATTATTTTTTGAATTCTTTAAAAACAACCATAAAAGCATTCAAGTATCTCAGGGTGCCTGGATGGCTCAGTTGTTTGAGCATTCGACTTCGGCTCAGGTCATGATCTCACAGTTAGTGAGGCCGAGCCCCATGTAGGGCTCTCTGCTGACAGCTCAGAGCCTGGCACCTGCTTCAGATTCTGTGTCTCACTCTCTCTGCCCCTCCCCACTCATGCTATGTCTCTCTCTCTCTCTCTCAAAAAATAAACAAACATTTAAAAAAATCTAAAAAAAACGTTTAAAGTGTTCAAATATCTTTAATCCATTACACTAAACATAGTATTTTGTAATGTTACAAGTTGAAGTTACATTCTCAATATTATTATCAATTCCTTAATTCAATGAAGGAGAAAATTCAAAATCATGCAATGACCACAGAATGGTTTTTATCTAGACTTACTGTAGCCTTGGCTCTCTTTCCAAACCATCATTAAATCAATTTATATATTATCATGGTCATATTACAGAGTTTAAGAGTGAGGCTCTGAAACCACCCTATCGAAGTTTGAACTCTGGAGTTTACCACCCACTAAGCAAAAGGCATTGGCCAAATTACTTATGTATTTGAGCTTTCCTCCATATCAGGTTGTATCTGCTGCATGTGACTGATGTGACGGTTAATGAGTTAAGATAGGTAGATCATTTAAAAGGGCACCTTTCATGTAGCAAATGCGCAATAAGTATTAGTAGTTTCTTAAATTTCTACTAAACCTCCCCACGTACTGGGATAGAAGTCCCATGAAGTCAGAAACTTTTCTCTGTTGGAGTCACTGCTACAGATCACATGCCTTGAGTGATGCCTGGCACGTGCCAGGTGATCAGCAAGTAGTTTTTGAATCATCACCATCATCATCATCATCGTCACAAATCCAAATCAAAAGGTCCAATTGCTTGACTGCGTAAAAAAGCTAGGCTGACCTGGTTAAGCCATAAAATTACTAAGAAGAAATATTCTGCTGTAGTGGGAATAGAAAGCCAGGAAGTTCAAACAAAGATATTCCCAATCATGCCAAGCTTTTCCTCCAAGTGTCTGTTAGTCACTGTGGATTAGTGGCTAGCCTCAAGTTTTTATGGGAGGATCTTCCAAGTAAGGAATGTGAAGTAAAGTCACGGTTACTCTACTTTCCTCCCTTGAAACTCACAATGTCCAATTAAAAAAAAAATAGAAGTAACTCCATCTTCAGCACAACAAGCAAACGACTATTAACTCTAAACGAGGACTCAGTGGTGGTGGTAAAGAAGGAGCTGAGGATGGTAGGATTTAGCCACCTCCGCACGTTTTCATCAACAACCCGCAACACATAAAAAATTCACACAACATAAAAAATCCCACCTGCATCTAAATATCATCCTTATACAATACAATAAAACTTCAGGAACAGTTTCCTACCTCACTTGCTTCCCCATTTTCTAGGTAATTTGACACAAAACTTTAGTACAACAATTCTGGGCCTTTTGTTGCCTTAAGATGCAAAGCATATGTTAGAAGATGGAGGATGGTCAGTAATACATCCTCAAGACCAAGAAGCATGTTAACACCAAAAAATGAAGCGAGCCACTCCATGCATTTAGACCAAATCTTATTCAGGGTAACTTACTGACAGGGGCTACAGGGTGGGCAGGCACACTGACAATCAAGGGCAATGCAAGACCACCCTCCACAGCCATCATTCCCGCAATCTCTGCGAAGCATGGACTTCAATCCACAGCTTTTATAGAGTGAGGAACATGGTGGTGAGGTCACGGGGTAGTTATATCTAAAGTGGCACCATCTAAGCACCAGAGGATCTCTACTAATTATCGAAAGTGGAGCCTTCTGTGTACCAGTCGCCTCTACTAGTTATCTGAAGTGTCACAACCTGTTGCCAGAGGGGAGCTCTACCAGTTATCTAAAGTGGTTCCATCTGTGTGCCAGAGGGGAGCACAAAATAGAGGGCCAAGTAGGAGTCAGTATTGTCAGTCAGTATTGACCCCTACATGTCTGCCAAATGCTACTGCAAATGATACTCAATATGACATTTCATACTCCTACCTGAGTATCCAAAATGCTATCAATAATGGCATTCCAAGGTGAGGTACCTAACCAACATCTTAAAAACTGTCGCATGATTTAAATCCCTCATCCACTTCCAGGTTGTGGCAGACTGAAAAAGGGTAATAAAAGCAGCTCTAACCTAGAAGCTAATAGAGGGCAAATGGTATCATAGAAAATGCTGGCTAATCCAAAAGAAGGTTTAAGAAAAAAAAAAAAAACAGGGAAAACACATGAGATGAACAGAAAATAATTACTAAGATACCTAAGGTAAACTCAAATACATGCTGCTTACAAAAGAAACAGCTTAAATAGAACACAAAGAGGCTGAACATAAGACAAGGAAAAATCCATATAAATACTAAATAAATGATACCTGGTATTCTTATATTCATGTGAAACCAAACAGACAGAAGGCATTATTAGAGATTTAAAAAAACGGCATTTCATAATGATAAAGTTGTCACTCCAAAAGGAACAAAACAATTCCAAGTCTGTAAGAACTTCATAATGTTATCTCAAAATATATGAAACAAATATCGACAAAAATACGAGGAGAAATGGAAAGAACAATCATGTTAGGAAACTTATAGTCATTTCTCTCAGTAACTACCAGGACCAGCAATCAAAATATCAGGAAAAATATAGAAGGTTTTAATAACACAACTAATAAAACTGACGACAGAACACTAAAATAACACTGCAGTATATATATTCTTTTCAGATGCCCGTAGAGCGTTTATAAAACTTGACATTATGCTAAGCCATAAAGGAAGTCTCAACAAATTTTAAGGATTAAAAACACACTCTGTATGTTGACACCAAAACCTGAGAAGGACATTAAAAGAAAGGAACATTACAAAACAAACTCTTTCATCTTGAATCAGTTTAACACTGTCTTCAAATGTTCTGAAAGCCAGGCCATGATTTTCCCTTCAGTAAGGTTTGGCAAGAGTTTGAACACTGCTGAGACTGAAGAGATCTCTTGTAGCTTTATATCTAAGCCACTAGCTTCCACATTATGGTATCTGTCTCCTTTATAGCTTGTTTTCCAACCTTTGCATCAGTGTGTTATTCCCTTTCTTTTCTCTACATTCACACCCCTGGTTTTCTGCATTTGGGGAGATTTCTCTCTGCTCTGCTGTCCCGTCTCTAGCCTTGGGAATGTGGATGCTTTACATTCAGTGAAAACCCAGATTGCCTCAAGGGGAGTTTCTCTCATTTCTCCTTCCTCACTTTCAGTCTTCCATAGCTGAATTCTGGAGCATCTCACCTAGATTTAGCTCAGTTCTCTTGACATGCCTTCAGTCCAAGAGCCCAGATTTCTTGGATGAATTTCTCCCAGCATTTACTATGTCCTCACCTTCAAAGGGAAGCTGCTTTGGATCTCAGAGAATCTCTGCATGGCTGAGAACATATATCATAGCTCTCCTGCTTTGTTCCCAGCCTTTGTTATCTTACTCTCAAGCCTTTGGGAGAATTTATGGGAAAAAGTGGGAAGGTGGGTGCAGATTTAGTCTGTGCCTAACCTGTGTCTGTGGCTGGAGCTCCCCATTATTCTAATGTCATGCAGCCTAAATGTGGCCTTTAAAAATTCTTTTAAGATTTGGCAGGTTTCTCTTTAACCCCATCCAGGACAGATTCTTTTCTATCCATCATTCCATCTTGATTGAGAATAGCATGGATGTCTTCTCTCTCATGTAGTCCTGAGCATTTTCTGGAATTCTGACCAGTTAAGTTTCTTTGTGTTTTCAACTCTCGGAAGAGTTTTTTTAAATTTTATAGTTTATCTAACTTGTTTAGTTCTTAGACGAAGAGTGACAGAATTTTAAGAATTTTGAAAACTCAACCAGAAGTGGAAATAACTCTGATATTTCTTTTTCATCGTACAATTCATACTATTTTTTAAAATTTCCATGTGATGTCTTCTTTGATAAATTTGATATTTAGGAGAATGTAGAATATTGGAGCACCTGGGTGGCTCAGTCCTTAAGCGTCTGACTTCAGCTCAGATCATGAATGGCGGCTCTTGAGTTCGAGCCCCACCTCCAGCTCTGTGCTGACAGCTCAGAGCCTGAAGCCTGCTTCGGACTCTGTGTCTCCCTCTCTCTGCCCTTCCCCTGCTTGCACTCTATGTCTCTCAAAAATAAGTAAACATTTAAAAAAGAATACAATTTAGAATATGATTTAATTTCCAAAATTCAGCCATTATCTAGTATGAAAACATACAAAATATGGACTCATTTCAAAAAACAGAAGTCAAGAATGTTGAAGGAGAAAAGTAATAAAGATAGAAACAGAATCTAATAAAATAAAAATAAATACAATAAGGAAACAAAAAGCCAAAATTTGGTTCTCTGAAAAGACTAATAAATTGGATAAATTATCTAGTTAAACTAAAAAAGGGAGAAATACAGCAAGAATATCAGGAGTGAGAAAGGAGACATTATTATAAAGCCAAGAAACAGCAAAATAATAATAATAATAATAATAATAATAGTAATAATAATAATAAGACATCTGAAGTACTTGCACCAAAATTTAGAAAATCTAGATGAACTGACCAAATTTTGGAAAAACAATACCTACCAAACTGATACAAAAAGAAAAATAGAAATCTGAAGTCTTATATCCATTATGTCTTACAATATATACTCTTCTATAAAAAAGCTTTAGGCTCAGATGGTTTCAGTGATGAATTTTTTAAATGACTGAAGGAAAAATAAAAACAAAAACACTGTTTAATATAAAATATCCCGAAGACTAAAAACAAGCAAACAAACAAATATTAAAAGTTGATCTATGAATCCAGAACAACTTTAACATCCAAACTTGAAGACAGCATTAGAAGAAAAAACAAAAACAAAGAAAAACAAAAACAAAAACAAAAAAACAGACAATAATCTCTCATGAATATAAATGAAAAAAATACTAAATAACAAAACAAAGAAAAACAAAAACAAAAAAACAGACAATAATCTCTCATGAATATAAATGAAAAAAATACTAAATAAAACAGTATCTAATAAGAAATAGTAGACGCTAAATCCATGGTCTCAGAATGTTGTAAACCAAATATACATACATTCTTTTTTTTACCTCCAGGCTAGAGACCACAAGATTCTTCTTTGGAAAAAACATAAACCACAATGTGCCGAAAGTTTAATATTCCTACCCAAAAGGCTGGCTTAATCACATAATCATACAGTGAAACCCATGAGCAGATAAGCTCTGCCAGGCACCTAAAACTTCTGTGCAGTTTTTTAAAAATCTCACTTTTAAATTTAAATTTAAATGAACATCAAAGAAATCACTAGGTAGAGAAGGAAAGGCACATGAGCAAATAAAAAACAAAAAAAAAAAAACAAAAACAAAGAAAAATAAGAGGAAACAGAGCAAATGAAGGAAGCAGAATAAAACCTAACAAACTATAATTAGTATTATTGAGGAAATAAGAGAATTTCATTTCTAAAACAACAATTACTATATAAAAGAAAAAAACAGGAATAATACATAATTCAGAAACTGAAAATATGGCAATTGAAAAATTAATGGCAATTTTGGAGCAGTCAGGAAAATCTCCAAAAAAGTAAAACAAAATGATACAAATATTGAGAAAAGAAAATTAGTAAGTTAAAAAAATCAATACAGAAAGCCCAATATCTAATTAACAAGGCTTACACATCAAATTACTACTTATTTAATTACTTATTTAAAAAGACATACAATATGGGGCGCCTGGGTGGCGCAGTTGTTTAAGCATCCGACTTCAGCCAGGTCACGATCTCATGGTCCGTGAGTTCGAGCCCCGCGTCAGGCTCTGGGCTGATGGCTCAGAGCCTGGAGCCTGTTTCCGATTCTGTGTCTCCCTCTCTCTGCCCTTCCCCCGTTCACGCTCTGTCTCTCTCTGTCCCAAAAATAAATAAACGTTGAAAAAAAAAAAAAAAGACATACAATAGAAAGCACAAAATTATGGATGAAAAAAACTGAAAAAAGAGACGTATCACCTAAATCAACTGTCTAGCATAATAGATAAAAATTTTTTAAATCTAGGCCAGTGGGTGCCTAGGTGGCTCAGTCTGTTAAACCTCCAACTCTTGATTTTGGTTCAGGTCATGATCTCAAGGCGCGGGGGTTCAACCCCCACATCAGGCTATGTGCTGACAGCATGGGGCTTGCTTGGAATTCTCTCTCTCTCCATCTCTCTCTGCCCCTCTCTCACTCATGTGCTCACATTCTCTTTCTCTCTCTCTCTCTCTCTCTCTCCTCCCCAAAATAAATATATAAACATTTTTTTAAAAGTGTTAAAAATAATAAAAATCTAGACTATTACTTAAAATCACAGAAATGCAGAGTACAAAGGTTAAAGAAAATATAACAAAGGAATTGACAAAACAATATCTCCCTTTCACTTATTCCTAGGAAATATACTGAAGGATGTGCTCCAACAAAATGAATATGCAAACAAAAAGGGAGACGTGGGATCCTATAAATGTAGAAGATGATGAATAGAAGCCCCAGAACAATAAACATGCAACAGGCCTGGACAGCAAAAAGCTATTCCAAACAGTAGGGTGTTATTGGAGGGAAGTGTTCTAAAAAGGAAAAGACAAACCATGCGATGCATTTGGCATTTTAGAAAACAGTATTGAATGATTACAGATCTCAGGGGTTATTTGAAGACAATTAGAGAAATAAATGAAAAGGTTAGGCAATTATTAACTCTTAGATAAACTAAAAGTTTTATGATTTAAAAAAAACAATTACAATATACTGTTTGACCAAACTATGAGCAATATTTTCCTGGTTGCAATAATATACACCCTAATCTTTTATTTAATTAAGAATTTGGGGGCACCTGAGTGGCTCAGTCAGATAAGCGTCTGACTCTTGATCTCAGCTCAGATCTTGATCTCAGGATCATGACTTCAGGCCCCACATTGGGCTCCATGCCAGGAGTGAAGCCTACTTTAAAAAAAAAAAAGATAGAAAAAAGAATTCTAGTATAGCAATCCTGCAAGCATAAAAGGAATTAAGAACATAGAATAGGCAGGTTCTATGGTGTAAGAATTAAATATTTCTGAGTCATAGCCACAAATCAATACATAATATCCAAAGTATAGAAATAAATAAATAGCAACAGTGGAGGTTGAGCTCCCTGGAAAGCTGACTTTGAGAAGGAAATTAGCTTGTAGCTCCTTAAGGAGCAGTCTTGGGTCTAACATCTACAGAAAGGAAGGAAAGAGAATAGGACTGAACAAAAGGAAAAATTAAGCAGCACTGCACTTTCAATCGAACATCTCAGCTAACCCTGCTCTGAAAGAAGTTAGGATGACCATTCAGAACAGTCTGGAGGCAGCATGATCCTTTTGGAACAGTCCTGGAGTAGAGATGAGGGTGTGGAGAGAATGAGGACTTTATCTATCCTCCCTGCCTTACCCGATAGATTAATCAGTGGATAGAGACTAACCAAGAAAGGGGTGTGATCTTAGGGGATGTAGCTCTTTTAACTGAGGCAATTACTGGAAGAGGCTATTGACTTAGAACTGCCTGTCAGTGGCATATGCAACATCTGAATAATAAATCCTTTATTTAAGAAGGGGGATTTGCACAGCACATCACAGCATCCATCACAGCAAGATAAGTCCAGTATTTGGAAATATTATAGTAAGTATCTAAAGAAGCAGCTACAAGGGCCAAAACTAGTTGCCTCTGAGAAGCTGGTCTTATGAAACGGAGAATGGCTGAGGAGTGATGCTGTGTTTCATTTTAAGCCTACTGGTACAGTTTGATTGTTTTCACTGTGTGTTTCTTAGTTGAGAAAGAAAAAAATAAATTTTAACAGCAGGATACAAAAAAAACAAGTAAATGTAAATATATACATATAAAGATAGGTAAGAGAAAATATTTTAAATTTCATTTTTATGTTAAGGTGCTAGCAATATAGTTCTATACATATTATACATATATGAATATATATATATGGATATAAGTAGAATGTAGATAAGTCCCCAATGTTCAAATTTTCTATACAGTCATTTACTATATTTTTAACTTAAAAAGCTGACTTTGAGATGAAAATTAGCTTGTAGCTCACTAAGGGGCTTCTATAAAATAGTGAATATGTTTGCAAAACTTGCAACTTAAAAGAAATATTGTAATTACTTATTTTTTTATTAAAGTGTATTCACCTACATTTGTTGTGTCATATTCAAGTTCTAGATATGGCTATATATATCCATCTATATACACATTGCTAATCATGAGAAATTATGTTGAATGTATAAGTGTATATGTATGTATGCATCTATCTACCAATCTATTATGTATCTATCCATCTATCTACCATCTGTCTGCCTAGAACATATCACGGTGAATTAAAGTAACCCAGAGAGACAGGAAATCTATTTTACCTTTACCAACAGCAAGACAAAATACTACTCACAATCAAGTCATTACCAAAAGTTCTCCCTTCACCATTTAGCAAACTCCTATCAAGTTTAAAATAAAAAACATTCCTCGAGCATGGATGGTTTTTTTGCATCTCTCATCCCCGAAATGTGGCCAGACCAACACTAAACCGTCTTGCACACCTAGAAAACTTATTTGAGGATTAACACAATAATCCACACAAACTGATCCACAAAACTCGGCAGTTACATGGCACAAAAAGGTGAACTGGGGGAGAAAGAAGCCACAGAAAGCAGGGAGCTATATTTGCTTGTGGAAAGAGGATGGAGACAGGGAGAGAGTACAGGAAAGTACACCCCCCAAAAAAAGCAGTTGGAGAGAAAAGGAAGAGTATGCAAGGGACTGAACAAATGAGAGAAAGGAGAAAAGAGAGGGTTTAAATTCCATTATGACTCTATAAACAGGGGGAGTGCAGAGTCTGAAACTCCACAGCTTGATACCTGGCGGTGTGCTGGTGGAAAGGGTGAATCCCCAGGAGCAGAGAGCAAGGTCCAAGGGGTCCTCCAGCCACATGGGGAGAGGTGGTTCCCCTGCTGGAAGGACATTTGATAGAGGCTGTGAGGCCACCCCATAGGCAGTTTCCAGTGGACCTTGGAGAACAACCACATTCACTGGTGTTGCAACAAGGACATTAAGGGGGAAGCCCAGTGCCAGATGTGTGTTGTGATTTACCTTAATCCCTGAAACACTGCTGCTCCACAATTGCGTGAACTTTTTCTGGGGCAGGCTAGCATCCAACTACACTCTCTAGGCATCGGCAGCAGCAGTCTTACAAACATTCCTGGGGCAGGCAGGCACCTGGCTATTGCCTGGTGATATCCTTCCCTAGAGGGTCAGAACGGGTCAAAGCCACAGTCCCTCAGAATTGAGGGGTTGGGAAATACAGCTGCATCTGAGATAAAACTCAGGAAGGAGGTGCCGCCTGGTAGCCTGATGGCGTGGTCACCGACAGTGTAAAAGCAGGAAGTGGACAGAAAAAGAGACAAAGGAGGGGTGCTTGACTGCTGGTAGGGAAGAGCACAGAGTTCGGATACTAGAGACTGGGTAGCTCAGTGATGCCATTTTCACACCTCCTGCACATGTGCATACATGCCTACCTTTGCCACAACAATCCACCCCAGTAAGCTAAGCAGTACCACCCAGTGGAGAATGAAGCTGTTACATTAAGCCCTGCCCAACTGGGCCAACCTCCCTCTTGAGGAGAAACACCACTAGTCTCTCTGCCTACTTAATTTACAGACTGTAAAGTGCTTCGTAGTTTGACTTCTAGGTGAAATTGATGTCATTTCAATCATATTTTAGTCTGTTCGCTGGTCCATCTATTCAATTTTTTTCTTTTTCTTTTCTTTTCTTATCCTTGAATACAGAAAGAGAAAATTTTATTTTCATTATATTTTTCTTTAGTTTTTCCTACTTTATTTTTTACATTTTTGTAAAATTTTAGATCTTATTTTACTTCTAACATTTCATTTTATTCTATTTTATTATATTCATTTTTTTCAAATTTTCAAACTTTTTTTGCCTTTTTTTTCTTTTCTTAGCTTATCCTTTTTTCTCTAATCTATCAAGCTCCTTTCAACAACCAGACCAAAACACACCTAAGATCAAGCATCACTTATTTGACATTATTGTGCTGTTTTTAATTTTTTTAATTTTTATTTTTTTTTACTTTATTAATTCCTTTTCTTCCTTCAAAATGATGAAACAGAGGAATTCACTTCCAAAGAAAGAACAGGAAGAAATGACAGCCAGGGATTTAATCAACACAGACACAAACAAGATGTCTGAATCAGAATTTAGAATCATGATAATAATAATAATACTAGCTGGTGTTGAGTTTGATTAGAAAGAGAGATAAGAAGTTTCCCAGACAAACAAAACTTAAAGGAGTTCATGCATTAAAACCATCCCTGCAAGAAATTTTAAGGGGGACTCTCTGAGGGGAGAAAAGATGAAGGAAAAATATAAGACCAAAAGCAACAAACTAGAAAGGACCAAAGAATACCACCAGAAACTCCAACTCTACAGGGAACATAATAGCAGTAAATTCATATCTGTTAGTACTCACTCTAAATGTCAATGGACTAAATACTCAATCAAAACACATAAGGTAGCAGAATGGATAAGAAAACAAGATCCATCTATATGCTGTTTATAAGAGATCCACTTTACACCTAAAGACACCTTCAGATTGAAAATAGAGGGACGGAGAACTATCTATCATGCCAGTGATTCCCCCCCCCAAAAAAGTGGGAGTAGCCATACTTATATCAGACAATCTAGACTTTAAAATAAAGACTGAACAAGAGATGAAGAAGGGCACTATATCATAATTAAGGGGTCTATCCACCAAGAAGACCTAACAATTGTAAACATTTATGCCCCAAATGTGAAAGCAACCAAATATATAAATCAATTAATCACAAACATAAAGAAACTCATTGATAATAATACCATAACAGTAGGGGACTTCAACACCCCACTTACAACAATGGACAGATCATCTAAACAGAAAATCAACAAGGAAACAATGGCTTTGAATGACACACTGGACCAGATAGACTTAACAGATATATTCAGAACATTTCATCCTAAAGTAGTGGAATATACATTCTTCTCCAGTGCACATGGAATGTTCTCCAGAATAGATCACATACTGATACACAAATTAGCCCTCAACATGTACAAAAAGATCGAGATCATGCCGTGCATAGTTTCAGACCACAACACTATGAAACTCGAAATCAACCACAAAAAAAAAAAATGTGGAAAGAAAACAAATACTTGGAGACTAAAGAACACCCTAAAGACTAAAGAATTAATGGTCTAATCAAGAAGATAAAGAGGAAATTAAAAAGTACATGGAAACCAATGACAATAATAACACCACAGTCCAAACCTCTGGACGAAGCAAGGCGGTCATAAGAGGGAAGTATATAGCAATCCAGGCCTTCCTAAAGAAGGAAGAAACATATCAGATACACAGCCTAACCTTACGCCTCAAAGAGTTTGAAAAAGACCAGTAAATAAAACCCCAAAATA
The DNA here is from genome assembly GCF_027475565.1 of Acinonyx jubatus. Taxonomy (NCBI): domain Eukaryota; kingdom Metazoa; phylum Chordata; class Mammalia; order Carnivora; family Felidae; genus Acinonyx; species Acinonyx jubatus. The sequence continues at coordinate 178,591,990 of NC_069381.1, forward strand.
GCAGAAGAAAGGAAATAATAAAGATTAGAGCAGAAATCAATGCTATCAAGACAAAAAACAAAAGAAAACAAAAACAAAAACAGTAGAAAAGATCAATGAAACCAGAAACTGGTTCTTTGAAAGAATTAACAAAATTGATAAACCACTAGCCAGTCTGATCAAAAAGGAAAAGGAAAGGACCCTAATACATAAATCAAGAATGAAAGAGGAGAGATCACCACCAACACAGCAGAAATAAAAAACAGTAATAAGAGAATATTATGAACAATTATATGCCAATAAAATGGGCAATCTGGAAGACATGGACAAATTCTTAGAAACATATACACTACCAAAACTGAAACAGGAAGAAATAGAAAATTTGAACAGACCCATAACCAGTAAGGAAATTGAATTAGTAATCAAAACTCTCCCAAAACACAAGAGTCCAGGACCAGATGGCTTTCCAGGGGAATTCTACCAAACATTTAAGGAAGAGTTAACACCTATTCTCTTGAAGCCGCTCCAAAAAATAGAAATGGAAGGAAAACTTCCAAACTCATTCTATGAGGCCAGCATTACCTTGATTCCAAAACCAGACAGAGACCCCACTAAAAAAGGAGAACTATAGACCAATTTCTCTGATGAACATGGATTCAAAATTCCTCAACAAGATACTAGCCAACTGGATCCAACAATACCTTAAAAGAATTATTCACCAAGACCAAGTGGGATTTATACCTGGAATGCAGGGCTGGTTCAATATCCACAAAACAACCAATGTGATACATCACATCAGTAAAGGAAAGGACAAGAACCACATGATCTTCTCAATAGATGCAGATAAAGCATTTGACGAAATACAGCATCCTTTCTTGATAAAAACCCTCAACAAAGTAGGGATAGAAGGACCATACCTCAAGATCATGAAAGCCACATATGAAAGACTCACTGCTAATAATCATCCTCACTGGGGAAAAACTGACAGCATTCGCCCTAAGGCCAGGAACACACCAGGTATATCCATTCTCACCACTGTTATTCAACATAGTATTGGAAGTCTTAGCCTCAGCAATCAGATAACACAAAGGAATAAAAGGCATCCAAATCAGCCAGGAGGAAGTCAAACTTTCACTCTTCACAGATGACATGATACTCTATATGGAAAACCCAAAAGATTCCACAAAAAAACTGCTAAAACTGATCCATGAATTCAGCAAAGTCACAGGATATAAAATCAATGCACAGAAATCGGTTGCATTCCTACACACCAATAATGAAGCAATAGAAACAGAAATCAAGGAATCAATCTCATTTACAATGGCACCAAAAACCATAGAATACCTAAAAATAAATAACCAAAGAGGTGAAAAATCTATACACTGAAAACTATAGAAAGCCTCTGAAAGGAATTGAAGGAGACACAAAAAATGGAAAAATATTCTACGCTCCTGGATAGGAAGAACAAACGAACGTTGTTAAAATGTCAATACTACCAGAAGCAATCTACATATTCAATGCAATCCCTATCGAAATAACACCATCATTCTTCACAGAGCTAGAACAAACAATCCTAAAATTTGTATGGTACCAGAAAAGACCCCAAATAGCCAAAGCACTCTTGAAAAACAAAACCAAATCTGGAGGCATCACAATTCCAGACTTCAAGATGTATTACAAAGCTAAAATCATCAAGACACTATGGTACTGGCACAAAAACAGTCAGATCAAGGGAACTGAATAGAGAACCCAGAAATAGACCTGAAAACATATGGCCAACTAATCTTTGACAAAGCAGGAAAGAATATCCAGTGGAATAAAGACAGTCTTTTCAGAAAATGGTTCTGGGAAAACTGGACAGCAACATGCAGAAAAATGAACCTGGACAACTCTCCTACACCATACACAAAAATAAACTCAAAATGGATGAAAGTCTTAAACGTAAGACTGGAATCCATCAAGATCCTAGACGAAAAGGGAAGCAAAAACCTCTTTGCTTAGCCGCCACAACTTCTTACTCAACACGTCTCCGGAGGCAAGGGAAATAAAAGCAAAAATGAACTATTGGGACCTCATCAAAATAAAAAGCTTCTACACAGCAAAGGAAACAATCAGCAAAACTAAAAGGCAACCAATGGAATGGGAGAATATATTTGCAAATGACATATCAGATAAAAGGTTGGTATCCAAAATCTATAAAGAACTTATCAAACTCAACACCCAAAAAAATGAACTGTCCAGTGAAGAAATGGGCAAAAGACATGAATAGACATTTCTCCATGAAAACATCCAGATGGCCAACTGACACATGAAAAATGCTCAACATCACTCATCATCAGGGAAATACAAATCAAAACCACAAGGAGATGTCACCTCACACCTGTCAGAATGGCTAACATTAAGAAACTCAGGCAACAACAGATGTTGGTGAGGATGCAGAGAAAGAGAATCTCTTTTGTACTGCTGGTGGGAATGCAAGCTCGTGCAGCCACTCTGGAAAACAGTATGGAGGTTCCTCAAAAAGTTAAAAATAGAACTACCCTACAACCCAGCAATTGCACCACTAGGTATTTATCCAAGGGATACAGGTGTGCTATTTCAAAGGGGCACGTGCACCCATAGCAGCTCTATCAACAATAGCCAAGTATGGAAAGAGACCAAGTGTCCATCGATGAATGAATGGATAAAGAAGTACACACACACACACACACACACACACACACACACACACACACACACACAATGGAGTATTACTCGGCAAGGAAAAAGAATGAAATCTTGCCATTTGCAATTACATGGATGGAACTTGAAGGTATAATGCTAAGCAAAATTAGTCAGAGAAAGACATATATCATATGACTTCACTCATATGAGGAATTTAAGATACGAAACAGATGAACATGAGAGAAAGGAATCAAAAATAATATAAAAACAGGGAGGGGGACAAAACTTAAGAGGGTCTTAAACATAGAGAACAAAGAGAGGGTTGCTGGAGGGGTTTTGGGAGGGGGGATAGGCTAAATGAGTAAAGGACATGAAGAAATCTATGCCTGAAATCATTGTTGCACTATACGCTAACTAACCTGGATATAAATTTATAAATAAACAAATAAATATTTAAAACCATAAAAAATATTCCTCTTCCAAAGCATTCATGTACATTCCTGTCCTTCACCCAGGTATGATCTCTTTGTCCTCCATAATAAACATAGAATGTAGCAGGCTGATAATTAGTGCTTCTAAAACCTGCCTGATTAAAAATAAAAAATAAATAAAATTTAAAAACTTAAGAGGCACTTCTTAAAAATTCAGATTCTCGGGGCTCTTGGGTGACTCAGTCAGTTAAGTGGCCAACTTCTGCTCAGGTCACAACCTCGCTGTCCCTGAGTTCCAGCCTGCGTGGGGCCCTGTGCTGACAGCTCAGAGCCTGGAGCCTGCTTTGGATTCTGTGTCTCCCTCTCTCTCTCCATCCCCCTCCCATTTGCACACTGTCTCTCTCAAAAATAAATAAACATTAAAAACAATGCAGATTCTCTTGTCCCTGTCCTAAAGTGTCTGATTCAGTAGCTCTGGTGCTAGAGCCATGAATCTGTATTCAAAGAAATTCCCCAGCAAATTTGTTATACTCAGGCATGTTTTGTAAACACTGCTATGGTATAAAAAGCAAATGCTTTAGAAAATGGGAGATTTGAGTTCTAATCATAGCCAGAATCACTAGCTGTGTGACACCAAACTAAAACTTCCTCAACTTCTCAGTTTTCTCTTAAGCCTAACTTCATGAATACATTAGGGCCCAGCACAGTGACCAGCACTAAATAGCACATGGTAATTGTGCTTGTCCTTCTTCTTAAACCCCACCCCCACTATATCACTTACCACCGTACTTTATAGTCAGCTACTTATAATTGCTAGATTATGAAATCCACAACACAGGTACCACACTTTTATTCTTGGGTCCCTAGCACCTACAATGTACCTGGCACATGGTTGATGACCCCAAAACTACATATGGGATTATTAATAGATTCAGGACAATCTCCTAATCACCAGTTACAGTTTTTTGCCCTGATTTACCACCTTGTCCAAACTGTTCCACTCTCAACAGATGGCATGTAACAACATACATTCCTTTATAATAAAAAGGAAAAAAATAGATAAAACAATACTCTTGGGACATAAAGAAAAGTTAAATTGGTGGCTAGAATTAGAGAAAAGTTGTAATAAAATTTAAAGTAAAAAAAGGAGTTTGAAATGATTTTCTATAAATGCTTCTTTGTGTGGATGCACAAGGAACGTGTGGATTTCATTGCTGTAATCTGCCATGTTTCTGAGTAACAAGAATACTTAGGTAGGCATTTAGACTTTCCTAGACTAGAAATGATCATCAGTGTAAATTTAACTCAGTTCCCTGTTGCAGGTGATAAAGTCAGCTCATTTTTTCTTCCTAATACAGAAGTCCCTTTCACTGTTTCACAGACTTCATATGATCCGGAAGGTGCAGCCAAATGATGGGATTCAAATGATAACATCAAGACCAGTAAAATTTGATGAGAACTGTTTTTCAAGTAACATACATTCTATTCTTGGGTGGTGGACAGGAAACACATCTTTTAGTGAAGTAAAAATGAACTGTTTTTTTACTTACTAGCTTCTGACAGACGTAGGAGGATTACTTGATAGTTTGCATTTATGTATCTGCATATGAAAAGTAATTGTTTTGCTAAGAATGATGTGCTTACGGACGTATTTTCATAACCACCTCCCTTTTGAGGAAGCTCTTGAAGAAAGGGATCAGAAAGACCAAGACTGTAGCTTCACACTCAAAGAAATGGTGGCACACAAATATTTGTTTCATTTGCGAACTCATTTTGCCCATCATCTTTCTGCAGAACCTCACTGGTAATTTATTTTCCCAAGTACTTTTTCTTAGGTTTCCTTAGATTTCCTAGAGTCTGCAGAGCAAAATACTTCATCTCTAGGCCTCTAAGAGTACATGAATTTGAAGCCCAGGCCCACCATTTAACACAGTAAGTTTGGGCAAGTATGTGGTATCTCCCCAATTTTCAGTTATTTATTAGAGAAATAAAGATATAATATCAATGCCATAGAATTCATTGGAAAATTAAATTAGATAATGAATTTAGAGCACTTCCATTGCCTGGTTATTATTATTAATTACATCATGGCAAAACGCCAGGGAATGAGAAAACCACTGCCTAGTTTTGTTTGTTTTTTTAATGTTTATTTATTTTTAAGGGAGAGAGAGAGGGCACATGAGCAGGGGAGGGCAGGGAGACAGGGAGACAGAGGATCTGAAGCTGTCAGCGCAGAGCCTAATTCAGGGCTCGAACTCACGAACCATGAGATCATAACCTGAGCCGAAGTCATTGTCTTAACCGACTGAGCCACCCTGGAGCCCCAGCAATGTTTAGTTTTTGATGTGCATTCCCCGTTGTCTAAATTTCCATGTGCAAATCCTTATGTACTGCTTACCATTTTACAAGCACTGTACTAAATCTTTATATCTACTTTTTACAACAAAGCCTTAATGTAGATAATCTCCATTATGTAAGTCAGGAAACTGAAGCACAGAAAAATAAAATAGCTCGTCCAGAGGCAGCAGCTAATAGGTGGCAAGAATTCAGAAAGTCTGTTCCAGAGGGTTTTCTCTAAACTACAACTTTTACTGCAGCCTGCTTAGTGCAACCTGGCTGAAAGCAGGTAGAACACCAACATAAACTAAATCTGTCTCAATTTAGAATTAGAGAAAAACAAATCATACTGAGATGAAATAACTTCCATAAAGCTTCAAAGAAATGCTGCATCAAAGACTTGATTAAACTCTGATGTAACAGCTCCTTGAGTTTTCTGCACTTCTTTGGAAAGCTTGCCCTTGATTTGTAACTAAGAAATATGAACTGACTACTTTAAAAACCCGTATCATGAGCAGCTGGCTGACTTTCGGGCAACTTTTCCTTCATTTTTGCTCCTGAAGAAAACAAATGCCAGTAGCAATATTCTGCTAATAGTTTTCAAACATAAAATTGTAGTTTTACAGCAGAATACTCTTGTGACTGAGGATTTTACCTCAAAATTTGTAAATCTAATTACAATTATAATGAATGCTATCTCATGACTCAGAAGTTTCTTGGTATTTTTTTTTTATGTTAACTTCTTCATGAATTGTAGGCACATTTATTACACTGTCACCAATAACAAAAGCAGTACAGAAAGGTTAAGTGGCTTGATGAAACAGCTAATATTACCAGCTCTAACATTTCTGTACCTAAATACAGGAATGATAAACATCAGTCCCTGTGCCTTGGTTTTAGATCTTCAAATATACCTGAGACATTTGGGACTATCCGCTTAATCTGCCTTCACTCCAACATTAAAATCTGTCCTCTAGAATAAATACTGAGCAACACTGTTATATATAGTCCGGGTCCAAATATATCTTCAAGAGAAAATGCCCTTTTTTCATTAGATTAAACAAAATATATTAATTTAGTGTTCTCAGGCATATACTTCTGTAATAAAAGGGTGCATATCACACTTTCATATGTTGGAAAAGGGACATTTTAAAAATTCAAAAGCACATCATAAAATGTTCACTTAAGACAAATTGTACTCCGTAATGATACAAAATAAATCAATCAGCCTCACATGTTAATAATATCTCAATGTGACTTTAACAAAAATACTATCATATGCCTTTGCAATTGGTACCAATGTATATAATTGCAAATTGCTTAAAATATTTTAGCCTAAAATGAAATGTAAATTTTTTATTAATTGATCACAGAAGCTTAACCAAACAAGTAAGAAAAAATAATTCATGTAATACTAGCACATTTAGAACCATAATTAAATGCTGAGACAAGAAATATTTCCATAAACATTAAAACATTAGAAAGTGAGGGCACCTGGGTGGCTCAGTCGGTTGAGCGGCCGACTTCGGCTCAGGTCATGATCTCGCGGTCCGTGAGTTCGAGCCCGCGTCGGGCTCTGTGCTGACAGCTCGGAGCCTGGAGCCTGTTTCGGATTCTGTGTCTCCCTCTCTCTGACCCTCCTCCATTCATGCTCTGTCTCTCTCTGTCTCAAAAATAAATAAACATTAAAAAAAAACATTAGAAAGTGATTTCTAATTTTCTAGGTAGATAGATAGATAGATAGATAGATAGATAATAGAGAATGGATTATTTCCCAGTAAGAACTCCAGAGCTAACCTAAGATGTCTTCTGGCAGACATGCCAATCATCAGCTTCTAAAATGATCGGGTTAAAAGGTACTTTAGAAGCCACTAAACCATTCACTCAATACATGATGTTCTCTAAGATAGGTTTCAGGCTTAATGCCTCCTTTTCTTTCAACCCTACAGGCAATCCATCCTGTAGATTTTATCTTAACCATCCTGTAGATTCTATCTTAAAAGTATATATCTTCACATTTTTTCCCTTTCATTTGTTAATGCCCTAAGTTATGATCTTTCATCTGATTTCTGAATCTGGGAACACTCTCCAAGTTGGTTCCTCTTTCCATTTTGTCCCTGAAAGAATCACACTGCTGCTTTCTGAACACATCACTGATCTGCTCAAAAATGCCCCATTAATTATTGGATCTTAACCTTAAAAGGTTCCCCAGGTGAAATCTGAAACTGGCCCCCAAACTCAGAGGGCAGGGAGAGTCCAATGAAGAGGCAGGCCATTGAAGATTGGTAAGTGGTGGGTTTAATAAGCAACAGAACTTACGCACAAGTCTTGTCTTTGGCAGCAGCAAGATGAGTGAGTTTCCACACCAGCCAGACTCTTAAAACTAAGTTTATATAGAGGCTTTAACTGGGTTTAGTCATGTGTACCATCCAGAGAACCTCTCAAGGCTCCATCCTTGAAACAGCTCCCACAGTGGGAACGGGGGGGGGGGGGGGGGGGTAGCATGTGAATGTCAAGGACAGGGTGGGGGTGGAGGAGCCTCTGATTGCACAGATCTAGCTCCTGGGTCAACAACCAGCAGTCTTATCCTGATGATGACCTCCTCCAACAACAGAGCAAGAGAATAGAGAATCTGATAAAAAGTGAAATTGAAATAAAGAATCTCAAACCTAAAATCAATAGAGGAAGAAGGGGCTGTTAAATGGGGTGGGTGGGCATGTCAGTGAGAGTTACATAGTAGGAGAAACTGTTGGATGACCTTCTGCAACACTAATCAACAGTGTTGTTGTTGTTTTTTTCCCTGAATTCAATGTCCTTCACAAGTATCTCCAACCTACATTTTCTTACCTTATTTCCCAAAGTTGTACTTTATACTTCAAAATAATGGACCATTCCATATGTCCCAAATATTCTGTTTTTACTCTCCTTCATGCCTATAATTCTCTGTGTCTAGAAGTAACATATCCTCTATTGGTTTGCCTAATAAAATATGGCTTATTTTAATGACATTCACTATTTTTGCTCATCTGGCAGACACTCCCCCTTCTTCTAGTCATGGCATCCCAAATGCACTTTGTAGGACTACTTCTAGCCCCCACCACAGAATCTTGAAAGGCTGTTGATCTCTGCCTTGTCTTACATTGGCTAGGGAGACCCTGTGTGCTCCAAGTTAGGCTGGAGAGATGCTCTACTCTGGGAATTACACCAGGATTGAAATCTGTTGGGTGTCAGACATCACTAAGAAAACTTCATACAATCACGGCTCATTGATTCCTGATTTTTAATATGTGAAGCTATTCTGGTTCCTGTCTTTTGAAGGTTATTTTTTCAACATTTCCTTCATTTCTGTAAATCATACTGGTTTTTCTAATAAATATTTTTGAGAAAACTAGCAGAATCAGAATGTCTAGCTTGAAGGCAATCAATTCTAACCATTAAATCATGTTGGATCCTTCTCAAATAACACATTAGTAAAGATATGTATGACTCTGAAAACCGAATTTGATTTTTCACCTGTGGTTCATGGGTCAGCAACATTAGCATCATCTGAGAACTTGTTAGAAATGCAAATTCTTGGGCCCCACCTCATGACTTCTTGAATCAGAAACCCTAGAGGTAGAGCTTAGAAATGGCCTCCAGGATGTCGCACATAGTTTCTCGCTAATATTGTGCCTTCAATTACAATCACTCATGTATCACAGTTTCCTCCTATGTTCTCCCCATCAACATTACATATTCATCTTTGCCTCTCCAATAACATCCAGTACAGCATCCCATATACAGTAGGAGCTTAATAAATATTTGTCATGCTGAATTAAATATGTCTATTCAACAGTGGCAATAAAAAGCAGCTATTATCACTCACCTTATTTTCACCCTTATATTTTTATATAACAAAATCTACACTTATCTTTTAATCACACATTCAACCCCACGCTATCAGAAGCATAAATTATTGATTATTTATAAATATAAAAGAATCAAAAAGAAACAGTAATATGATAGGAGAAGATAGGATTCAGTAGGCAAAGAGGGAAAGATTAGGACCTGAGGTTCCTGGGTGGGGAAAAACACCTATTCTGGAACAATGCTGGGAATGTCTGACCATAGCAACCTCCTCAGGGGTAAGGTTCCTCTTAAGAATGTAACAGACCCCACCTACTCCCCCTCAGGTTTCCCTCAGGAATTTGACAAAAGACAAAAGTATGGCCTTAGACCACTCCTCATACAATGAAAACGGGACAATCAGGAATGGACAACCCAGCACCTAGAGCTATCAAGCCAATAAGGGTAGAATCTGAGAAGGGATGAGGGGAAGCAGAGGGGGAGGGCTGACCAGAACCTTATAAAACAAGAACATTCACCTATAGTCAGTCCTTGGGCATTCACTTTCAAATGTCCCCTCTCTGTTAACAGAGGTTTCCTACTATTCTTCGTTTCTAATCTTACACTAATAAACTTTTGCCTGCTTGATGCTCATTTCGTGTCCACCTCTTCATTCTTTGAAGTGATGAGACAACGAATCCTGGATACTGTGGTAAAAAAAAAGTCCTGCAACAGTATTTCCATGTAAATTAAACTCATATTTAACAGTTTCTCTAAAACTTTTCCTCTGACGTAGAAAAAAAAATGAGTCATTCAAGTCTTTTACACTAACAGTATTAATAAAAGAATAGTTCTCTCTCTTCTTTGAATTCCTTTCCTTTTTGTTAACTGTAAATATATTATTTATCTATATGCAATGAACATATGTGATAAGTTTTGATTACCTGTCTTCTATGAATTCCCAAACTAATAAATAATAAAATTTTCATATCTGTGATCTCTTCCATATTTCTTAAAGGCTAATCTAAGCATTTGCAGAGTGGGAAAGAGGTATCACTGTTGACCAAAGGTGCCCAAATATTCAATTCTGGCATTACCTGAATTTTCTGCTTTCATCAGTTTTTTTGCTTATTTTAAACTCAACCTAACCAAAAAACTATGCCTATGCCAAAAATAACCTATGCCAAAAAATAATTTATGGCATAAGCTTGTTGTTTTAAAATAAGCTTTTGTCATTGTGTTTTAAAGTATGTTTCTTTGTGGGGCACCTAGGTGGCTCAATCGGTTAAGCGTCCGACTTCGGCTCAGGTCATGATCTCACAGTTCATGGGTTCAAGCCCTGCATCAGTTTCTGTGCTGACAGTTCAGAGCCCGGAGCCTGCTTCGGATTCTGTGTCTCCCTCTCTCTCTCTGCCCCTTCCCTGCTCATACTCTGTCTCTCTCAGCCTCTCAAAAATAAATAAACATTAAAATAAAATTTAAAAACAAATAATAAAATAAAATAAAACAAAACAAAACAAAACAAAATAAATAAAATAAAGTTCCTTAGTTAAATCTGAGATTCTGAGCTTGCCATCAGAGTGATGGCCAGCTTGGAGCTTATTTCCGTTTTAACAGTGTAATTTGAGCTTCTTACGTGTCCAGGTAGAACCATTCTGTGCAGAGTAAAATTATAATAATACAAATTTATTTAACTGACTGCTTAGGTACAACTTCATAATTATTTGGGACTTCAAAATTTCATCAGGCCCACTCCCAAACTATCTGCACTTCTCAACAACTTGCATTTCATAAAAGCAGGCACCAAACACATAGTAAAACACTTTCTTGCACAGTCTGAATATATATTTATATAATAAAATCTATTAGTTTGCTTAAATAGCATTATTGATTATATCACAATTATTGTTTCCAGTAAATCAATTCCTTTCTTGTTGAACATTTTTCTATTAACTGAGTCACTGTTTTCTACTTAGTTTTTTATGTACCTAGCAATAATTTAGCCCCGAACCTTCCACAGAAATATGTGTAATCTCAGCACTGTCGAATATAGCATATAATTCATCTTTCTTCCACTCTTATACTTACTTGAGAGCTCAGGAGAGTAAAGAATTTGAGGCTGAAAATAAATTTTGCTCAGATATTCAGAAACATTTTATTTGTCTGCTAGCCTTCTTTAAATGTTTGTTTGTTTGTTTGTTTTGAAGGCAGAGAGACAGAGACAGAGACAGAGACAGAGAATCCCAAGCAGACTCCATGCTCAGCACGGAGCCTGACCCAGGGCTCCATCCCACGACTGTGAGATCACCACCTGAACCTGTTATCAGGAATCTGAGGCTTAACTGACAGAGGCACCAGATGTCCTGCTTCTAGTATTGTTTATGAAGCCCAGTGATATCCTGATTTTCAATCTATTCTGATTCCCAATCCTTTGCAGTTTTATGTATGTATAAGGTTAGAGGTGAAGGGAAGGGGCTGCCCATGGGTGATCAGATGAAACCCCACTTGTTTGAGGGACTGCACCACAAAATCTTAATTGGACCAATCCTTCGACTTCTTCATAGATGTTAAGAGTGGATAATGGCATTCTGGTAGTTGAGTAAGTGCAGGAACTATGGCTTCACCATTTTCTCCCTTTACTCTCTGTGTAATGCCTCCCCTCCACTTTCAGGGATTCTCATATCCCTGATTTTGCCACACTTTTGGCTAAGTATCCCCAAAATATAAGCCTGTTGGAAAGATCAAGAAGATTAAATACCTAAAATACTTGGACTACATAGGAAATCTGAGAGCCTAACTACTTATACAGATTTTCAATTGATCCTTGCACTCCAATGTAAACATATCCTGAGCCTTTTCAATTCTCTAGACATACATTGCTTTCCATTGTTACCTGTATAATAAATTATGTTTCCACTTCCTCCTGCTTGCCAAGTCACTAGCAACTGGTCCATCTGCTTTCAGTTTCCTAAAATTTTGTCGACATCTCTATATTGCTGCCTTCAATTGTCCCTTAAAAAGCCTTTGCTGCTTTTTTCTTCCCTGTTATTTTAATGTCCATGTTAATGTGGTTTGGGAAGGTAGCAAAAAAATATTTGCTCAGTCTGCCATGATCAATCTAAAATCTTGAGAGGTAATTTTAATACTAAAAAAATTCAATAGTATAATTTAGCAATTACAAGTATGGGCTCTGAATAAAGATGGGTATGAATCAAAGCTCTATGACTTACTAGCTTACTTAGTGATAGAGCTATGTACCGAATCTTTTGTGCCTATTTTCATATCTAAGAACTTAAGAGACTTATTAAAAGAAGTAAATGAGAAAATATATCTAAATAATATAAAACCTCAGTGAATGGGGGCCCCTGGGTGGCTCAGTCAGTTGAGCTTCTGACTTCGGCTCAGGTCATGATCTCACGGTTTGTGAGTTCGAGCCCCGCATCAGGCTCTGTGCTGGCAGCATCGAGCCTGGAGCCTGCTTCGAATTCTGTGTCTCCCTCTGTCTCTGCTTCTCCCCCACTCATGCTTTCTCTCTCTCCTTCAAAAATAAATTTAAAATTTTTTTTTAAATTTTATTTAAAAAAAAGCTTAGTAAATGTCACTAAGAGACCACATCATATATTCACATATGTAAGTAACTTAAGTGTTTCTTTTATGCCAAGCAACTTTGATATTTTACACACCTCACATCCAATCTATCAATTTAGCCTACCAATTCTTCCTACCAGATATGTCTCTATGTGGCCATCTCTCCTAAACTTTGGTAACAGCTCTTCATGGAGACCAATACCCTCTCCCCGTGGGACTCTGCACCATCCTCCCCCCCACCCCCCTGCCATCTACTGTTGGTCTTCTCCAATCAGTTCTCCACACAGCAGCCACAGTGACTCTTAAAACATAAATGTGTTCATAGCCTTCTGCTTTAAACAACTCATGGAGTTTTCTGTTGGACTTAGAATCATGCCTAAATGTCTTGTCACAGTCTACAGAACACTGAATGACAAATCTCTGCCTGTTTTGCTGTCTCTCCTTCTTGATCTCTGTGCTCCTGATATTATGAGCTGCTACTTCTTTAGATATGCTAAGTTCTTCTCCAGTTCAGGGACTTTGCCCATATTTCTTCTCTGCCTGGACAACTCTTGTCCCTGTATCTCTGACAACTAACTCCATTGAATCGTTCTGGTCTCAATCTACACATTACCTGTTCAGAGAGGCTATCCCTGACCATACACCCTGAAAAAGGTCTTTATTCTCATTCTCATTCTGCTCATTTTCTCAGCAACACCCCTTTTCACAGCCATTATCACATCCAATAATTGTTTACTTATAACTCTATTAAGTCATGTGCCTATTTTCTAGAAATAATAAAACATATTGGGATATTTGGTGACTTGGGTCCAGTTACAGATAATGTTGTTCTCTTAATGCCCACTCTAGCTTCAACAGCTGTCTAGATACCACACACTAGGTCTATCTTTTGATCATTAGTTTTGGTGGTACCATCCTGCATTCATCCCTCTCTATTCTATCTACCAATAGAAACTCTCAGATGTCTACTGGAAAATAAACTTAAGGTGCTGAAGTTTTATCATACAATATACCATTAGGTGCTAAAGTTTTGTTATGTAACAGACCTTAAGTAAAGTACAAATGTGCAAAGGATGTGATAAGAGCATATGTCTTAATTAGATTCCATTTTATCATACATGCGAATGACATATGCTATTATTAGGAGTACTAGACAAATAAGTAAAGATCAAGTTACTAAGAAAACTTTTAGAAATTAAACTATATTTTGTGCATATTGAATAATAATGTTTCTTAAGCAAGATCACATTCCTGGAAAGGAATTGATTATTGTGTTCAGTCATCACAGAGTGGTTGGGTTTCCCATAACCAGTCATTATTACCTTCATTTATAATGATCATATACTGAAAGACTACATATTCACTAAATTGCTTTTTGAATGCTTCTACACAAAAAACCTAAGATTGAGTGATATAAACTAAAGACATTAGACAGATGTAGGGATCAGAAAAATGTTAGCCTTAAAACTACATATCCAGTTTAAAGTTCACATAATTAATATCCTTCCTTCCTTCCTTCCTTCCTTCCTTCCTTCCTTCCTTCCTTCCTCATTGTTATGCTTTTGAAGAAGAGTCACTGGGGAGAGCAACTATAGTCTATGAAATGGTTCTAAAGTTCTTGTTATTATGTTACTATGTATGGGTATGGTTATGGTGTTTTACAGACTGGTATTTATCTATTACCTTATTAGAGCTACAAAAAAAAACTTAGGTAAAAAAATTATAGATAGATTGAAGACTTATAAGAAAAAATAAAGCAGAATTTTTATGTCATAACACCAAGCATGAAAAACAATGTTTGTGTTTGATTTTAAAAATTGATTTCATTCATTTATTCATCCATTTATTTATCCAAAAAATAATAATTTAACAACTACTGAGTGCTAGGTACTGCATTAGGCATTGGGTATATAACAATTAATAAAATTAAATTTCTCTCTAATAAAATATACTTTCTATAGATAGAAAACATAAAATAGACATACAAACATGTCAGGGGTACTATAAAAACAAACAAAACCAAACAAAGGTAGGATAAGTAAAATAAACCAGAGAGAAAATGATGACATTGGGACAGAGATTTGAAGGAATTAAGAGAGTAAGGTATCATGAGAAAGCACTGAGAAAGTACGGAAGAATGAGCAAAGGCTTGGGAGCACATAAAGGAGCCAGAATTAGGAGAAAAGAGCTGAATAGGGATAACTGATGGCATAAGGTGGGAGATGAGGTCAAAATGATAATGAAGGCCTAGACTATGTAGCATTTTATAGGCATGGCAAAGATTTTTCATATAATTTAGCAGTATATGAAAAGCCACTGAAAGGGTTTTGAGGAAAAAGTTACTTTCTATAATATTAAATGATCTATATCCAGACACACACACACACACACACACACACACACACACACACACACACTTATTCTCACCATAAATGGGACTATTGCAAGCAATTTCCTAGCAAAAATTTTCAATGTAAGTTTTAAAAACTTCAAGTAGAGTGTATTGTTTATTAGGAATCCCTCTTCCTAAAATCTTTGGACCAAAATCATTTAAAAAACTTGTCTGTCACAATGTATCAAACATTAGTGCTAGAGACAGAGGATATTAAAATTATCACTGTCATAGGATAGTCTTAACTTCCACTAGAATGATCTTTTTAATGATTCTAGTAGAGTGAGGTTTTAGAAAAATATTGTTTGCTGGATGCACGTATGTGTTTATAAGAAGAATATAAAAACATTCATTTTGCATTTTAGAATCTACATACTAAGATAGTGGTGGTGAAAGTACATGTTAGATCAATATCCAAATGGCTTTTGATGAAAGGTTTATAGACCTGTTGTATTTGACACAAGGCCAAATATGCAAAATTGCTTGTTTCATGCATTTAAAACCACAGTTTTTAAGAATTATGAAACCTATACACATTTGTAAGTTGTCTAGTTAAGTGATTTCTTATTCTGCAAGGGTTCCTTTTTTACTATTTTTAATTGATGCATTATTTCCTCTCCAAAGATAATTTCTTATTTATCTATAAAAAAGAAGTCTACTTTAGATGTGACCTTATGCTAATACATAACTGATTCAACAATGGAAGAAAAGAAAAAGGGAAGCGAAATCAGTTTTGATGACTTTGCCTTTGAAATACTATAATAAATGTGAGGCTGAGGATTGAGAGCAGCAATCAGAAATTATGTGGACTCCTTTAAGCAGAATTATATTTCACCGACACAATCCACCAGGCTGGGTAATGGAGAAAATTCATAATAACTAATTGCTGCTATATCAGTTTTAATATCCACCCTCGTTTCGAGAACTTGATATATCCCAACTCTCAAGGGTATGCCTATAATTATGCTTTTGAGGTGTTCAAGTGCTTTATCACAGAGAGACACTTGAACTCCAGTGTGAGAAGGTTAATTATTTAGAATATCCTTGAGAACATTCTCTGGTATGAGTGGATTACATGAAGACACCTTGAAGTGACTACAAAAGTCCCAAGAAAGATAAATGTAAAAATCAATGATTTGTCTATGCTGAGTCTCAGAGGACTGCTTTAGAATATTAATGACATTAGCTACTAACCCTGTTTTTGGAAACTGTTTCAAAATGTTATTTCTTCCTCTGGCAATGAATTTCTCTGGAGGATTGTGCTTAAATTCAGTTAAAATTTTTAATTTACTGACTTATATTATGGAATTAATCCATATAAATCATTTGGTGATGAATAAACATGGCTTGCCTGTCATGTGTGTCTTTCTGTGGTCTTCAGTGTATGATTTCATAATTATAAGGCTTTTATTAATTATAACATGGGTTTGTAATTCTGAACTACTAGTTAGAACACTCTGGGTTTAGGCTATGCTCCATATTCAAGAGTCTCCTGAAGTTTATGTAACTTCATAAACATAAATTAGGAAAAAGTTGAAAGTTTCAATGGTCTACTTCCTTGCCCATACATTAGATGTCCAAAGAATATTTATGGACTGAATGTCTCCAGGCTAAGGAAATGCACTGTTAAATCCTACTCACATTTTACCTGTCTTTAAATGTGAGCACCTACCTTCACTGAAGATGAGAAATTTTCCCTAAAAATACAAGATTTCCTTTTTTGTTCCATGTAATGAAGCTATTAGTTTTCCTTCTTCATCCACCTGGGTTTAAATTCCTTTGTATTTAATGTAATCAGTGGTCTGATCAAAAGTCTTCCCTTTTCTTTCTAGAACCACTTCTCTTTGGAGTCGTGGTTCTCCCCAGGATCACCAGTTTGGCAGCATTTGTAACTCACAACTAAACTTGGCTCAATGTAGGTAGCAGATTGTATGACACAGCTCAGTGTCACAGAAAGTATCTTACATATCGTTATTTTAAAAATCTTTTTTTTAACTCCATTAGCTCAGGCATAAAGAGAAATGTATTGGGAGGATAATGATGTATCATACAGAATCGTAAGAAGATATGAACAACTCGGGAGGAACCAAGCATCTCTGAAGTAGAATTTGTGGATCTTCCCTTTATTACAAGGGATAGATGATACAGTCTTGCTCGATTGACATCTCATTTCTGTGACTTGGTAAAAACTACAAAATTCCTGGGAAAGAGAATTTGATTAAGTGGCTTGGGATTGGCAGTCACCACTCGTCAATTATGTGTGGCTACACATGGAGTCTCTCAGTAGATGTGTTAGACCCGCGCTCTGTAGATCAGTGCATTTTCCTGAGGAGGGGGAAACAACAGTGATTCAAGTAGTCTGCCTGGAAGTGCCTACTACACTCTCTTGCAAGACACTCCACTCTTGTTAAAGAATCTGGAACCTCAGCCCCGAACTCCTTATCCATAGCAGTACACACTGTATCTCCCAATGGATGCTTATTTTCCATGCTTTGCTATCCTGTAGAACCACTGATGTAGTTAAAATAGCAAGGGGCCTCCTAGATTCTAAGCATACCTCACATGGTGACTTTTCTGCCAGTGTTAGTCTAGTCTTAGGCTTTTTCTTGTTACTAGTATATAACCATTTTTCTTTCTTCTGTTTATTTAATTAATTAATTACATAGATGTCCATTGGACATATGCTGAGTATTGGGCTAGGAGCTGGGGAGACCCATTTTGGAACTACTAGGCTGTCCAGCACAAAGTACATGTTTTCTTCGCTGGTTTAATCCTCCCCCTCTCATAACATATTAAATGTTAATTAAATTCACACAGTGCCTTGCATTTTACCCAGACTTCATGTCTATCATCTTACCTATTCTCTGAGATAAGCAGACCAGATATTGTTATTCTCATGGAGAAGAGGAAACTGAAGCTCTGGGAAGGTAAGAGCTTTATTCAAGTTTTCATAGCTACTAAATAGCAGATCTAGGACTCCAGTGAGTGTCTGATAGTGGACCCAGTAGTAATTTCATATTGATTTTCTTCTCCTGTCCCTCCACTGTTGAAAGAACCACAAGCATGAGTACTTTCAAGATATAAAGAAGTCAAATGAAGGATGACAATACATATTTGGTAAGTGTATGCTATATCTACAAGTCTAAAAATATGTACTGGAACTATTTAGAAAATTGATAATATGTAGCCAATAATTTGGTTGTACACCACAATACTGTCTTTAACAAAATCCATTAGTTTTAGCTTAGTTAAATAATTTTAAGAAAAAAAATTGAATAAGAGTTAGTCTTACTCTAAATTTTATGATGATTCAATGGTCTCTAGTCTTGATTAGAGATGAAACAATAGATATATAACCACTATCCAATGTCACCAGAGAAGGTTTTTATAACACAAATTTACTAGTGATAAATAATCATTACTTGTACCAATTACCAAGTTCCTAAATTACTGGATTCCACAAATACTTATAACCCAAGCATGACTGCTGAATCAAATATTATTTAGTTGAAGGAAGAATATACACTCATAAACATAAGAAGTTAATTTTCCATCAAAATATTTAAGTACTTATCATGGTTAAGGATAACAAAATAAGTTTTTGAACAAAAATATCTAAGTCAGTGTCTGTGAAATGTTAGCAAATGACATTTGAATCAGTAACATTTATTAAATATCTGCTGTGTGACTGACATGATATTACATAAATGGAAAGCTAAAAATAAATGAATAAAATAAATAAGAATAAAATGTCAGAAAGTTTCTTTTAAGAACTTTGATAACTTGATTTGGTGAATCGTGAACTGAGAGGCTTATTTATACATATATTTTTACAGCTTTCCTACAAAGTTCCATTTATGATTCCATCTCAGTCACTTTTGCATTTTGAAAGTAGTCATGGAAAATTTATCTTTATGGTCAATTTTGAAAACCATAATCCTAATTCTACACTATGAAAATATCAAAGACTTTCTGAAAACAATGTAACATGATGATGTTTTCATCACCACTTCACATACCTCCTGCTACCTTCCTATACTTTCCATATACCTCTACCTACTTGATTCTGTACCTCAACACTTTTGGCATTAATAACTTTGAGACACTTAAATTTCATCCATTCATTCAAACTAGTATTTTAAAGAATATTTTAAAGAATCCATGATATACCAGCCACTATCAGTAGTGAGGCTGATAGAAGAGAGAGAAGATGCTGGGATTTTATTGTTATTGGCAGTGGGGATGGAAAGAAATGGTTGAAGGTGAGACATTTGGGAGATATAATTATCCTTTCTTGGTAATTGTGGAATGTTGGGAGGTACCTGTCTCCCAAGGTTTGGTCAGTGAATAGACATCTAACTATATTAGATACAGTTGCTCAAGCAATTTTTGTTACAGAAGCCTTAATGGGTTTCTTTTTTTTTTAATTTTTTAACATTCATTTTTGAGAGACAGGGAGAGACACACAGTGTGGGTGGGGGAGGGGCAGCGAGAGAGAGAGAGAATTGGAAGCAGGCTCCAGGATCTTAGCTGTCAGCACAGAGCCCATCATGGGCTTGAACCCATGAACCATGAGATCATGACCTAAGCACAAGTTGGATGCCTAACTGAGTGAGCCACCCAGGTGCTCCTGAATTGATTTCTAATGAAAGCATTTTGAAACATTTTATTAGTGTTTATGTTCCAAGCAGTCTTATGAAGGTAAATATATTTGGAAGATGTATTCAGTTTTCCTGATGTTTGTCTTCGCATCATTATGAGATTTATACAAAATATGTTCAACATAAACCTTTAAAATGCACTTACAATAAAGCAAAACAGACTTGTCAACAACTAAATAGGTTGTCAAAATAAATCTGTATAATGTCAGATAAAAGTTACAAACATTGAATAAAAAATTTCAATGTGTGTTTTAAGGTTTCACTTTTAAGCAACCTGAAACAAATGTCTTTTCAAAGCTTTCTCTAGCCAGTAGATGTTATTACTAAGGAGGAATAATTTCACTAGTAGGTGCATTACTGTCACCTAAATTAGGAGAGTCCACAGCCCCACAGATGTTTCTCAGACAAGCAGATGGGGACTTCATGGACGATTTGCCCTTCTTCCCAGGAGCAAGTGTCAATCTGGAGGAGATTTGAAAACCTGCCACTTAGTACCACAAAACACTTACTCGATCTGAATCCATATTCTAGTTGTTATCACAATGTAGGAACTTTTATCTTGAGTTTACTGTGTAAACAAAACACCATAAGACAAGATGGTGTGGTCTCACAGTTCTCTGGATTTAAGTGTGTATACTTCCTTAATTTCTTTCTTTCTGCAAAAGGACTGCATCCCTTGGCTAGTTTTTTTTTTTAATGAAACATTTCAGACATCCAAAATGCCTAGAGGATAAGTTAAGCAATACTTAGGAATACACCATCCAGCTTGAATATAAAACTTGAAAAGGACAGAAGAGCTCTGTGTGCCTCTTTAAGATCACATTTCTCTCCATATCCATCAGAGGTAGTCTCTATTTTGAA
Organism: Acinonyx jubatus; assembly: GCF_027475565.1. NCBI lineage: Eukaryota > Metazoa > Chordata > Mammalia > Carnivora > Felidae > Acinonyx > Acinonyx jubatus. Next base: position 178,612,728 of record NC_069381.1, read on the forward strand.
TTTTGTGTTTTCTGTTCCCATGCATTTCTTTATATGTTTATCATGTATAGACTGAACCTACAATATTGTTTGGCAGGTTTTAAACTTTAAATAAATAGTGTACTGGTTATTCAACAACTGTCTCTCAGCTGCCACCCATCTTCTACACTCTGTTGTGTGATGCTGGGGCAGGGACTCTGCAGACCACATTTCTGCTTCACAAGCTGGTTTCCTGTTGGGATCTACCAATAGAAGGACCAGAAGGAGATTGAATATTGGAGAAAAAGGGGATTTGCTTCTTCTGATTTGTTCCTTATTGCTGTGATCGTTAGCTTGGCAACTCGTCTTCACTCCAGCAGCAGCAGTGTCTTCCACTGGTAGCAGTTGAATCCAGTTTGTAGTTTTTATATTCCCAGAACCAGCCTTCTGGCCACCTCCTGGGAGGCTAGGCACTAGCCCTCGATGCCCCTTACCTTAGCAGTTTGGATCCCAACTTCATAGGGTCCTTCCTGGTTTGCGAACAACAGCACCAATTAATTAGCCCTTTTCTCCAGTCTGAGTTTCAGTTTTGTTTCTACAGCCCCAGGGAATTTTAGCTGCTCTCTGCACCTACTATTCTGAGATTCCAGAGTCCCCTTTTTGCTTTTTCATTACTTCATTGACTAGATACAAATGTGTTCCTGTTAACAATTTTGTTAAATTCTCTGTGTCACCCTATTCTAATTTAAGTGGTATCATTAATGTAGGTAATATGCTTGAATGTCCAGTTTTCAGCCAGAAGTTTGTTTCTAAGCCTTACCTATGATGTTTGTACAGGTCTAGTGAAACCATCTTCACTGTTGTAGAGGATTCTATCATGCTGACATGTCACAATTTATGTATTCATTCTTCTTGGAATGGATTGTTTAAAAAAATGCTGCTCTACATATTTTTATGATGGTTCAGTGCACATGCTGGTCTAGACAGTGCTAGAGATTCTCAGATTAACTATCAAGAAGTTATGGATTTGTTGATCCACAGAATGTGTGCACTTTTAACTTTACAAAATAACGCCACCTTGCCTTCCAACGTAGCTGCATCAAATTATACTCCCATAAAGAACTGCATAAAAATTCCCATTGATCTAGGTATTGTCAGTGTTCTTAATTTCTTAATTCTGAATGTAAAATGGTTATTTTATTGTGCTTTTAATTTTTATTTCCTTAAGGTTGAGCATTTCTTCCTATGTTTATTGGCTATTTGTATTTCTTTCTAGAATCATTTGTTTACATAGTTTGTACATTCCCTTGGTTGTTGTTCTTTTATTGATGTATTCTTCATATGTTATAGACTCTAATCTTATGCCATTTTTAAATGCTCTTCAAGTATTTTCTCCCAATCTGTGGTGTCTCTTCACTTTTAAAGGTGTCTTTTGATGAACAGGCAATTTTATTTTGAATGTGTCAAATTGATGAATCATAATATTCATGACTTATGTTTCTTCAGTGTCTTGTTAACAATTTCTTGAGACCATAAAGTTATTCACCTATAAAATATTTGCTTACTCTATTTTGGTCCTTAACCTACCTGATGTTTTACATATTCAATTTTATTTTATTTTTTCATATAGATAACATAGTATTTATTGAATGGTCTATCCTTTTATGGTGATCTGCAATGCCACCTCTGATATTTATCCAATTTCCAGATGTTATTTCTGGGTTCTACTGATCTATTTGTCTATCACCATGGCACATTATTCTAAGTGTTAAAGCTTCATAAAAAGACATAGGACAAGAACCTTCTCTCCTCCCTGCCTTTTACTCCTTAATCACCATCTTTAACTCCTTTAACATTTTCTTGGCTCCCCTTGCCTTTTAATCTTCCATATAAAAATTTCAAATTAGTCTATTATTTTTCATGAAAAACTATGTTGTGGGGCGCCTGGGAGGCTCAGTCAGTTAAGCATCTGACTTCAGCTCAGGTCATGATCTCACAGCTCCTGAGTTCAAGCCCAACGTTGGGCTCTGTGCTGACAGCTCAGAGCCTGAAGCCTGTTTCATATTCTGTGTTTCCCTCCTCTCTGACCCTCCCCCGTTCATGCTCTGTCTCTCCCTGTCTCAAAAATAAATAAACGTTAAAAAAAATTTTTTAATTACATTTTCTGTCTGTTGCCGCTAATAGAAATATAACTGACATTTGTATATTTATTTTCATCAGAACTCTTGCTGAAATATGATTAATTATAACAATTTGTATATTCTTCTAACATTTCCTTTAGAAGCCATCTATACCTTCAAATAATGACAGTTGTTTTTAATTTTGAATCATGATACTTTAAATTATATTAGTAGGTGCATTAGGACTACCGCATGTACAATATTAAATAATCAATGACAGAGGGCACCCTAGTCTTTCCTTTTCCTAATTTTGAGAGGAATATTTTTAAATGTATTATTAAGTATGAATTTTCCTTTGTATAACTGGTAGATATACTTTTTCAATGTTGAGGAAATGTCCTCCTATTTACAGTTGGCTGAGATACTTATTTACTTAGCATGAATGAGTGTTTAAGTTTATAGAAAGCTTTGTCTAAATCTGTTGAGATTAGAACCACTGAAGAGCAGAAATCAGCTGAGTATGAACAGACAAAATCTCCCCCCCCCCCCTTCACTTCATACCTATTTTATGTCCTGGCTTTTTCCTGACCTCGGATGAAATATAATGTAGATCATGTGGTGTTTCCTGTCAATTCAAGTCTAAAACCACTTCTAAGCCCCAAAATAGTGTCATTATAGTGCTACATTATCCATGTGGGGTTAATCTGAAATCTGAGCTTTACAAGTCCAGAGACTTTTTCCATTTCCAAGCTTGGTTTTGTATCAGACCTGGAAGACAAGGAACATGGTCAACTTCTTTTCTCAGAACTCTGTCTCCTCCACTGTTCACTAACTGTCGTGGACCCTCCAGAGTAAGATCAAGGGGAAGAAAAAAACAAAACAAAAAAAAAACAGGACTTGTTTTAAGTGCCTCGTATTCTCCAGCTCAAGATTAGAAACTTTTGGACTTGACAGATATTCAAAGCTGCCACTTTTCTTTCTGGAGAGCATTTCTGAGATATCTAAATGCTTTCCTCTGAAAACTTTCAACCCCAATTCCTGTGTTACAGGTTATATCATCTTCAGTGTAACATTTATGACTCTGACTCTCAGTTTCTGTGTTTCCAGGAGTTATTTTTTCTGTGTGTCTCCCTCTCCAAAAAATTGTTTTGCATAAAGTCCCATTCATGAATGGTCTGTGCTGGTTGAATCTTTTAAAAAAAGATAGGCCAGTGCAAATTTCACCCACCCCAATTTAGTCTAACCTCTCTATTCTCTCCAGCCTTAGGTCCATAGCTACATCCTCTTAATATGCTTTTCAAGCATATTTAGCAAACTAATTTCCTGTGGGCTCCAAAACCTAGGGCCCCAAACCCCAGGGACATATATATAAAGTAGTTCCTTTGTATTTCATCTCTCTTTGTTTGAAGACCCTCTCCTCACTTTCCCTGAAAGTTGTCAGGAGGAAGTGTGAGCACTCCAACAACTCTGTGAAAGAAATATTCCCAACTAATCTCTCTAACCAGCTGATCAACGCTTTCATTACCCTTTGTATATCCTTGTATCAGGTGAAAGCCAAGCATCCCCTAATTAGTTTTCTACCATTTCTCCTGCAAATTCTTAAATGTGCAAGTATATGGGACCTACTATTTTGTTCCTGTTCTTTGTAGTTTCTGTAAAACAGAAAAGTGCTCCTTTAACATACTCTTATAAGATGATCCACTCATTTTTTTTCAATCTGTTAATATACTGAATTGAGTTAATAAATTTTGTAGTTTTAAACCATTCTTGTCTTTCGTCTATGTTTACAAGTGGTCATTCACAAAATACCATCATTGATACTTAAGTGAACAAAGTCAGCCTAATTGCCATTCCTTCTCTCTGGCTGCTTTTAAATCTTCTCTTTGTCTTTGGTGTTCTGTATTTCATTATGATTTGCCTAAATGTAATTTTCTCTTATTTATCCTGTTTGGGAGGTATGATGTTTCCTGAATTTGAGAATGTATGATTTTCATCAATTTCAGAAAAATTTTCAGTCATTTGTTTCTTTCCTATTTGTTCACTATCTTTTGAAACTCCTATTAAAATATATTCCACATCAATCTATCCTCTGTGTCTCTTAACCTCTCTTTTATTTCTTTTTCTTCTTGTCTCTTGAGTAATTTATTTACATTTCTTCTGCTTATGATAATCTTTTCAGAAGTATCTAACTTGCTATTTTTACATATTCAAGGTATTTTTAATATCAATTTTTTATTTTATTTGTTTCACTTTAAAATGTGTCTGCTTGTTTATGATAGTATATTTTTTTCTGGGTTTTTAGATTCAATCAATTAAAATATATTTATGTTATATTCTAGGTCTTATAATTCCAGTATCTGAAATCATTGGAATATAATTTTGTTACCTGATGGCTTTTGTCTATAGTGGCTTGTTTCCTCATATGTTTTAATGGTACAGTTTTGACTTGGGGTCACATACTTGGTGTGTTTTATCAGTTCATACCTTGATGATATACCCAACGCATGCCACCAACTAAAGACAACTTTAATTTCTCAGCTAGGCATTTTCTGAACAATACTGGTGACATTAATTTGAATCCCAAGCCCTATGAAGACTGACTGACCTATGGCAGAGAATTTTCAGAGTAGATGTTTCCCTTTTGTTTACCCAGAGCCTTGTGCATTTTTAGTCAGATTAGGTGAGACTTTATTGTGGTAACGAACCCTAAAATCCATGGACTTATCACAATGAATGTTTACTTATTGCTCATGCCAAGTTCAACGTGGTTTGGGATGAGGAATCTTCTTTACCTGATGACTTGGGGATCCAGGTTCCTTCTATCATGTGCCACCATCATCTGTCTAGATGGCTTATAAAGGTATATGTTAAGGGAAGATATTTGGACTATCATATAGCTAATATAGAAATCATGTAGAGTTCTTCAACTAGCATAATTTTTTTTTGGTCAGTTAATGGAATTTGAAACTTTAAAAAAATTAAGCTTTCTATGTGCCCATGGCACAAGAATAGAGATTTATTATAAACCACTATGAAAAAATAAACATAAATATACACACATATGGGGATTTAAGTATATATTTTTCTGTATGACTTATTTCACTTAGCATAACGGTCTTCAGTTCCATCCACGTTGCTACAAAAGGCCATATTTCATTCTTTCTCATTGCCAAGTAGTATTCCATTGTGTATATAAACCACAATTTCTTTATCCATTCATCAGTTGATGGACATTTAATCTCTTTCCATAGTTTGGCTATTGTTGAAAGTGCTGCTATAAACATTGGGGTACAAGTGCCCCTATAGATACCATATGTTTTCACTCTTACGTGGATCCTGAGAAACTTAACAGAAGACCATGGGGGAGGGAAAGGAAAAAAAAAGTTATAGAGGGGGGGAGCCAAACCATAAGAGATTCTTAAAAACAGAGAATAAACTGAGGTTTGATGGGGGTGGGAGGGAGGGGAAAGTGGGTGATGGGCACTGAGGAGGGCACCTGTTGGGATGAGCACTGGGTGTTGTATGGAAACCAATTTGACAATAAATTTCATATTAAAAAAACAATAAGTTAAAAAAAGTATATATTTTTGTGTATACTGTATACACACACACACACACACACACACACACACATGCAAAATATACATTAATATACAAAAGACCCAACATTCCCTGACATCAAATGTGGGAGCATAAAAACTCTCTAAGAGTAAAATTAGTATAGAACTATAATACTTCATGTCTTTCACTGATTAGTGATATTCAAATAACATTTTAATGAAGGCACCAGCCTGAAGTACTATGTTTGGTCATAAAGTTTGTTCCTTGCATCAGTAGCTAAATTATGTTAAAACACTATTTTTTTTTTTTGGTCAAAATACTTTAATGTAAGTACTATAATCCTATGTCTGTTCTTTTGTCTCTGTATCCAATCCATTTATTGCTGATATCTGCTGCTTTTCTTTCACTGTAACTATCAGCACTATCTCATTATTTCTTTTTCCTGCTGTTACAATATTAATTTAGACTGTGCTCCTCTCTGGCTTAGGGAATGACCATCTCTTCCAGCAATCCATAGCTTTACAATTCTTCTTTTCACTGACCCCAAACTCTTCTTTCAGTTTCTTGTTTTGATCTTCACAATTCCCATGTTTAAATTCAAGGAAACTTAAACAATGGCATTTTCCTAGTCCAGATTTTGTTTGTCATTTAAGATAAAATAAGTATCTTCTGAATAAGATTGAAATAGGTATTAGGTGCCGTTATTTTCAGTTTTAAATTGTCAGCTAAGTAAATATACTCCTCTCTCTTGCAATTAAAAAAAGTCTCAAGGGAAAAAGGATCCTAGACCCCTTTGATAGAAGCTTGACTACAGAGGTGCCAGGGTGGCTCAGTCAGTTGAGCAGCCGACTTCAGCTGAGGTCATGATCTCACGGTTCACGAGGTGGAGCCCCATGTCGAGCTCTGTGCTGATGGCTAGGAGCCTGGAGCCTGCTTCAGATTCTATGTTTCCATCTCTTTCTGCCCCTCCCCACTCACGCTCTGTCTCTGTCAAAAATAAATTTAAAAATATTTTTTTAAACTTCTGTAAAAAAGAAGCTTGACTACAATGGAGTTATGTTGAGTGATCTGTGAAAGCCCTATGTGCTCTTAATAAGTGAATTATTTCATTAGACTAAAAACAGGTCCAGTATGGTTTAACAGAACAGATGCCAAGAGAACAATTCTAACTTTTTGGAAAATTAGTATTCTTAATTTCATCAATGTTTTACAAAAATTATTTTTTCAATAAATGGTTAAAAAGGGAATATGTGATTTGGCAAATTAGAGCATTGGGTAGATGTTAAAGCCAACAAAAATATTAGTAGGCTAAATTCAATATGACTTCTTCTTTTTCATTGCAATATTCTTCAAAAGATGAATTAACATGCTTTGCCATAATCGGTGACCATCCACTCACTCTTCATCTTTTGGAAGCTTTGTTTCTTTCTCCAGTTACTCTAATGAAATCCCTCTGTTGTCAACAATGAACTAAACGTCATATTTCATTTTTTCTCTTCAGTCCATACCTATCTTGACTTCTCTGAAACATGGCACTGTTGACTATGCTCCACTTTGCTCCATTTATCCTAGCTCTCTACATTCACCTTTCTGAATGAAACACACACACATACACACACACACACACACACACACACACACACACACACACACACTAAAAAAGGGAAATACATATTAGACTTCCTTATGTTTCTCAACCTTTAAATGTAAACATTAATCATAACTTAGTTTTTACCCCACTGATCCCTTTAAATAGTCTTCTTAAAAGGGTTCCTATATCCTCATAGCTTCAAGTAACCTCTATTCCTCTGCCCTTAATTTCAGGGTATCTTGGACTGTGTTAGAACTAGTTGACTGAACACTGCCTCCAGCTCTTTAAATTCTTGGATCTGTAGATTTTTTTAATGTTCCCTTATTGGAAAACCAAAGAAAATCACTAGGTGGAAAATTAATTTTCTGGAATATAGCAGCAGTGACTCTTAAGGCTGGATGAAATGAAGCTATAGACTTCACACAGCCTCACTTCAGAGCATCTTAACTCTCTGTAGGTTCTTAAACTCTCCATGATGGTCAATGAGGAAAAGTGATTTGTATGAGAGTCTGGAGACCCCACTGGACTGAATCTAGATGTACTAAAAGAAAGTGATTTAAAATGTTCTATATCTTTCTCTCTTTCTATTTTTATTCTCTCATGAGTCTTTTCTTTACCTCCTAATATTGGGTCTCTTCAAATCCCAGCTGTGAATAGCTTTGCTTGGACTCATGGCCACAGCAGAATTTTGGGAAACCTTGGGTTTTGTTCTCAAGCTTCTGGCTTTGCCCTGAGAAGAATATCATGTAATGGCTTTATCGCCCTTCTTTTAATATGTCCCTTAATGTAGAAATAATTTTTAAAAATTGGCAAATAAAATACCCATGCCAGCTATTTGTTCAAGCTGATATTTTTTGTTTAGTAAAACAGTTTGTGGAAATATTCGTATATATGTAGAAGTTCATAGCTCTATGACTAAGTTTATTTAACCATGAATACAACTGGAGAGACAGGAAGTTTGGAGGAAAGAAACGAGAACTCTTCATGGGAATTAAATAGTTAACAGAGCAAGTTGTAATCCAGTTTCTTGTTGGGTTGGGTTGGTGATGCCTGACTGTATCACTCTTAGAAAGAAGGCTGGTGACCTCGACTAATCTTTATAAACATGCTAATGACAGAACTCCTGGCAAACAAACTCATAGTATTTGCTAGCTGTTAAGTCATTATCTGAGGAATGTTTTATCAAGATGTACAACTGTCTAAGATTGTTTAGAGTAAACAAACCTACTGGTTTATGCCTGGCTCCCTGCAAATTTTCCTGTAAACTACACAACTGTCTGTTATAGTCTGCTATGTATGAGTTTCTTTATGGCTTAGATTCTTGAAATTCAGTGAAACTTGGTGCTGTGGAAGAATTCTAATTTGTGTCTATTTGCTTTAACAATTTGATGCATATATATTATAATTAAATATATCAAGTAACACTGGCTTTGGAAAAGATAGATCTAGGGCATTTCTATTTGTTTTACTTAACTTTTCAAGTTTTCCTAATGTTTATAAAGAGGGTACAGAGTTATTATGAGAGTTATTGCTACTATTAAATGACAAACTTGTTGGCATATATCAGTCCCAACTACATGGCAAACTTCTGGAAGTCTAGAATTCTGACATATAATTTTCTATATCTGTTGCAACAATATGGAGCAGTTGCTCAATAAATATTTATAGAAGGAATGAATATTTTAGGTGATAAAAACAAGACAGTGAGTAGCAAATTTTTTAAGCAAAAAAATCTGATGACAGAAATATTTTATGCATAATTAAATTCATTACAAAACAGAATTATGGGGAAAACTGATAAATGTGAATCAAAAACAGGAAATAAAATTATAGCTGGGCATGCCCACCAGCTGAGGACTATACAGCCCCCTCTTCCCATAATGTACTTACATGACCACGTTTCTGGCGAATGGAATAGAAACAGAAGTAACCTGTGTTACTTCTGGGCCCATCTAGGTCTTAAAGCATGGGAGGTACACAAACACATTTGTCCTCTAGTGAGCTGAACATGGATGTACTTAACTGAGGACAGTGCAAATGAGAACAATACCCCCCTGGGATGCCAGAGAAACAAGATGAAAATGACATAGGTCATGAATGACCGAAGAGAGTAGAGCAACTACCTGATAACCTGGAATGGTATTTAAAAGATGAACAAAGCTAAACTTTACTCCTTGTTCCGCCTATTCTTAGGTCTCATGGGCAAAGCAACTTATTTTATTATTTTAGTATAAGCAGGAAAGGTAGAATAATATAAATTATCATGTTTTTGATTGGTAAGGTAATCTAATTTGTTTCAGCAAGTTTAGGAGTGATTTTGGAGAAATAAGGTTTAAAAGAACATGTGTATGATTTTATTTCTTTGGTCTCCTTTTAAAATTATTTAAATAATTAAAGTAACATATTTTCAATATCAGTTTCATTTAACTCAATTAACAATCAAATCTCAAAGAAGTATAAAGTTTTAAAATTTGCCCATGAAATTTAAGATAATTTTGTCATCTTTTAAAATGACATATTTGGGGTGCCTGGGTGGCTCAGTCGGTTAAGTGTCTGACTTCAGCTCAGGTCATGATCTCACAGTTCATGGGTTCAAGCCCCATGTCCAACTCTGTGCTGACAGCTCAGAACCTGGAGCCTGCTTCAGATTCTGTGTCTCTCTCTCTCTCTGCCCCTCCCCTGCTCGTGTTCTGTCTCTCTCTCAAGAATAAACATTTATAAAAATAAATAAATTAATTAAAAATGACATATTTACATTTAGTGAACTTATAAGTATCAGATAGGTTTTAAATTTTCCAAAGAGTTCAAAAAGAATAGTTTTTAGTACATGAGATCTTACCTTACTTTATCTATTTTTAACATTTGAATGTTTTCTCTTTCAAATATATGAATTCTATTGCTTTTCCTCAAGAAAGTTCACCTAATTATCATTTCAATGGAAAAATTTCCCTTTTGACTGTGCTCACCTTACCTGTGAATATTTTTGGTGAAACCTTGGGAGGGTCATTTGGTTTCTCCTTCCAAACTTTTTTCCATACTACAATTGCACTTATATGAAGTTTCTAAAATGTAATGAATATGGACCATAACATTTCAAAGATAGTTGCTATGGGATACAATATGTTTAAAATTTTAGATTTTAGTCTTATATTAAAAAAAGCAGTTTCTTATCAAATAAAAAGGAAATAATTTCCAGGTCAAATTCCATCATTTTGAATCTTTATAAGATTATGTATCATACTGTAGCACTTGTGAAACACAATTCTACATTTTAGTTTGATTGTTTGATTACACTGCCCCCCCCCAACTCCTGTCTAACAACTATGGCCAGAAAGACCCTGTACTTGTTTTTATTAGTGCCCTAGCTCCAGGGTCTAGCACAATGTCTGACACTTTGTAAGTATGTAATAAGTATTTGAAAGTGGAAGAAGCACCTGAAGATAATGAGATATTATTGATGCATACCTGATATAATGAGTTGATGGTATACTTTTCTCACACCTGGAACATTTCTTTTCCTTTCTTTTATTTATTTTGAAATATGCAAATATTTAAACACAATAGAAACACTTATCTTTATAAATGTGAATACTTTTTTGGATACCTGCATGAGTAATTTAATATAAAATATGTCATGATTAAAAATACGAAAAAAAACCCACACAGTAATTCCAACACAGAGAAAAAAACAGAACTTGCAGTGGCAAAAGCCTTATTTATAATAGGCCAGAATATTCATATATTGACAAAATCCAAAATATATTTTTTTTTGCATTTTTATAAAAGTAGTATTAAATATAATAATATATTAAATATAAAAAAGTCATATTAAAGATTATAACAAGAAGAATGTTGCAAATGTTTCTGACATCATAGTATTTTAGATTTATAAATTATGGCAATTGATACAACATTTCCAAAGCTAACATGTCCAGGTGACAAGTCACAACTTGAAGTTACATTCAAAGAAACAGCATCCAAACATTCTAAAAGTAATTTAAAAACAGCATAAATATTTAGTAAAATCCCCTGAAAATAAAAACAGTTGGGGGAGTAGATCATTTTAAACACACAACAAACTTAAGAAATAATTATATTTCTTTCTCACTCTCATCTATGGAAGCTACCAAGAAGGTACCTTCTCCCTCCTATCAAATTTCCTAAAACTCTTCCCTAACTCCTTACCCATGCTGAGTCTTGTATTTTTTCTCCCTCCATCTTTCTTTCTGTTTCTATTTAAATTATTTCCCAACAATCACTTCACCCCTGTCAATTCTTCCTTTGCTCATAACTATAGTCTGATACAGCAAGGCTCTGGTATGAACTCCACAGTTATAGATAGCTACCTGTGTTTTACTTCTTCTTGCTAGAAAGTAGAGCATGGAAATTAAAACTATAAATGGAGAGTCAAGGTTACATAGAAATTGCCAGAAACATTAAATGTGACAAACTACTATTATCCAGGATTCAGCAAAATCAGAGCTTTGTATTATTTCTTGGAGGACTGTCATTCATATATATCAGAGGTCTGAAATATGGACATATCTTAATAATAAGCACTTTAAATCTTAGGAATTTATTTTAAGGAAATAATCATTGCTTACATTAGTAAAAATGAAAACAATCTAGGGGTGCTTGGGTGGCTCAGTCAATTAAGCCTCTGACTCTTGATTTCAGCTCAGGTCATGATCTCACAGTTGATGAGACTGAGCCCTGCTGTCAGCACAGAGCCTGCTTGGGATTCTCTCTCTCCCTCTCTCTCTCTGTCCCTCCCTGCTTGTGCTGTCTCTCTCTCTCTCTCTCTCTCTCTTAAAATAAATTTTGGAAAAAAAAAGAACACAAATAATTGATTCTTTGATGTGAAAGAACTAAATAGAAGTTTTTTTAACTCATTTATAAAATAGATAAAAACACTAAAACAATAAGGACATATGGTAATTCACATACAAATGTTTTCAGGTTAGTCACTTTTAGTTATTTGTGGATGGGGCTAGTGGATTTCAGTGGTGCTGGTCCCTCGTATACAGTCCTGGCACCTTTAAATTAGAGCAATATTGACATACTTTATAGCAACAACATGATTTACCCTTCCCATTTTATCTCCCACTTATCTTCCTTTTCAGGAGGAATAACAAGTTCATATGCTGATGGAAACAGAAAAGACAAAAATTGGTCCCCCTGGGAAAGAAAGATGATAGAAGCATATTATGCTGCATACCGCATTTTAAAAAAATAGGGAAGCATTGAAAACTAAAGAAAATAGTTATTACACCACATTGTTTAAAGTCTCTGTTTTCCATGCTTAAAGATAATTATGTGGGTCTTCTAGAAAACAGTATTACATGTTATCACAGAATCAGAAATTGAACCAGATCAAGTCATAGTTAGAATGTTAACTAGAGCATTAACGGGATTTACAAGTGCCTGTAGAGACCTCATATCTGGACAGGAGTTTTTCCTGTGAATGATTTTTTTTTCCCCAATCGGAGGTCACCCAACATCCCTAGGTAACTAATTTCAAGAATTTACCATTGTTCAATTATATTCACAGATAAAACAATTTAAATTTAAATTTAGCTCAACACCAGAAATAAACAGATCATTAGAAAGAAAGCCTTCTTCATCTGGAAAAGGCAAGAAATAATTATCCTTCCTAAAAAAAGCTTTCTTCTTTTCCCAAACTTGAAATACTGTAACTTTTGTTTTGATAGTATTGACATTTTGAAGTTTTCTTCTAACTTAAAATGATTTTCTTTTATAATATACCTATAAAAGGGACCCTTTAATTTTTTACAACAAATTTCATTTTTAACATTCCAAATCAAGACCAGTTGTTAATGTACTGCATTTACATATGTTTTGGAAGTAGAAGACTTCCAGCATGCCTTAAAACCTTGGATATGCTACGTTTAAAAACCTACACCTACTAGAAAAATATAATAACGTCCTAAACAGAGCACATTTTTAGTCATTCAGTCTGTTACACACAGAATAATAATCATTTGTGTGATTTGTGAGAGAGCAAAGCCTTGAGTCCTTTTAAATCATTTCCTTTCTTTCCCTATCAATTTTTCTTCTAAAGTCAATTAGTACTTTTCTTGACAAGAGATTAATGAGGGAAATTTTCCTTCTGAAGTTTCTCCGTAGGGTTGGCTGCTCATATGGCATTCCGGGGTTTTTTATTAATTTATTTTGTTACATTAATGATGTGTTTGCTATGCAATCAAATGTCACGTTTTGATCAGCTGAGTAACACTAAAAATAAAGGGTATTGTTAGAACAATGGTCAAGATTTAGGCAAATTTTATCTTTATTGTACCTATAAATTTTCATGTATTCTCTCATTTCTTTTAGAATAATGAAGTTGCTATATTTGTAAAATACATAACAAAGGCATTAAAATGCATTACAAAAAGTTCAAACCATGCAGAAAAAAAAATTCCAAATTTCACCATCCAGAAATAACATTTGAGTTAACATTAAGTAATTTAATTGCTTGTTTCTTTCTGTGCACTGTAATGAAAGAAGGCTAAACAGAAATAATAGTTTTATAAAAATGAGACAATGGGATATATGCTGTTTAAAATACATTAATTTAAATTTTACTTGAATTAATAGAAGAAAATGAAACTGGTAAATTAAAGGGATTTTTAGCTCCTAAAAGATCTTTTTTTTTAAAGTAAAAAAAGATTACTAGAGACATTAAGATTATGTTACTGTATTGTCAAGTTTTATATCATTTATATATTTTTAAAGTGTAATTCAATTACGTGTCTACTTTTGGTTCTATATTCATATATATTCAGTGCTATATTTCTTGAATTCTTTCATGTTTGGGACTGTCAATGTTCTGGGAGGACAATTTAGCTGGTTCTAAAATTCCTGGTATGAAATGAAATGAAATGAAATGAAATGAAATGAAATGAAATGAAATGAAATGAAATGAAATGAAATGAAAGTAAAATAAAATAAAATAAAATTCTTGGCTTACATTTTATTTACCTCAGAAACTTGTGGAGTTTTTAAGTAATCTCCACACCCAACATGGTGCTTGAACTCACCCTGACAAGGTCAAGAGTTGCATGCTCTATTGACCAGCAAGGTGCCCCTATTTACTCCAGAAATTTGTAAACCTTATTGCTATATTGGTTTTGGCTTTGTACATTGTTTGGAATATTGTGAAGCCAGTTTAATTTTTAACACTTTTAAGCATTGCAGGTTTTTTCCTTGACCTCGGTGCTCAAGAAATATTTTTTGTCTTGGAAATTCAGTATAATTTAAGCTTTTTTAAAAAAAGATCACTGCTGATGATTCTATCTTAACTTTCCCTAGAATATGCTGTGCATTTCTATTTACAGATTTAGGAGTTTTTTAATGAAGGTTTTCTTTTATTATGAATCCAAATATTTTTCCTTCTCCACTTCAGTACTTCAAGAAACCTAAATATCTTTTAGTGAATCATCGTCCATTCCTCATCCCCCACCCCACCTCAGTAGATGATCTTTTTTTCCAATTCCATTTATCTTTCTGTTACTTTCATCTGCTTTTACTGTCATTAGACAATCTGTTTTACTCTATGTCACTTACTTAGCTGACTTCCACTCAAATAACCTGCCCAATTAACTGATACTCCATATACCATCTATAAAACATACTCAGTGATGCCCATGACTGTGGCTAGTCAGGTTCTCTCTAATGTGTCCATGTATTTTTGCTTTCACTGACTGGACTGTGTGCTGGTCAAGACTAAGTTGTTGTTCTCAAAAATGATTTTGCCAGGTATGGAATTATTATTACATAACTTGGTTAAACATTGAAAAAACTCATTTGGATGATGTGATAGGAAAAAGAGATGTTTCCATAAAAAGTAATTTGAATGTTTTCTTAAAATTTAATAGGGAAAATTCCTGAAAAAAAATTGCTATAAAATCTGGTGTGACTGATACAGCACCAAAGAATGAAAACACATTGGTAAAATCCTTGAAGGATTCTGCACTCAGTCTGCTTCACAGTTGTTTTGACGTTTTTGTTTCTCTTTGGAGATTATCAGTGATGAAAAAAATTGAAAATTAACCAGTCTGTAGGTCCATATTGGGGAAGAAAACTCATGACCCTACATTAAAATATAGGCAAATAAAGGTACATTTTTCTACTTTAAAATAAAAATCTGTAATGTGTGTATCTAATAAACTATTTCTGCACTTCTGAAAAACATGGAATTAAACTGTGTATTCTTAATGAATTTTTTCTTTAGCTCATTATTATGTATATGAGATTCCTCTATGTTGTTGAATGTAGAGTTTCTTTTTTATTTTTATTATTGTTTTAAACTGCATCGAATCTCTATTTATCCATTAGTTTCTTGCTCCCTCAAAAGTCTGCTTTCTCTATTCCATCAGTTCCCCTAAATCACAGTTTATTGGTGTTTATATGATTATGGCTATTTTCCTCCTCATCTGCTTTTCTCCAAGCCTGGAGGTTCCAAAATAAGGATCTCTAACCGTTTATCTTGCTCTACTGAGAGCAGGTGGTGATAGAGAGGAACATCCACATTTGATGACTTCTCTTAACTTTTTCCCGGAGTGAAACCTCCTCTCTAATCTTGAGTTTTTTACAATGGAGATAAGGAAGGGGCACAGAGATTGTGTTAGTAAGGATTTTTAGGATTTTGTTTATTTACCTTCTTTCTTGTCCTAGTGCCAATTTTGGATTGGTGTGATGAGAACAGGACACAGAGTAGACTAAATTATGTAAGGATCAAAGTCTGCATCATCAAGTTTGTCTTGTGTGTTTATTGCTGTTGGTGCCTTATATCGGTTGAGTTTTCCTTTTCTAGTGAAGTTTGTTAAACTCTGAGACAAGGGGATTCTCAATCTAGTTTTTTTATAACAATTTATTTTTATTTTATTTTAGAGCATGTGAGCCAGGGAGAGGGGCAGAGGACGAGAGAGAATCTTAAGCAGGCTTCATGCTCAGTGCAGAGCCGGGCATGGGGCTTGATCCCGTGACCGTGAGATCATGACGGTCTGAAATCAAGAATCAGACGCTCAACCAATTGAGCTACCCAGGCACCCCTCAATCTAGTTTTATTTTGCCATCTATAGTAGGATATTTTCCTTTGCATATTTCCTACTGTATGACAAATCCTTTATTATCCTTGTTCTTTCTTATATATGTAAAGTCCCTATATTTTTTATTTATATAATGAAAACCTTAACATTAAATAGTCAGAGTTTGACTGTGAATCTTCTGTTATTAACCATAGCTGAGAAGTTATAATCATATAATCTTTCAGTTAAGAAAGTATTTTTAAAATTTCCAAATGACAGTTTTGACTAAGTCCATTAAACTTAATTTAGAATTCAGTTTCCATATAAATATTTTATAATAAGAACCCATAATAATTGTTTTCTAATACTTACTGTGTGCCTAGGAATATGCTTTGATGTTTATGTTCTTCGTTTCTTTTTTTAATTCTCACATAAACTCCAAGAGATAAGCCCTAATGTAAAGATTAGGAAACTGAAGCTTAGAGAAAGCAGAGAAGTAACTGTCCCAGGGTCAGACATGGCTTGAGATCCAAGTCTGGCTCCTAGACTGAGCTCCTAATGACTGTGCTGTGTACCTCTTTCAGCTTTAATTTTGTGGTCAGCTAACTTTCTTCATCTATTAGACTTTTCAAAACCCTAAGCAAATATCAAATGAGTTTGATTCTTAAAGAAGCCATGTAGTAAAACTGGGGTGTTTTAGAGTTAAGAGATTTCAACTTTACTTTGGATTTTCTCCTCGGGATGTTAAGCAGTAAATGGCCCAGATCTTGCCTCCATTGGTGCATATATAAGAGTCATTACCTATGATACTCAGTCACTTTGCTTGGTTGGATAGGCCCCACTCTGAATCTGATCTTGACTTTCTACTGTCCCCTTATCCAGCAGAGATTGTCCAACAATCCTCAAAGTTTTTTCTTCTGCTAAGTATCCTCTTCTTTTCTTCTGTTCCAATTATCCAACCCTGCCATTCTCTAATGAGGGGGTATCTCGATCAATTCAGTTTTTAGGCCACAGGCAGATATTTTTCCTCTTAGCAAATCTGCATTTCCTTCTCTTTCTACTTCCAGACTAGTGACCTGCAGACTGTCCTTTTTTTGTCTTACATACCAACCTTACTGAAAACTGTATGAACTAACAAATGCACTCTAACATCCTGAATTTTCCTACCACTTTCCCTATTTTCTAGCCTCCTGTGCAACTGTCTGAGCCTTAGTCCTACATCTTAAGGTACATGAAGTAGTCAAATCAAATGTTTCATGGTTGCATAGTAAGACTCACCAGTGTCCTCTACTAAAAAGTAAGGAGTTACCTAATTCTGCCATGTACTGCATTTATCCAATTCCACATTTTAGGGCCTATTCTATAACAACTCCATACTTTAAATATGTGATTTGGTAATACTCTAGGCTTTTAACTGTAAGTGATAAAAGCAAGTCTGATAACTTAAGCAAAAAAAGAATTTAGTAAAGAATACCCATGCAGTTCACAGAATTTCCAAAAGGGCTTCACTCACACTCCACAGAACAATCTCATGAAGACACTACCACTGACATATCACTGAAGATTTCAATATTGTCTCTGAAAATTGGATCCACCAACTGTCCCTATTGCTCCCATCACCAGAATAAACTCTGCATGTTGCTAGCTTGTACTTGAAAGTCTGGGTGATTATAATATAAGGCATGTTAAAAGCATGTTACCTCTCAAAAGATGTCTGTTTTTTCTAATAGATGTATTCTATAAAATGGTAATTTCAAACATTTTTCTGCAGGATGTCATAAGCATTATGAAAAGGCATCACATAGATGACTTCATTTTTTTTTTTCAGATTGGCTGCTTCTCAAATTCAGTGAGGACCATCATGGATCTTCAGTTTCAAAAAGAGGGGGAAGCTTCTAGAGAAAAATAGCTTCAACTTATGGGAATCTGTTATTACAGATTGGAAATAATATTCTTTTACTTTCACCAACTCAACAGGTACCAAAGTGAATTTAACTTTTCATTTTTCTATTATTCATGTATAGGTTTGCTTTCCCTCAGTAATCATTTCCTCTTATTTCTATTTATTTATCATTCATTTTTAACTAGATCTCCTTCCTGGGGTAGGATTATCAGGTTCACCAACAGGAGCAACTTCTACAGCTGGCCAACACGGAGCTGGCCAGGGTTGCCCAGTCCCAGTCCTATGGAGTAGTGCTGCCTATGTACAAACTTATAGGACTGTGTTGCCCATTAGGTAGGAAAGAAGCAGTAATTGTGATTCCCAGTTTAGATACAAGAGGAGAAATACAAGAAATACAAGAAAAGAAAGAGCTGTTGTTACAGCTCATACCATCATTCCTTCAAGAATTCAGTTAGAATACTTAGAGACACTGTAGTTGTGTGATGTTTAATAACTAATCCCTACTTTGGAACTCATAAGATGTAATCTAGATCCTGGCACCACAAGATCAAGCACAGGGGGAAAAAATTAGAAAGATGGTAAGATGTTTAAACAAGTTCCAAAGACTTCTCTATTTCCTCTTCGTTAAATATAAAATAGTAGTAGCATTTTCACAATCTATCCAATAGTGGTTTTACTTCCATGCATATTGAATATATCATTCATTTGATATCACAAGTCATTTCTTCATTGTCTTAACCCCACCTCCAAATTAGGAAGCACATGTTTTTGTTCGTTTATTTTATTTTTGGTTAAAAAAGGATAACAGGAGTTCTACCTCCTTAACAAATTTTTAATTGTACAGTATTGTTAACTATAATCACCATGTTGGAGAACAGACTTCTAGAACTTTTTCAAATCTTGTATAACTGAAACTTTACTCATTAAATAGCAACTTCTCATTTTTCCCTCCCCACAACCTCTGGCAACCATCATTCTCTTTCTGTTTCTATGAGTTTGTCTACTTTAGGTACCTTATATAAAAGGAATCAGGCACTATTTACTTCTGTGACTGGCTTATATCACTTAGCATAATGTTCCCAAGGTTGATCCATATTGTTGCATATGATAGGATTTCTTTACTAAGGCTAAATACTATTTCATATAGATGCCATTTTCTTTATCCATTTTATTGGTCAGCATTCTCCAGAGAAACAGACTCAATGTATATGAATATGTATATGCTAATTTATTTAGGAAAACACCTTGCAGACACAGCCAGATATAATTTTTAACTGGATATCCATGCCAGTTAAGGTGACACAGTTAACAATTGATCTGTTGATAGATATTTAAGTTGTATACCAGAAATAAAAGTGATTTATGAGGGCACCTGGGTGGCTCGGTTAAGCATCCAACTCTTGATTTCAGTTCACATCACGATCTCACGGTTCATGAGATCAAGCCCCACATCAGGCTCTGTTCTAACCACTTGGAGCCTGCTTGGGATTCTCTCTCTCCCTCTTTTGCTATTTCTCCCCCACTCATTCTCTCTCTCTCTCTCTCCAAATAAATAATAAACCTTTTTAAAAAGTGATTTATGGACTACCATTATTGTATTACAATTTGTTTTTGTTTTACTAATGAGGTTTTTTTTTCCACCTGTGTAATGAGGGTTTGTTTTTTGGTTTTTTTTTTTGTTTTTTTAACCTTTGTATGTTTTCATGTTGCTGTTTAGAGTCCTTTCTTTTCAACTTGAAGGACTACTTCAGCATTTCTTATCAGGCAGGTCTACTGGTACATATTCCTTCAGCTTTTGTTTATCTGGCCAAGTCATTATTTCTTCCTCAATTTTGTAAGACAGTTTTGCCAGATTTAGTATTCATGGATGGCAGGATTTTTTTTTCTTTCCACATTTTGAATATACCATCCCATTTCATTCTGGCCTTTAGTAAAGTTTCCAGTGAGAAATTCACTGACAGTCTTACAGGGGTTCCCTTGTATGAGGTAAGTTGCTTTTTTCCTGCTGATTTCAAAATTCTCTCTTTATCTTTGAGTTTTAACACTTTGATTATAATATGTTTTGGTGCTAGTATCTTTGGCTTCATCATATTTGGAAATTTTGGGGGCTCTTGAATCTGGAGGTCCATTTCCTTCCCCAGATTTGGAAAGTTTTCAGTCATTTTTTTTTCTTTAAATAAGCTTTCTGCTCCTTTCTCCATTCACCTTCTGGGATGGCTTTAATGTGTGTATTCATCCATTTGTTGGTATCCTATAAAACCCTTAAGGTTTTTTGTTCTTTTTACTTCTTTTTTATTTTTGCTCCTCTGACTGCATAATTTTACATGACCTGTCTTTAGCTTTGCCGATTCTTTCTTCTGCTGGATCAAGTCTGTTGTTGAATGCCTCTGGTGAATTTTCAGTTCAATCATTATATTCTTCACCTCCAACATTCCCAGTTTTTATTTTATTTTTTACATATTTTAACTTATTGTTGAAATACTCATTTTGTTCATGGATAATTTTTCTGAGCTTTCTGACATTTTTGTGATGGTTGTTTTTAATTCTCTATCAAATAATCCATATACCTCTATTTCTTTGGGTTGGTACCTGCACATTGATTTTGTTTCTTTGTTTGGACTACGTTTCTTTGCTTTTTACTGTTCCTTGACACTTTGTATTGGTATCTGAATATCTGAAATATAAGCCAACCCTCCCAACTTTATCAATTGGCATGGCATAGGGGAAACTATTCACCAATAAGCCTGGCTGGAAACTATTCACCAATAAGCCTGGCTAGAAACTCTGGGGGCTTCTCAAACCTTTCCTGTGTATATGGCTTCTCTGGATATGTACCTGTAAATTCCTAATCAGAGAGACTGACAGTTTGTTTTTTCCAGGAGTTTACAATCTTTTGCTACCCTTGGCACCTGTCTGCTGTACCATGGGTCCTGCTAGATCAGCAGTATATGGCCCAGTTCCCTTTTTGTTGTTGTTCTCAGCAGCCCGCAGACATCTAGAATATGCAGAACTTCATCAGTACTCTGAGACAGGTGAGACTGAAATCATTCCCTTGGTCAGTCCCCAAAAGACTGAAGTTTAGATGTACATTTCAGTCTTCTCTTGCCCTCCACAAAGAGAAGCTGGGAGATATGAGTTTTCTTAATCCTGTACTGCTCTGGCAGGCTCTGGAAGTGAATGCATACTAGCCCAAATTGTTACCTTTGTTCTCAGTGGCCCCACCAGGCATCTAGAGTATGCCAGTCCTGTCAGGGTTCCAAGACAGGTGATAAAGTTAGTCCCTTGGGCAGCCCCCGAATGACTGGAATGTTGGATGGTTACTCCAACTCTTTCCCTAGG
Organism: Acinonyx jubatus; assembly: GCF_027475565.1. NCBI lineage: Eukaryota > Metazoa > Chordata > Mammalia > Carnivora > Felidae > Acinonyx > Acinonyx jubatus. The sequence continues at coordinate 178,634,250 of NC_069381.1, forward strand.
GAGAATTTGATATTTAAGCATTTTCATCTGCTTGTTATTCATTGAGACAATGGAGGTGGGAGGTGGGGGGCTGTGACCAATGAATGGGCACTAGTCCAAGCCATCACCTTTATTCTCAGTGTTTCATAACCTGGGGCACTTTCCTGTCAACTCTGACATTCAGGCAAGACAGACACCAGTCTCATGTGAAGCCATCAGAAAATTCAGAATGTTGGATATATGGTCCAGTCCTCTCCTTCCCTCACCATGGAGAAATTGGGAGCTGGAAGTTTCCTCCTGATTAGGTGGTGCTATGCCAGATGGAAGAAATTATGGGAAAAGGGTCCCAACTTTACCTAATGGCCTCATTGTGTGGGCTGCAGGAGTCTCTCAACTGGTCTCTGGATATCTCATGTATTGGGGAATTGTTTCATGTATTGTTGAATCAGTGTGTCCATGGAAGCAAGTAGAATCCAGGGTTTCCTATTTCCGCCACCTTGCTGATGTTATCCCTTTAGTAACACATGTTTTAGTTGTACATTCTAATTTCTATTCAATTGACTAACTTGTACATGGTAAACTATATGATAAGTCTATTATACATGATGTATCTTAGCCTGCTATTGTACTACACCTGTGATAAATATGTTCCTTCATCAATGATATATCAAGATGGGGGCAGGAATGACATTATGTATGTATTTTTTTTCTCTAGGCCTCTAATAGTGTTAGAGGCATTTGCTTCAGATACTTGGTATGTATATTCAAATCTCTAATAAATGTCTCTCTTGGTCAAGACACATCAGTATACACCTGGATTCAGGTGTGATGACTTAATGTAATCCATTAACTGGCCTAGACATTCTCAACAGGCATTCCATAGTTGCTTTTGGTCTCTGATGTTAGTGATAAAATGGAATAATTGTTAATCACTTTTTGAACACACAGTGGGATACATCTATTTTTTATTGTTGCTGATTGATTGATTGAATGTGTCCATGACAACTCATTTTGTATACCTAAGAAACTACATTCCTTCTTTTTTTTTCTTTTTATTAGATATAATAAACATACATTGTATTAGTTTCAGATGTGCAACATAACGATTTTATATTCATATTTATTGCAAAATGATCACCACAAACAGTCTAGTTAGTATCTGTCACCATCCAGGAAACTACTTTCAAAGAGCAAACAGGGTATTTACTTAGTTTTAGTAACTTTATAAATTCAGAACTTGGTTTTTATTTATTTTTTTTAATTTTTTAAATATTTATTTTTGAGAGAGAGAGACAGACAGACAGAGAGTGAAAGGGGGAGGGGCAGAGAGTGAGACACAGAATCAGAAGTAGCCTCCAAGCTCTGAGCTGTCAGCACAGAGCCCAATGTGGAGCTTGAACCCATAGACCGTGAGATCATGACGTGAGCCGAAGTCAGAGGCTTAAACAGGTGCCCCTGTAAGGTGTGTGTGTGTGTGTGTGTGTGTGTGTGTGTGTGTGTGTGTGTATGTGTGTGTTTAATGGGCATCAGCTTATCCCACTTCCGTATGTTTCCTCTAGAAGTCCACAAAGTTTTTCTTAAAATCCGCCCCCCACTGGGGTTAATCTAATCTTTTAGTCATCTAAGAGCTACTTCCTGGCCCATACTGACAATTTATTGGGCACTTACTAAAAATAACATAAATTCATACCACATCATATTTATTATCTAGCTCTTCAAGGAATACCGCCCCCCCCCCCAATCTGCCCATTGAGTGGAGTTGTTTTTCCTTCTTTAGTCAAAATGAAATGATCAACCAGTGTTTATGCAGTGAACTTCTAGACTGAATTTTGGCTCTCCATCCTTGAGCTACAATCTGTGAACCATGCTGCTTATAAGGCAGGCTTAGGTAACATTCTAGTTCAAATTTCATGATTACTGGGTGATAGCATGGGCTTTTGCCAACAGCTTTAGCCAGCTTGAGTTTTCCAGATGCTTATATTTCTCACATCATTTGTGCATCAGTTAGAGTGGAATTGTTTAGGTCAATGGCCATCTGAAGCTTCAAGAGATCATGATGACATTCAAAGCATTATTTAAATTCAGTTTTTCCCCCTTGTTATTGTAATAGCAACCAATAAAATATACAGATGTGGTATGTGATTTCTTCAGAAACCAAGCAATCTTTGTGCCTCTTGTTTTAATTTTGGAGCTAGAGAGACAATAACTCATTTTGGTGGGTTGAGAAATGCTGCTAGTAGTTCTAGCCCATGTAATTACTCAAAATTTTATTATTTATTCTGGACCCTATATTTTAGTTGGGTTAATTGGCTACTCCCTGGTGGTTATATAATTAATCAACATTTGGAATTCCTGCTTAGTTTGATTTTTATATTTAGATATCAACATTATGCTATTGATGTAATGAATAACAGCACTTTTTGATTGAAATAAATCAACATTTCTTCTCACCATGTTATTATAATAAGCCGAATAATTTAAATATCCCCAAAGGAGCACCGTAAATGTGCACTGGAGTCTGTTTCACCTGAATGCAAATTTAATTTTGACTTTCTTCAAAACAGGAATCTACAAGAAAGCATTAGCCAAACTGATCAAAGAATACCAATCTCCCTTAGCTTGTTGCACAACTTGAATTGTTAACACCATATTGGGAATGGCTGATGCTAGTGAAGGACCCTCTTTATTCAGTCCCCTAGAGTCTAGAATTATCCTCCAGAAACCAACATCTTTTCTCACATGCTACCCTGGACTATTAAATAAGAAAATTATGGATATTAATTCACTTGTGTCTATCATATCTTTAATCAAAACTGAAATTTCTTGACGTTCCTTCCTCTCTCTTCATCCCTTCCCAGGTATCCTATATTGTTTTACATTTAGCACTTGAGTGGGTTTAGGTAGTTCTAAAGTTCCCCATCTAACCTGCCCTGTTAAAAGAGACTGAAGAACATATTTGTATGACATCCTTTTTCCCAATGGCTTAGATAAAGTAAGACTTTCTCATTCATACATCATAATGATTCTGGGAGGAGGGATGCAACAAAATTATAGAATTTGCATTCATTAAATTCTACTTTGAACTATACTTTTATTTTTGAATATTTCATCTTATTCTGCTAACTTAATCACATTACTCTTTACCCTTTCATTAGCATAGTTGTATATTGTGCACCAGTGTCTAGAAATTTTAATGCAATTTCTTTAACACCTTGGATTTTTTTTTTTTTGCATGACAATTCAAATGGTCTTAGTTTCTCTGCTGGGACATTGTGCTAACTGTCTCTGGCCATCTTGTCATTTAGAATAATCTTTTTAAACACTGGCTGTTTTAAACAGTACTACTTTGGAAGAGATTGCAGATTCTGCTTTTGTGTCATCATGAGGTTTTTAAAATTCATGAAATCTACGATAAATGGAGGAGTTGGTAAAGCAGCTGGATCACATAATGTCTTATAGTGATCCATTAAAATTTTAGCTATTTCATCTATCTCCTCCTTTTCCATACCCTCTTAAATTAACCATGTAAACACCCCCACTCAATTAAAATGTCTTGAGGTTTTTTTTCTTTCTTCTGAATAATTCTAATCCTTTTCATCATTCAACCCTACTCATAGTAAATGAACCACGAGGTCAATTGCAGCTTCTTGTACATAATCCTGCTCATCCATCAGTAGAATGAAGTACCCTAAATATTTAGAAACTCATCATTTAAGTCAAAGGCATAAAAATTAGGAGATACACTCGTATCATCATATGAACAATCCAAGCTGCTAGTATTTTCAACATTTCATAAAGCTTCAGAAAGATTATATCATTTGGTATCCAAAAGTATTTCATTTACTATCTAATTTCCCCACTATTGGTATGTTTTATGTATCTTGTCTTTATCCAGCTCTATAGAATGAGTCTGACCTTCTAAATACATTTCTGTAAAAGCTGGAACTAATTAAGGATCCTGAGTAAGACCAAATATACTCTTCCAGTCAGCAGTACCTAACACAAGAGAAATAGTTTCTTTGAAACACAACTACCACATGATTTTGCTCATATGTGGAATTTAAGAAACAAACAGATGAACATATAGGAGGGGGGAAAAAGAAAATGGAGAGAGGGAAATAAACCATAAAAAACTCTTAAAGATAGAGAACAAACTGAGGGTTGATGGAAGGAGGTGGGTGTGGGATGGGCTAGATCGGCGATGGGTATTAAGGAGGGCACTTGTGATGAGCATTGGGCGGTGTACATAAGTGATGAATCACTGAATTCTGCTGAAACCACTGTATGTTACCTAACTAGAATTTAAATTAAAATGTCAAAATTAAAATAAAAGAGAAATAGCTCCTTGAATCTGAATGTATAAAATTCATTTTAGTAGACACTTGCCAGGGAACTATTTATATTGCTCCAAAAATGAATAATTGTGTTTTGTTTTCTTTGATTCCCTTCCCGTGCAACCTGTGTAGTTTTTTTTACAGTGATTCTCATTTAGACTAAGTCACATTCTAATCAAAAGAAATATCTGCTCAATTCTTGTTTGGCATGCTGTCCATTCTCTTTAGGATCACCAACCATAATCTGGTGGACATGGACTCCTCAGTTCTTTCTGCTACTTTCATTTTTTCAAAGTAACCCAAATTACAAAATTTCTGGCTGACTTCCTCTCTACCTGAATTTCTTTTTTAAGTGGTTGGTTAACTATCTCCCTTTGTCCAGCATCTACCACCTCCAAGTTCTAGTGACATGTTTTTCCTACCATGAGTGATAATAGCATTTGCGTGTTCTCAAAGCCAAAGTAGCCTGGGAGTCAGGCTATCATCAAAGGTTTGCATCTCCCTTTCCTCAATCTTTCTTCTTCCCAAAGCCTTATCCATCATCTAAATTAGATTCAGGGGTCACTTTAATACTCTACATGATGTGCCAATTGCATTAATCACACAAGGATGGAGAAGTGTAAGGATTACACAGTATGTATTCATATGCACCTTTGATAAAGTTAAAGGCTATAGTACAGCAGGAAAAAGAGAGCACAGGTAAATACCAGAGAGGTTTGAGATTGCTAGGCACAGTCCTCATGGTCCTTTCTCAATTTTATAGGGTGTGCTTTGTCTTTGGATGTTGCCTCACCGAGATATGGGTAAGACACTTTTGTGTCAGAGCAACTGGGCACAAGTTTCTTGAGGAATCTTTTATAAATTATCAGTCAATAGCTAAAATAAGACTATGTAACTGGTTAAACCAGGTGCCAACCAACACTCTCCATTCTCAATAAACAATGTAGACTACTTGCTATTGGGTGCCACTAAGGAAGTTTTGGAATTCAAACTGTACATTATAAATTCCTAGGTAGTACATTTATTCCAATCCTAGCAAGGCTATCATGGGTCCAGGCATCCCTGGAGATAAGCACAGGATGATAGTTGCTCAGACCAGCTCCAAGGTCATCTTATTTGTACATACCATTCCTTTCCTGTACAGTTTAGTTTTATATGGAGCTGATATTGATTCTTTTTTGATGGTGATGGTGGTTTCCAAATTATATCATTAATTTGTTTCCTATTATGTTAGTACTTCTTCTCCTTTCCTCCTGTTTGGGGATGAAGGTCTTCTTTTTTCTAAGATTAACCCACCCATCATTATTCTCTATTCCTCCCTCTCTGTCTCTATCATTCAGCAATCAAGTATTGTGTTTCTACAATGTCCTAGACATTGTGTTTGCCCTCATGGAGCTCAAAGTCTACTAAGAAAGACAACCATGAAAATATGTAAATTGTATTGAATGTTGTCAGTGATATGATAGAAATGAGTTCTGGGGATAGTACAGCACAAAGAAGAGGGTTTTCAATTCTACCTGCTAGATCAGGAAAAGTTTAAAATAAAAACTGGTATTTGAAGGGTGACTTTAGAATGAAGGATAGGTGGGTATACTATACTATGAACAGATAAACTATGCTTTATAATAATTAGGAAGGCAATGGAAGACTTTTAGTTAGAGAATAAAGTGGTCAGATTTAGAAATATCATTCTGGCGATGACTGGATAATGGATTGGAGTTGGGCAAGCCTGGGGGCAGTCCCATCACTGAATTGCAACGGTAAAGTCACCTATATCTACTTAGTTGCAAACTCAGTGGTCTCTTTCCAGTACTCATCCTTTTGATACCTTTGATACTTGTTTACTCATCTCTCCCTTTTAAAACTGCCCTCCTTTGACTGACATGACAACATTTGCTAGGGAAAAGTATTTTCTGCGTTTTTTGGAGAGTTGGAGGCAGAAAGAATGATCAATCACCCCTGGGCACTGACCTAACTTTGCTCCATGATGATATGGCCTTCTTGATGGTGAATTTGATTCAAGATCCAAAAGAGCCTGATGTTGAAAATACTTCTTTAAACAGAATTGCAATGAGCAGAAACTAAATATAGTTTCTTCCCAGAAGGGAGTGTTAAAACATGTAACAGACAAAAACATGTCCGTTTCCTCAAATTTGGTAGCAGTGCATTTGAAGAGGGTAAGGGAAAGAGCAATGAGGTGTGTTTATTGAATGTCCAACAGATTTCAGTATTTTAGGTTAAATAAATCTGGGAAGTGCATACATAGGTTTTGGGGGTGAATGTCTTGCTGGTGGCAGGGGAATGAGGGGTAGCAGGGGTGCAGTGTTGCTTCAAGCCAATCTGTAATTTTTCTGAAGTGCTGTACTATCTCTCCTAAGTGTCTTTTTACTTGTCCACTAGATGTCACTTCCTCGATGGCCATGCCTACCATTGTAGATTCTATATTCAAGTGATGTTAGAACACATCTTCTTGTGCATGTTCAAAAGAAGGCCTGAACTCTCAACACAACTGTTCCGTCACCCTTCACCATCCTTTTCTTTCTATATAAAACACTCCAATGATCTACTTCATTTATTTTTAATAGGAACAGCCTTTTAACTTTCATTTTGGATATAATGACGCCACACTGTGAAGAGATGATGAAGACAGAGCCAGAATTCTAGTTTCCCATTCTGATCCTCTGCTCAATTAATCCCTAAAATCTCTCACTGATGCCAGTCAACAGCTTGTCTCTCATGTGGATGCCAAGCAGTTTACCCTTTGGGGTCATTTCCTTAATGTTAGGGGCAATGGTTAAGGAGGTCTCAAAGGGCTTCACTGCTGGGATCCAAGCACTTTGTTTAGCAAGGATAACCAGAGAACCAGTGAAATAAACCAAAGAGGTCATTGAGAAAAGCATTTATAATACATTGGTAAGCTTGAAAGTAACATTACCTGTTGTTTCATAAAGGGAAGTGAGAACAACCTGCTGGGTAAAACCAAGAGTTGACTTTCTTGTGAGATCAGTGGTGTTATTGAACTACATTCATTCTGCAGGGAAGTATTTAACATCCATCATCTGTTTAAAGCTGTAAAAATTGTGCACATGTAAAAAAGAAGAGGCTTCAGTTTTTCTTTTTAGAATAGATGGTGATGATGACAGTTTCTCAGACAACACATGCCTTTACATGCATTGCCACAGGAACACAGGGTGCTAGAAAGAATGGTAATGTGCATTCAGAAATTAACCACATATTCCAAAATATTTTAAAGACAGTTCTACAGAAAACAAAACTATGTGTCCTGGAGACTAAAATCTAGCCAAACTGAAAGAGTTACACTGCTTTAAAAGATTAGGATTTGGAGCTAATATTTGGGAGGTTCCTAGAGGAATATTATAGCAGTTTTATTACAATAAAATGAATGTTGACAGATCATGGAAGGAGACTATATGAACAGGATTTATGGTAACAATCAGAACAAAGAATTAGAAGGTACTAGGCCCTGTACTGCTGGAGAACTTTTTGCCAAAACAAGTTCACAACAGGTCATGGAAGACAGATAATAATAATATTATAAGAAACAATAACAACAAGTAATTCAATAAAATGTAAAGTGAAAATATGCTTAATAATCTAACAGTCCATATTATTTTGGAAATAGCATAATTTTTGAAGCCAGGAATCCAAGTTTCTGCTGTATCATTTAGCAATAATGAGGCCTGGAAAAATTTGTACACCTCAATTATAATTCTAAAATGAGTTATAAGGATTACATTACTAAGTTTCTATAAGGATTGCTTGAGATTAAATGTATATCAAAGCACTTTTGTAAAGTGTAAAGCACAATGGCAATGCTAATTTTTAATGCCATTTTAAAGTTTGCCATTATAAATGGAATACTTTTTACTTACTGTATCAGGACTTATTCAGTTTTAAGGAGCCTGGATGGCTCAGTTGGTTGAGTGGCTGACTAGATTTCAGCTCAGGTCATGATCTCACAGTTGTGGTATTAAGCCCTGTGTCACACTGCCCCTCTCCCTGGTTCGTGCTGTCTCTCTCTCTCTCTCTTTGACTTCTTCTGTTTCAAATGAGAAAATCTACCTGAAATTGATTTTTATTTATTTTATTAATTTCTTAAGTAGGTTCCATACCAACGTAGGGCTTGAACTCATGACCCATAGATCGAGTCACATGTTCTAGGGGCACCTGGATGGCTCAGTCAGTTAAGGGTCCAACTTCATCTCAGGTTGTGATCTCGTACTTTGTGAGTTCAAGCCCCGTGTCAGGCTCTGTGCTGACAGCTCAGAACCTCGAGCCTGCTTTGGATTCTGTGTCTCCCTTTCTCTCTGCTCCTCTCCTGCTCACACTCTGACTCTCTCTACTTCAAAAATAAATAAAAATTAAAAAAATAAAAGAGTCACATGCTCTACTGACTGAGCCAGCCAGGCACCCAATTTATATTTTTTCAAAAAAGATGTAATGATTAATTCTAGACATAGCCCATCCAGGTTCTCAGATAGTGGAAGGGAAAATATATTAAATATAAGGCAGAGGCTATAGAGAGAATGAACAATGCCAAAAGTCTTTTTTTTTAAGACCAACAAAACTGACAAACCTCTGGTGAGAATAAACAGACAAAAAAGACAAGAAACAAATGGTCAACATCAGCTGTGAGAAAAGTACAACATTACTGGTATTGCAATTAAGCAAATGATGACTGCTTTATTTAATAAAATACCAACAAATTTTAAAATGTATATGAAATTTTAAAACTCTTAGAAAAACACAATTTGTCAAAAAATTATTCTGGAAAAAAGAGAAACCTGGACAATTCTAAGCCATTAAATAAATATAATCAGTAATGAAAAAATTCTCAAAAATTAGTCTAGTAAGTAAGTGCTAGGCCTAATTCGCTCAACTAGTGAGTTCTACTATTCAAGAGGACAGAAAAATTTGGAATACTCCCTTTGTATGTCAAAAGTAGTGTAACTTTATACAAAACCTTGTAAGAATATTACAAGAAAGGTAAATTATAGGTCAATCTTGTTCATAAACTGAGATGAAAATTTCTAAACAAAGTATTAACAAACAGAATCTCAATCTTCAAACAAGGATAATATATTGTGACAAAGCTAAATTTCTTCCAGGATTTCATTATTAGTTTAACAATCAATTAATGAAATTCCCAACATTATTGGAGTAATGTCAATAGATACAGAAAATGCATTGATAAAACTTGATATCCTTTTTAAAAGAACCAGGAAGCAAACCAGAGCAGATACTTGGTGTCTACAATGAACTTACAATAAATAATACACTTAATGTTGAAATGTTGAAGTCTTTCCTTTAAGATCAGTTCATCTTTTATCATACCCAGACAACACTATTTTGGAATGGTAGCCAGTTGAGTAGAAGGGGAAAAAAAGAGTGTAAAGTAAGAAACAAAAATGACATTATTTTTGGTTAATAAAATTATTTAAATAGAAAATCAGAAGCCCCATTAATTATTATAATTAATAAGTTTAGAAAATGTTTGGATTTAAAGTGAATTATTTAAAAAAATCAATGTGGTTGTATGGAGCCACAAAAGACCCCGAATAGCCAAAGTTATATTGAAGAAGAAAACCAAAGTAGGAGGCATCACAATCCCAGACTTCAGCCTCTACTACAAAGCTGTCATCATCAAGACAGCATGGTATTGGCACAAAAACAGACACATAGACCAATGGAATAGAATAGACAACCCAGAATTGGACCCACAAATGTATGGCCAACTAATCTTTGACAAAGCAAGAAAGAGCATCCAATGGAAAAAAGACAGTCTCTTTAACAAACGGTGCTGGGAGAACTGGACAGCAACATGCAGAATAATGAACCTGGACCACTTTCTTAAACCATATACAAAAATAAATTCAAAATGGATGAAAGACCTGAATGGGAGACAGGAAACCATCAAAACCCTAGAAGAGAAAGCAGGCAACAACCTCTTTGACCTTAGCCGCAGCAATTTCTTGCTTGACACATCTCCAAAGGTAAAGGAACTAAAAGCAAAAATGAACTATTGGGATCTCATCAAGATAAAAAGCTTCTGGACTGGAAAAGAAAACAATCAAAAAACTAAAAGGCAACTGACAGAATGGGAAAAGATGTTTGCAAATGACATATCGGATAAAGGGCTAGTGTCCAAAATCTATTAAAAAAAATCACCAAACTTCACACTGAAAAACAAATAATCCAGTGAAGAAATGGGCAGAAGACATGAATTCCAGACATGAATTCTTCTTTGGACACTTTTCCAAAGAAGACATCCAGATGGCCAACAGACACATGAAACAATGCTCAATGTCACTCCTCTTCAGGGAAATACAAATCAAAACCACACTGAGATAACACCTCACACCAGTCAGAGTGGCTAAAATGAACAAATCATGAGACTATAGATGCTGGCGACGGTGTGGAGAAACGGGAACCCTCTTCACTGTTGGTGGAAATGCAAACTAGTGCAGCCACTCTGGAAAACAGTGTAGAGGTTTCTCAAATAACTAAAAATAGAACTATTCTATGACCCAGCAACAGCACTGCTAAGAATTTACCCAAAGGATACAGGAATGCTGATGCATAGGGGCACATGCACCCCAATGTCTATAGCAGTGCTTTCAACAATAGCCAAATTATAGAAAGAACCTAAATGTCCATCAACTGATGAATAGATAAAGAAGATGTGGTTTATATATACAATGGAATACTACTTGACAGTGAGAAAGAATGAAATCTTGCCATTTGCAGCAACGCAGAGGGAACTGGAGGGTACTATGCTAAGTGAAATAAGTCAGAGAAAGACAGACACCATATGTTTTCACTCATATGTGGATCTTGAGAAACTTAACAGAAGACCATGGGGGAAGGGAAGGGGGAAAAATTACAAACAGAGAGGGAGGGAGGCAAACCATAAGAGACTCTTAAGTACAAAGAACAAATTGAGGGTTGATGGGGGGTGGGGGAGAGAGGAAAGTGGGTGATGGACATTGAGGAGGGCACTTGTTGAGATGAGCACTGGGTGTAGTATGGAAGCTAATTTGACAATAAATTATATTAAAAATCAATTTGATCTCTATACATCAACAAAAAATAGAAAATAAAATTTCAGGGGTGCCTAGATGGCTCAGTCCATTGGGTGTCCAACTTTGGCTCAGGTCATGATCTCACAGATCACTAGTTCAAGCCCCACATCGGGCTCAGAGCCTGGAGCCTGCTTCAGATTCAGTCTGTCTCTCTCTGCACCTCCCCTGCTCACGCTCTGTCTCTGTCTCTCTCTCTCAAAATATAAACATTAAAAAAAATTTTTTTAAAGAAAAGAAAATTTTTAAAGATATCATTCAAATAATTGAAAACTATCCCATGTCTAAGAACAAATTTTTCAAAAGGTATGCAAAGCCACCAACATGGAAACTATAAAAAAATTAATGAAATATATTACTGAAGTAAAATTACTAAAATGAATTACTGAAGTATACAGAGGTATGTCATGAATATGAGTTTGAAAACAATAATGGTTTAGAGCTTGAATGTAATTCCAAGAAAATCTCAGTAGGGTTCTTCGTTTTGTTTTGTTTTCAGTAGAACTTGGAAGACAGATTCTAAAATGTACATGTAAGTACAACAGGTCAAGATTGGAGAATGCACATATGAAAAAGTAAATGGAGAAAACATTTGCTCCACCAAATATTTGTAGTAAATTGTAGCAATTAAGACAGGTAGATAAATAGAGCAATGGAGCACCGTAGAAAGCCCAGAAAGAATGCCCAAATATGGACTCTTGACAGAAGTAGCTTGGCAGGTAAGTGAGGAAGGATATATTTTTTAATAAGTAGTGCTGGGCATTTGTCTCTGTACATATGTATGTATGTATCTACCTATCATCTATCCTATTATCATCTATTCTCAGCACCTATTTACCCACTCATCTATTCATACTTCAACATTTCTCAAAAGATTTGAGGTAAGTAACTAAAATTCATGAAAGAGGAAAAAAATGGAAAGGATCAGGAGTAGTGGTTTCTACATATAAATCATCGTTGTTTCTGTTGGAAGAGTCCAAGGGTAACAGAAGTTTAATCAGAAAAGGGTTTCCTGTGAGTGTGGAACTGCATAATTCAAGACAAACTACTTCCTCTGCATGATCATCCATCATAAGGGTTTGCAGCCTCTTGGAAATAAAATTTGGACAATGCCTTTTAACCTGGTTAGAATTTAAGACTGAGAGATGATTCCATTTGATAGAAAGAAAGACTAATTGACATTAAAGTCACATCTCCTGATTTATTCGGCTTTGTGTTTTCTGGCAGAATTAAATTGACACCATGAGGTTATTGTGAACTTTGCCATTTTCTATGCCTAGTAAACTGAATTATTTTGACTTGTGATTCATGTGCTGAAGATTTTAGCCCCTTAATCATTAGCTATATAGGTTAGATACCTCATTATATAAGAGGATAAATTATTCACAGCATGCTAGATATATATTGACTATACTGGTGCATATTATGCTATTTATTAGTGTGTTTATATTCCTCTAGCATTTTGCTCTATTTGGGGCTCAAAGTTTCTACAAACCATCAATGTTACAATACATCTTTTTTCCCTCCTTTAAAGATGATTAGAAATCAAAGACCCCTTCATTAGCAGTGAACCATAATAGCCCACATCAGAGGGAACCACACACACACACACACACACACACACACACACACACACACATTCACATACACATTTAAATGTATAAATATACAACCCGAGAAGGGAAGAAACAACGGTCTTGGGTTAGACAGCTGTACAGCGCTGTTTTTTAGACAAGAGGAGACCCTGGGGCTGTGAATATGTAAAGTTCATTTGTGGAAAACTTTCAAGAATGAACGAAGCCTAAATGACAGTTTAAGCTAAAATTAACAAAATTCAAAATATTCAAAGACCTTCCTATTGGAAACAAAATATTGGACTGTTGAGATGAAAATACTAGATTGTGTAGGTGATGACACGTTAACTACTGTGAAATGAACAAACTATGGCCAATGATATCACAGTATCTAATTTAAAATTTATGATAAACCTACTGTGCTGACAGCTACAACATCCAGTACTACTAAAATGTTCCGAAATTCTTTCAAAATGAAAATTATAGCAGATATTAGCAACTTAAGTGAGGATCTTGTACTTACAAAGCATGATGATTCTCAGAATGAACGCTATGCCTGGAGCCAGACTGGGAACGTACATACTGGTCAGACAGAAGCTTGAGATATTCCCAGGAGTAGCCAGCAGACTACTAGTCAGGTAATCAGGACCAGTCAGGTGCAGTATCTGGGGAGTCCACTGCAAACTCACGATCTGTCCCAGATCCACAAACTTAGTAGTCTTGCAGGAGCTATAGGATGAATAAATAAATGGGAGTTAAGTGATTAATAATAAGGTGGTTCTTCAAATAGATGATTAATATCAAGAATATCTTGCCAGAGAATTTAGTTAGTGCCCAAATGAAAGGTTGGGACACAGAATAAGGAAGGGTGGCAGCAGGAAAAATGTGATGACAAGGGTGGCAACCCAGTCAGTGACAAAGGTCTCACAGCTGGGGGGAAGGCCCAGAGGCTGGGTTGGGGCTAAGATCAGGACTTAGGTTCTTGGGACATTTGGAGGAACAAAACAAGACCCCAGCCTGAGAGAAGAGATCTGCTGGTACAGTGATCAAGGCAGATGTCCCAGGGAACAAAAAGTTTGTAGCAAGATTAGATCAATATGGAGTCAGGTGAGTTCTCACATGGGACAGAGCTGGCCCTAGATCCGGAGCTTGGTGTGAAGCTTTGGGAGATAATCAGTGTTTCTATTTGTGAAGAAAAATAGTTACAGCAGATGGATTAAATTCATGTTTATCATGGCAGTTCGGCTTTTATTTTTCCCCAATGAAATCACATGGAGGAATAATAGAAAGAAACTTGAAATCAAGGTATATATAAGGTAGTTGAATTATTAATCAAATATCCTAACTTGTAGGGGCACCTGGGTGGCTCAGTTGGTTACAGTCCCCGACTTCGGCTCATGTCATGATCTCACGGTTCATGGGTTCTAGCCCCGCATCAGGCTCTGTGCTGAGAGTTCAGAGCCTGGAGCCTGCTTTGGATTCTGTGCCTCCCTCTCTCTCTGTGCCTGCCCCTCTCACACTTTGTCTCTCTGTCTCTCAAAAATGAATAAAAAAAATATCCTAACTTGTAAAACAAGTTTCAGAACAATCTAACATATACAGCTTGAAGCAGATGTGCACCAACCTGTTAAGAAGTGATTCTCATACGTCTCTTAGTTTTTCCACACATCTTACCAGTGAGACTCTGCTCTTTGTTCTGGACTATTGTTTCAAGGATGTCTGCATGGTACCTTGGAAGATAGAAATACTATCTCTCCAGAGCAAAGAGAAGCCAAGCTTACTATCTAGGACAATAAAAATGCTTCTTTCTGAAGCAGCGGGCAAGCATGGTCACTACCTATCACAAAAGATCCCAGTTCTCTAAGCTTGGGGTTCCTTTCCCGTAACACAACCCATGGACTTGTGTCATGTGTCTCTCTTCATATCACCTTGTAATAACTGGGGCTTGGGGAGCCACCCAGAAATGCTGATACTGTGGCTACTGCTTTTGGTATGAGTAACAAACTGTCCTTTGTCTCCCCCCAAGGGAGTCTTGTGTTTCTACTGGCCCTCATGAGATTGTGATAGGCTAATTTGTTAGCTAACAAGAGTAAAATCTCAGACATTTCAGAGTTTTCGGCAGAACTAAGGCAGATTGGGGGTCTGTCAATATAAAACTTTGTTGTAAATAAGCCAAAAGGATATCAGAGTATTTTAATATTCAATATTATTCCTTACGGCCATGTCTTAAGAAATGGGTGGGTCACGATGGAATAAAACAAGGGGGAAAAACAGTCTGCATGACAGTAGGACATCTGATGAATGAAAATTCTCACTGGCATTCAAATCACATGCTATTCAATGATATTCAAAGTTTGTAATGAAATGTGTTTTCTTTTTTTTTTTTTTTAATGTTTGTTTATTTTGAGATGGAGGAGGGGCAGAGAGAGAAGGAGAGAGAAGGCTCCATACTGTCAGCTCAGAGCCCGACATGGGGCTCAAACTCATGTACCATGAGATCATGACCTGAGCGAAATCAAGAGTCAGACACTTAATTGACTAAGCCTTTCAAGTGCCCCTGAAATGTGTTCATTTCTGAAATAAATTCCCAAGGATGTTTTCATGAAAGTCAGTCATTTTGCCCAATGATGAATTACTACATTCTGCTGAGGGACAAACATGAAGAATTTACCAAAGTTAACAATTTACCAACACCTCTTTTCTTCTAAATATTTATAATGTTTATAGCAACTTATATGATGGATTATAGGACTTAGTTTGCTTTGGGCAACTTGCACACAGGTTTTTCACCCTTCCCCTAGTCTATGTTCTCTTTGTCCTTTCAACCACCCACTCCTCACCACTCATTTCCTCTCCTCAACCTTACTATCTCTCCTTTCTGCCTGTCAAGTTCTCTCCCCTGCTCAGTCTCTCCTCTCTTTGCTCCTAAAGTTTCTTTATTCTTCTTTCTTCTCTATTGCTATTGTCTCCTAGTCCCACAAAATTCCCCATTTCCCATGATGATCTCTCTTCTTTCTTCTCCCTTTCCCTACCTTTTTTCTCAATCGCTCTGTCTTCTTTTTCCACTGTCCCATCCTTCTGTTTTCTGGCTCCTAATTTCCTACTTCACTGCCTTTGTTTCTCAGCTCAGTAGCCCAGACTGTACTTAGCACTCACAGTCATTTCTTTCTCGTTCAGCAAATTGTTTCCCATTTCTATCCAACCTCTCAAGCTTCAACAGCAGCAGAAGCAGCAGAAAATCAGGGCAAAGGTCAATTAAACAATCCTTAAAATGTTATGATCTTCTCATAAATTAAAATCTATCTAAAAACTGCACATCCAATACGAATGTCATGCACATTTACATAGTGAAAAAAAGCAAGTTTTTAGTATATTGGTAATTATCGGCAAAGGAAGAAAAATGGTCACTTGATATATTGTTCCACTGGAAAATTAAATTACAGATATAGTGATTTCTGATAAATTGACCTAGCATCATTTTGAGTAGAAGGTAATAAACAATTAAGTGTCACTCCAAATTTCAAGAAGGTAGTCAGCTTAAATTTCTCCTGCCTTTTGTCAGAACTGGTCGTTGAGTGTGGTGTCACAAACTCTGATTGGGGGCAAAAGTGAAAATACAGAAAATGGGGAGACAGTGTCTTAATTTCGCGTCATTCAAATTCTTTCATCGTGTTTCTTTATAGGTTGAGAAGAAGTAAACCTTAGAACATGTTTCTATATAAATCTGTAATAAACTGGAAGTGGAAGACATTCCAAATTTAGAGATACTTCTCATAGACTCCATTTTGAAGTGAATAAAACAGAGCTCTCTTATTCCCAAATATGTGGCACTTACATTTCTAGCCATCCTAAGCAGCTGCTATAAATATTCTGGTATGTGTTTTTTCCCAAGCAACCTAAAATAAATGATAATCAATTGGAATTTTGAGAAGACGTCAAAGAATTATTGATAAATAAAAGCTGACGTAGTGATAAATAAGTGGATGATGATAATGAGTAATAAAGTTTCTCAGTAACAAAAATTATGATAAGAAACAATGGTGAACTTGAAAGTAGTGGTGATGTCCCATTGGAACCCAGTTGGGAATGACTATTTCTATGTACTCTCGTTTCTAATATTTACCCAGCCCAAGCCCCTGGCATCCAAGATAAAAGCAACCTCTCTCCCCTTTCCCTCCTCTAAACACCAGTGATGTTTTATTAAAGGAAGCACAAATCCCACTTCACTGGCAAACCTCTTCTGGACCAAGTCTGAAAAGATCTTTTCTGCTTCTGAATTCTCGTATGAATTACGATTTATACTATATACATCTGACAATCACATACTGCTGTGTGATGCCTCTTGTATTTTGCTATCTTAACATGTCGCTTAAATTTATTTTTAAAAAACACATAAATGTTCCTATCTTGTCTCTAAAGTTAGAATGTAAATTCTTTGAGGGAAAAAGAAGTTTTTTCATCTTAGTTTTCTTCATAGCACACACGTGGTGCTTTGAAAATAGTGTGTTCCTTAAATACATGTGGATTTGAGGAAAGACCTTAGAATGATAAGAAAAAATAATTATACTGTGAGTTTTCTGGCCATACTGTGTAGAATCTGACTTCTTATTCCCATGCTGAGCTCTCAAAACATAGATTTAATGTGGTAATTCCAATCGATTTAAAGTAAAACGAAAGTACTAGGAATGGAAAACTGTTGGCACTTTATAATAGCATGTAATAAGTTTATAGACTTTGAAGCAGTATTTTTAACCTTGGCATTTATTTCAGAATTTGTTTTATTTCACACTAGTTTTGCTAACTACTGGTGGAATATTGGATTATTGAACTGGAGAGTTCATAATACTCTCATCATTTGTCAGCACAGTGTTTGGAAACCACAATGTTAGATACCAGAAGTTGTAATTTATATTGCCACTTTTTAATCTGCTGTGTGGCAGTCTTCTAGAGAGTGTGAGATATAAGCAGTAGCTGAAAATTAAGGTAATGCATGACACTTTATCCAGACAAGTGAGATAAATTATAGGACATTAAATGCTGTGTCTTGCTATTTTTGTTGTCTGCTTGCATGACGATGTTTCTCGTTATTCTCAATAAAAATTAAGGTCATTATATTTTACAACCTGAGTTTTAAGCAGAATCGTAGGAAATTGCCAATATTTGACCGTGTTTGCCTTACTAAAATAGCAATTTCATATGGTTCAACCTAGCTAAATTTAGCTATGTAAATTTCTGTTTTACACATACGCTAGAAGAAAAAAATGTCTCGAGAATGATTTTTTTTTTTATCAGCAAATCCACATTTAGTTTATTTAAAATGCATATGTTCAGACTGCGGTTGACTCCAAGATAATTGTTGAGTTTTGTTTTGTTTTTCCCCTCCTTTTAGATGGAGTGAAACATGGCAGAATAATCATATTCTGAGTCTGATACACAGCACACTTTTCTTACAGCATCTTATGTCCAGCTTTGACTACCAGCTTTTTATTTAGCATCTGGTGTTACCAAGAACTGCCAAGAACAGTCCAGAGAACTCCCTAGTCTGGAGCCAGTAACATCAGGAGCACTTTTTTGGGTGGTTTAATTAGTGTAATCCAAAGAGCAACATTTATGAAGGGGAAATATGAGGGTGAAAACGTTGTCTCATATCCATAAATAAAGTGTTGTGTGATTGTAAGACATTATGGTAAAGTCACTCTTGGCTGAAGAAGAAATTAAATGATAACGTCAAGGGCTGCTTTTAGGGCACA
Organism: Acinonyx jubatus; assembly: GCF_027475565.1. Classification (NCBI taxonomy): domain Eukaryota; kingdom Metazoa; phylum Chordata; class Mammalia; order Carnivora; family Felidae; genus Acinonyx; species Acinonyx jubatus. Next base: position 178,652,987 of record NC_069381.1, read on the forward strand.
TCATGAGGATCAGGTTGCAGTAATTCAAGTGACAGAAAACTGGCAGAAATTATTAGCTATAAGAAATGTCATAAAGGAAAATGTGACAGATCTTAGTGATAGGTTGGGCAGTTTGCTAGAAAAATGAAAACTTCTGCTCCAGAGAAGGTATAAATGAAGATTTATAACCCTGAGCTTTACGATGTTCTCTGTGCACAAACTATGTGAGCACCAGCCTATAAACATCTGGTGTGCCCTGTGTAACCCATGTATTTGTTATTAAACTATTTATTTTACCTGGAAGACTAAATTTACATGAGTGAATTTTTGGTTATGAGTTAGACAAAACAGATGTAAGGTGATGGAGCTAAAGTATCCAAAGTATGAATTTTTGTCTCCAGCTTGTCTGTGTGAAAAGCTTAAAGTTCCCTTTGAAAACTAGGAAACCATTGTAGGCTATGCAGATTACAATCCTGAATATCACCAATGTATGATGGTTGTAAATAAGAATGATTTGGGGAGCATGGGTGGTTTGTTTAGTCAGTTAAGCGTCTGACTTTGGTTCAGGTCATGATCTCACGGTTCGTGAGTTCAAGCCCCACATGGGACTCCATGTGCTGACAGCTCAGAGCTTGAAGCCTGCTTCAGATTCTGTCTCCCTCTCCTCCTGCCCCTTCCCCACTTGCTCTCTCTCTCTCGCAAAAATAAACTTAAAAAAATTAAAATATAAATAAATAAGAATGATTTGTCATAAATTTCCCTGGTCTGTGATATTTAATCAGTTACATAATATGAGCAAACTTCTTCCAATTATTGTTATTTTTTTATTGAAGTACAGTTTCACATAAAATATTATATTAGTTCCAGGTATACAACACAGTGATTCAACATTTATATACATTACAAAGTGAGCATCATCATAAATCTGGCTACCATCTATCACCAATTATTTTTGATGAGTCATAATTAATCATACCACAATTTAAAATATCAATCCACAAACTACGAGGGTAAATACTTCCATCTACTTACTGCCTACCATTTCAAGTCTAAGGAGAGATATTTCTTCAGATTTACTTTAAGGCATGTGTAATACACATTGATCCAAAAAATCCAAATATTTCAGTCAATGTAATACACATAGTGATGAAACATTCTCTATCTTAAAAACGTGTCTAGGGGCACTGGGTTCAGTCAGTTACGCATCCCTCTTGGGCTTAGGTCATTATCTCGCAGTTCCTGAGTTCGAGCCCCTCACTGGGCTCAGTGCTGACAGCTTGGAGCCTGAAGCCTGCTTGAGATTCTATGTCTCCCTCTCTCTCTCTCTGCCCCTCTCCCTTTCTCTCTCTCCCTCTCAAAAGTAAATAAACATTTAAAAAATTTAAAAACATGTCTTTTTCTCTAGTCAAGACTACTGCCCTTGCCTTTTCCAATTGTTATTTAGATCTATAATCTTAAAACAAGGTGTTTATTGTTGAATATCATAATAGCATAGTTATTTTATAGGTATATGAATAGCAGAGTGTGCTCTGGCTTTAAAACCTGGCTCCTTCAATGGCCTGCCTCTGTGTCCTTGAGCAAACTATTTAGTTTCTTGAAAATCAGTTTTCTCTTCTATAAAATGTAAATAATATTGACTGTCTCAGGGGGTTGTCATAACAATCAAATGAGCTTAAAACACGAAAGCGCTTAAACGTTGCCTGCACCTACAGCATTTGCAAACATCAACAGATGTTAGCTATTATTATTACTATCCACTATCCTCAGTAAAATGTATAGTAAAGCTGAAGAAGGAACTACACATGCAAAAAGATGAACCTAGTTACAAACTTTACACCTTTTATAAAAATTAACACACAAAATGGATCACAGACCTAAATATAAAATGCAAAACTATAAAATAGCTCTTAAAAGACCGCAAAAAATAGGGGAATAATAAGATACAAAAAAAAATCTAGATAGCTTGGGTTTGGTGATGATTTTTCACATAAAACACCAAAGACATGATCCATAAAAGAAAGAATTGATAAAGTGGACTTTATTAAAATAAAAACAAAATTCTGCTTTGTGAAAGACACTGTCAAGTAAATGAAAAGATAAGCCACAGAGAAAATATTTGCAAAACACATATCTGAAGGACTATTATCTAAAATATACAAAGAATTCATAAACCTCAAGATTATAGAAAACAAAGAGCCTGATTTAAAAGTGGGCCAAAACCTTAACAGACCGCCTCACCAAAGAATATATACAAGGGCAAAAAATTCATATGAAAAGATGCTCTACATCATATGTCATCACAGAAATGCAAATTAATTTTTTTTTCAACGTTTATTTATTTTTGGGACAGAGAGAGACAGAGCATGAACGGGGGAGGGGCAGAGAGAGAGGGAGACACAGAATCGGAAACAGGCTCCAGGCTCTGAGCCATCAGCCCAGAGCCCGACGCGGGGCTCGATCTCACGGACCAGATCGTGACCTGGCTGAAGTCGGACGCTTAACCGACTGCGCCACCCAGGCACCCCCAGAAATGCAAATTAAAACAATAGTGAGACATCACTACATACCTATTAGAATGGCCAAAATCTAGAACACAGACAACACCAAATGATAGCTAGGATGTGAAGCAACAGGGACCCTCTTTGTTGCTGTTGGGAATGTAAAATGGTACAGCCATTTTGGAAGACAGTTTGGTGATTTCTTACAAAACTAAACATTCTCTTACCATATGATTTCAACTCCTTGATAATTACGAAAAGGAATTGAAAACCTATGTCCACACAAAAACCTGCACATGGATGTTTATAGCAGCTTTATTCATAACTTCCAAAACTTGAAAACCACCAAGAATCCCTCAGTAAGTGAACAGATATATAAACCATGGTGCCTTCACATAATGGATTATTCAACACTGGAAAGAAATGAACTATCAAGCCATGAAAAGACATAGAGGAACATTAAATGTGTATCACTAAGTGAAAGAAGCCAATCTGAAAGGACTATATATATGACATTCTGGAAAAAGCAAAACTATGGAGATAGTAAAAATATCAGTGGGGGGCACCTGGGTGATTCAGCCGGTTAAGCACCTGACTTCAGCTCAGGTCATGATCTCACAGTTCATTAGTTGGAGCCCCACATCAGGCTCTGTGCTGACAGCTCAGAGCCTGGAGCCTTCTTGGGATTCTGTATCTCTGTCTCTCTCTGCCCCTCCCCCGCTCATGCTCTGTATCTCTCTCTCTCTCTCAAAAGTAAATAAACACTAAAAAAAAAAAAAAAAAAAAAAAAAAAAAATCAGTGGTTGTCAGGGACCACCTGGCACTGATGGTGCTGGAGGAAGGAAGGGATGAACAGACAAAGAATGGAGGACTTCTAGGGTGGTGAAACTACTCTGTATGATTTTATAATAATGGATATATGTCATTATGTATTTGTCCAAACACATAGAATGTACAATATCAAGACAAAACCCTAATGTAAACTATGGACTTGGTAGTCCACAGCCCATTGACTGTCAATGTAGGTGCATGAATTGTAAGAAGTTACACCACACTGATGGAAGCTGTTGACAATGGAAGAGGCTGTGCATAAAGGGGCAAGGGATATCCCTGTACCTTCTGCTCAGTTTTGATGGGAATCTAAAATTTATCTAAAAAATAACATCTATTTTTAAATCTTAAGGATTATGCTTAAAAGTAAAGCAATTTAAAAATACTATTTTGTTGTCTTTAAATACAGAGAAACAGATAAAGAGTAAAGAAGTTTTGGACTAGAAAACCAAGAAATGATGAAAGTTATACACATATGACATACAAATACTTTGGGAGGCTTTGGCCTAAATTGTGGTCCCCCCATTAAACCTTGAAGATGGGGCCTTTGGGAGGTAATTGTGATTAGATGAAGTCATGAGGGTGGAGGGTAGTCATTCGGGTCCTTAAAAGAAGATGAAGAGAGAGACACAGCTACCTCTTTGCCCTTGTGAGTGTACTGTGAGAAGGTAGTGTTCTGTAAGCCAGGAAAAGAATCCTTCCCCGGAACCAAACTGGCTGGCACCTTTTTATTTTTTTTAATTTATTTTTTTCTAATTTACATCCAAGTTAGTTAGCACATAGTGCAGCAGTGATTTCAAGAGTAGAGTCCTTAATGCCCCTTACCCATTTAGCCCATCTCCCCTCCCACAACCCCTCCAGCAACCCTGTGTTTGTTCTCCATATTTAAGAGTCTCTTTTCAAACTGGCTGGCATCTTGACCTTGGACTTCCCAGTCTCCAGGACTGTAAGAAGTAAATATGTTGTTTAAATCACCCAGTCTGTGGTATTTTGTGATAGTATACTGAGCAGACTAATACAGGGGACATCTGGGACATTAACTTATGGGCTTAACATTTTAAGTACTCTCACTGGTTAAAGAGAAATGTCTATGACGTAATGTTTAAATTGCACATCAATAAAGGGTCTTTTTATGCTATAAGTCTTGTCACTGTAAGATACACACTTAATTTAGCAACACGTTTACAATTAAAAGAAACCAGCTAAATAGGCAAAAACAGGGAGTAGGAAGTGGGGGAAATGAAGAGGTTTGTAAGAGGATACAAACTTTCAGTTATAAGAAGAATAAGGTGTGACGGGTGCCAGGGTGGCTCAGTGGATTAAGCGTCCGACTTGGGCTCACGTCATGACTTAACAGTTCACGAGTTCAAGCCCCGTGTTGGGTTCTGTGCTGACAGCTCAGAGCCTGGAGCCTTTGCTTTGGATTCTGTGTCTCCCTCTCTCTCTGCCCGTCCACCACTCACACTCTGTCTCTCTGTCTCTCAAAAATAAATAAACATTAAAAAAAAAAGGTGTGAGAATCTAATGTAGGACATTGTGACTGTAGTTGATAATACTATGTTGTATAAGTGAAATTTGTTGAGAGAAGATCTTAAGCGGTCTCATCAATAAAAAAAAGGTAAAGATGTAAAGTGATGGATATGTTAATTAACTCGATTATGGGAATCCTTTCACAATAAGCACATATATCAAACCATTACATTCTACATTTTATTTATTTATTTTTGGCTTGGGAAGAAGGATGTTTTGTTTTGTGTTTTCTTTAAATAGGAAAAATGTCTGGGGAGCCTGGGTGGCTCAGTCAGTTAAGCATCCGACTCTTAATCTCAAGTCATGATCTTGCAGTTATAAGATTGAGCTCCATGCTGAGTGTGGAGCCTGCTTGGGATTCTCTCTTTCCCACTCTCTCTGCACCTCCCCCACTTGTTCTCTCTTTCTCTCTCTCTCTCACTCTCGCTCTCACTCTCAAAATAAACATTTAAAACATAAATAAGAAAACTGTCACTACTTATAACAAAATCATTCGTATGGACTCTACCCTACAAATAGGCAGGACAGAAAATCATCAACAACTATTTTTTGAGAGGTGTACATTGTACACTTTAAATATATTATAATTTTATTTGTCAATTATATATCATTAGAGCTTTTTAAAAGGCCCTGAATGACAGTTGTATCCGTGCACTGATATTCTCCATTAGTTTCTCTAGAAGCTTTTCCTTTGGAAAAAAGACTTAGGAAAAAATTCATTGCATTTCCAGTTAGGTAATGGAATCATCTCTACCCATTAAATAGAAATCTTCTTTATCATCTGCAAAGTTAGTGACATTATTATAAATACTGAGATTTCAGAGAGAAACTTCTTTTTCCCCCTAAGAAAATGTAATTAAGTTTAAGCCACTAAGGCTAGGATTTGTAGTTTTCCCTTAGAGTCATAATTTATTTGCCTTCCTCCCTTTGTTCTAACTTCTTTTCACAGTAGTACATAAAATTGCTTTCAAGACTTTTTTTCCAATTTTATGATTTCCACACCAATACAGAATTATAAACCACAAAATTCTGAGTGATTCCACTATCAAGAATAGAATTTTATAACTTCATTTTGATGAAAAAAAATGAATTTAAAATAAGTCATCCTTTGACACATATTTCACACTGTATTACTGTTTTGCTGAGGACAGCACAATTATTATAAAACCCAATGAGACAAACTTTTTTCCTTCCCCATAAAGCTGCATATAACCAGGTTATCAGAGACTGTCATTTACTGAATTCCAAAAATGAATTCTGAAAAAACTATCAATATACAGATGAATACTTCATTTCAACAGATGTTTGGTTTGGAATAATTTTTTTTATAAGCAATTTAATCAAATGAGAGATTTAAAAAATATTTAAGCATAATATTTGTTTAATACTTAAAATATGTTGTTTGTCATTTAAGTGTATAGCGCTTGGTTTCATTATAGAATTTGGCAGTTCATACAAATTTATATATCTTTTTTCTTATTTTATTTTTTTAAGTAATCCCTATACCCAATGTGGGGTTCAAACTCACAACCGCACGTTCTACCAACTGAGCCAGCTTGATGCCCCTAAATTTATATATCGAACATTTTTTTTTAATAGAAGAGGGAGGCAGTGTGGCATAGTTGCTAAGACTATGGAGTTGGTATATAAGAAGAATGATCGAAGTGAGACACATCCATCCACATAAGAGCCCAATCTTTCAGAGATTATTTTAAACAAACATAAGAATAGAGTATTCAAAGAGATAAGAAAATTTAAGATTCCATAAAGTCTGAAGGGTAAGGAATGTACATATAGCTTAACTTCCGCTAAGTACAAACATCTTTAGAGTTAGATAGAAAATGCATATCTACAACTTATGAGTAAAATATACATGAGAAAGCCAATCAAGAAACTAGCTTGGGCAGAAATTTAGTTTTATAGTAACAGATGTATAATTGGTATCCTCGATCTGGGATCTTACAACACCCAATTTATAACACAGGACACAGGGATCTTCAAACTATTTTCTTGTGGATTCTTTAATTTTGAAAAGACAAAATCTATCATTACTATTTTCCTCCTTTGCACCAGGCACTGTTGTCACACTGGACATCTAACATGCTGGGCAGGCTCCTTCCTCCCTGAAGGCCTCTCTACATTGCCTTCTGGAAGATTCTTTTGCCTGAAAGATTCTTATCCCAGGTATCTGCTAACTAAAATGTTAACTTTTCAGTGAGGCTTTGCCTGGCCATGTTAAGTAAAATAACAATCAATCTCCCTTAACTTTATCTACTTTCCCTAGCACCTACCATCATCCAATATTGTGAACTGATAATCACCAACATCCAGTGAAAGAAATGCATCAACACACTATTTGTTAAGAGTCAGAAATTTTATATTAATTCTTTTGCCCCTTGATTTTGCATTTCCATTTCACTTCCCCAGCAGAACTTTAATATAATGTATTTTATTTTATGCTTCAATTTTTTTAACTCTATAAACTAGAATTAACACTAAGACATTAAGAATGTCTTATACATTGAATTGTTGTTATAATTTTAATAGTAAATGTCTAAAAAGACACAATATTAAAAATTAAAGAGACACAATATTAATAATTATAATGACAAAGCTAATTTTTGAAAATATATCTCTTAATTAGATGAATGAGGCTGTTTATTTTTAATCAATGTATATATTCATAGATGATTGCTACTTATTACCAGAATAACATAGGGTTTATATTCTTAGCTATAAACTTCAAGAAATCTTATTTACATAAATATGTACATGGGAATGAAAAAAGTTCTGTTACAACAAAGTCAGTCAGAACATTAGATTAGAGATCTAGCATCAAATTTTAATTTTAATACTCTACTAACTAGCAACTCAACTAGGGCATCCTATAATTTTATTGAAAGCAAAGAGTTAGAAATTACCTGAGGGGTGCCTAGGTGGCTCTGTCAGTTAAGTAACCAACTTTTGACTTCAGCTCAGGCTATGATCTCACAGTTTGTGAGATTGGGCCCTGTGTGGGGCTCTGCACTGAGAGTGCAGAGCCTACTTGGGATCCTTTGTCTCCCTCTCTCTGCCCCTCCCCTGCTCACACTCACTCTCTCAAAATAAATAAATAAACTAAAGGAAAGAAAGAAAGAAAGAAAGAAAGAAAGAAAGAAAGAAAGAAAGAAAGAAAGAAAATAAATTATCTGAATTACAAAGTGATTTTCCCCCTGGTTATTAGCATGTTACACTTTTTCAAATTCAGAGACTATAAAAAAAGGTTTTCCAAAATGAATCAAGTGCCTTGTTATATTCTCACCTAGAGACACCTTTATGTTTATGGAACTAAAATTAGGCATAACCAGGATAAAAATAATCCCATAAAGTTAGGGTTTCTCCACTGGCTTTGAACAGAGATTTACTTATTCATGCCAAAATTTCAATTTCTAGATGTGTCAAAGTGCCTTAAAAATGTGACAGATGGACTGGAAGATAGAAACTTGAGAATATATATAACTACTTATATATAGTTATATTGGTAATTTCCCTTTTGGTTTGAAAATAATTACATTTCTACTCACACATTTGACATATTAGAACAGATTATCAAGAAGCGCTGGGGCAGGGATGGAACACAGCAGGGCGCCTGGTACTGCCACCCTGTCCCAAGCCTGCCAAGCACCCCCCCCCATTCTCTCTCTTTTCTCTCTTCACTTCTTTATTAGCCAAAGAGCCAAACCAAGGAGCTCCTAAGAGTGCTGGAGAATCTGGTAAAAGCACCATTGTGAACCAGATAAAGATCTTGCATGTCAAGATCTTTTAATGGGGAGTTTAATCGGGAGGGCTGGAAGGAGGACCTCAGGTTGCAAGGAGCACAGTGATGTAATATTATAAACCTAGATGATAGCTACAGGTCCTCATTCTCCTGGCTGTGTCCTACCATGTTTTGCAATCTGGAATTGCCCAGTCAGAGGAACTGCAAATGAGAATACTATGCTGTTGTTGGGGGAAGGGAAATGATGCTCCACCACCCAACCTCTAAAAATAACTGAGAACAAAACAACAACACACCAAATTGAATTAAATCCTTAATTGCCAAAAAGGAGTGTAACAACATTTAAAAAAAAATCTATGTTTAAAAAGTGAATTATTGACAATGTATTGCACCAAAAGTTGGCATCTCAAAAGTATGACAAGTCCTTATTGAACAACCTTCTGGGTATTAGATGCTGTGCTAAACCTTTAAACCCTGAAAATACCTTGCCCACATTTTTCTCTGTGACTCTGCTTTACAAGTAAATAGAAGTATCAACTTCTGTGATAAATAAACATTCTCTGCATGTTTCAGCAAAAAACCAAACCAAAACAAAAACATTATCAACACCCAAAAGAAAGTGATTAGTCTCAATTAAATGACTATGGTCTTCTACAGTACAAGGCATTGTCTGCTTGATAACATATTTTTCTCCAACATTTTATTGAGCAACAGACAAAAATGTTTAAAGAATTATAACTGCCTTTTTAGTGAGTCAGCAATATTCAACTCTGGGAAGACTTAGAATCAAGAATAGAAAGGTTTAGAATCAAAGCCATAGTATTTATATTTTTATTTTAAGAAGGAATTCGATATATTTAGGATTTTGTGTATTATAATATTGAAGAAAAATTATTTAGAGTAGAAGCCTTAAATTTCTATTTAAATTTTTGAAATTGAGCAACTAATTTAGAATTACAAACCGAGAATTAAAAACCTACCAAAGTAACCTACAATATTATAACGTTTATGAGAACTCAAGTTTCACAATGTTTATAAGTTTAATCTATTTAATTTACAGGAGACATTTAAAACCTCATGAAGGATTTGTTTCAGACAAAGAATGAGAAAAATCAAATATATTAAAATTCTTTTGAAGAAATTTAGTTTACGAGCAGAACCAAACTTTTTCATATTACCTTAAACATGCTTATTTATATTTGACAGATTTACAAATATAGTAAGATACGTAAATTGCATAAAAATCTAAGCTTTTTCTCTTTTGCTTTTGTTTTTGTTTTTTATTTCTTTTGAGAGAGAGATAGAGCGAGCAAGTGGGAGACAGGCAGAGAGAAAGAGAGAAAGAGAGAAAAACCCAAGCAGGATCCACGCTGTCAGTGCAGAGCCCGATGAGGGGCTTGAACCCACGAACCAGGAGATCTGACCTGAGCCAAAACCATGAGTAGGACGCCCAACCACCTTAGCCATCCAGGCACCTCTAAGATTTTTAATTTTAACTTCAGGATTTGAACATTGATTTTAAAAATCAAAGCAAACATCTTCAGCACCAATGTCCCTCTTGCAAATGCATGCATGCATGTACACATACATGTATGCACACACACACACCAACACTTGTGAACATTTTAGAATAGAAGAGACATGGGTTTGAGTGCTGTTTATTAGTCTTGGGCTCTTGGGCAACTTAATATTTAAACTACTGTAAAATCTTATTTTCATAATTTATAAAGTGAAGACAATGTCTACCTGTTACAATTGTTCAGAATTAATATGCAAGTAAAACACGTAGCACTATACTCTGCCCATAGTACATATAAAATTACATGTATTAGACATAAAATGATATAGCTCAGTGATATTTTATCACTGACATATTATTATAACTCCCTTATATTTGCCATTTTTAGTTTACTGATTTTTCTTCCCATTTCATTATGTCAATTAAAAATATTTGGTTTTGGGGCACCTGGGTGGCTCAGTCCATTAAGCGTCAGACTTTGGCTCAGGTCATAATCTCACACTTCCTGTGTTCGAGCCTGCATCGGGATCTGTGCTGACAGCTCAGATTCTGTGTCTCCCTTCCCCTGCTCGTGCTCTGTCTCTCTCTCTCTCAAAAATAAATAAACATTTTTTTTTAATTTGGTTTCATGGACCTGTGTTTGACATAGTATTTTGGAGTTACCAGATGAATTTTCCCTTAGGAAATTATAAATGAGCTACCTCTTATCTGTAATACTTTTCAACATCTCTTTTACAAACTGAGCATATCAGAGATATGAATGTATAAAATTATCCAAAAGAGAGCCAACTAGTGACCAGCTCCTCAATTATAGTTCTTCAAAGGTGGATTAATAGAAATGATTTTTTAAAAAGTAAAAAAGGGGGCACCCGGGTGGCTCAGTCAGTTGAGCATCTGACCCCCGCCCTCATCAGGATCTCCTGGTTCATGTGTTCAAGCCTCTCATTGAGTTTGAGCTCCCTGCTGTCAGGCAAGAGCCCACTTAGGATCCTCTGGCTCCCCTACCATCTGCCCCTCCCCTGCTTACACTCTGTGTCTCTCTCAAAAATAAAATAAACATTTCAATTAAAGAGTGAGGTGAGATAGAAGATTATAAAAAGAATACAGTAAATTATAAAGAAGATAAAGTGGGAAGTAGGTGAAAATATACTAGTTTAACAAGAGTACTCTAACTGTAGTTAGAAACGAATGAGGATGAGCTACAAAAAAAATCACAGTATCATATTGGCTAGGGGAAGAAAAGAAGGTACTGACTTTATATCATTCAATGAGTTTCTAAAAATAGCTTCAAGGTGTAATTAATACACAATAAGCTACACATATTCAAAGTGTATACGTTCATGAGTTTTGACATGAATTATCACAGTTGAGATCATGAACGAATCAATCACTCCCAAAAGTTTCCTAATGCTCCTTGTCATCCCTCCGTCCCAACCCCCACCCATTTCTTGTTACCAAATCCAAGTTCCATCTGCTCCACTGTCCCATAAGTTGAGTAACAAGTTGTTGACGCAAGGAATACAACTTTATTCAAGAAATCCAGTTCACCGAGAAGATGGCTGAGTAAAGTCCCAAATAACTGTCTTAACCATCTTGGTGCAGGCAGGGGATTTTAAAGGGGAAATAGGGCTCAAAGGTTAAGCACATAAAAATCAGGTTAATTATAACCCTTCAGAAGAACGTGTAGGCTCTAGTAGAGTTATCTGTCCCAAGCAGATCCCCCAGTTGCAGTCACTTGTTTGTCACATGCTTTGGGGTTGGCATTGTTTGCATTCTTTAAGTTCCCTGTAGAGCCTTTAATGATATTGATTATTATCTTGGTTACAGTGTAAGTTTTAGATTGTGTCTGAGAGTTATGTGCAGGAATGTTAACATAGTTTGCCTTGTGTTGTAAGTCAGAGTTCCATACGTATAGATTATCTTATTTTTAAACAATTGAGGGCAGAAGAGAAGGGGGGGCCTTCAAAATGGCATTAGTACTCTTATATTCTCACTCCCATACTCAGGCAACCACTGATTTATTTTCTGTCAGCATAGACTAGTTTGTGCTTTTCTAGAGTGTTACAGAAATGGAATCATACAGTTGAGGGGGAGCAAAATGTGTGCTACTTTGGCATGTGGGTTGTTTTGAGCTAAAGGCAATTAAGACCCAGCAGACTCAGGAAAAGCTATTTACTTCTTCCTTAACTGCCTAAAAGAATTTAGATAGGGGGCCTATACCAGGAAGAGAGCTATTACCAGAGAGAACTTTTTATATCAGAAGGACTTATCTGTATGTCAGGGCAAACATCTGTTTACCAAACATTTGCTTTTCTCATCTTCCTGTGAATTGTCTTCTTTCCCTTGGAAGCCTCAGACCCCTCCCTGCTTCTCCTTAGCTCAGAATGGTATATAAGCCCTCAACTGCCTGAGCATCTTAGAGTCTCATATTTTTAAATGGGGTTTTTGTATGTATTAAATTATTTTTTTTCTCTTATTAATCTTATACCAATTTATTAGCCAAACCAAAGAACTTAGAATGGAGGAAAGGAAAAGTTTTCCTCCCCTTCATAGTATATATTCTTTTTTTGTCTGCCTGGCTTCTTTTACTCAGAATAGCTATTATGAAACTTGGGATGAAGATAGGTTGAATAGGGTACGATCTGGCTTACTTAATAAAACTTTTCTTGCACCTTGATTGATCAAATGTCCTAATGCAGACGTAAACATTTATAAAAACTAGACAAACTATAAAGCATTCCAGTTACATTAGTTATTAATAGCATGAATCAATGATTTTTAAAAGCATAATCTTTCTAAACGTTCATGAAAAAAAAATCATTGCACCTTGGCTTAGACATGGAATTATAAAATTATTGAGTTAAAAGACCATTGAAATGAAATTTTCTTTCAGTTTGCATTGATGCACAAGCAGATTACATTTTCAAGATCTCAGATATGAGATTTTATCTCACATTGAGAGAACTGAACCTCCCTCTGTAACCTGTTTGCATAGATATGTGTCTCTTGTCAAGAATTTCTTGTTTATATCCCAGCTCAATCTCTCTTGCAGCAACTTAGGCTTAGAGCTTCTTATTTTGCCCTCAGTGGAGAGGAAGAACACTATTAAAATCCACATTTTATCCTGCTATATATCCTCCTTTTACTCCCACCCAACCCAAGACAGTGTGATGATGTTTAATTTTTTTCCATAGGTAACGTTTTCTCTACTTAAACAAAACAAAACAAAAACAAACAAACAAAAACAGCCAGGGACATTGTGCCCTTTTATTTTCATATCATTTAAGTTCCTTAGCTTTCATTCTCCATATGGCACACATAATAGCTTTGGAGTATCAGGTATATCTAGGTAAGGTCCAGGTAATTCAATGGCGTATATAAGAACTTTAAACAATTTTTTTAATGTTTATTTATTTTTGAGAGAGAGAAACAGAGCACAAGTAGGGGAGGGGCAGAGAGACGGAGACACAGAATCTGAAGCAGGCTCCAGGCTCTGAGCTGTCAGCACAGAGCCCTATGCGGGGGTCAAACCCATGGATCACAAGATCATGACCTGAGCTGAAGTCAGATGCTTAATTGACTGAGCCACCCAGGTGCCCCATGTATAAGAACTTTATACTCTACAGAGTGAAGATATGCTACCAACATAATATGGAGCACTGAGGAAAACATTTTTCTGAACGCAGTTTGAGAAATTCTTATCTCAAATCAATACATTCCCTTTCTCTGGTAGTAGTATTTACTTATATATGTCTAAGAGACCACAGTTCACAGATGTAGCAGGGACAATGGTGTATAGGCACCCAGAATAAGAACGAACAATCCACTCTGATTAGTATGAGTTTTGCAATGTAAACCACCTCACTCAAAGTAAACTTACAAAACCCTTATCTGATAATATGTTATCCCAAATCAGATCCACATAAAATACAAGGTTTATTATTTAACCCTGAGTCACATTTAAGACACAGTGAAAAAGATTCTGGGACTACCAAGAGAGGCTTAGTGCAATATATACTGACCTGTGAAACAGTAGTTTCTTTCCCCTGTGTAATAAAGAATTTGGCTGGCTGTTGTTTCTGGTTCCTGGAACATAACCTCTAGACTATTGGAATTTTTCTAGTGATGAGTGTCTTTAGTATTCATAGGAGGCCCCCAGACTATACCTGTTTTTTATGCTAATGAGGTTAGTTGTGATTGTCCCCTAGATAGTTTAAGAAGACAAGATAACTCAGGACCAGGACCAACAACACTAGGAAGACCACCCATGAAATTAGAGCTTTGGGGTTCTGAGCCACATAATTTCAGCCTGACATCCAGGGAGGGAAAACTAGATATTGAGCCTTATAGGCAATGATTTCATCAATCATGCCACCCTAATGAAACCCAGTAAAAACTCTGGACTCTTCTCTGGTTTGCAGTACTCTGAGTATTGTCATACACTGATACCAGGAGACTACTGTGTCTCTGAAGAAAAGAGAAGCTTTGCATTTGGAATTACACCAGGCCTCACCTTCTGTGTCTCTCCCTTTCTTTCTTCTGATGTGTATCCTTTTGCTATAAAACTATAACCATAAGTTCAGTGCTTCCCTGAGTTCTACATGTAATTCCAGTGAATTACTGAACCCGAGATTGGTCATGGGACCATCCAAATTTGTCGCTAGCTTATCAGAAGTAAGAGTGCCCCAGAGGATACTCAAACCTGTGGCTGGTATCTGTAGTGAGGGCAATCTGTGGAAGACTGTGCCCTTAACCTTGAGTTTGACAAACTCTCAGCAGACCCTAAAGGACACCCAACTCTAGTGAGGGCCTTAGTTTCTGGGTTGTCAATAGTAGTTTCTCAAACCTGGAGGAACAAACATTGTCTAGTTCTGAGCTGCAAAATGATTAGCTGTAGAATTCTGCAACAATAATGTGGATGAGTGCTAATTTTTTTCATGTTAAAAATGTGTTTCTCTGGTTACATGTTTAATGTTGCTTTTGGTATTATTATGAATAAAGTGCCAAGGCTGTTGATCAACTTTTTATCCCAAAGCCCATTAGAAATATTGTGTTTTGCAGAATTTTGTATCAAGTTTACGTAACAAGATCTAAACATTAAGTGAAAACTATAGTACAAATTAAGTGTGTTGGTAAAGTTAAGATTTGTTTCTGGGGCAGCAACGCCTGGGTGGCTCAGTCAGTTGAGTGTCAGACTTCGACTCAAGTCATGATCTTGCAGGTTCATGAGTTTGAGTGCTGACAGCTCAGAGCCTGGAGCCTGCTTCGGATTCTGTGTCTCCCTCTCTCTCTGCCCCTCCCCCTGCTCATGCTCTGTCTGTCTCTCTCATTCTCTCTCTAAAATAAATAAACATGAAAGAAAAAGATTTGTTTCTTACAGTTCTTGAAAACAACAGGAAATACATTGTATTTTATTTTTCATAATCAATCATGAGACTACTTAATTTTTGAAAACAGAAAAATTATATGTATCAACATTTCTTTTCTCATTCTTTACAAGAATTAGTTTCTTGAGATTTGATATGCTTCTTTGGTTGAAGTAAGCAAGTAGCCACTGTAGTGGGGATATGATGTAAAGAACCCCAGTGAGTGAAAGGAATTTACATTGGCCAAAGACCCATTACTAAAGTGAAAATCAAAAATCAGTTTATCTTATGAAAAAAAAATTTCTTCAGTTGCCTTTCAAAATGCCTTTTCCTCAGTAAAGTTTCTCTAATATAATTTATGGAAAAGTCATTTTAAAAATATAGTCAGGGCAGCATTCAAATGTAATGATTTTAACTTATGCAAATAACACCTTAATGTTATTTTCGTAAAGGTGAAGGTTAAGTGCAGTAAATACCAGTAATAGCAATATAGTTTGCAAGTGAAATTAGCAAGAACATTTTAATAAGTCCCTGAAGTGTGAACTAGTGATAAGAAGAAAAATATTCCAAATAAAATATTCTTAAAAGGTCAAGGTCTTAAAGTCATAGTACTCATAATCATTTCTGAATGCTAGATGAGCATATTGGGGAAACTCCTTATAGGTGTAAGCAGAAGATATTAAAAGCATAGAGCATAGGATTTGGTGAAGTGACTCTACTATAGCAAATTCAGGTACCATTTCACAGTCTTTCATTTCTTACAAATATGCCATTGAGGTAATTTGGGAAGGACTAAAAGGATCTGACAAGGTGTCTTAAAGGAAACGTTTTCTGATTTAAGTTTTTATAACTTGCAAAACACTACATCTGGCACAAATAAAATAAAATAAAATAAATCCCAGATTGTTTAAGAATATGAATGAAAATTATGTCATTAATTCAGGACAGAGAGAAAGGCGTAGGATGATGCATTAGTTGTATTTGTACCTTATTTTCTTTATTCAACAGTATTCTTTTATAAGTAATGAGATATTTATATAGTTAATCTTGCATTGCATTATTTTCTAGGCAGGTCTGTGTTTGAGTACTTTGTTTCAAAAATTTGAAAATTTAGGGGCACCTGGGTGGCTCAGTCAGTTAAGCATCCAACTTCGGCTCAGGTCATGATCTCAGGGATTGTGAGTTCAAGCCCCGCGTCAGGCTCCAACTCCACGCTGACAGCTTGCAACCTGGAGCCTGCTTCAGATTCTGTGTCTCCCTCTCTCTCTGCTACTTTCCTGCTTGCACTCTGTTTCTCTCTCTCTCTCTCTCTCTCTCTCTCAAAAATAAACACTTAAATTTTTTTAATTAAAAATTTAAATATTTTTAAGTACTTTTTCGAAATATAATGTGTAAAATGCAATAAGTATCAATAGTAGGGGCATTACATTGTAATAAATAATTGCTAAAATTCATGAGCACTAACTATGTAATGGCAATTTTACTAAATATTCTACTTGTATTATCCATTACATCCTCTCAAAAACTACATGGGGTAGCCATGATTATAGTCTATCTTTTACTCATGAGGATCGTGAGAGTTAGAGTAGGGACTTTCTCCTTGGTAATTGCTCTATCCCTGGTACTCAGAAAAGCACCTAACTTTTAGTCAACTAATAATGTTTAAATTCAACTACAAATATTTTATAAAACAAATATAGGAAGGCATACTTCTAGAGATATAGTAGTGAATAAAACAAAATCTGTGTATTCTGGTAGGAGAGATGCACATTAAAAATGAAACAAATTAAAAGGAAGACACAGTGAATATGTAAATTAATAAATGAATGGAAATAATTTGTATAACATAGTGTTTAGAGCGACAGTACTCTTTGGGTCTTCTGCATTCTTACAAAGCTTGCTGGATGTGCCAACGTCTAAATCCTTGACCACTAGACTATTTTTTAGGTTTGTTTCTCAAGGTTGAGAAATGAGGTAATGTCACTCCTCTCCCTTGGACAAACAGCAGGCTTGCTTACTGATTGCTGTAAAAACAATGGATCCCCCAAACTCAGTTATCATCAGCTGTGATGCAAACCTGCTATTTATGGTGCATCTATCTGGGTTTATCATGTTGCCTCCATGGACTTGCAGGCAAGAAGATCCAATGCAAAGCATGGACCTTCATGCCCCCTTTTGTGTTGTGAGTAATAAAGGCCATTGTCTCTGACCCACAAATCTGTGTTAGAATCCATAAAATAGTTATAGGCTAATTTAGCTTGTCAGTAGAGGAAAATCAAAGCTCAGTCTTGACAATCAAAGTCAGTAAGGTGGTCATGTGGGATTCAAACCCAAGTCTTTCTTATTCCAGAGTCTACCTCTTTATCACTTTGGAAATTATATTGGCTTCATATAAAATTAACTATGTTTTTGGGGCACTTGTACCCCAATGTTTACAGCAGCACTCTCAACAATAGCCAAATTATGGAAAGAGCCTAAATGTCCATCAACTGATGAATGGATAAAGAAATTGTGGTTTATATACACAATGGAGTACTACGTGGCAATGAGAAAGAACGAAATATGGCCCTTTGTAGCAACGTGGATGGAACTGAAGAGTGTTATGCTAAGTGATATAAGCCATACAGAAAAAGACAGATACCATATGTTTTCACTCTTATGTGGATCCTGAGAAACTTAACAGAAACCCATGGGGGAGGGGAAGGAAAAAAAAAAAAAGAGGTTAGAGTGGGAGAGAGCCAAAGCATAAGAGACTGTTAAAAACTGAGAACAAACTGAGGGTTGATGGGGGTGGGAGGGAGGGGAAAGTGGATGATGGGCACTGAGGAGGGCACCTGTTAGGATGAGCACTGGTTGTTGTATGGAAACCAATTTGACAATAAATTTCATATATTGAAAAAAAACTAATAAAATAAAAATGAAAAAAAAAATAAAAATAAATAAAATAAATTAACTATATTTTAATGCCTGTTAACTTAAAAGGCTATTAACAAGAAGCATAAAATACCTAGGAATAAATCTAACCAAAGATGTAAAAGATCTGTATGCTGAAAACTATAGAAAACTTATGAAGGTAATTGAAGAAGATTTAAAGAAATGGAAAGACATTCCCTGCTCATGGATTGGAAGAATAAATATTGTCAAAATGTCA
This sequence comes from Acinonyx jubatus, assembly GCF_027475565.1. NCBI lineage: Eukaryota > Metazoa > Chordata > Mammalia > Carnivora > Felidae > Acinonyx > Acinonyx jubatus. The sequence goes on from NC_069381.1 coordinate 178,671,618, forward strand.
ATACTACCCAAAGCTATCTACACATTCAATGCAATCCCAATCAAAATTGCACCAGCATTCTTCTCGAAACTAGAACAAGCAATCCTAAAATTCATATGGAACCACAAGAGGCCCCGAATAGCCAAAGTAATTCTGAAGAAGAAGACCAAAGTAGGAGGCATCACAATCCCAGACTTTAGCCTCTACTACAAAGCTGTCATCATCAAGACAGCATGGTATTGGCACAAAACAGACACATAGACCAATGGAATAGAATAGAAACCCCAGAACTAGACCCACAAACGTATGGCCAACTCATCTTTGACAAAGCAGGAAAGAACATCCAATGGAAAAAAGACAGTCTCTTTAACAAATGGTGCTGGGAGAACTGGACAGCAACATGCAGAAGGTTGAAACTAGACCACTTTCTCACACCATTCACAAAAATAAACTCAAAATGGATAAAGGACCTGAATGTGAGACAGAAAACCATCAAAACCTTAGAGGAGAAAGCAGGAAAAGACCTCCCTGACCTCAGCCGTAGCAATCTCTTACTCGACACATCCCCAAAGGCAAGGGAATTAAAAGCAAAAGTGAATTACTGGGACCTTATGAAGATAAAAAGCTTCTGCACAGTAAAGGAAACAACCAACAAAACTAAAAGGCAACCAACGGAATGGGAAAAGATATTTGCAAATGACATATTGGACAAAGGGCTAGTATCCAAAATCTATAAAGAGCTCACCAAACTCCACACCCGAAAAACAAATAACCCAGTGAAATGGGCAGAAAACATGAATAGACACTTCTCTAAAGAAGACATCCGGATGGCCAACAGGCACATGAAAAGATGTTCAACGTCGCTCCTTATCAGGGAAGTACAAATCAAAACCACACTCAGATATCACCTCACGCCAGTCAGAGTAGCCAAAATGAACAAATCAGGAGACTATAGATGCTGGAGAGGATGTGGAGAAACGGGAACCCTCTTGCACTCTTGGTGGGAATGCAAATTGGTGCAGCCGCTCTGGAAAGCAGTGTGGAGGTTCCTCAGAAAATTAAAAATAGACCTACCCTATGACCCAGCAATAGCACTGCTAGGAATTTATCCAAGAGATACAGGAGTACTGATGCATAGGGGCACTTGTACCCCAAGGTTTATAGCAGCACTCTCAACAATAGCCAAATTATGGAAAGAGCCTAAATGTCCATCAACTGATGAATGGATAAAGAAATTGTGGTTCATATACACAGTGGAATACTACGTGGCAATGAGAAAAAATAAAATACGGCCTTTTGTAGCAACGTGGATGGAACTGGAGAGTGTGATGCTAAGTGAAATAAGCCATACAGAGAAAGACAGATACCATATGGTTTCACTCTTATGTGGATCCTGAGAAACTTAACAGAAACCCATGGGGGAGGGGAAGGAAAAAAAAAAGAGGTTAGAGTGGGAGAGAGCCAAAGCATAAGAGACTATTAAAAACTGAGAACAAACTGAAGGTTGATGGGGGGTGGGAGGGAGGGGAGGGTGGGTGATGGGTATTGAGGAGGGCACCTGTTAGGATGAGCACTGGGTGTTGTATGGAAACCAATTTGACAATAAATTTCATATATTAAAAAAAAAGGCTATTAACATTTAGCTATTTATATTTTCAATGCTGATATTTCATTTCTTTGAACTGAAGTGTTTTCTGTAATTATGGTCTCATTGGCTATCAGTGAAATTTTCAGGGATGTTATTTCATACTTCATAAATATAGAAAAACTTCATTAAATTTTTTTTCATTATTAATATACAATACAAATCATATTTAAGTGAAAATAAAAGCACAAGCAAGCTATATTTCTCATTTCATTTATTTGATCTGTTACTATGTTCTAGATACTACATGATGCTGAAAGACCACAACTATCAGACACAGACACAATCTTTGTTCTGGAAAAGTTCAGTGTGTTTTCTCCTCCTCTGCTCCTGGATAAATTGGCCTTTGGTTATGAAAAATAAACGTGGGATAGTTACATGTGGCCAAATTGTCACTTCATTAACAGTCATTGCCAAGCTTTGTTAGGGAGCTTTGTTACCCAGTGACAAACAACAGAAGTAAGGCCACTTCTATATTAAGATAGTGTTATCTATATTGGCCTCTTATATTCTGTTGAACTGTATTTTGAAACTTATGCCTAGGTCCAGTACAAAGTCAGGCAAGCATTGATGTCTCCATTTTTTTAATGTTTATTTATTTATTTTTTCAATATATGAAGTTTATTGTCAAATTGGTTTCCATACAACACCCAGTGCTCATCCCAAAAGGTGCCCTCCTCAGTACCCATCACCCACCCTCCTCTCCCTCCCACACCCCCCAGCCAAAGCATAAGATGTCCCCATTTTTAAAAATATACATGTAAAAAATATATAGATAGATGATATAGAGATAGAGATAGAGATAGAGAGAGAGAGAGAGAGAGAGAGATAGAGATATCTTGGTGGATTTCAGCAGGAAATATAGCAATGGTCTATGCTTCCTACCTTGAAATAACCCATCAAATATGGGACCTGATGGCCCTCACAGTTAAATTCCAGCAGTCCTTCCCCTGACTCTTCGTTGAAACTAATCTAACCTGAGATTAAGCCTAAATTTTCCTTGGAGTTACCTTCAACATTTGTCCCTTTTCTCATACATTTGGCCAGTCCCTGGGATTGACCTTATATTTCAGACCCTCCTCTTCAGTTCTACCTGATTACTTCCGTCCCTTTTTTAAAAAAGTATTCTCCCCTGGGGCGCCTGATTTGAGTGTTCGACTCTTGATTTTGGCTCACGTCATGACCTCAAGGTTCATGAGATCCAGCCCCAAGTCAGTCAGGCCCTGTGTTAACAGCATGGAACCCGCTTGGGATTCTCTCTCTCTCTCTCTCTCTCTCTCTCTCTCTCTCTCTCTCCCCCCCCTCCCCAAAATAAATAAATAAATTAATAAACATTAAAAAAAAGAGTATTCTCCCCTGGACCTCAGTCTTGAATGAGGAAGGTGAAATGATCACTATATTTCTTTAAAAATGTATTAATTATAAAATTGTATTAGTTTCCTTCCTTTCACATAAAAGCTACTCATATCAACAGTCTTTAGAATTGTTCAATATCTGTAGTAAAAATCTTGAAATAGACTCTGTATTTGTTTTTGGTTTTAAGACGACATGTTATAACACTATGGTTTAGTGCTTATACTGTTATCTTTGATCCAAGGTGCAAGTTTAAAGAATGATGTTCACTGTTAATTAGAACAAGCAAGTTTTTATTTTTCTAAAGTGATATGGCCATCTGTTTATCCATATATCCCATCTGTCTATCTACCTTTGTATTTTTATGTTGTCTGTGTTTGAGTTGAGCAAATTCATCTTAATTATTATCTTCTAAGTCCATGCATATGGAATCAGGAGAAAAGGGCACCAAATGCTTTAATTACTCTCCTTATGTATTTCATATTAACAAACAAAATTAGTTTATCTGAAATATGTACACAATGCCAATCCTATGTGATTTTAATGGAGTAAGAGTTGGCATTAATAAAATAAGCATTTGTGTCTATTGAGAATTATAGATTTATTTTGTTGAACTATGCCTGACATTTACCTTAGCTTGGGAAAGGTAAATATAATAGTGTCTTATTAATAGAGGAAATGTTTTGGGTAGGTTACAATTGTGAATGCTCCCTAAAAAAGCTGTAGTAATAAAATGTTCAAACTAGAGAAACTGTAATTAGTGTTAAAGGAGAACAGACATGAGTCAGGTAACATCTAACTTTTCTATATGAAAAAGCCACAGTAGGGGTTATTTTGTAGCAGAGTAGAATTGAATTGAAGAGGGTTTACCTTGCATTTTCAATCTTCCTTGTAAATATAAACTGCACTCTGGCTTCTCTCCAGGTTCCTATCCTGACTACAGTCTTTCTTTAAAACAGTGTCATTACGACTTTGCATGCTTTTACACAGTCTTTTTTTTTTCGTTCTCACTCAAACAAATGAATATAATCATCTACTTCCTCCACCGCTACCCTTGGACTTCACACAAATCAATGCACATCGTTATAACCATAACCTCAGAGTTTCTCAATCTCTACTGAGCCTTCAGAACTGTTTCGGATCATACTTCCTTTTTCTTTCACCTTCCTTTTGAATTCTCATGATGTCTATAACAAAACCTTTATTCTGTTCAATACTTTCACACTCAACAGACTCTGACTTAAAAGAAAAAGCCAAGATTATCAGGTGGAATTCCTCTCCTAAACATTCTTATTTTGATGTCCATTCTTCTCTTCTGACCAGGCTGAGGTGCCCTCTCTCATTTTCAAAGGTGCTTCACCTACACCCTAGAAACAAGTTCCTGCTAGGTCTTTGAAACCCAGTTAGTCTTTTTTTCTCTAGGGATCACTCCTAGTGGTCTATAAGGAAACACAAATAAGCTCATCTTTACCTACCTTTCCTTCAAGCCCTAATTCTCTCCTTTAATTCCTCATCAAAATTTGTGACAATGTAGCATAGATTAAATTTTTCAATTTATTTAATTCTCATCTATCTATTAACTACTCTTAACAAGTAGGGAATTTTAGTGCCTGATGAAGCTGTTCTTCCTGCCGTCACTTCTTAATCGCCAATAGAGCTGCTCTTTCAAACCTCATCTTCCTCATCTTTTATGTATCCCTTGACATTACTGACCACTGTGCCCTTGAAGAATTCACACCATTCTTTTCCAGGATATTTTTTTCTTAAAACTTTATCCACATCTGAAAGTTGCCTTTAAGTGTTTTTATAGCATATCCTCCTTTTCTTGTCCTTTAAATTTTTGTATTCCCCAGAGTTCCATTCTTTGATTCTCTTCTTTTCTTACTCTTTTTGTATTCTAACTTTATCCCTGGGTATCCCCAGGCTCCCATGCCTTTAATTGCCATCAAAATGCTGAGATAGGCAACTGCAACTCTATTATACTTAGCTTTATCTTATATTTTCAATTCCCATGTTAACCTGTATGAACTGAAACTACTTCAAAATTAATATGTTAAAACCAAATTTATTATTCCCCTCTTACAGCATGTTTTTATTCTAATATTTTCCATTTGAATGAAAGTATCACAATCCATCCCATCTCTTAACCTGTAAATTTGGGGGAAATGCTAGGCTTTTGTGCTTTCCCTGTTCCTCCCCTCTCCTAACCTACTTTAACCAGTTAACTCGGAAAAAGCATTCAATTCTAACTGTGAAAACGTATTGAATTTAGTTCTTCTTTCCATCCTCTCTAGATACTGCCTTCATCATTTTGGAAGGATGGAAGCCTTCATCATTTTGATTTTGGATAAATCATCTTATCTGGTTTCCCTGCATCTAATCTCACCCTCATTTAAGCCACTCTCCACTCTATCTCCTGAGTTATTGTCATTTCTCTATCAAAAATTATCATTGGTCTCCTTAATACCCACAGGATTAGATTCACATTTTTTTAACTTGCCTGAGAAAGCTTTTTACAATTTAGTCCCAACCCAATTTTCAGTCTCATCAGACCCTGGCCTCTATAAGCAACTGTATTCCAGCTGAGTTCACTTCATCTTTGCTCATGTGGTTCACCCTGCTATTAAGACAACTTTGTTCCTTTTCTGTATTACAAATTCTTTTTCCCTCTTCAAAGCCCAGCTCAAATATTGGTTTCTCTATGTTGCATTTTGCAACACCTAAGTGATGACTGAGCATAAGAGATTGATTTAGGAAATTCAGAAAGTTTTTTGGAGAAAACGAGTATGGCTAGATTTAGCTTTATCTTTCACAAGGATTTTTTTAAATGTTTATTTATTTATTTTGAGAAAGACAGCATGAGTGGGGGAGGGGCAGAGAAAGAGACAGGAAGAAAGGGAATCCCAAACAGTCTCCACGCTGTCATGGCAGAGCCCGATGCAGGGCTCAGTTTCACAAACCATGAGATCGTGACCTGAGTCGAAATCAAGAGTCAGACACTCAACTGACTGAGCTACTCAGGTGCGCCCCTATCTTTCACAAGGATCTTTAAAAGTCATGCTTCCTCCTTGACCTGACTCTTTGGTGTGTTTTAACCAAATGTAAGGAGTTGTTTTATTTTGCATTCTATCTAGGCACAAAATTCAACACGTTATTATTTATCATGAGTCCATGAGTTGCCTGAGCTGGGCTCAGATGATTTTAGTTGGGCTTATTCATCTGTGGTTACCTTGGGTTGAATGTGAACACACTGATGTAGGTGATTCTATTGAATAAATTGGTTCTGCCTCAAGTTGTATTTCATCCTCCAGAAGGCCAGCCTTGAAGAAGGGGTCCCAAGAAAGAGTGGATGTATACAAGAGTTCTTATAGCCTGAACGTGGAACTAGCATGCTCTCCATTTCACTGCATTTCACTCAAAAGCAAGTCACAAAGTAACCCAGATTCAAGAGTTAGTGAGGAAGATTTTGAGCCCTGATGAGAGGAGCTACAATGCAACATCATAAAGAAAGAGTGGAACACTGGGGCCATTTTTTTGCAGCAAATCTACCATAAACTTGAGGGGATATTTTAAAATGTGATACGTCAATCACATAATATTCTATAATAATTGAACCTTTTAGAAGTGAATGAGTAGGGGACACCCAGGTAGCTCAGTTGGTTGAGAATCCGACTCTTGACTTCAGCTCAGGTCATGATCCCAAGATCATAGGATAGAGCCCCATAGGATAGAGCTCCGTGCTGAGCATGGAGCCTGCTTGGGATTCTCTCTCTCTCTCTCTCTCTCTCTCTCTCTCTCTCTCTCTCTCCCCGCCCCCCTCCTTCCCTCCCTCCACCCTTCTCCCCTGCTCTCTCTGTCTCTAAAATAAGTGAGTGATAAAAAGGGAAAAAAATTTAAAAAAGGACAGCAAAATATGTTGTTATATTGTGTTAGGCTATGTATGTTGTAATTCTGAATTATCCCTCAGATTTCAGAAATTATAAAATTAGGAAGTATGAAATTATAAATTACAGGGATTAAAGTTTGACCTTAACAGTAAATTGAAAGAATTTGAAAAGACTAAAATTGAATATTAAATTAAGACTATTTTCTTGGAAATAAAATAAAAGTTACTCTTCAATATGATGAAAGGAAGTTGACAATAAAATATCATAGTTTGAGAAAGTCAAGGAAAGGAATCTCAGATTACTCTCAAAAATATTATACATAGTGCTGCTGAATAACTTTGAGAACTCTTATTCAGCAGGTATGTGGAAATTACCTGCAAGAGGACTGGCTACAATTGATATTGTCAATTTGTTCATGGCATGGCTTCCAAGTAGTGAACACCTGAAGCTTGCATTCAGCTGACAGAGAGGCACACTTCACTGAAGTGGCATTGGAATACAAATAAACTGGATACCACTTAGAGACCTGAAATGCCACTGTGAGATGAAAGGCAAACCCCACTGAAAGTGACAGCAATATTTTCTTTTCCAGCTAGGGAAAATATATAGGAAGAAGATGAGAGACCTTTTTAATGGAATAAAGAAAAATGATACCGCTTCTATAACCCAAGCACCACGGTTCTTAATACAATTCAGTAAATGCCTCAAAATAGAAGTGCATTAAACTTCAAGGCAATCAGAGCACAAGATTGTCACAATGTGGTAAAACCAGACATATCCAAAGCTGGCAAAGACACCTATTGCAACTATGAAGCATCAAACATCTTCGAGTCATTTGACAGTCTGACAGTGCATATTGAATTGAACGTGTTGTCAGCCTCCCTGAATTCTTTTTGTGTTTCAAAATATGCTGAATGACATATTTCCTCTTATCTTAATAAATTTTAAGTTAGTTGATCTCAAGACACTGGCTTCACCTCAAACTTAAAAAGCCTGACATTTTACACACATAAGCTATAGCCTGCTAAATAGTCTCACAGAAATGCACACTTCACTTTCAAACTAATCAAGTATGTCTTGCTCATTTCTCAAGACATGGTGGCACATTAAATCTCTAAAGGTTTAGCCATTAAGCTTTGGAGATATAGGAGTCTCAAGTAGTTGGCAGGAATGGCATATTAGCTACAATAAAGTAAATCTCATTTGAGTTTTATTAAATGGGAATGTGTGATGATAGCTTTAATCATCAAATTCTCATATAGCTATTTTTTATACATCCATTGTCTTGTTTGACATGAAGCACCTACATATTTATATATTCTTATTTACTTAAGGACTTGTATAATATATGTTCCTTATAAATATTCTATATGTGTACATGAGAAAAATGCTATTCCTGCAGATCTCTCTCTCCATATATATATATATATATATATATGTGTGTGTGTGTGTGTGTGTGTGTATATGTATGTATATATATCAAGATAAACTGAACAGTTTGCCTGACTAGCTTTCCAATATTGAAACAAATCTCCTGAAGGTGTTTTGATCATTTTCTGATTATGTTTAAACAACATGGGCATGCACTAACATACTGTATTGTAGCAATAATGACTCAGTTCTTACAATTGCCAGTGATACTATTTGTTTTTCTACTCCTAAGTTTTAAGTGCCTGGGCTTTATGTGTACATAAGAATGTGTTAACTGAGTCTCACTCAGACTGTGAAATTTAATTTTCATGAATTTTAAGACCATCTAAAGTACAAATACATCTCTACCCACTAATAGTCAAATGAAGACAGAATACTCATAAAAAATTAGGCTTGGTTATAGAAATATAAAGACACATAAATCATTGACTATAACTGAATAATTGCTTTGACAAGATGGATTTCTAGCAGTGTTACAAGCCACTGGTTGAGGCTGCAGGGGCTGTCTGAGAGTGGGGGTGAGGAGGTGATTCCTAGACTGCTCAGATCACAAGTCCTAGGCAAGCAGCCACTTACTTCATCTACAGAAGAATAGAATGTATATTCTATTCTTCAGCTGTTTATCATGCCTCAGGACTGCTATAATTAGGATCCTCTCGTATAAATGTTTCATGGTAATTTTCTCACATTGCTTTTCTACTCCATTTCATTTTTCGTCATTGCATATCACGAAGAAAGAGATTTGTTACACACCAAAATCTCAGTCATAAGATCGTCATTAATAGTAATTTGACCTTCATAACTTTGTGTTTCTGATTTTCACTATTTGCAAAATAATATCAGACTAGCCATAGAAAAATTTTGCATAGTGTAAAGATTCTTTGATTATACTAGGGTTTCCAGTGAAGAATAAAACATTTATAAATCCAATATAAGTCTATGGAATAGTCATGTGGACACCCACTCCTATCTATCTATCTATCTATCTTTCATCAACATGAACATCATCAACATCATCATCATCACCCCTCTAGAGATATATCTATATATCCACATATTACGGAAAAATGCATGGAAAAAAGTGTTACCTCTATCCATATGTAATTCCCATTTCCCTCTGCATATGAATTTGTATAGAAAATGGGAATTACATATGGATGAAGGTAACACTTTATTATGGGAAGCTGGAGTTTTAACACATCTCATGTTGACTACTAGGTGTGATTTAGCGGAACAGATAAGAGATGGTATATTATTTTTTGGTCCCATGCACTTCTATTTTGTTTAACCCATCCTATCACATCCTATTCCTATTAGAAGAACACACATAAGGAAAGTAAATTACTTTTGACATTTTAACACATGTGAAGCACAGGGAAGCATAGACTATAGCATACTACCTCCATTTTCTCCCCACCTTCTCCCATGTCTTTTTTCTTTACCACTTATTTGCTTTTTTCTTCATTACAGGCTTTTTTTTCCAGCTCCTTGCTTCTCCTCACTTTACTCATTCAATTTCCTTTTGTTGTGATTTTGAGGCAAGGGGAAAATAAAACTCAGAGACAAGGAAATAGAAGGAAAGTCAATTTCAGAACAAGAGTAGAAATAGCCATTGACTACTACCTTTTCTAAGGAAGGATAATACAAAAGAGAAAGTGAGTGCTCCTAATTCAATGGACTGGGAAATAAGCACTTGAATCTTTGGGAGTACATTGCAATAATGCTATGCTAGGAAAACCACCTATTTTCAAAACAGTGCTACTAAGTTCCTTCACAGTGGAAGACTAATGCTGCCTTCTGAAGATTTTTATGTACTACCAAGACCTGTTAGTCATGTAAATCTTATTATTTCCCCCCTCTGTGTTTTTGATGTAAAGATACATCAGCTGGCCAGTTGATATGGTGTCATATGGGGCCCCTCACCCTAAGATCTCTTAGGGTGCTTAAAAAATAATTAGGGTCCACTTCAGACCAAGGAAATCAGAATCTCCATAGTGACTTCACTATTTTTTTTTTAAAAAGCTCTACAAATGATTCTATTCTGTGGCTATGAGCATAAGAGTAAGGAAGAATAGTCTCATGTTAAACTTCCTCCAAATTCCCATGGAGAAATAATATAATTACTTAATAATTTTAGTACTCCACAGCATACTCTTAGAAATGAAAGGACGGGTATTTATTGAATGAACTGCTACCTAGAAACCCCTTTCTCCAGCAGCTAATCTATCTACACAGATTGTAGTTCTAAGCACAATAGCCCGAGAATATTGTGTTTTCCAACCACACAGGGAAATACTTGACCCATTGTGTTTTCTGAATAGCAGAAAGAGGCTCAGAAGAGCCAGAGAGCAACCAGATGACCCAAGAAAAATTTCTATAGGAGTCTGATTAGTGTGGTATATTGGATGATGTTTCTTACCAACTGTCTCGGTCAGGTTAGTTCACTTCTCCCAAGCAATAAAGAAAATGGAAACAGGGAGCTGGTGTGCTACTTGAATAGCATCTCACATTAAAGTCCTTTATAGAAGCATGGGGACAAGGGAATAAAGGGTCCATATTTCATTACTGCATTGGATATTAACCCAAAATTACTATACTAAGTGTCAGCAGGTAGAATTGGGTATCTGTATCACATTCAAGTTCATACAGATAAAAAACTAATTTTAATTAGATGGTAACACTTTCCCAATTTTTTTCTAAAGTAGTGATATTGTTAAATGTAAAGACCTAATAGTATAAAATAACTTAAAAGTTTGTCAAATGTATCCTAAGAAAATTATGAGATATTGATTCACAATATTTAGTGCATGCAATTTATAATTATGAAACAAAGAAAATAATCTTTCTCCAACATAAGAGAACAGCAAAAAAAATAAGTTATGTCAATATAATGGAATATTATGCTGCTATTATAACTGTGCTTCAGAATATTTAATAACATGAAAAATGCTCATTTTTTAAAAGAAAATACAAATTAAATAGCATGCAGATTATGTTTCCCGTTAGTACATATTATCTGTATATACACATATATGCATACACACGTACATTTACACATATACTACATATACATACACACATATACATATTATATAAGTTTTCTATGTCTGCTATAACAAATTACCACAATCTTGGTGGCTTAAAATAGCACAAATTTATGTTATTGTTCTGTTCGTTGAAAGTTCAACACGATCTCGTTAGCTCAAAATTGAAATGCCAGTTGGCTTGTGTTCCTTTCTGGAAGCCTTAGGGAGGAATCTGTTTTATTGCTTTTTCTAACTTTGAGTGGTCTGCAGTGCTTCCTTTCCTCTGCCTTCAAAGCTAATAATGATATGTTGCATCCTTCACATATCACATCACCTATCTCTCTTTTTCTGTCTCCATATTCTTTTTTTTAACGTTTATTTATTCTTGAGAAAGACAGACAGAGACAGAGATGGAGCACAAGTGGGAGAAAGGTTAAGAGTGGGGAAGACACAGATTCAGAAGCAGGCTCCAGGCTCTGAGCTGTCAACGCAGAACCCGACACGGGGCTTGAACCCATGAACGGTGAAATCATGACCTGAGCCAAAGTCGGACGCTTAATGACTGAGCCACCCAGGCACCCCCTGCCTCTATACTCTTAAGGACCCTTGCCATTAGAGCACACCCATCTGGATATGCTAGGATAATCTATTTTAAAGTCACCTGACTAGCAAACTTAATTTTATCTGCAGTCTAATTCTCCTTTGCCTTGCAACCAACCTATCACATTCCAGGTTCCAGGCATTAAACTGTGGGACTCTTTGGGTGGCCATTATCTGCTTATCACACCTACACACACACACACACACACACACACACACACACACACACACACACACATATACATAAATATATACACACATACACATGCATATACATATACATGAATATATATACATATATGTAAAGAGAAATATTCCAAATACGTATGTCATGACAATATTAGGAGGCTGAATACGGCGTTTTCCTTTTTTCATTATATGTTTGTTAACTAGATGTTCCATAAAAAATGTAACTGGAAAAAAGGCAAATAAATGCTATTTCTTCATACAAGTTGCTAAATTATATTTTGCTACTCATTTACTGGATATTTTCAAGACAAATAACATACACTGAAGTTTATAACTTGAGTATTTAAAAAGTAATTTATTTTAAAAGTTGATGGTGCACTGAGTGAACACCACATGCTCAGAGGCTTAGGAAAGAGGCCAACCAGGAGAGAAGATCTGGCCTTCTCAGCCATTGATTTCTGCACAATCAATTGACTCAGATCATGCAGTTAATCCAATTCAGTAGTTAAGAAAATTGAAAAGACCAGCTGTGTGATTTTTAGGTCCAGCATTTTTTTTTCCTAAGAGACACAGAAAGCAATGTCATTTTTGCTGGCCTTTCCAGAGATTCAGAGGTGAAAAAACAACCAAAAAAAAAAAAAAGACATTTTTTCCCCTCTGCTGTGAAATAATATTTTCTAGAGACAATAATAAAACATGTATCACTAATTCTTAATGCAACCCCATATAAGTAGAAAAAGCTAAATTAATATTATAATCAGTGGGTCGTACTAGATTAAAGTTCTATGAATGTTTAGCTGAAGAAAAATAAATTTAAGTCAAAGTAGAGCAATCTTAACTTGCTGAAGCATTTAAAAATAACTTTTCACATCTGAAATGGAATAATTCCATTTGTTCTTCAATAAGAATAAATATAAACAAGTCAAACTTTGAATGCCAGTAAGTGTTAAGGTGATAAATTAGGTCTGTATGTCACTCTTAATTATTATTTAATGAATAACTATATTTAAACATAATGCAAAAATAAATAAATAATCACATTCTTTTAGTCTCTTAACACACAGAAAATGTCTCAATTAGGTACTGTGCTAAAGAACAAATACTAACTACTATTAGAATCATAACTAGTTTGCTCTTTGTAAAATTAATCCCTTTTAAACCGTAAAATAAGACCTTTACTGCTCTCTACATTCTTGTTAATTGCACAGTACTTCATAGGCTCTTGTTGAACTGAAGAAGAAAAATTAGTCAAGAAAAGGTCACTTTCTTTTCTTACTGGTTGTATGCTAATTAGGCATACAAGGAGCAACTTGTGAGGTGATAGAATATTTGAACTGTAGTAGATAAGAAATGATAAAAAATACAGATGGAATGGGAAACATGGGAAGAACATGAAGCATCATTATCACAGCTGAGAAGGTTTAGTTCCCACTTGAAGCCTTGGTTCCCTCCCTAGGATGCATGGTAATTTGTGGCTCCCAATCACCTCCTCTTCGCTTTTAGAAGATACCCCTTGTTTTATGGCTTTTATTAAGATCATTTGACCTAAGCTTTCTAAACTATTCGTTCACCTACCTGAAAAATTCCCATGTGTGGTCACCTAATTCCTATGGTAGCAAAGAGGCAAAGTTACTTTGATTTTCTAAAACAACCTACTAAGGGCACCTGGGTGGCTCAGTCAGTTAAGAATCCAACTCTTGATTTAGGCTCAGATCAGGACCTCACAGTTCTTGAGGCTCTGTGCTGACAGTGTGGAGCCCCTTGGGATTCTCTCTCTCTCTCTCTCTCTCTCTCTCTCTCTCTCTCTCTCTCTGCCCCTCTCCTGCTTGTGCTCTCTCCCAAAACAAATAAGTACACATTTTTAAAAAATGAAATAAAAAATTTAAAAAATCTTCTACCTGGATTATTTATGCTTTGATGACTTAAATTAAGGGTGACCATACAATATACCACTCAAACCATATTGCAGAGCTGCACTATTCAATATAGAGGCCACTGGCCACTGAATTAAATCTAAATTTAAGTTCAATAAAATCAATTCAGTTATACCAGTCACCTTCAAGTAGTTGATAGCTAACTTGACTAGGATCTACCATATTGGATAGTTTCCATATAGAACAGTTCCATCATCACAGAAAGTTCAACTGGACAGTGCCACGGTGGGGAATAAAATTGGGAACTAGAAATAAGAATTCTAGGATAACACATATTAACTGTCACTAACAAACCAGGACATATGGTCACCCTACTTATCTTCAACTTTTCTCTTTATTGCCTCCTTTTTTTCTCTCTGCAGATGACAAAATTTTTCCTTTATTAAAATAAAATGAACATTACCACAACCACCAGCTGACACACCCCTACATTGAGCCTAACACTAAATATTTAACCGATCAAATAAAAACGAAAATTAACCAAACTATTTTTTTAGCTATTGATAGGCAAAGCAATCACTTGAATCAGTTTGTTTTCACTTTACAATTCCTTGCTGCAGGACACTATGGTAAATAATAGTTATCACTAGTTGAGCATTTATGATGTGTTTTATATGGTAGTACATGCTTCATATTTATCAATTTATCATTATATCATTTAATAATATTAGGTGAATGATTTGAGGCCAGTAATTATTCTGAGGGTTCTGAGAAGCTAGTCAAGATGGAGAATCCTGTCTGAGATTACCTGAAGTGAGTGAGAAATTGGAAGACAAAGATTAAACTTGAGGATAACAGGAAATATTAGAAGCTGGAGGAACTCAGTGTTGAAGCTGATCCCAAAAAAGAGCTGGAATTTTAAATGAACAATGGAGATGAAGTCAAGAGTCTGGTGGAAGGCAAACATGGACTAAAGTAGGGAAAGCAGAAGGAATCTTGGACAATTATTCTGAACATTATTTCATACCTTTGGCTCACTTGAATTGGTGAGTATGAGGCATATAGATATGTCAGACCGGCAGATAAGTATAAAAACATAGCATGAAAGTGGACAAGCCCCATTTAGATAACACCTGACTGATTATAAGCATCATCCGTACATTTCACCTCCTTGGAGATTATTAAGTCTGAACTGAATCTAAGTTTTCCATGCATCCCTTGACATTGCCACTTGAACTTCCTAGTTTACTCTACTTTAAGCTGGCTAAACTCTCTTTCAAAAATAGCATAAATAACTGGCACAAAAATAGAAATATAGATCAATGAAACAGAATAGAAAACCCAGAAATAAACACACAAGTATATGGTTAATTAATCTTTGACAACACAGGAAAGAATCTACAATGGGAAAAAGACAGTCCCTTCAACAAATGGTGTAGGGGTAACTGCACAGCTACATGAAAAAAAATGAGACTGGACCACTTTCTTACACCATACACAAAAAATAAATTCAGAATGGATTAAAGACCTGAAAAGGAGACCTGAAACCATAAAATTCCTAGAAGAGACATAGGCAGTAATTTCTCTGACATCAGCCATAGCAACAATTTTCTAGACATATTTCCTAAGGCGAGGGAAATAAAAGCAAAAATAAACTACTGGGACTAAATCAAAATAAAAAGCCTCTGCAGAGCAAAGGAAATAATCACTTTTTTTTAAGTTATTGCTTAAATGTTTATTATTATTTTTTTAATATATGAAATTTATTGTCAAATTGGTTTCCATACAACACCCAGTTCTCATCCCAAAAGATGTCCTCTTCAATACCCATCACCCACCCTCCCCTCCCTCCCACCCCCATCAGCCCTCAGTTTGTTCTCAGTTTTTAAGAGTCTCTTACGCTTTGGCTCTCTCCCACTCTAACCTCTCTCTTTTTTTTTTCCTTCCCCTCCCCCATGGGTTCCTGTTAAGTTTCTCAGGATCCACATAAGAGTGAAAACATATGGTATCTGTCTTTCTCCGTATGGCTTATTTCACTTAGCATAACACTCTCCAGTTCCATCCATGTTGCTACAAAGAGCCATATTTCATTCTTTCTCATTGCCACGTAGTACTCCATTGTGTATATAAACCACAATTTCTTTATCCATTCATCAGTTGATGGACATTTAGGCTCTTTCCATAATTTGGCTATTGTTGAGAGTACTGCTATAAACATTGGGGTACAAGTGCCCCTATGCATCAGTACTCCTGTATCCCTTGGGTAAATTCCTAGCAGTGCTACTGCTGGGTCATAGGGTAGGTCTATTTTTAATTTTTTGAGGAGCCTCCACACTGTTTTCCAGAGAGGCTGCACCAGTTTGCATTCCCACCAACAGTGCAAGAGTGTTTCTGTTTCTCCACATCCTCTCCAGCATCTATAGTCTCCTGATTTATTCATTTTGGCCACTCTGACTGGCGTGAGGTGATATCTGAATGTGGTTTTGATTTGTATTTCCCTGATGAGGAGCGATGTTGAGCATGCAAAGGAAATAATCAATAAAATTAAAAAGCAACCCAGAGAATGGGAGAAGATATTTGCAAATGACATATCTGATAAAGGGTTAGTTTCCAAAATATATAAAGAACTTATACTGCACAATACCCAAAAAACAAATAATCCAATTAAAAAATGGGCAGAAGACATGAACAAATATTTCTCCAAACAAGACATACAGATGGTCAACAGACACATGAAAAGATGCTGAACATCACTCAACATCAGGAAAATGCAAATCAAAACTGCAATGTGTTATCACCTCATCTCTGTCAGAATAGCTAACATCAAAACATAAGAAACAAGTGTTGGTGAGATGTCGAGAAAAAGGAACTCCTGTGCCCTTTTGGTGGGAATGCCAACTGGTATAGCCACTATGGAAAATAATATGGAGGTTCCTCAAAAAGTTAAAAACAGAAATACCCTATGATCCAGCAATGGCACTGCTGGATATTTACCCCAAAAATACAAAAACACTAAAGAGATGAACACTAAATGAGATACATGCACTTTGATATTGACTGCAGCATTATTTACAATAGCCAAACTATGGAAGCAGCCCAAGAGTCCATCGATAGATGAATAGATAAAAAACATGTGTGAGAGAGAGAGAGAGAGAGATGATAGATAGATAGATAGATAGATAGATACAGAACTAGAGATTATAATGCTAAATGAAATGTTAGAGAGATAAATACCATACGATTTCACTCACATGTAGAATTTAAGAAACAAATGAGCAAAGGAAAAAAGAGAGAAACCAAGAAACAGATTCTTAACTATAGATAACAAACTGATAGTTACCAGAAGGGAGGTGGGTGGGGGAATTGGTGAAATGGGTGATGGGGACTAAAGAGTATCTTATCATGATAAGCACTGAGTAATGTATAGAACTGTTGAATTACTATATTGTACATCTAAAACTATTAGAACACTGTATGTTAACTACACTGGAATTAAAATAAAAATCTTAATTAAAAAATTGAAAAAACAGTATAAATAAATTATAAGACAAACTGCAAAGAGGGAAAAGTAACTTGTTCTTTCAAATGAATGGTCAAGCCAAACATTTAGGGGTCAAGTCAAACATTTAGGGGTCAAACTTCATATCTCATTCAAATCAACAAGTATATAACCAGCTCTATCTCCAAAGTATTTCCCAACTATGACCAGTTTGTTTCATCTCTGCTATTGTAGCTCTGGGCCAAGCCTCCTTTCCTTCCTCTTTCAATTCTTACAGTAACAGTACCCTTCCTAAAGTGGAAGCCCCATGACACCTAGAGTGCTGTTTTAAAATTTTAACTCATCATTTCCCAGTTTAGCAACCCCTAAAGATTCCCCCCAGCATATAGGAGGAAAAAAAAATAAACCAAACCCCTCCCCATGGCCACTATTATTCTTGGCTCAAAGCTTTTGCAATGACTGCTTCTCTGCTTAGAACACTCTCCCTCCAGATCTCCCTATAATTAATTCTCATCATTCAGGGCTCAACCCACATGTTCCTTAAGAGATCTGAGTTGCCATCTGAGATAAAGCAGCTTCTCTTCTCTCTCGATCACATAGTGGAATTTTTCACTGTACTTGCTAATTTTGTAATTTCTTTCTCTTTCATTTTCTCCTTTTCTTTCTTTTTCCCTCTGCCCAGTAGAATGTCAACTCTTTCAGAGCAGATTACTGTCTGGTTGTGTTACCTAAAACAGTGTCTAGCATGTAGTAATTGAGGCTTGGCTAAATACATTGCAGTACCTCTATACAGCAGAATCTACAGTAATGTGGAATAATTTTCAGTGATAAGAGAAGATATATTGTTAAGAAAGTGTGATTTCTACTTGCAAAGGAAAAAACAAGCGTACATATGCACACAAAAAAATTGAAATACACATATCAAGGCGTTAAAGCAGTGATCTTAGGATGATAGAAATGCTGGTGATTCTTTGTCTCTTTTTCAATTTAACTGAATTCTTATTATAACTAAAACCCAAAGAAGATGTCCAAAGCAGTTTACTATTGAAAAGTAGTTTGGTGTAAGAAACAGAAAATAGGCTTTTGATATCAATCCTATTTTTGAAAACTAGCCAATTAAAAGAGTCTGAAAGTAAGTGGAATTTTTATTTTTATTTTTTTAATGTTTATTTATTTTTGAAAGAGAGAGACAGACAGAACATGAGCAGGGGAGGGGCAGAGAGAGAGGGAGACACAGAATCTGAAGCAGGCTCCAGGCTCTGAGCTGTCAGCACAGAGCCCGACGTGGGGCTCGAACTTACAGACTGTGAGATCATGACATAAGCCGAAGTCAGATGCTTAACCGACTGAGCCACCCAGGTGCCCCTAAGTGGAATTTTTAAATTTATTTTCTTTAAAAACTAAAAAAGGCCTAATTGTATTCTATTTATCATTCCTTAATAAAATACCACTGAGCTCTATTTTTTATGCATTTTTTTTTCACTGAAAGCTGTGCAGGAAAGTGCTAATATAGCAGATCTGAGACTGCTTATCCTTAGAAAGGCCTTCTTGTAAGGTTGGCCCTTGGCTGACATCTGGAAACAGACTTCCTACCACTAACTGATAAGAGAGGCTTACCTCACCTAAACTCTTTGTACACACAATATTGCTTATGCTGAACACCTGCTGTCTTTCTGAACATCTAGAATTTTGGTATGTGCCAGGCAGAGGCTTCCTACTTGACCAACTCTCAATAAAAACCCTGGGCACTGAGTCTCTGATGAGCTTCTCTGGAAATATTTCACACACGTTGTCATAAGCTGTTTCTGGGGAATTAAGGGCTTCCCCTGTGATTCCACTGGGCAAGAACCCTTAGAAGCTTGTGCCTGGTTTCCCCACTACTTCACCCTGTGTACCTTTTTCCTTTGCTGCTTTTGTTCTATGTCCTTCTGCTGTAATAAATCATAACCCTGAGTATGACTACATGTCAAGTCCTATGAGTCCTCCTGGAAAATTACTGAACCTAGAGATGGTCTTAGGGAGCCCCTGGCACAGAAGCTAAATTGCAGAGTAGGATTTCTAGCCCTCTGTCATACATTTGTATTAACTATACTATGATTAACATAGGTTATCTCCTATATAACATGACATAATGAATCCATAGAACACCTCTCTGCATGGTGCTCTTGTAATTAACTGATACAGAGAGAATCTCCAAGTATAATCAGACAAGTAAAAGACACACTCCACTGAGTCTAACTGGGTTGTGTCCCGGCTTGAGCTGAAAAACCAGATTCTTCTTGTTAGGATGCAATTTAGTTAGGTATTGGTGACACCCATAGGAAACCATGTCCCTTTACTTCCCTAACTGAAATTTATATTCAGTGCTATCTAGTAGGAAGTGGAATAGAAGCTAAGAGTCATACTATGCAGAACAAAATGGGGTACATTATGGCATCTGATTCATAAATAAAATCAGAGGATTTTTTCCCCATGTTTTTAAAAATAGTTTAGCTTGGTCATAACGAAAGCTATTGTTCTCAAAAGGTGTTTTGCACTTGTTTGAGCCTTTCCATTACTGGAAAACAAGCTATTCTCTTTGTTTTGGGAACTGAATACATAACAACATGGTGTGTCTTTCTTAAGGCATATGTTTATCTTTCATTATGGTCTGGAACGTATTCAAGCAGAGAGATAGCTCATGACACAATTCTGTTACCAGCTAGCTGTGTGACCATAGGCAAATCACTTAATCTTTTAAGCCTCAATTTCCTTATTGGGAATATTAAATCAGCTATTTCCTATTGCTATTGATAAGAAGATAATAGACACAATGTTCAACTGGTGATTAAATAACGGTTCTCTTCCCATACATGGTATAGATCCAATGCAGACAGACATAAAGAAATAAAGATGTCAGCTCTATTACTAAGAACGTCCATTGGGGGACATGCCTTTAGATCCACAGCTAGGTGTGAATACGTAGTCTTCACCCCTGAGTCAAACTTTCCAACCTAGTCACTGGCACAACTGAATCACCACAGGCTTCCCCTGCAGGGGGCACTCCACAGCACAGGGCAGACCAGACTGGCCTCACCTGCTTGGCAGACTGGCTGCAAGACAAAGCCAGATGGAATTCACCCGGGTTTCTTCAAAACTCACCAACTGGAGAAGTCATTTCTCCCCTTTGGTATGAGTGGGTAATGCAAAGAGCCATCTGAAGTGATGCTCTACTCCAACTGAAGTCCTTCCAGAAGAAAGAACGTTTTTCATGAAACAGGGCCCAGTACTGTGCAGAACAGACAAGGTGTCCAGTGAATGTTCACTATGATTTTTACTATCCGTGTTCCAGGCAAGGCTAGGAGGACAAGGCCATGTCTAATCACCTCTTAACCTCACACTGCCTTGGCACCTGGCACTAATAGATGACCTGGAAGGGTTGTTTCATATGTGAAGGAAATGCAAACCACTATTATTCCATGCCTTTATTCTGGTGGTTTGAAATAATAGACTGGTAAGAACACTGAAACACGTGCTGAGAAACCTGAATTCCAATCTAGCTCTGCCTTCTCCATTGGTTATTTGACCTCAGCAAAGCTATTTAATTTTTTTCACTAACATATGATGCTAATACTAGGCCTGCTACATGTTTCACAAGAATAAGATGAAATAATGGATGTGAGAGTATCTTGGGAAATATGTAAGATGCATGCTGCAATGCTAGAAAATCCATAGGCCTGCTTTTCACATTCCAAAAAAAGTAAGCTGCAGCATGCATGGACTCTTTACACTGGCTTGTCAGAGCTTATTCTCAAAGTCTAGTGTGAGTCCTATCTCTCATCTTCCATCAAATCTATGAACAAAAAAACTTAAACGATTCAAGGTAGTATACAAATAAGTTATACTTTATTTCCTTCTATTCTCCAAATTGTCAAAAGTGATCATTTTCTTCTCTTTTAAAAATGGAAATACTGGGGCACCTGGGTGGCTCAGTCAGTTGAGCATCTGACTTTGGCTCAGGTCATGATTTCACGGCTTGTAGGTTCAAGCCCCACATCGCTGCTGCAGTGCAGAACCCGTTTCGGATCCTCTGTCCCCCCCCCCTCTTTCTCTGCCCCTTCCCCACTTGCACTCTCTCTCTCAAAAATAATAAATCTTTAAAGATTTTTTTAAATAAATAAAATAAATGGAAGTACTACAAAACTTGTGTATTTAAAAACAACAGTCTCCAACAGACCACTAATACCTACAGATAAAAGTTCAAGCCCAACACTGTATTCACTCGGTTATTCTACCATCTGGGCCCAATTTTTCTTTCTCAATTTTATCTCCTCTTACACTTTTACATGTAACTTACTCTCTAAAAAAACTCTGTACCCTATGTTTTTCAAACACAACCAAACAATTTTTACCTCTCCACTTTTGCTAATACTATATCTTCTTCCTTGAATGCCATGTTACTGTGTCTGACTTTTAACCTCCTTTTCTTCAGCGATGGTCGAATTCTAGTATTTTCACCCTTCTCTGATATTTCCAACGAAATTTCCTCTCCCTGTCCATTTGGAACTACATGTTGCTTTGTTTCATGTGTTTACTCCTACGTACGCCTCATTCTTGCTTGCATTTGTACTCATCACAGTGCCTGGTAGTGTGCCTTGCTCCTACCCCTCATTTTCTAAATGTTTATTTGAGTTGAAGAAACTACAATAAAATAAATGACCCAATGACACTTGTCCCTCAGTGGTTTTGCTGGAAAGCACAGAACTATTCCCTCAGGATAGCATAATTTAGAAGAATGAAAGCACCAAACATTAGCCTGATAGTTTTTAAACTATAAAAGCCAAGAAAATCTAATAATGAATGCATCAAAAATTTGTTTTCCTGTTTCATTATTTCTCTGTTCTAGGTATTACTGATTAACTTGTAATCACCAGGCTAATAAGGTCCCTTGTGGGCTGCTTCACATCTTTAAACTATACTCATAAGGTGAACTGCAAATGTACCCCTTAATCACAATTAGAATCTAATGAAATACTTTAAATGCAGCAACCTGTTATTGCCCCCATTCCTGGAAAAAAAAAAGAGTTTAGAACAAATCAAAAGGGGTAAAGAGCGTAATTTTCTAAGGAAAAGACACTGCTTCACTTAGTATAGGGCTGTGTGTAACATGTATGAGAAGATCCATCTGAGTAATTCTACTGTCTCACAGATATGACGTGAGATATCACTAATATTCAAAGCCATTATATGCTTTGATATTGTAAAATAATCATCAGAATAAAATAAAATTAGAAACCTCCTAACAATAGCCATTAGCTACATATTACACAAAATGAAAGAGAAGAAAATATGATTCTCTATATTTAGACTGTAACGACAGAAGCAGGTTATTGTTTAAGCATAAATAAGAATAGTGTCAACAAATTCCTGCACAGATAAGCTGTCATGATAACATTTCTATCTGTGTTTTTCACAGGATATGCCAAAACTAAGCCTCACAGTATTTGTGGCTTAAAAACAGCTAGTGCCTTTGTCATCTGAATTAACATTGCATTTTCCTTAATACATTTTACAAAGGAAATATAAAAGAATACAATAATTAAAGTTCATTTAGAATAACTGGAGGGTAAGGTTTTTTTATTAAAATTTACACTGCACAACTAAATGAATTTCACCAAAACCAGCTCAAGTGCCAAATGTGAAATCTCTGTTAGTTATTCCAAACTAGTCTACAAATTCTAGTCTAGTTTACAAATTCTTTGCTTTTCAGAAAATTTATTCACTGTGGCTTATCCTGATAATAGAAATATTCAAATAATAAAACAATTCTCAACATAACAAAACAACTCTGCAGAATTCCGTAAAAAAATATCATGCAGCTCCTTCCCTGTGACAGATCTTTGTAAATATGCAGTGCACATCATCTATTTACTTATTATTCTTACATAACTCATGACAATCTTACCCTAGTCAAAATTTCTTTTTAAACTTCTCTTCTCATTATTGAATTAGATGGCATAGAAAACATTCTCACAGGGGTGCCTGGGTGGCTCAGTTGGTTGAGCATCTGACTTTGGCTCAGGTCATGATCTCGCAGTTCGTGAGTCCGAGCCCCACGTCGGGCTCTGTGTTGACAGCTCAGAGCCTGGAGCCTGCTTCAGATTCTGTGACTCCCTCTCTCTGCCCCTTCCCCTCTCATGCTCTGTCTCTCAAAGATGAATAAATATTAAAAAAAATTAAAGAAAAAGAAAACATTCTCACAGACAGCCCCGTACAAACTGACTTCAATTATTTTTATGTTAACTTAAAATATGCACATGTAACATTAATATCAATTTTAAATGCTTACTTTTTTTTTTACAAATTACAAAATTAACTTTTGCAAGGTAAATGCTAACTAATCTCAAAGTCAGTGAAATCCAAATAAACTACCTTAATCTGATAGGATGTTACTATTTTGTAGGAAACTCAATGGTGTAAGCAAAGTGAATAAAGTGTTGAGTGCTCAGACCTACATTCTACTCTTGAGGTTTTAGTAATAACTAAACTCCCTTTTTGCTCTTTGAATGACTATTAAAACTTTCCTTTCAGGAATGCATCTTGTGTCTTGAGATCACCTGGTCTTAAACTGATATAAAATTCATTTTTCACATAATAAATCCGATCTGTTCCATCTTTCATAATTCTTGACAATGTCATTTTTATTCTCTGATACCAAAGAAATCTTAGTCAAAAAATTCAAACCCAAGCACTGAAATGCTATACTTCTAAGACGATGATCGAGATGGTTCAGGCCACACTTATATTTTTAATGCTTTTTAACATTAAAATGAAATAACAACATAAAATGTAAAACTTCTCAAATAAAATGCTCAGACCTGAGAAAACTGATTCCAAGCAAAGAACGTGGGTTTTCTCTGGTGTTCACAAGGAATGTTCTGCATTTTCTCATGTTTAACATTACTCCTGTAGACTTCAGGATACTGTATGAAACGGGCATGTGATAAAACACGCCTCACTGTGTCATTAGGGAAGGGGAGAAATCAAGATGGCAGTTACCTGTCAGGCTTGGGCAACTGAGAGGATGATGGCAGGACATTACTAAACAGAGTAAAACTGGTGAGGTAAAGAGCGTGAAAGAGAGGAGAATGTAGTTCGTGGGAAAAAATCAAGAGTCTTCCAAGACTCTTCCAAAAATCAAGAGTCTTCTTTCTTCCAAAGAAAATTGTATATGAGAACTGGGGAAGCCTCCAGGTGTGGCTGCTGGTGGAAAGTCTGACATGCCCAACAGTAGTTCAGAGGAGAGGCTAGCACGCTTAGTGAAAATCTGTTTGATCCTGTCTCCAGACACATGTTAGACACATTTGCAAGAGGGAGGAAGGCTGCATATTAAAAGGGTAGCGCTTGTCGGTGACACTTTCTGCAACTGAAGTGATTTGCTGGCTTCTTTCTCCATCCGGTCGGCAGAACTCCGGCAGTAAAGGCAAAGCTTACCTGAATGGGCAAAGACCTGAAACCATACTAACCTCTCATTCTCTCTCCTTCTCTCTCTCTCTCTCTCTCTCTCTCTCTCTCTCTCTGTCATCCCAATTACCTTCCTCCTCCCCACCTCCATCCATTTGAATTCTTTCTATATATATATTGTTCAGTAGCAAAATCTAAAAAATCAGAGGCAGTTACTCCCCAAAATGTTAGGTAAAACAATGGACAACATCAATATTAAAATGCTAAATTTTATATTGTCTTTACCACTTTTGATCTTCCAAACAATTTTATTGATCAAAATAAGATAAAAGATTACATGTTTATTTTATCTTCAGGAATGTAAAGGTCTAATTATTCAAACAAGGAGCATGTTTTACCCACCTATAGCCTTTTCTGATATGAAGCTATGAAAAGCCAACTTGTTGAAGAAAAAGCATGGGCATAGATCAGCTTACTAGAGTTCTCCCTGTACTGTACAAGTTCAGCCAACAATAATGTGGTACTTTCCTCCTGTAGGCCATTCTTCCTTGTGAATGTACCCCCCTATGGAATGGTAACTGTGGTTCTAGGGTGAATTTTTGATATCCTAGATGCCCCAATGTATCATTATTTCTGATGACTTCTTCATTTAGTTTTACATT
Organism: Acinonyx jubatus; assembly: GCF_027475565.1. NCBI lineage: Eukaryota > Metazoa > Chordata > Mammalia > Carnivora > Felidae > Acinonyx > Acinonyx jubatus. The sequence continues at coordinate 178,697,206 of NC_069381.1, forward strand.
TATTCTGTACCTGTCAGATGGCTACCTACTTTGCTAACTGACTTGCAGAATTTAATAAATAAAATACTCACTATATATCATTTACTGTCCTTTCAGATTGTACTCTTAGTGAATATGAATACTCCACTGATTCCATTTAACTTGTAACAGATCTGGGCACCTGCTTCTGGGCTGCAGCACATCTCAGCTGTGGAGTTTTTTAAAAGCTTTAGCAACTGAAGTGCGTCTTCACTATTCAATGGCATCCCTCATCTGTAAAGCCATTTACAAACTTTACTGATCAAGCTGTACACTTCTGAGTTGGAATTTAATCTACAGAGCCTTCTGCAAAATGAGCTGAATCCTTTACTAATTATGGGCAATGGTTGAATTTATTTGGTTTGCAGTAATTTGCATTATTTGCTTATTATACCCCTTGGTTCCTGCTGCAGACTGCTGTGTGGTGTTGCCGGAGCTGGGAAATCACTCTCCACATCATCCTACTCCCGACCTGAGAGCATTTTGGTTGCAGAGGAAATGTCTTCTTAATGTGAGAACCTCCCCATCCACGCATGCACACATCCTCTAGGTTCACATGATGCCATACAGTGAGCCCTGCCTGGACATCTCTTCATAAACCTCTATGAAGTTATGATGTTCCAAAACGTTAAACCAAAAGCAATGTTATTCCATTTGGCCACAGTTGCTGTATGACTCCCCTCAGCCTAACACAGCAAACATTGTGTTCCCTGTAAACAACTCGTAATGCTATTAAAATTGTTCCTGGGCTACATACCAGCACTCTTACTCAGGAAACAGTGCAGTTGATTAAACAGTATGATAATGTAGAATTATTTTAATCAACCCTGGATACCATTTTATGATCCCTTCTCCAAAATAATAATTTTATTCCAGCTAAAATATAGCAAACTGATGACTCGAAATTCCATAAAGATATTCAAGCACAAACTTTTATTTCTGGTTAGCAAACCCACATAGACTACATTACAATACAATTGGAGTACTGTTTTAAGACATAGACTGCACCCCCATAATACTCTGGCAAATGCATTGTTTCAAAAGGAGCAAGAATAAACACTCTAGAAAAAGACTGCATTCACATCCATTAGTATCTGAACCAATATCTAGGCTTGTCAGGCAAGATCAATATACCTGCTTCATGTTTGCATCACAGAATAACAAGAAGGCTTTTGACTGGATAAGATAATACCTAGGGTTTAATCCTGGTGTATCAAAAGATAAAGCACTCAATTGTCCAAGAGATTATAAAATTTATGTTTTAGTACCATGTAGATATTAACCACATAGACATTAGACCAGATAAGAGAATATGTACAATCTTGAAACAAAAATATAAAATTGAGTCACTCATTTATGCTTGCCAAAGACTTTTCTCAAGAAAGAACATAAAAATGACTAAGGTAGCCTACAGTATGAAGACAAGAAAATATATAGCCCAGTAATAAAGTCAGGAAATATGTTCCATATTAACAAATTCACTCCCCAATCCATAAATTGTATGCAAGGAAGATTTAATAATTCCAACATGACAGAATTTGTTAAAAATAACACATATATAAATCCTCACCTTTTTAAAAACTAATCTCCACATTTGCTCAGGAAAGATCAGAATCACCAAAATTTGCTCCATTGATGGTTCTTTCGTATGCATGTTCTCAATCTGTCTACTGAGAGATAAATGTTTTAGAAATCAAATTAAATGATAAAAACTATAGAATATCACCCTTGGTTTCTTTAGTATTTTAATGTCTGTAGCATATATAACAGACTTCAGGCAAATCTATTTGAAAAAAATAGCTTCTGAAGTTTTGCTAAATATACCTTTCCTTTTGCCCTAACTTTATTTCAGTTCTGGGAAGATTTCTCTGTTTTCAGGACACCCCATTGATTTTGAAAGCTGCTTCTCAGGAAGCCTTGCTAGAAGTATTCCAAGAATCTACTAGATGTCAAGAAGAAGGGTTTAATTTCAAGACTGTGATTCAAACTATTTATATTTAATCCCTTTTATAAAATAATCATTCATATATGTTAGAGAGTGGGCTATTTCAGAAAAATTCAAGACAATATTAGAAAAGATAGAACTCTGTGCCTTTAATTATTTAGTTGTTTTCTAGTTAGTTTGTAGAGTATAAACCCCAATGGAAACATGCTCACAAAATCTCCTATCATACTATGAAATTTCTGCCAAATACAAAGGGAAAGAAGGTGAAAATGGAACTGAGCAGGTAGAAAAGTAAAATTGAAGTAAAACTATTCCAAGTTTAAAGATGTGTGAACTTAATATTGAGATCCTGCTGGGGAATAAGTTGTTTATTTGCCTTGACGTAACAGCTCTGCCTGAAATATGAATAATGTTCCTGTCTCTGATCAGTGTGAGGGTCCTATGTGCCACAATCTGTAAACAATACTCTGAATATTACTATAGGTTTTACCTAGAAAGATCCCTAGATACCTCAATGTAAGCATGTCCCCATAATTCCCCAAGGACTATCCAAGATGGTATCTAGCTCTAAATTCAGGGTTTCTATCCTATCTACAAATAAGAAAGAAGAAAATGAGAGTGGCCCATGACAGTGCATGGATTTTCAGGCAAACTTGGGTTGCTAAAGTTGTACCAAGTAATTATTTGTCAACTCAGATGGGAGGAGGGTAATAAAACAGAGCCCTGTGTGTGGAAAACATACAGTGCTTGCATATGGTCCTTTTCTGTAAGAAGATAACCACATCACCAAAAAAAGGAGAGGAGGAGGCCCTGATCCACTGCTTTCTGTGAAGACAATATTCCTGGGAAGTCTGGCAATGGCCAATGGGACCAGCAAAGGAACTTGTACATCCATGTTAGAAAACAACTCAACAGATAATGAACAACTAAAACTCTTGTGTGATAATGTACTAATAGTCATGTCAGCACTAGGTGAAGTCCTAATCTTAATGTCAGCTGAACCTCCACAGCATGGCTCAGAAAAAGTGTTGAGAATGCAATAGCCCTTCTGTTTGGAAACACCTGGCAAAGGTGAGGAAAGCAAGGGCAGACATCATTTAAGTAATTCACAGGGTAGAGGAAAAGATAAACACATTCAAGATACGTGGGTAATAATCAAACCAAAGTTAAACTCTAAACTCTAATCCCCAGCCTTTACATACTCCATGGGAGACTGGAAGGGGTTTTGTAGAAAAGGAAGACAGAGAGTCTGCCCCCAAAACAAAATATTGCCTATCTAATCTGAGTTTGAGATGCATGCATATCAAATAGGGTTTCCAAATGCCAACTTGCCTACAAGTTCCAACTAATACAAAGCCAACTCTCTATTGTCTCTTGAACACTATTCATTGACATAAAGCCAATAATCTCAGTAAATTCTGTCCTGTGATTCAATAGACAGTGATTGAGTCTGGCCCAGGCATTTTCTCTGATCCTCCTTCTTAACAAAGGAAGTCATGCCATAGCCTTCTAATGAAGAGATTCAGGGGCTCGGAAAATGAATTACTCGTAAGTAAATTCCATTTATCCAGATTGGATGATTCGTCTTAAATTTTCTAACACTCTCCCCCTACCAAAAGGCGTCAGGACACCAATGCACCCATAGTATGTTCTATAAAGTACCACTTCAATCATCCTAAAAGGAAGATACCTGGTCCATGAGATATCTTTCCCTGGACCACAGATGAGAGAAATCTGGTAAGGAAGAATTGATGTCATATCCTTTGTCATCCACTACACTTCTACCTTTTTTTAAAGTATCTAGAATTGAGAGTGCTTGACTTGATCAACTCATCTAGCACAATTAAGGCATAATTTTAAAGGCTGCGTATAATCTTTTAGCTATCTCAGAACTCATGTATAGCACGAATATGAAGTAAGAGCAGGTTTTGAAGGATGGAGAGTTCACCAGACCCAATTTATGTACCTCCCCAGATTTCCTCAGCCCTGATTCCTGCCTGATGTCATTATGACCCTCCAGGAGAACGATCTGGCCCAATCACATTTAGCTAAGCCCAAAAGGGAGTTTCAATTTTCATTAGATAAAAGCTCATTGGTCTCCATCTCTGCCTTTATGACCATGGCCAGATAGACCATTGTGTGTTCCCCCTGCTTGGCCACTTAGGTTCACTATAGCAAATTTTTCCTAATCTCCCAAATTCCCTTTGGTACAACCTGAAAACACCTACCTCATGCCTCACAACACATGTCACCTGCCACCTGTTTTGGCAATTCCTTTCTACAATGGGAACTCAACTGGGTCCCACCTGGTGCCCACACATGTGCACAGGCTCACCCACCTAAGCCCATGAGGCTACAAGCTACAGGAAGACAGGAGTGCCCCAGGGTTGCCCTGAATGCTGCGGTCTGTCCTGTAAATGCTGCTGCTTCAGTTGTGAAATCTGCCTTCTCCAGGGACTGCCTGGAGGGGGTGAATAGCACAACCTAGAAGGCCTGGGGAGTTAAGAGCCTATTCTGTAAACTGATCACAGAGAGATAGGATATGAAAAGATCGAGAGGATGAAAAGATCAATTTATCTTTTCTCTTCCTTGCTCTAGACTATTGCAAGAGGCAATCATTTCATACTGCCTCCTGGAAAATGTCTTGTGAAACTGAGCAACAACGGAAACTTGTTTTGAACCTGAGAGCAGCTTGGTAACACATCCACTTATATATGCTCTCCTTTATCTCTGACTTGCTTTCCTATTCTCCTCACTGGCTCCCCTGGGCTTGCACCCTGCAATATAGTGCTAGCATGTAACTTTCGCCTCAGGCTCTCTTTTCTAGGAAACATGAGTTAATACTGGAAAGCAAAATAATGAGATTAGTACAGGTTGAGTTTCAGCCTCCTGTAGGACATCCATGTGAAAATGTCCAGCAAGTGAATAGAGACAGGAATCGAAAGGGATATCTGGACTGATGATAGTACATTCTACAGTGGGAAGTAGTGGAGTATGCATGCTTTGATTCCTTTGACCCATTATTTTAAATTATAAACTAATAAATTATCTTCTCAAACGTGTACTATTTGTTAGCCATGGATCCTGCAAGTAATGTTATAGTATGGAAACAAGAGTTTCTTCACTTGGGGTCCATGAACTTAGATGAAAAAATAAAAACTGACATCTTTATTTTCACTAGCCCCTAACTGATGTTTCAATTATGAATGGAGAAAACAAACCACACTAGTATTAGCAGTATTTGTTTTGTTATACTGTCAGCAATAGAAATCACAGGTATTTTCATCTCATGTCATGTAATAGTTGTCACAGATACAACCATCACTACTTTTAAATTATGACAGTTATTAAATCTACTGGTAGGTCACAGTTAATGTGTTAATTGTTATATTACAAAACGTTTCTAATATTTTCTTTTTTATCTTCTTTTTTTTTAATGTTTATTTTTGAGAGAATGAGTGTGCGCACACAGATGGGGGAGGGGCAGAGAGAGAGGACGATAGAGTCCCTGAAGCCAGCTCTGCGCGGACAGCAGAGTCCGATGTGGGTCTCAAGCATCGGTCACATGTTTTTGTGGGTCACAAAAACCGTGAGATCGTAACCTGAGCTGAAGTCAGAAACTTAACCCACTGAGCCACCCAGGTGCCCCTCTAGTATTTTTCAATGTAATTAGTTTCTTTGTTAATCCTAGGTATTTTTTTATAAATTTCTGAAAAGGAAGTCCGTAAGTGGATGAGATTTCTGGGGCTGCCAGAAAACGCACTGCAAACAGGGTGGTTTGAACAACAGAAATGTATTGCCTCACTATTCTGGATCCAAAAGCAAGGTGTCAGCCTGACTGGTTTCATCTCATGGGTGAAGAAAAACCTATTCTATGCCTCTTTCCTAACTTTTTTGCTTTGTTGGCAGTCGTTGGCACTCTTTGGCTTGTAAAAGCATCACCCCAATGTCTGCTTTCACCTTCACATGGCATTCTCCCTGTATGTGCTTGTCACCAAATTTCTTCTTTTTTTATGTTTATTTATTTATTTTGAGAGAGAGAGAGAGAGAGAGAGAGAGAGAGACTGAGCAAGCTGGGGATGGGCAGAGAGAGAGAGGGAGAGAGAGAGAATCCCAAGCAGGGTCCACACTATCAGCACAGAGCCCCATGGTGGGCTCTGTCTCCTGAACTGTGACATCATGACCCGAACCAAAATCAGGTCGGACACAACACACTGTGCCACCCAAATGCCCCAGATTTTCTATTTTAATAAGGACACAACCATATTGGATCATGGCCCATTCTGATGATATTATTTTAACTTGATTATCTCTGAAAAAAACCTTATTCTAAACAAGGTCACATTCTGAGGTACTAGGCGTAGGACTGCCACATATCTTTTTTTGGGGGGGTTGGGGGAGGGAGGGACACAAATCAATCCATAACAAGAGGCCTCAACAAACTGCCAGAGCTGCCTCAGTTACAAGAGAGGTTAAAATGCTATTATGGAAGAATATTCAACATAAGAAAATATTTTAATATATTCAAATGAGAAAAAATAACATTAAAAACCTGCAGATATTTTACAATACCGCTTTTATTGTACATATATTTTTCATATGTATATGTATATATATCATAAGAAAAAAGCTGGAAGACTACACGTAAAAAAGTCTATCAGTGGTTTTCTTTCAGTGTTGGAATTGAGGGGATATAAGTAAGGTTTGCTTTCTCTTTTGTACTCATCTAAAATCTGTAAATGTTCTTTATCTTAGCATTTCAAATGGTCTGAATCTCTAAAAAAAGTGTTGTGTAATAATATTTTTAAAGATTATAAAGATAAAAGAGAAATCTTTTAAAGTGAAATACTCTAAAATTATACCTTTGAAAGCCCAACTCTAAATACACTCTCCCCCAAGTATTTGATAAATGAATAACTGTTCTCCTCATAGTTTTCCAAAATGTAGGTTTCATTACATGTATAGAAAAATTACTACCCATGTGGCTATAATTACCAACAAGCCCTCTTATAAGTAAAATAGGACATGTATATATGGTTTTCAACAGGACTAAACATATAAGCATTGACCTTACATACCTTTATTCAGAGATAAATTTCAAATAAGGTCAGTGGAAGAATTATATGCAGTGAAACAAGTGTGAAAGAAATGAGGAAACAGTAATGCTGGATGAGGCAAGTAAGTGCCTTCCAGACATTTGAAAAGCAGCACAAGGAAAGCAATTGGCTGGATTGTACAAATAGTTTTCCAAATCACTAATTCTTTTTTTCTTCTTCTTCAGAGACATAACTACTGAATGTCTGTAGTAAAAGTCAAAAACCAATCCAGTTCAAGCAGAAAATAAATAGACCATAAAGCTTCAACAATTGTTTTAATAATAGATCGTATCCTTGAAATTTTCCCCTAGAAAAACTTCAGAGCTTTGCCACAATTCTCTACTTCTCTTTGGCAATAGTTCTACATTGTCAACATACAAAGAAGGACATTCAGTAGAATATAAGATGTGGTGATTCCAGAAAATGTCTCATTTTGGTTTTTGTTTGTTTGGTTTTTTGATACCCAAAATTTTACTTTGCCCAAGCAATCAGGGTAACAAATACAATCAGAAAGTAATTGTCTTAGATGGAAGAAGATCAGAAATTAAAATAGAAAAGAATGAAAATGTGGAGATTACACAGAGCAGTATGACAGGGACCACAAGAACAACTCCAACATGGATTGTTTCTCTGATACAGTCATTTGGCAAACTCCTGGTCTTAGCACCCAGGCTGGAAGGAACCATTAAAAGATGTATGAAATGATCGGACGTTTTGCTCTGCTCCCAGTCCTTTAGACATGGAGGCGGTCAAGTGCAAAGTTGATCACTCCAGTTTTGTAGTCAAGACTTTCTAGATCAAAACCACCTAAGCCTCTGATCTAAAGTATTTGCTTGACATTGGTTATATATCCTCTCTGTTGCTGTTTTCTCCTCTTTAAACTGGCACTACTGTGCCATTGGAATTATGATGCACATTAAATTTCGAAACATTTTTTAATCCCTGGAAAACAATAAATCCCTAAAAAATATTACCTACTATGAACATTATTACTATTAATTCTTTAAACTCCTGTAAATTCTCAAAGAGATTATTCTCACAATGGTTTCCACAATGGTTTAAATTGCTCAGACCCAGGGGTGCCTGGATGGCTCAATCGGTTAATTGTCTGGCTTCAGCTCAGGTCATGATCTCGCACTCTGTGAGTTCCAGCCCCACGTCGGGCTCTGTGCTGACCGCTCAGAGCCTGGAGCCTGCTTCGGATTCTGTGTCTCCATCTCTCTCTCTGCCCCTCCCCTGCTCGCTTGCTCGCTCGCTCTCTCTCTCTCTCTCAAAAATACATGAATGTTAAAAAAATTTTTTAATTGCTCAGACCCATCAAAAAACAACTGAGAAACCACAATGATAATGTTATATGTCTACCACTACTCATGGATTTAAAACCAATTTCTTTTGCCCCTCTACAGTTTAATCGTCAGTGTGAAGGTGCTTATTAACACTTCTAAAGCACATCGCAATTGCGTAGTGATCCCTGTCTTCTACTGACTGAAACTCCTCTCTTGGTCTTTTCTTGCCCCATGTTCTCTCTTTCTGTCCAAGACATTAAGAGAGAGAGAGAGAGAGAGAGAGAGAGAGAAACAAACAAATCTAGTTTCTGGTTCAGGCCTCAGCTTCTGAAGTCTTGATTTGTGGTAGGAATAGAAGCAGCCTGGTTTTAACCTCCAATGACACTTCATTTCAGAAAGCTGCTTGAAAGGATCTCAAGAGATCGATATCAGAAGTGGTCGCAGCTATTGCTATGTTACTGGTCAGGCAACAGGAATTACCTATTTGTAGCAAGAAAGATGAAACAATAACCAGCTGGTTAAAAGCATACATCACAAGAGTAAATTCTACGAAATGGAATTTAAACAGGAATATTCTATAGTTTACCAAATCTAAATTTTGGCTTATGGATTTTTTAAGGCATCATAATACAGAAAGGAAATGTGACAATACCATCTGCACAGCCACTATTTTGGAAAATTCAGTAATGCAAAGTAGAAAAAATTGATATATTGGCACATATGCAAAAGTAAATCAATCTAGATTTAAATAAACAAAATAATGAGCCAAATTCAAGATTCAAACCCTTTAAAATATTTTTTCCAAAAGAGGGAAAACCAAACATGAAACACACACTTCCAGTCCATCAGAATCAGACAATTTAGAAAATATATGGTACCATAAGCTTTGCTCCTGTCGTTCTACTATTTTTCTCTGTCTACTCAGTCCCGGGCACAACACATTTAAAGCACTGGCATGAGATCACAGCTCTCATTGATTTTAATGGGACTTCTAAGGTGACAGTAAAAATTCAGTAAGATCATACTGTAAATGAAACCACTTTATGAGGGTGAAATTAATAAAATCACAATATTGACATATGTTCAATATGTAGGTGGAGTTTACTAATTGCATTGTGTTTGCATTCTGACTCAGATGGGCTTATTCTAAAAATCTTGGGGAAACTATACACACACACACACACACACACACACACACACACACACAGAAGACAATAAAGTTACCATACGAGCTGTTGACAATAAGGCCTCTTGTGACTCTGAGTTTAACCATAATCTAGCCTGGCCTGCTACAGATATTAGTTGACCCCTTGCTGTTCTTTTTGTCTCACAAGCTAAGGGGTAAAATTCTCCATTTTTGAACATTTATGAGCTACTTTTTTTAGGAGCTCATAAGTTCAAATTGAACAATAACTATCTAATTTTGTATCTTCATGTGTACTGATTATTACTGGAACTGGCAATGAAATTTTGCTGAGAGCAATGTTATGCATCATGTTCTAAGCTGGCTTGCTGGCAGAGTATCACATGTAATATTGTAAAACAGTTTGTTCTAGTCAACCTCAACTGCAGCTACTGTGACAACATTTTGCAGATGATGAGACTTAATTGCACAGAAATGTCATTTTTCAAAGATCCTAGAAACAAAGGACAAAACCAGGATTTAAAAAGAAATCTCATATTAACAAGGTCACCAGGAATCAGTCTTGGATCAGGAGATTGGATGATCTCCGAGACATCCTGTATTTGATTTGAAGAAATTATAAATATAACTTTAAATTCTTAAACGAAAAATAAAAGATAAAGCAGACAATTCTCTTACACTGGTAATCTAAATAAACTATTTTATTTTAAAAAGCACAAGTTAAATGTTCACTAAAATAATAAAAATCTAACAATAGATATGCAGAAATTACATAAGGTTTTAACAAAGTACATAGGAATTTTTACCGCATGTGTATTCGAAAAAGGAAATAACTATATAAGCCTGTAAGAGGGAAATTTATTTTTAGTGGTCCAGCTTCCAATACATAAGATGTATCCTATTATACAGTGGCATGCTAGTTATGTTTCATCAAACTGATTATATACCATTTCATGAGGATGTAATCCACTGGGATTTAAGTAGTCCATTAGGTTGTAAAAATATCAAATCTTCCAAGAAATAGATCAAAGCACAAAGGTCTATACGTTGCAGATCTCTGGGTCCTGGCAGAATAGTGTATAATTACAGGTCTTTTATGGTTTTGTTGCAACCAATTTTTCTACAAAGAAGGCAGCACAATATTTTCTTTAAGCACTCACTATCCATGAAACAGTCATTATTTTTAATAAAAAAGCTATCAAATGTTTTCCTTTCTCATAACTTGCTAAATCACAAGTCAATGGTTTCTCTATTTTTTTGCCCAGTATAAGTCTCTCAACGTTTCTGAAAACCAAGTATCATATACCTTCCCCACCAAAACAAAAACAAAAACTTTTCCACTTCAGCCATATGCAAACCACAAGAAAATTCCACCTTGAGAAAAACATGTGGATAGAGTAGACCATTTTAAAACAGTTTCTTATAAACTAAAATTTGAAAACAGAAGGTAATGAAAACTCATAGCCTCTGTCCCTCATCTCATATTGGCCTACAGCCAGCATCTCCCTCCTTTGAACCCAAATGTTCTTGCTAGCCAGCTGGCCAGCTCGCGCTGCTCTCAAACTCACACAGGCACTCTCTCTCTCCCCTCCCTCCCTTCCTCCACCTCGTCTTCTTCCTCCTCTTCCATTCCTCTACACTCCTTTTGTCTTTCCTTTCTTCCCATCTTCACTCTCCTTTTCTCCTCACATGCTTTCTCTTCTTGTTTCTAATACAGCCTTTGTTCTGAGGCCTCCACTCTCTCTCACTTGCATAAACTATACCAATTAAATGAAACTACATAACGCGAAGGGAATTCATGCTTCTACAGACTAGTATTAGCTAACGTTTATTGAATGTTTAATATGACTACAGCTTAGCAAGGCATCTTGCATTCTCTGTATGATTTACTTTAATCCTCAAAATAATCTACAAAGATGAATTCTATTATCTTCCTCATTTTTTAGATTAGGAAACCAAGGATAAGTAATAAGCAACTTGCCAAAAGTCATAATCTATTTAAATAAAAATAAAATTTCAATGTTTCTGTTCACTATGAAAAAAGAGTTCAGGGAAACATTACCAAATTTTGAGAAAATGCTTTGCATCACCAGATTTTAAATGTAGACACTGGATTATATATAAAAATCACTTTGGAGGATCTCAAGGAGGTCCTTCATACCAGCAGGCTAACATCTTTCAGAGAAACTCTACCTGAACTTAAAAGGTTGCCATAATTGCCATTCAGAAGGGATAGGCAAATAGTGATTGAAAATATGACCCACAAACCTAAAATCTCTCTCTCTCTCTCTCTCTCTCTCTCTCTCTCTCTCTCGCACACACACACACACACACACACACACACACACGACATAGAGATATATAAGCATTGATTTATAATGAAGCTGATTCTTATAGGGACAACTTCATAAAGTGTGGCTGTGTTACTAGGAAATTATGTATTTAATGGTGATTAGTAACTCCCCAAAGAGCAGCCTAGGATATAAAACAGAAAAAGAACCCACTCAAACAATTAGTCTTCCAATGATACAGGCTGAAGAATTTTGACTACAAGGCATTCCACAAACTCAAAAATTACCCTCTGGGCATCCTTTGCCATTGCCAGAGGTTTGACAGCCCACTGAGCCACGCCTACATTGTTCATTAGCAAGGACTTGTCATACTCAAGCATGGGAGAATAGAATGTGTTGTGAGTGGCTAAGCATTTACTCTACAGTTGGGAAGCAAATCCAAAAAGTCATAGAGGTTATCAGATGTAGACAACAGCCTCCAGAGTCTATTCAGTATGAACCACAGAGGGAAGATGGTTGCCCAGCTATTACACAGTGTATGGGAAAGAATGTAGACTTTGCAATTAAACAACGTCAGTTCGGATATCAGCTCTACCAGTAGCCTCTTAGCACCCCTCCAGCTCCTGCCAGCCTTAGTTTTTAACTTAATTTTTTAACAGTACTTAGTATGCTTTTTGCAAAGATTTGCTATCCTATATATAAATGGTCTAGTTGAGATGTATAAATTTTTGGTAAGTAACAACTGTTATTATTATTACCTTTTTAAATTGACCAGCACCTGGTTAAGTGCTGAATGAAATGTTTTTATATCAACACAGTATCATTGGAGCACCTGGGTGGCTCAGTCAGTCAAGTGTCTGATTTCAGCTCAAGTCATGATCTCACGGTTCATGAGTTCAAGCCCTGCATCAGGCTCTCTGCTGTCAGCTTGGAAGCCTCCAAGCTTTGAATCCTCTGCCCCCCTCTCTCTCTCTGCCCCTACCCTGCTTGCGCTGTCTCTCTCTCTCTCTCTCTCTTTCTCTCTCTCTCTAAAAAAATAGATATTTATTAAAAAACACAATATCATCGATTTATATTCAAATTACTTTTCCTTAAATCCCACTCCAACCCACCCCAAAGTATCTATCCAGTACAATCCCATATCCAGTTTATTTACTGTGCATGTTTTTGGCATGTGATTATACCACTTTGTTGAAACAACTTCTTGAAATGGGACTAGAAGCAAAATGCAAAATCTACAAGTTCATTATTCTTTGGAGTAAAATGATCCTACGTTACCTTTGTTTTTATCTCCAATTCTACATTCCATCCAACAATTCTTCATAGATTGTATCTTTGAGGGATGATTCACAGGAGTGACTTATGAGTGGAAGAAGTCATTTAACAATTAGAGTTGCATTTTGTAAATGTTAAAAGATATGACTGGTGTCTGAATGCATTAAAAAGAAACAAAATTCTGTTCACATTATATGTGAAAACATTGCCATTTTTATTTCTCCTGTAGTATAAATCGGCGTTGGATTAATTCATTCACGTAATTATATTTGCGGCTCTTTTACCTTTATTCATGGCTATAGCTTCCTTTATGGGAAAGAGCACTTTGCAAGTCAGTATAAAACATTTTGAGCACTGCAGTAGAAGGTCAGAGATGATATGTGGGCCTGTGGACACTGGAAACCATCTGAATTTGGCCAGAATAAAAAAGCAGATGCCTGGGCAATTTTACACTATAAACACCAGGAAGATTTTTAGACAATAGATCCTTGATTGCCAAGCTGCTGAAGATGGTTATTTCATCTCTGGAACATAATTGGTCTGCTGGCATTACACCCATGTTACTCTAAGGGATGAAAATAAAATTATAAACTGCTGTGTAAAGTCTGAAATGGCCACCTTTAAGTTTAATCTTCCCCTTAATGTTGTAGAGTTCATAAAATATGCATTAATTCCAGTTTTTAATAGCTTTTATCAATCCATCTTTCTTCTTCAAATGGGAGACAATGCCTAATAAAAGAGATTTTTCACACTGCATTTTCAAACCATGATAGATCTTGTAATTTTGCTGGGGTTTTTTTTTAGTTTCTTAAGCAACATTTATTAGATAAAGTGCACAAAGCAATACACAGCTTCTTCAATGTGGAAACTATATGAAAAACTAGGATCATTTTGATAAGCCAGTTCATTCATTATAAGCAGATTAGACTTTCACTGACAAAATATTACTACTGTAAGCTTTTTTGAAGGTTTAAACTTATGAAAATTTTCATTTTCAAAACTCATGCTCCTAATTTTCATTTGCCTTCACATCATATTTCTTTAATTCAAAGCAAACCAACCTAATTTTTTAACTCTATTTTTAGAAATACAAACACCCAGAAATTTTGATGAGGATAATTACTGCACTAACCATACTTCCCGTTTACCACCATGTATCAGGATCCTGAATTTTCCAGCAGCAATTAAAGAATAAAAAAATATAAAAATATACACACAATAGACCCAACTATAATCTCATAAAAATTAGAAACAACCTAAATGTCCCCAAAATGGATGATACGTTAAATAAACTATGGTATACTCAGAAAAGAAACATAATTTAGTAATTAAAATCACAGCCTAGTAGAATAATTAATGACATGGACTTATGTTTTCAGAATATTGCTAAGTGAAAAAATTAGGGTATGGTATGATAACAGTATGATTTTAATTTTATTAAAAGTATACGTAGTTTATGTATAAATTGTCTGGAAAGAAACAGGGAAAAATAATTACATTTTTTTCTTTGTGATGGAATTCTTGGTGACCTATATTTTCTTCTATATAACATCCAGTATTTTTAAAAAATCTCCATTGAACTTAGTGTACATGTATGAATCAGGAAAAAAAAAAGAATTAAAAATTTTTTTAATGTAGAAAATGTCTTCAGGCACTTATCAATTGAAAAGAGTGTCACAGTGCAACCTCTAGTAACTGCTAATGATGATTGTCACTTCTAAACTAGTAATAGTTAATTATAAACTAAATATTAAAGTTAATTATAAACTAAATATTAAAGTGAAGTTTTTATCCTATTTAACAAAAAGAAACAATTTGTAAGTATCTTGAACCACTACCAAATACATATAGCTGTTGTATACTGTGAAAGATGTAGAATTAGTGATCAGAAAAGTCAGTATGTAGGCCATCCAGAATACAGAGGCCCGATTTCAGCACAGTCAGGGAAAACATTAGATAGATGGACTAAGGAAGGAAAAGTAATGGAGGAACTATCATGGTAGGTTTGGGAGCAGAAACTTAATGTTAGACTTCAATGAAGGACCAGGTTATCTATTAGGTACAGTTAGCCCCATGCTGAAGTGTACAATATTTTCATTTAAAATGCAAAGAAGAAACTAACTTCTACATCAAAAAACTAACTTTATGCCAAAAACAATTATAAAATACAACTTTAAATATGTTTGTGTGTATGGAGGAAGAAGCCCACAAAAACAAAAATGCCTAAGTTCCATGAATATCATATTGAGACCCTAGTTCAATGACTTGCTAAAGAATAGTATTTAAGAAAATAATGCCGGCATCTCTAGAGAACAGGAATGAGAAAGTGTCTATGCCTAGCAAGACTCTACATGTTATAGCTAACTATGAATAAAATGAGGGACAAGAGATGGAGAACAGATGTAAATGATGAGAACAGCAAAAGAAGCCGAGCACCTTGACATAGACAAGAGATTTGACAAGTCTTGGTAACATTAGATATGGATTTGATGACAATACAGCTATGTGGATCCATGGCTGATCAACCTACAGAGTGAGTTTTTGGTAGTTGTGCCACAGGCGCTGACCTTCAAGCTTCCCTGCTCCACCTGGATGTGATACGCTTTTCAGATTTTCATATGGCCTAGAACTGGGACAAATTACTATAATGACTGACAGAATTAAGTTTATTTTTCTTTCAAAAAGTAAAAAAAGAAAACAGCGAAATTAAACAATTATGAGTGTAGCATTCAATAAATTAATTGCAAAAGTACACAATGGGGAACTGTCGACTCAAGAGTTATTTGAAGGAAAGATGAGTGGTTGACTCTAAGACCAAAACAAGTGCACCACTGCTACTTAAAACTAGTGCAATCTCAAACTTAAACTTTGGTTGAAGTATAGCCTCCAGAGAAGGGAAAATTACTGTGCTCAACTCACCCATATTAAGTTTCTTTTATTTATTTATTTATTCATTCATTCATTCATTCATTCATTCATTCAGAGCATATAGGGGAAGGGCAGAGAGAGGGAGGGAGACAGAATTCCAAGCAGGCTCCACACTGTCAGTGCAGAGCCCAATGTGGGGCTTGAACCCACGAACCATGAGATTGTGACCTGAGCTGAAACCAAGAGTCAGATGCTTAATGGACTGAGCCACCTAGGAGCTCCCACTTAGGGAGAGTCTGATATATTTTGATAAAGGCACAAGAGGTTGACAAATGATCTGAAAAACAGTGTGTCAACATGAAGAATTTGGGGATATTTGGCATGAAGAAGGGAAATGTGTGTCTCTATGTGGAGGGGAGGGGTAAGAGTACTATATAAAACTACTTATTTTGAGTAATTTATGTCCACAACGTAGACCAAAGGTTAAATTGCAAAGGAAATTATTTTACTACGATGATATCAGTGAAATAATATAAGTGAACTCTTAACAATTAGAGTGGTCTAATAATAAAATAAAATTCCTGTAAAAGTAGCGAGTTTTTCGTACCAGAAATATTCAAGTACACATTAGAAAATCATCTATCAATAATGCTATAGCAATGATTCTTTTAATGGATCTGTGATTGAGCAGGATGATCTCTAATAGTCTTTCAGAGTGAAACATTTTATCGAAGAGAGACAAATGCCTAAGACCCAGTGAAGAAGAAAATGGCAAAAGTGTGTGAGTGACTGGATGTGGGAAGGCGAAGGAGGGATGCGAGAATCACAGCATGTATGCTGTATGTCACACGCCATAGGCTAAAATAAAAGAATCCCAGCTTGTGATCTTCCCACCACACATCGTGTCTGTCCTTATTCTTTGTAATCTCCCCCGCTCAGCCCTGTGCAAGGCTGAGTCCGTTGCAGTCACACCAAGGCATCAAGAAGAGTTCTGTACTGAGTCCGCTCTTCTGCCTTCACCTCTCCCAACCCCTTTCTTTCAGGGACTGTCAGAAGCACCAAAAGCACAGCCCAAGCACCATCGACAGATAAACTTCATAAGCAATCGGGTCTTCAGAGTCAAATTCTCCCAGTCCAAGGCAAGGAAGAACAGAATATACCAAACAAAAATCTGCTAGAAGTATTATCGTGAATTATGGTAAATATTACTAAGCAATTCCCTTTATGATTGTGAGAGTAAATGTATATTGTCCAGAAAAAAAATATGTTCTAATATAGAAACAACTGGAGAAAACTAGGGTTTTCATTGATATCTCATTTAGAGAAATGTGTATTAAGTATAAATGATTATGGAAAGAAGTCAAAAGACAATAAAACAAAACGAAAAGCAGCTTGAGACTTTTCAACCATGAAGTGTAAGCCTGAATGATCAAGTTTTATTCATTCTTCTGCAGTTCATATTAGCATTTTATTATGCAAAGCTGTAAATTTGATTTTACAGTGAAAATAAAATTGGTTTCTTTAAACTTGATTCCTTTTCTATAAAATAAGGGGTTTGAGCCACACAACCTCTATAGCCCATCTCAGTTCTAATATTCAACAATTAATAGATGATATTTACTATATTGCCTCCAAAGTGGCTATATTTTTGAGAGATCTTGTTCACATTACTCTCAAACCACTTTTAGACACTCATTAGCAAGCAAGAGTTGAAATAACAGAAGCTATTTTCCAACTACCATCAGTATGCAAGCCTTAAAGAAAAATGATAGAAGCAGTCTCAATTATTAGAAGCATGGTTTTCATATCAATAAGTTGTGGGTACAGAATAGAATGCTGATGAACCTAGAAATGCTCTCTCATCCACTCACATCACACAATGGTCATCATGGAATTCATTTCTTGTAGGAATCAAAAAAGGAGCTTTTTAAGTCTGATTTGTGTGATTTCCCGGCTGCCTTTCTGGAGAACGAGGAGCATTATCATGGCCCTTCATAGTGATTAAGAAGTTGAAGTGATAATTATTCTTGTTAAGTTGCACAGTGTAATAGAATATCCTCCTAGAAATATAGGATTAAAACATATGACAAAATTGGATTTTGTTATTCACAATTATGTATCCCTTTTGACTATGTTAGCATACTTAGCATACAAAGTATGCCAATTCAGCTACATACACTTTCTACACTAGCTAAAGAAATATTATGGTGGAAATCATAAAGGTCAAGTACTTGATTGAACTTTTTGGCTCAAGGCCATGTTTTATTGTTGTGAGCTCACAAAATGAAAGATAAGAACAGAGCCTGTGAAAGTTCCTAAAAACACACCATATGACACAAAATTTTGAAAATAGAGACACACTTAAAGATGAAACAAAGATTCTCAACAGTCTTCAAAGTGCATCTTAAGAATAATAATTCAAACATTCCTAAGAGAATCTGATTAACAGTGAACAAATCACCCCCATCATTATTCTTACCAGGTTTGTATGATGAGATATTCACATCATTTTGTGTAATAAGTAAATAGATCAAAGAGCACAACTTTGGATTAATAGGTATTTAACAAATATAAAGATCTGTTGTAGAAACTTGTCTATGGTTTCTGCTATAGCTTGCTTGCCCCAAATTATAATTGTCTGTTATTCCTGAATAACTCATTTTTGCTACTTTAAAAAAAAATCTGTTGCAGAGCAGATGATTGACAAATGTCAGTTTCCCTGAAAAAGTACCAACCCTAAACACCATCCTAGGATATATATATAGGGGACAAGTAATATTTGTGAAAACAGTAGATTTCTGGATAAACAAAGAATTCAAGCAGAATACTCCTCTGTAGTTTAAGTTCTAAACTTGTCTGGTTCTCTGATATTTGATACATCCTAACTTTCTAAATTCCAACCCCTGCTTCCTAAGAACCCTAGACAGAGATTTAAAATAAAAACTGTCTCACTGTTAAGATGAACAGTGGCAAACACACGCACATACAGTAGAGAACAGAAATTACGTTCAATGTTTAAATAGTCACGAGACTTGCCCCTCACCAAGCAGTAATTCTCAAACTTTAATAAGCATAAGGATCACTCAGACAACTTGTTTAAAATAGTGACTGCCCACCTGGGTGGCTCAGTCAGTTAAACACCTGACTCTTGATTTCAGCTCAGATCATGATCTCACATTTCGTGAGACTGGGCCCCCCATCAAGGCTCTGCTCTGATAGCATGGAGCCTGCTTAGGATTCTCTCTCTCCCCCCCACCTCTCTCTGCCACCCCTCCCCTGCTCTCTCTGTCTCTCTCTTTAAAAAATAAAATGAAGAAAAGGAAAGAAAGAAAAGAAAAGAAAATAGTGATTGTCCGCCCACACTAACCCCCATCCCTTTAGCAGGGCCTGGAAATGTGCATTTTAGCCATCATCTGGGTATTTGGAAGCACATTCATTCCCAGGCTATACAGTTGTCCCTCCTTACGCATAATTTCACTTTCTAAGGTTTCAGTTACCCGTGGCCAACTATGGTCTCAAAGCAGATGATCCTCTTTTTGATGTATGGACAGAAGATCAATAGTAGCCTAATTCTATGTCAGCATGCCTACTTCGTTTAAGTCACTTTATCTCATTACTAGGCATTTTATCATCTTACATCATCACAAGAAACATGGGTAGAGTACAATAAGGTATTTTGAGAGAGAAAGATCACATTCACATAATTCTTACTATATAGTATATTGTTATTTGTTCTATTTTATTATGAGCTATTGTTAGTAATCTCTTACTGTGACTAATTGGTAAATTAAACTTTGTCATAGGTATATATGTATAGAAAAAAACAGAATATATAGGGTTCGATACTATCTGCGGTTTCAGCCATCCACTGAAGGTCCTAGAACATATCTTCCACGGATAAGGAGGGGCAGTGTATTTGGAGAAACAATGTCCTAAAAACATGTAGGTGTTTCTCAATGATCTTCATTTATTAACATGGGAGACATGGTATCTTAGTGTCAATGAGCTTGTCTAAGTGGATTGTGAATGCAATGACATGCTAGTTCTTCATTGGAGAGATTTTCATAATTGAGTGGCTTGGGTGGGGACCTGATATAACTATTCTGAATGTGATTGATGCTACAGCTGATAAAGCTGAACTGTACTCACTAATGTGCTATGCTCTGGGAGATTCTTTATGCTGGAGGCTGGGACTGTTGCCCAGACACTGTGATTGTAATGAAGATAGGCATGGATCTTTAATGTTTTCCACCCCCTAACCCAAATGCTGAAAAACGGTTAGTATTGAGTATTTTTTATACATAGCAAGAATAACACAGACTGAGTCAGATATTTCTCTTCCCATGTATCCCAGTGACAATATTCTAATATAATTTTTAATGTTCTATGAAAATGATTGATGTCAAATTAAACCTTTGGAATAGTGGCTGATCATGTGAAAGAGTGACAGTTGGCCAGCATGCCATTATTAACAGTTTGCCTTCTGAATGACTTAACTAACAACAACCCCATTCCACTTGGTATTATGTGTGTACATTTACCTCAATTTGCATACCTAAAAAATGCTCTTTAATGAGTAAACTGGCTCATGACAGCTGTTGCTTGATTACTTTTTCCTAAATCTTATTTGTAAATAAGGTTCAACTATCCAGTAACCAAAAGGCTGTCATACATTACTTTGTTGAATTTTTACTGAACCAAATTATTTCTTCTTAAAAGAAGAATATTCTTTTTAAAAAGCGTTCATTATATGTATTTACTATCCATATACTGGTCAGGCTTTTAAAACCATGTCCCCCAGAATAGAGACAAAAGAAAATCAAAGAGGTAAATCAACTGTGCCAAATTTTGCAGAGTAAAATCATCATTATATGCAAACCTGATGCATTTCATAACCCGAGTGGCATTCCTTAGACCTAACAGTACACTGGCAAGCTCCGGAAACTAACTGATCCAAGCTATTAGAATTTCAAAACACCTGAATGCTATGTCTAAAATTAGACTATTGAAATTCTCCCTGGATGTCACTTTCCTTTATTATAAACACATTTTTCTTATCATCAAAGCAACATTAAGTGAGTAAAGAGTGCCACCAAGCGGCAGCATATCATATTCCTAAATCTGTTCTTAAGAGAAAGAAAGAAAGAGAGAGAAAGAAAGAGAAAGAAAGAAAAAGAGAGAAAAGAAAGAAAGAAAGAAAGAAAGAAAGAAAGAAAGAAAGAAAGAAAGAAAGAAAGAAAGAAAAAGGAAGAAAGAAGAAGATACACTTTACTTTTGTTAACTGAGCTCACATCCTTAAGAGAGACAGGTTTATCTGCATATTTTAAAACATGTGTTTCAGGGGTGCCTGGGTGGCTTAGTTAATCATCCGACTTTGGCTCAGCTCATGATCTCCTGGTTCACAACTCTGACCCCACCTTGGGCTCTGTACTGATAGTTCAGAGAGTGGAGCCGGCCTCCAGTTCTGTGTCTCCCTTTCTCTCTGCCTCTCCCCTGCTCATGCTCTCTCTCTCTCTCTCTTTCAAAAATAAATAAACTTTAAAAAATAAAATATAATAAAATAAAATACAAAATAAAATAAAATAAAACAAAATAAAACACATGTTTCAAGGGTCCAAGTAATATGGACAGTAGAAAAGTAATATGGCAAGTAATGTGGCAGTAGAAAAGCATATTTTTCTGTGTTGATGAGCAAATCTGCCATGATAAATTTTTTAAACATGAAATTCTATCCACAGTTATTGGTATTTATAAAAATTAATATCGACAAGAATTCAGTTTCCAAAACTTATTGGTTATATACTGGGTCTTGGTTTAGAAATCTGCACAGTTTCCAGAAAAAGATTTTGTAATACAAAACGTTATAGTTTCTGCTGAGAAATTTCAAATATATCAGATCAAGGACAAAGATTTTTTTTTAAGTAGCATGTAATCCTAAAAATGTTGACCTCTAAACCTTGCTCCACATTTCCTGTCAAAGGATTATGCAGTCGTATGAGAACAAAATCTATACATATTCCCCTAAATCTATTTTAATTATTCATTCTGCCTTTGTATTCAGTTATCCCCTCATAAAACAAATATGTCTTGAACATCTACTGTGCCACAAACAGTACCAATTAAAAATGAGTAGGACAGTCTCTGTCCTGATGATGTTCATAATAAGCAGGGGCTTCTGGTTCTCTTTGGCTCTGTTGGAAACTTCAAGCTCCCTAAATTGAGACAACTTTTTTTACAATTATGCATTTATGTTTGTGAGCATTTTCCAAAGCTTTTAAAATGATTTGCATTTATAATTTCACTTATAGTCACAATGAGTTTGACCATGTAAAATAGCTGTGAGAACCCTTAATTATTATTCTTATATATGACTAAGGACATGGTTAAGTGATTTACCTAAGATGTGATAGGAAGGTTGTGGTAGGGTTAAAATTAAAATCTCCTGACTTCATAAATTGTGCCCTTTCTGGAAGGCCACCACTCTTTATGATGAATACATTAAAATGAGCATGATATTTCAAGGAGGTCATCATCATAGGAGGTCCTACAATAATTACAGTGATGCTGACACTGCTTAAAATATTTCTGGAACTCTTGTTTCAAATTTCCCTCACAGGGAAAACAAGAAAATCAGTCTCATTACACATTCAATTCAACATAGATTTATTCAGTATCTCTCACTTGCATGACACTATACTGGATGAAATGGAGGTATAAAGATAACACAATTGACAAGAAATTTACAATTTAGCAGGCACAGTGAGAAATGTAGCACTGGTGCTTTTTTTTTCTTAGTACTAATAGGTTGGGTGGCCATTGTCTAGATATAACACATCTTATACTTCATTGAATCTAAGATGCTGTTAAACACTATTTTATGTCACAATAAGAAAAAAAAAACAAAAACAAAGCAAAAACAGAAAACAAAACAAAACAAAAAAACCCACTGCACCGACAAAGTCTAAAAGTTGCTTTCCCATCATTTATTTTTTTTTACATTTAGAGAGAGTTCTTTTAGCCTTACTTTGACACTGATTTTCTTCATGTATCACTCTATTGCATACATTAAAAGGAAAATAAAAGCAAAATGAATTGGTTACAGCAATGACAACTATGTCACAACTACTACCAGGTAGTTAGTGATTATAAAAGCTCAGTCATTATTATATGCACCCCAATTTAAGACATGTGAAAATGTGTGTTGGACAGTGCATGTTAGAATAACTGAAATAACTGAAGTGCTTATTTTTGTTCAGTCTCTGAAACAGTCATGTATCATGAAGCTACAACAAATCGTGGGGGGAAAGTGGTAAAATGATTTAACTCATGTCCTTTTGTCTTTGGGTGTTATCAGTAATCACTGCAGTGGTTAAGAGAATGTGCAGAAGAGTCACAAGACACAGATCAAGTATTTCCTCTACTTCCTACAAGCTATGTGACCTGTGGGGAGGTTACTAAGCCTTTCTGTGTTTCAGAATCCCCACTCATGAAAATGGCAACAATAATAACTACTGCTTAGGTATTAAATGAAATAATGTATTTAACATATTTAGTACATAGCCATCAGTACTATTATATTTAATTACGGCTAAGATCTGGAAATTCTTCTAAGTAAAATAATGATACTATACTATTAAGCCCAGAAATAGCTAAAAACCCTATTTTCTCCCCTCTCCAATGATGCTACATGCAGCATTATTACCCTTTTAGCTGACCCTCTGGAAGACCCCAGATCCCACCTTCACCAAGGTAAGAAAATAACGAAAATAACTCAGTGCTCTGTCTTAAAGCCCTTCTAGAATAGCTACCAATTTAGCAAGTAGAAAAAAATTAACCTTAAAGAAAAATTTAACTTCTGAACCCATCTCTTATTTTCAAATAATCAAATATTAAGAAGACTATACAAAAGGAAGTGTATTCCTAATATATCCATACCATCAAAATCACAGTATTTCAAAACAACCTGAACTTAAACACTATCAAATATACTAACTATCCCATCCAGGAGAGGTACAAACTGAAAAATAAAGTATCTGAAAGTCTGCCTTTTCAGACATTGTGACCACCATTGTCTTTATAATAATGAACACAGCTTGGAAAACACCATTAGGTAAAGTGATTCCAACCAGTGAGGCTTTTGGTAACTGATAGCTTAGCTGCTGCCTTGCCTTCCCCAGGACACCACTGTGACAGGTGGAACAAAGCCAACCCCATAAATCAGACATAGCCTCCAGGTTGGGACTTGTTCATAAAACATAAAGACAAACTTCAGAGACAACTTGTATCTCCTGACCCTCTCTGAGGCAGATGAGTCCAGATATCTTAGTTCTAGGTCACTTTCTGAGAGGAAAAGAAGCTTTAATTTGGGAATATTCCTCCATTTCGGATGTCTGCCCACCATCACTAGGCCTTGCTATACAATATTCACTTTTTATTAAATATATATATATAATTGCAAACAGCCAATGATGTTTACTAATAGAGTAAAAACCTTAGTATTTCTGAAAATTTATTTCTCAATTGGAACCATTTTGTAGTCATTTCCATTTAAAAAGACAAGGGGGAAGAAAACTGAATCCTATGGGCAAAAGTGAGTAAAATAGACAAATAAACAAATATTTGAAAGGTGTGCAGTATTTATTTCCATTTCACCAGAGGGAGTGGATTTGTCTGTTTCATTATTCATAAGTCATAATTTTAGTTTGGTTTTTCTGCTTACTAAATATTGAGAATGTTCTAAGCCCCGAGGCAACAGACTTCAGTAAATTATGACTGACTTTCATTCACTGCATTATGGAAAAATAAAAATTTTAAATCATAAACATGTGCATAACACTGTCCAGTTTCTTCTCTCTGTGTGTGTGTGTGTGTGTGTGTATAGCATTGTAACTACAATTCCTTTGACATCAAGAACTAGTCAGCCTTTGTGTATTATGAATGCCTATTTAGCAAATTAATACAACATGAATTTTATGTTAATAAAACTGTTTTACTTATGTCTGTGTTCACAAAGGTGAAAATCACTTAATCATTGCTCTAATATGAACCTGCATTTTGTGATAAGGTCAAAAATGATAATAAAGCAATTTTCAAGTTCCTAATGTTTGCAACACTTAAATCGTAGTCTTTTAAAATATAAAATACAAAATCAGGCACAGAAATAATTGTTTCTTAGTCTTTTCCTCAAGTAGCATGTTTTAAATGCCCTCTTATACTTAGCCATAATGAGGAATGGTATATGGAAAAATTAAACAGATTAAGTTCCTGACCTATTCATAGTCTTAAATAGAAAACTTCCAGCTAAAATTGCAAGTAAAGAGGGGTGCCTGGGAGTGAAGAACTAAAACTGTTTTATTAAAACTACCCATTAATCTATGTCATACTGATCTGGTCTAATTATAATAGAAAATCGTGTACATGAAAAACTACATTCTAGACCTAAAGAGGATTTGGCCATTGTGGTTGACATAGCATAAACAGGTTCAAAATAAAATAGCAATGTGTCCTAATCATGTTATGCAGGTTTTGAAGCATCCATGGTGATGAGAGAGGAAAAGTGGCAGTGAGAAAGAGGGTTACCTGTAACATACATGGAGACTAAGGAAGGTAAAGTCATTCAGGTACTATTTGGGCTATTTTCAGGGCATCCTTCCCCCTCTACTGCTCATTTGAAGATAGATATGATCTAATGAATTCTATTAATAGGGGAAATCTTATGCAAAAATTTTTTCTCACAGGCTTTGACGGAGGCCTGAAAATCACAAAGTATTAACTCCTTTGCATCAAAATATAAATGTAAACTATTTCATTTTACCAGTCTTTAGTATTTCCTTTAAATTTGTGAATAGATTAAGCAGTAACAAGACTATAAGATATTACGACAGAGGTAAAGAAAACTTTGATGATGAAAGGAAAAGAAAGTCTGGAAGGATGTGAAGAACTTTCAGAAATACTGTTGAAGAAAAATACCAGTGGAAGGATAGGAGCTGGGCATGGCCTTTGAGAAGACTGAAGACTGTCCTGACTAAATAGAAGGAGTACTAAGAGAAGAAAAAGGGCTAGTCAAAATCAAAGTTCAATACTTCCCAAAAGTTCGATAAGACTGTCCTTAACCATTAATAGAATAGATTCCAATCAATTTTGATGACTCTAACTCTTGAAAACAAAAATCTCTGCACATTAGGGTTATAGATAGCATGCATTAGAATATTACTTAAGAAAGTATAATTAGCTCTAAGTTTTTACACTACAAATTTGTTTGTTTGTTTTTGTATTAAAAGCTGGTTAAAGGTTCAGGAAGGATGGAAAGATAAGACTCCAAATCACAAATAACCACCAATAGAACTCTAATTGGTTCAAGGAGAAAAAGTAACCACACAATAACTGACCACTGCCAGTCATCTAGTGAAGACCAAAAAATGAGTTGTTTGGGACCATTTCCTCAGTTCCTCCTCCCAACCCTCCCTCAGGAGGAAGCAGAACTGTCCACCAAAAGGGGTTCACAAATCAATATGGAGGACTACATGGAAAACTCTGTACACTTAGCATTTGAGAATAGGTGAAGTTAAAATGCGGGCAAGGACAAGAGGGACAAAAAAGTGAAGAGTTCTTGATGATATACATGGAGAAACAAGGACAACAATTCCTGTGTGGGACCCTGGTTTTTAATTATTCGCTAATGCCTGGACATTCATCTTCTTTGATCTGTGCTAAAGCAAGGTGGAGAATAAAACCTGCCTACATTAATTCAATCACCTTCTTTAATCCCTAATTGCCTTTTAACCATAGGAAGCCATAACTACCAAGAAAGACAGAAAAAGCAAAAAATACATGGTTTTAAAAAGTTTTGCTTTTTATGTAATATTTGCTAAACTACACAATCGCATCAGAAATGGGGGCGGGAGAGCTAAAGCTATCATGTGTAATGTTAGACTGAGCAGAGATTGATTATAAGTAATTTTGATTTGCTTATTCAAATCCAGGTTCTTAGGACCAAAAATGAGCTTCCTTCGGGTGTGAAGCACCCTCCTCAGTTTCAGAGAAGTGTTGGGTTCAGTGATGAAGGTGGAGTAAAGTTCCACACAATTCTATAGTTTTTTAGCATAAGTCTGGTTTTCAGAAGAGATTACTGTGGTAAAATGAATTTACTAGAATTTTTTAGGCTCTACCCATGCTGAACACTTTTTTTAGTAGAAAGCTGCAAGACTTCATTAGAGTTGTGTAAATAATTTATCAATTCCCACTTACTCCTCAGTGAATTTAAAAGACTTGATGACTCTTCACCCACATTCTGAAATTTTAGGGAATGAAGTAAAACTCAACTGACAGCACAAGATGGGGCTCATAAAATGACCTTCCACACAGGGCTCAGTACCTCATGTGGTCTACAATATAAATTTATGGGTTGAGGAAAAGCAGTGCAATTGTTTGTGCTAAATACTGTGCTCATCCTGTGAGGAAATCATTGTATGTGGGTAACACAATAAAATATAACCTTTTCTTGAAAAACATCATCTGAATTCTTCATTAGAGATTTTTTTAACTGTTTTCTCTTTCTGTGAATAAATAATTTCTAAATGAAAAAAATAGCCATCTATTTTTATGTTGGTCATTTTTATTTTCTTTGAATCTCAGAAATAAAATGAGAGATCTATTAAGCCAAGAAACATACAAAGCTATGGAAAGTTATGACATTCTCACAATTTTTTATTTTAAAAAAATGCTATATCAAAACTCCCAATCAGCCTTCCACTTTTTTTCTAAAAGAGGCAAAGGCAAATTATGAAAGAATGTTCACTGATCCTTCATGTACTAATCCATTCAAAGGAAGCCTCATAAAAAACAATTCACTGTAGTTAGCTAAATCTTGTGTGTGCAGGACAGCCGGGCCCATTTTTCCTCCTTCTCCATCCCAAATATTCTCACCACTGTCCCTCAAAAGTTTAGGGAAAGACTTTTTTTCAGATTTTCTCAGATATTCCGGTGAAAACTCCTCCAGAGAAAATGTTGAACTTTTCACCTCATTTTGAATTAGTACTTATGACTTTGTTTTCTTCCATTCACTGAGTAATAACCCCATCCTGTCCCTCCTTGGACAGCTCAAGGTTAACAGCTCTAGTCTATTAATCTCTAGAAAACTGGCTCACAGATGTGCAGTTTTCATGTGGAGTAAAAATAGAAGTTTCAACACCATTCCATCTTTACATCTTCGGTTTCACTTCTGAGTTATCCACCACATTCTTTTATGCTCTACAGCTTGTCCTCTAGAAATGTGCTGGAAATAAGCCCACAAGTGTGATAATCCTACATTTAGCTGAAACATTAAGCCACCTCACTTATTTAAAATTTCAGAGGAACTCTCAATACTGCTTTCAGACACTTTGAGTAATACAATTTTATCATAATTTACTTACCTTTTGTATCAATTTTGAAACAACTAGTAAGACCAAAATTCCTAAACCTGTTCTTAAGAATTTTAAACCATCAACAGGTTTAGGATCATGGGGTACCTACCACAAAAGTTACTGATATTTGAAAACTCCTCCAAAGAAAAAAGTCAAGTTTGTTGTTGACAAATAGCCCTTTTCTTAGGTGAAGAACAGGATTTGTAGCTCTTTACTTCTGTGTATAGATAAAGTATTAGATATTTTGCATATTAGAAAATGGATAACTAATCACAAATTTTTAAGGAGTTAGAATTAACCAACTCACTTAATTGCTTCATTTTACAAAATTCAACACTGGGAAAAAAGATGTCCCTTAAAAATTCCAGCTGTTCCCTTTTTCAATGCTTATTACAGAGGAGGAGAACAGAAGCTTTGGGACTATAATTTGCTCTACTCTCTCCTTACCTTAAGTATATGAAAGTTGAACTCCTTTCAGTATTTTCTTGAAAGAGATGAAAGAGATCGATTTTTAACACCCTTCGGAGTTATACTGGTCTAGTAAAAACTTTTAAGTCTTGATACTCTATACTGTGCTGTTACTATGGCATCATTCTCTATTAAGTAGAATTTGGTGTAAGGGTCATCTTGTATTCTTTCCATTATTCCAAATAATAAAGGAACATGAGAAGGCAAATTTTGCACAAGCCCATTCTACATCACCATAGTCAGGAGTAGCCTCTAATGCAGTTTAATTTTTTTTAAATCTTTTACGTATGGAAAATGTTATTCATTTTCATCTTCAAATTTTTGGAAAGGGTAAGTTCTTAAGACAGTGAAGAAGAAAGAAAGAAGAAGAAAGAAAATCTCTCTAAACAGTATAGTAAGATTTGGTTGATTTTGTGTCCCATCAATCATCTGCCCTTTCTTACAATAGTAACTTATTTTTGCTTTGAGAGAACCATCCCTGTACCCACTATTAATCCATGCAGCATGTCAGTGTGTGCGTACACAATGATTTTAATTTTGCTACAGTTAAGTCTGAGTTGAGGTTCCTGTTAGATTCATGGTTAACAGGAGAAAAGAGGGGGAAAAGTCATTAGAAGTTGAGGCTTTTCAACAATTTTATAACATTACAGTTTTTTAGAGAATAATAAAAATGCATTAGAAAGAGAAGCCTGGAATGAAACTTACATGCACTGTTGGTGAGAATGTAAAATGGTTCAGCTGCAATGGGAAACAGTATGGGAGTTCCTCAAAAACTTTAAGCTAGAATTATGATACGACCCAGCAATCCCACTTCTAGATTCTAAGAGAAGCAAATGTCCTTTGAGTAAAACTAGTATCAAGTGCTGCTCTTGCTTCTCTGAATCCTCATCTTTCTGGGATTTTGTTTCAGAAATATTTCTCTAACTTATTAGTTATTTGATGCTTTAACAGGTCATTTTTGAATATTTTATTTCATATTTTCATTTTCTTGAGAGCCAAAGTTAGTTGAAATTACCAAGTCTGCCATTACTGGAAGTAGGTGTCCAAAAACATGAACTTCTCTACCAAATATGTGAAAACATTCAACCTCATTTATTGAGTGACTTATCTTAACTTTTTAGGTTTTATTTTTTTTTTATTTCAGAGAGAGAAAGAGTGAGAATGAGCAGGTGAGAGGGGCAGAGGGAGAGAATGAGAGAATCCGCTCCGTGCTCAGTGCAGAGCCTGACACACGGAGGGCTTGATCCCATGACCCTGGGACCATGTCCTGAGCTGAAATCAAGAGTTGGCCACTCAACCAAGTGAGTCACCCAGGCACCCATTAAATAACTTTTTTAAAAACAGGTGACAACAAGGGGCGCCTGGGTGGCTCAGTCGGTTGAGCCTCCAACTTCGGCTCAGGTCATGATCTCACGGTTCATGGGTTCGAGCCCCACGTCGGGCTCTGTACTGACACCTCAGAGCCTGGAGCCTGCTTCGGATTCTGTGTCTCCCTCTCTCTCTGACCCTCCCTCGTTCATGGTCTGTCTGTGTCTCAAAAATAAACAAACATTAAAAAAATTAAAAAAAAAAAACCAGTTGACATCAAGATGCCGACTCTTCCTCAATTTCATAATTCTAGGGGGCCATCAATCACAGTACATGATCTTTCTTGGTCACAGAACTGGTAACATGAACTAGACTAGTCTTGTGGCCAACCAAGCTAGTCACTCAAACTATGACATCCCCCATGAACAACAGATAAGAACTGGGAACTTCAGCGAGGTGAAGCCAATCAGAGTCCCCCATGAGATGTGATATATCACCTCTGAAAATGAGACAGGCTCTATTCCCATGGGATCACATGCTATAAATACCCATATTTGCTTAAGACTATCAGCAGCCAGCCACCTTTCCTCACATAGAGAAAAAAAGCCTGCCTCAGAATGTGGTCAATATACAGAACAAACTAAAAAGAAGAAATCAGGAAGAAGCAATCTTTAGATCCATGATGTTTTGAATATTGATCCTTAGTTATGTAAGCAAAGGAATCACCTTTTGTTAAACCTAGTTAACAATCTAAGGGGCGCCTGAGTGGCTCAGTCAGTTAAGCATCCAACTCTTGATTTCAGCTCAGGTCATGATTTCATAGTTCATGAGATCAAGCCCCATGACCGGCTCTGTGCTGACAGTGTGGAGCCTGCTCGGGATTCTCTCTCTCTCCCTCTCTCTCTGCCCCTCCTCCACTCATGTACACGCACTCTCTCTCTCAAAATAAAAATAAATATAATTAAAAAAAAAAAACCTAGTTAACAATCTAATTGTCTAACTGGGTTACTCTCATATCAAAATGAAAGGATTTTTACTAATCTAATGTCAATGGTTGTTAAAACCCATGATGCAACTGTTTGTTGTTCCACAGCATTTGAGGACCATAATATATAACCATTTCCCTGAGGATACTGTTTCTACTGCCAGCTTCCATGAGCCATTAAGGGACATGAGCTATCACTTCCTAGAACAGACTAATTTAAATCCTATTCTCTAGCAGTCTTTGTTTTTGTTTGGTTGCTTTACTCCAACTATTCTGTAATTTTAGTAAACTTTCAGAAGTAAGGAAAAAAGACTCTAAGTCAGGTTCTCACTATAATATAATTGTTATTATATAGATTTAGCTACCTAGAACATAATTGTGTAGTTTCTGGCCAATTTATTTTCAATTTATGTCTTCATAAAAATAAAGCTATTTCAGGTTGCTCATAGAATAATTTCCTAACATTCAGGTAACATTAAACTTAAAAAGAATGATACATAAATAGTGTTTTAGTTAGGTTCCCAACAGGAAACAGATGGAACACTCCAGATAATTCAGAGAGAATTTAATTACAAAGTGACTATTCATAAAGGTGTTGACAGGGTGAGGAGAACCACAAAGGATGGTTCTATAACCTAGGTTTATTAATTTCAATGGGACAGGAGAGGGAGCAATTACTGTAAAAGGAAGAGACTCATGTGGAGCAGGGTGCCTTGAAAGAAGAGCTACCTTCAGTTACAGTAATGAAAACATCCCAAGGCACCCTTACATGGAGGCAATAAGGGAAGTATACACCTTCATCTCATTCACCTACCTCTGATCATTTGCCAAAACCCACCCAGAAAGCAGATGGCAAAAAAAAAAATCTGTTTCCATAATCCATACAGGCCAGTCTCCTAGGGACAGTGAATAGAAAGGAGAAAGGAGTAAAGTAATAAAAACATAAACATGAGTATAACTTAAAGCATTTCTTGTTAATCCTCATCTTACCATCAAAACTAACATCTCACCATATTTTTTCTTGGTTTAAATATTTGTCTGTAAGGTATTACAAGTTAGATAACATATTAACAATAGCCAAACTATGGAAAGAACCCAAATGTCCATTGAGTGATGAATGAATGAAGAAGATGTGATATAAATAAACAACAGAATATTACTCAGCCACTAAAAAGAATGATATCTTGTCATTTGCAACAACGCAAATGAAGTTAGAGTGTATTATGCTAAGCAAAATAAATCAGAGAAAGACAAATACCATATGATTTCACTCATAGGTGGAATTTAAAAAACAAAACTGATGTACATATGGGAAGGGGAAAAGAGAGGGAAACACACCATAAGAGACTCTTATGAGGGTTGATGGAGGGAGGTCACTGGGGGATGGGCTAGATGGGTGGTGGGCATTAAGGAGGGCACTAATTATGATGAGCACTGGGTGTTGTATGTAAGTGATGAATCACTGAATTCTACTCCTGAAACCAATATTGCACTATATATTAACTAGCTAGAATTTAAATAAAATCTGAAAAGAATAAATAAATAAATAATTAAATAAAATGGTTTAACCAAAAAAGAGATGAATGAAGCAAACATGAAGAAATGTTAATAACTATTAAATATGCATGGTGGATTGATGATGTTTATTCTATTCTTTCAATTTGTCTGTATGTTTGAAATTTTTCATGATTAAAAGTTTTAAAGGCTTAAAAAAAACAAATTAGGTAACAAATAAGCTTCTGTACTAAAAACAACAGGTTAAAAAAAGTAGGCCTTAGAACTCCCAGGGAAGATAGCAGAGTAGAACCCTAAGCTCACCTTGTCCCATGGATAGATCTGGATGACAGCCACATTAGTGTAAATAACTCAGAAAATGACCAACAGACTTTCCACAACTAAATGTAGAGAAGAAGCCACATCAAAACTGAAAATATATCAATAAAAGAAAAAAATTATAAAGCCAGATTCTCCCCTCAAAATACAAGTAATAAAAAAATTAAAATTAAAAAGTAGGCCTCAGGTTGCCTGGGTGGCTCAGTCGGTTGAGCATCTAACTCGATTTCAGCTAAGGTCAAAATCTCACAGTTCATGAGTTCAAGCGCCGCATCAAGTTCTGCGCTAACAGTGTGAAGCCTGCTTGGGATTCTCTCCCTCCCCTCTCTCTTTACTCCTACTCTGCTCATACTCTCTCTCTCAAAATAAATAAATAAACATTAAAAAAAAAGTGAGCCTTTATTTCTCTCTCACATATCTTCCAAAGTAAGTGGCCACCTTGGTAGAAGGGTTTCATTCCATTCAGTTATCAAGCGACTATGTTCCTTTTACTTTTGTTCTGTCATACCCTAAGGCATAGTCTTCCACAGCATGGTCAAGCTGGGTCTTGAGTATGTCTGTGTTCCAGACATGGCGTAAGCCCAGAGCAAGTAAATGAGGGCAAAGTTGCACATATCACTTCCCCTCATATTACCTGTCAGGAAACTTTGTCACATGGCATTTGTTGCAAAGGAGGCTGGGTAATATAGTTTCTAATTGTGTGATCATGTGCCTAGGAAAAAGAGAAAAATAAATTTTCTAAGATGAACAACTAACAGTGCCCTGAAAGGTACTAAAATCTTTTTTACTAAAGTAAAAACATTTCCCCCAGTTTTGAGTTTATGTAATAATGGATCTTGTAACTAATAGTTCATTCTCATTTTTAAAGCTAAAATCTACTTTATTAACATATTTAAATATGACCTAATATGATTATTTTTTCAATGATACAGGATGACTTCTCCATGTGAGTCCCTCACCCAAATCACTCATTTTCAAACACATGAGGCAGGACCCCCTACAATGTTAGCTCTAAAATTTTCTTATCTCATATAAATCCAGAATGTCCTGTTCCAAAGTACATGCCACATACTCTTAATTTTCTACTTGTACTGAAAAAAAAGACAAGAGTTATGGTGGGGAATATATAGACCTATCCAAGACATTGAATAAAGTCCTATTCATATTGAATAAAGTAAAACATAGGTTAGGTATAATTATATTGGGACCTGAGAAACAATGGAGAGAATACTCAGCAAATAGGCAGAAGACTTTCGGAAAAGGAAAGCAAAAGTAATATAATTCCCACAGTGACATGAACTTCAGTCACTGAGGCGTTATGACTTCTACCTACTACTCACCAGTGCTGCCTGGAATTGTGGAACTCTAAGACATTTCTTTGCATTTACATAGTACCTAAGAGGCTTCTCAAACTTTAATTTCTATTCTGCAGGAAGATATTGGTATATTCTACATGGCCTGACTGACAGATTTCTGAATCATTTCCTCTTTTTAAAACAAAGCTAGGAAGAAGGAGAAATATCATGTAAAATCTCTAACACTGTGACTTCTTCCAGATATGTCTAAACAGACTTTTGCATTCTTTTGTATATTAAGAATAATCCAACCTGAAGAGTAATTCGCATTGTCTAAGTTACTATAAAATGCCAGCACCTGACATGGTCTCCTTAGCATCATGTTGGTGTTCTTTCAAAATTTGTTAATTAAAATTTGTTAATTAAAACATTAAAACACTATTGGTATAAATTTAGCTATTCTTTTTCCATTTGTACAATTGATTTTCAAATAGAATCAAGTAAGTAAATAGAGTAATCATCTTTTTTTTTAATTTTTATTAATTTTAGAGAGAGACAGAGTGTGATCAGTGGAGGGCAGAGAGAGAAAGGGAGACACAGAATCCAAAGTGGGCTCCTGGCTCTGAGCTGTCAGCACAGAGCCCGACACGGGGCTCAAACCCATGAACAATGAGATCATGACCTGAGCTGAAGTTGGATGCTTAACTGACTGAGCCACCCAGATGCCCCAGCAATCACTTTCTAACTTGAAAGGCAGACAGATTTCTCAGTGCGGTTAAAAGTGGTTATCAGGTGGCCAATGGACACATTAAAGAGATGCCTGACATCACTCATCGACAGGCAAATGCAAATCAAAACAACAATGAGCTATCACATCATACCTGTAAGAGTGACTAAAATTAACAATTCAGGAAACAATAGATGTTGGTGAGGATATGGAGAAAAAGATAGACTCTTGCACTGTTGGTGGAAATGCAAATTTGTGCAGCCACTCTGGACAACAGTATGGAGGTTCCTCAAAAACTAAAAATAGAATTACCCTATGACCCAACAATTGCACTACTAGGAATTTAACAGGAGTGCTGATTCGAAGGGGAACATGCATCCTAATGTTTACCAGTGCTATTAATAATAGCCAAATTAAGGAAAGAGCCCAAATGTCCATCAACTGATGAAAGGATTAAGAAGATGTGGTGCATGATGGAATACTACTTGGCAATGAAAAAGAATGAAATCTTGCCATTTGCAACAAAGTATATGGAACTGGAGGATATTATGCTAAGGGACATAACTCAGTCAGAGAAAGAAAGAAATCATATGATTTCACTCATATGTGGAATTTGAGAAACTTAGATGATCATAGGGGAAAGGAAAGAAAAATAAGATAAAAACAGAGAGGCAGGCAAACCATAAGAGACTCTTAAATACAGAGAACAAACTGAGGGTTTGGGGGGAGTAGGGAAAGTTGGTGATGGGCATTAAGGAGGGCACTTATTGGGATGAGCACCGGGTGTTATATGTAAGTGATGAATCACTGGATTCTACTCCTGAAGCCAAGACTACACTGTATGTTAACTAACTTGAGAAGAAAGAAATAGAAAAGAAAGAAAGAAAGAAAGAAAGAAAGAAAGAAAGAAAGAAAGAAAGAAAGAAAGAAAGGAAGGAAGGAAGGAAGAAAGAAAGAGAAAAAGAGAAAAAAGAAAGAAAGAAAGAATATATGCACCCCTTTGTTTATTGCAGAATTAATTACAATAGCCAAACTATGAAGGCAGCCCAAGTGTCCATCAATAGAGGAATGGATACAGATGTGGTGTACACACACACACACACACACACACACACACACACACACAAGGGAATATTATTCAACCATAAAAAAGAATGAAATCTTGCCATTTGCACAAGATGGATGGATCTAGAAAGCATAGTGCTATGTGAAATAAGTCAGTCAGAGAAAGACAAATACCATATGATTTCACTCATACATGGAATTTAAGAAACAAAACAGACAAGGGAGGAAAAAGAGACAAACCAAAAAAATAAAACAAAAAACAGACTCTCAACTACAGAGAACAAACAGATGGTTATAAGAAGGGCAGTAAGTAGGATGGGTAAAATAGGTGAAGGGGATTAAGAGTATCACTGAGTAATATATGGAATTTTTAAATCTCTATATGATATATCTGAAACTAATATAATATTGTATGTTAACTACACTGGAATTAAAATTTTTTAAAAAAACAGAAAAAAAAAGTATTTCCCCTACTATCAGTATATCAGTATTTCCCCTAGTATCATAAAATTTCTTCTTTAATTATGTCTTTTGTTTAGTTTTTAATAAATAAGTATTTATTTATTTTGAGAGACACAGAGACAGTGTGAGCAGAGGAGGGGCAGAGAGAGAGGAAGACAGAGAATCCCAAGCAGGGTCCACATCGGCAG
This sequence comes from Acinonyx jubatus, assembly GCF_027475565.1. NCBI lineage: Eukaryota > Metazoa > Chordata > Mammalia > Carnivora > Felidae > Acinonyx > Acinonyx jubatus. The sequence goes on from NC_069381.1 coordinate 178,733,864, forward strand.
CACAGAGCCCCATGCGGGGCTCCAACTCACAGAACTGTGAGATCATGACCTGAACCAAAACCGAGAGTCAGACGCTTAACCAACTGAGCCACCCAGGTGGCCCTAATTATCAGTCTTCAATATTTTATATTTTCTACCAAGATTCTTTCTTCCTTATCTGTTGTCATTATTTCTACTTCAGTTATTCTCTAACTATATTATTGTTTCAGATAACCATATTGTATAATTCAGTCACTGGGTTGTTTTTATTTCTATTACCATTATCTATCATTAAACTAGTTGAGTAACTATAATTAAATACAAGGTCTATAAAGCTTTTTTTATATGCCTGGGCAAGTATGATGGGCATTAGGTTGCTACTATTGATTGTCTAATTCAAATACTTTCACATGAAAAATATATTCATTCCACATTCAAACTCAATTTTAGAAAATAAAACATAACTGAATAAATAACAATTTCATCTAGGGCAAGCCCAGCAATACATTTTAGTAAACCATGTTCAATCTTTTCAAAATTCAAAGATCTGCCCTCCCACACTCTAGAAGTGGCTGAACACTCATGTTTGAAGTTATTTTTAAATGTACTCCCCCAACCAATTAAAAATTCATATTATCTAGATTAAAAATATTAGGAAAGCATGAAGCTATTATAGTTCTTTTTTGTAAGTAATCATAAATTCTTAGTAATAAGCATCTCTGAGAGTTCATTTAACCTACATATACACGTACCTCTGCCACTTTCAGAGACAACTGCATCAAACATACCCCAACCAGATGGAACTCTAAATCTCATAAGAAAAAAATTCCATAATCCACTACTCACTGTCAGGAAATTCTCCTTTATGTTTAAACTACAAGGCTCAGGCTACAGATTAAGCCTGCTTCCTCTAGTTCTATTCCTGGTGGAGGAGAAAAACAGATGGACACAATCCGTCAAGTAGTTAAAAACAATAATTAGGTCACTTCTCTCTCCAGCCTAAAAAAAGAAAAAAAATGTGTGTTTTGCATGTATTTTATTTCCTCATTATATCTGATGGGGTACATATACAAACTATTTCAGTAATAATATAAGTAGAGGCCTTCTGTGCAAACCCACATGGTAGGCACAGTTGGCTTTTAGGTTTCTTATCCTTCAGATATCAGCAATGTCACATTCCCTCCCAGTGTCTCTGTCTGCAATACCTTGGAATCACTGGAGAAGAATACAAGACAAGGCAGATTCTTTTTTTTTTAATTTGTTTTAATATTTATTTTTGAGAGAGAGAGAGAGGGAAGGAGGGAGGGAGAGGGGGAGGGGCAGAGAGAGAGGGAGACACAGAATCCAAAGCAGGCTCCAAGCTCTGAGCTGTCAGCAGAGCCCCACGTGGAACTCTGAGATTATGACCTGAGCCCAAGTCAAGATGCTTAACTAACTGAGCCACCCAGGCTCCCCAAGGCAGGGCAGATTCTGAGAGGGACAAGGGCTTGGTTAGACCCAACTGAGCCCAGACCTTAAGGCACCTTCATTTTGGCCTGAGCTTACAGCATCTGTGGTGAAGCTGCAGGCAAGCTACACATTGGGATACTAAGTAAATGAGATGTGTGCCCCTGTTAAGGAATGTAATCAACAAAGAATGCAAATAAGCAGTAATGAGAACTGAAGGCAAGCTTTCAGTATCTGGGACTTCCATCTCAAGTGAGATGTTTTTCATTTCACAAAATCTGTAAGACTATACTGGTCATTTGAAGAAAAACTTGAATTGGGACTCCAGTGCAGAACCAGACTTAGACCTGGACCACATGAAGAAAGTGTTAGGAAACTTGGAGAACATGGGGGAAGCACCTGCCCCCAATATTTTGGGTCAGAGGAGTAGGAAGGGTGACAGAGGACACAAGGCATGAGGGCAGAGTTCAGTAGCAAAGAGCTCACATTTGTCTGGTCTATAGATACTCACTGCCTTGATGCAGATGAATCTACTAAAGTTTGTTCTGCAGGACCTAAAACAAATTTATGAAAACTTGACCGATTTATAAACCTTAAGGATTTTTTTATTCATTTATTTATAAGGTTTTAAGAATCTATTATAAGCATCTACTATGTGTTCTAGGTGCCAGGTAATAGCAGTGAGCAAAACACGAAGAAAAAAAACTCCATCCTATGAGACTACCTTCTAGTGGAATAGAAAATAAAGAATAAATAAAATATACAGTATGGTGAGAAGCACTATGGTGGAAGAAAAACACAAAAGACTGGCATTTTTAATAATACACAAACTCCTATTGTACTTAAGTCACAAGAATAAAGTTCCTTTCAATTCATGATGGCAATGAATTGAATGAGGAGGAACTTACAGAGAAGAAGCTGTCTTTCCAAGGCCCCTAAAATCCCAGCAAACATAGGTACTCACTTCTCCCCGTTCTCCTGTTGTCCTTGAATCTAGTATCTCTGTCTACCCAGTTAGGTGGTTATAACTGGAATAGATTGTGATAACATAGGGTTTTGAAACTATTAAGTACTATATAAACAAAGCTGCATCATTTTTTTTTTATCGCTTGACCATTATTCATTTAGACAGAGCATCATTAATTAAAATGCCTCTGAAAAAAATAATAAAATGTCTCTGGTAGCATGCTTTTCCCCTTTCCTGTTAAATATTTTTAACACCAGCCTGGAAGAAGGCATGGAAAGGATGGTTATCAAATTTGCAAATAACACTAAGTTGAAAGGCAGTGCTAATGTGTTAGATGACAGGATTAAGATTCAAAATGATCTTGACAAGGCAGAACACTGAGATGAAACCCATAAAATGAAATTAACAGACATGCTATGAATAAAAAAAAAAAACTAATGAACAAAACTCTGCATGTGTACAAGAGAGATGAAGTTTGGTAGCATTTTTATTAAGGAGGAAAAAACTTAGTTGATCTCTAGTTGAAAGTTACTCAACATTTTGATACAGCTACAAAACAAAATGTTTTAGGCCGTGTAATAGAGTAGTATCTAAGTCAGCATAAGCAGTATCTAGACAACAGTATTCATACCTAGATAACACACTTAATACCAACATTAAAAATTTTTCTAAACATTCATGGAAAGGTAACAGAAAATGCACTGCTCGTTTCATATAAAGAACAGCTGAGGAATTGCTTGCTTTAAGAAAGACAGAGCCTATAGAAAACTAGTATATACTTTCAAATATTTTAAAGGACCATTACTGATAAGAATACTTCACCATTTTTAAACATATTCATTGTATGACCTCAGAAAAGATCTTTGGCCCTCTATGCCTCAGTTTTTTAATCTCTAGAAGAAAGTTAAAATATCAATTCTGTAAGGTTATTTTAAGGATTATCAATAATACATGCAAGGTGTGTAGTGCATTATCTGGAACATTGTCAGTACTCCATAAATGGTGGGTATTTTTATTCTCTATGGCTCCAAAAAGTACTCTAAGGTGAATGGATGAAATCAGCAGAACCATGCCATGAAAGAAAGACTCCTAAAAGAGTTAGTTCCTTTCCATGAATTTTTCATATAGACGTTAAATGGTTATCAGGGAATTTGAGAAGAGATTCCTACAGTGGGTAAAAGTTGGATTAGACAGTTTCTGAAGCAGAGTACGGTTACATAGTTTGACAAAGTTCACAAATTCATCAGTGGCAGAGTAATGATTTGAACCCAAGTGATCTGGATTCAGAGACTCATTAGCCAGACTTTCTTTCCATAGCCCTCGCGTCATGTGAACCCCAACAGGTTTTGTGATGCCCTAGGATTTCTTTAGCTATCTTCAAACTAATGTACAAACACTTTTAATTACAAACGTAAAGAAAAAAATCACAAGGTATTGCTGGTGGATCCATTGAAATTTTGTCGTGTATAATCTGGAATGACATGTTCCACAAAAATGTATTTTGTAAACTGATGAAGGCAATTTCTTGAGTGCTCAAGCTTTTCCTATTCCATCTGTTTTGGATGGAACTCTTCCAGTGATGAACTGCCCACTTCCTGTTCCAATTTATTCTAATTTATGAAACACAAGTTTGCTTACCTCAAGATCACCGCATCATGAATATTAGTTATTGTTTTATGACATCATTCATGTTCTCAGGATGCACTGATAAACAGATATGTGAAAGCAAGCAGACTTTGGTGAGGGCCTAAGACACTTTCCAAAGACTCATTTCTATGGGTTGTAGAATCTGGTCTTTGTGAAAGTGTTTCCTGGCTGTTCAGAAACACCACTTGTTTTCTTCCTTGTTCTAGATTGTTTCAAATGGGTGTAACTGCAAGATGAAAGACTCCAATTATGTAAAATGAAGCTGCTTGCTCAAAGCAAATTTCAGTGCCTATCAGATAAAAAAAAGACAAAGTGTGGGAATTGGTGCATGGTGAGTGAGCAGAAAAAAATTACCTGAACAATGTGGTTTCTGAAGCCACAGGATATTTTGTCTACTGAAGGGGTGGATTGCTGAGAGGAAGTATAGAGAATTTATAGGAATAAGTGAAAAAGTTTACAAGTAAATTAAGTTCAAGGAAGTAAAATTCTGTAACACCTTAAAACTTAAATCATGTGTTCTGTTTATTTGGGTAAATTTTGCTTCCTGATTATTGTAATTGGTTGAAGTTTCTAGCTCCTATGGCTGTGTGTATTTAAGCTTTCAATGCAGGTATGCTGAAGGTTTCAAATGTTTATAGCATTTCCTAGCACCCTGTTTCCTGAAATTTAAATAGCTTCATATTCAGTTTTATAAATATGCTTTTTTTTCTTATTTCCAAGGAAAACCATAACCTAGGACTTACTTGAAAATTTACTTTTGAAACTTAGGATAATGATCTACAAATATTTCCCTGGGAAAGAGCTTTCACCTATGTAAACAGATTTTATGTACTGAAGCTAGAATTTGATTGAAATTTGATGGGTATTTGTTCTGTTGGTTAACCTTTCTGCTTACCTTACCAAATATTTGAATAGAAGCCTAACTACTGAACTGTACCTAAAGGATAGAAGTAATAAACTTCAGAGACTAATGGGGTATATTTTATAACTGTTTAATTTATCAATGTATAAGAGCCCCCCAAATAATTACTAATTCGATAAGCATTTATTGACCTCTATTCCAACTAAGCACACTACTCAGTCCTGAACATGCAAAGGAGTTCAGTAAGAGGAGATTACATTACATAATGTAGTCAATGTCCAGGTAGGAATTCTAAGTAGAAAGAGTCCAGACTAAGAAAGTAAGGAAAGTTTAATGATAGGAATAACCATAAAAATGGGGTTGAATTAGGATAGAAGGAACAAGCTAGTCAAGACAGACAATGCGCTAAGGTGGAGGTAAGAAAAGTGTAGAATATGTGAAAAAACTCAAATGTGGTCTATATGCGCTCCCTCCAATTGTTTATCTCCCCTTCTCTTTCAAATCTCTTCTAAACAGGCTTCCATTTCTCATTTCCCTGAAACAGCTTTTGTCAATATCACCAATGACCTCCATACTGCCAAATCCAATTGTAATAGTTTTCTATTGCTATACTAATGAATTACCACAAACTTAGTGGCTTCAAACAACACAATTTTATTTTCTCACAGCCCTGTAGCTCAGACATCTGTCATGGTACTCACTGGCCTAAAATCATGATGTTGTTAGGTTCTTGAGAATGTCATACCAGTAGAAATGCTGCAAGTTAGGACTAGAAGAGAGAAAGCAAAATGCAAGAAGGCTGTCAGATTCCCAAAGTTCTGCAAGCAAGAAACAGATTGATAAAACTACTCAGCTGCAAGCATGAGCTACCTTTTACGAAAAAGGAAGAATGCCTCCAAGGATGGAGTGTTAACCCCAGGGGGCAGAACGGAGAGCTTCAAGGGATTGTGAAATTGCTTGGGACCTGTGTGTTTCATATTCTTTTATAAGATGGTTAGTCAGGTGTGGCCATTAGAGGAGAGACAGAGGAAAGCCTAAGGAAAAAAGTGTATTATACTTTTAGGTCCCAGAGAGAGTCATTGCATTCTGAGAGAAGGACGACATGGGAAGGACCACCAAGGAAACAAGCTCATCCAAGCAGGTGGGGAGCCAAGAGAGAGCAAGGCCATGTGAGCAAGTTCCTTTACTGGGGGTCAAGGTGGGGAATGCAAGAAAAAAAAAGCATTAGGGGATTTCACTGGTGCATTTGAATGTCACTAGGTCATAGTCAGTGGAGGGCAAGAAGGGAACTTCTGGTGGGAGCCAGCCTTACCAAACTGATGCACTTGACCACCTAGGCAAGGCGTTTACAACCTATTTGTAGACATATTGAGGAAGCAGGAAAAAACAAATTTTTAAAGGTTACAATACACTATGGCTTCCCGTTTTCTTCTATTTTCTCTTCTTCTGAACCAAACATCTATTACTGGTATCCTATGCCTATCCCACCATTGTGTTTGGGGAGTAAATAATTTGTTTCTTAAATTTCATATTCACAGATTGAAAGAAATTGTATCCCCGATGGATTATGCACAGAGCATGACTCATGGTTGATTTAGATGATCTAGATGATGAGACTTGAGACTTTTGAGCTGATAAGATTGAAATGAGATTTTGGACTTGATGCTTGAGAACCTTGGGATGGGGTGCATATATTTTGCATGCGGAACAGACATGAATCTTTGGGAGCAGGAGGACAGGCTGTAGTAGGCAAATAATGGCCCACCAGATATGTCCATATCCTAATCTCCAGAACCTATAAACATGTTATGTTACCAAGTAATAGGCAATTAAGTTCATAAATGGAATTAAGGTTGCCAGTCAGCTGACTGTAAAATAAGGAGATTATCCTAGGTTATCATGGTGATCCTCATATATAATCACGCGGATCTTTAAATGAGAAATTGGGAAACAGAAGGGTTAGAATGAGAAAGAGGCATTATGAGAATGCCTGGACCTTGCTGGCTTTGAAAATAAAAGGAGGCTACAAATAGTCAATAATATTGTAATGCTTTGTATGGTGACAGTAACTACACTTAATTGTAGTGAGCATTCCATACTGTATATAATGCATATATAATTGCATGATGTCGAATCACTATGTCACACAACTGAAACATATATGTCAAATATATGTCAAATTTTAAAATTTTCAAACTTTTAAATAAAAGAGAGACACAGAGCTAGCAATGTGAGCAGCCTCTGGAAACTGCAAAGGGCAAGAAAATGAATTCTCTCCTAGAACCTCCAGAAAGCAACACAGCCATGTGTATAGCCTAACTGTAGCCCAGTAAACCCCACTTTCTGACTTCTAACCTCCAGAACTATAAGATAATACATTTGCATTGTTTTAAGCCACTGAGTTTGTGGTTATTTATTGTAGCTGCAATAGGAAACTAATAGGCAAAGACAAACTGAGACACTATCATAGACCAAAGGAGATTAAATGCAATCTGATGCCCTGGATTGAATCCTGGAACTGAAAAAAGACATTACTAGAAACTCTACTGAAATATAAATAATGGTTTAATAGAAAAAAATATAGCTAAGAAAGAAAGGGGTGATGTGGAGTCATCAACTAAAGCAGATACTACACTTAACTATCATTTGTATCACTGCATGTTCATTTCAAAATGCTTAATTTTTAAAAAGTGTTTCCAAGTAACTGATTTGACATCTTTCTTGAAAATGTTTAAAGAGGGGTGCTTGGGTGGCTCAGTCGGTTAAGCATCTGACCTCAGCTCAGGTCATGATCTCATGGTTTGTGAGTTAGAGCCCAGTGTTGGGCTATATGCTGATAGCTCAGAGCCTGAAGCCTGCTTCAGATTCTGTGTCTCGCTGTCTCTCTGACTCTCAATAATAAATAAACATTAAAAAATTTTTTAAAAAAAGAAAATGTTTAAAGATATCATAGATATCAAGCAGAATGTTTATTCTGCACATGGCTGACATTAATATTTATGAACTAGGAAGTTCGAGTGACAGTTCTTGCTTCTCTCATTTCCACCTTCTTTTCCCATTTTCTCTTTACCTTTATTTTGTTCATTTCTTTCTTCAAGTGGTTTCATACAGTGTCTTCCCGTTGAAGAAAAAAATAGGACTGATATAAATGATCTGTACCAAAGTGCTAGTTCAAAAGAAGCAGGCACTAAGGAATACTGACAACTTCTGACAGCATAATCCTCTAAAATTATGAATATTTTTTTCCTAAAATTTGCTTCTTCTATCATTGTTTTCACATAAAGCTTAGTGAAACACATATCGTTTTCAATAGCTATTTTATTTTGTTTTGTATTGTGTTTTATCCCTGCCCATAATTTGGATAGGATGGGTAGTATGGGGAAAAATTATAATACCCAAATCATTAGTTACTCCTTTGAATTTACTAAGCTATCAACTACTGACCACACCCACTCTCGGTGAAATTATTTTCTGGTAAAATCTAAGATGCATTAAGAATGAGAATACCTCTCTACTGCAAAAGCCTTTACCACCAAAGTAGTTTCATTTTCACAGCAACAGTGTGTGGTGAATATAATCATTATCCCACTTTATAGGTAAAGAAATGGAGGCTTAAAGAATTTAAATAGTTTGCTAAAGGTCAAGCAAGTAGGTTAGAACAGAGAACCGATTTGAAGTGAAGTAGTTCGACTGTGGAACACAACCCAGGCTTTGCTCTCGTTATACCTCTGCCCTTCCTTTGCCTCTCATCCCACCCTATACACGTTATTTAGGTAACTCAATAGAATTGTGTACTTTCCCTCTGCATCCACTATATTAATACTAACACACTAAAACAGAAAAATATGAACTGCACACGGTACACAATAGTTATATTGAAACAGGCTTTCCTTTTTAAAAAAAATAAATAAACACGGCATCTCTACTTCTTCAAAACAGCCTGGGAGAAATGGATTTTTCTTTTTGAAATGCATATGCATAATGTTCTTTCATTCTGCTCATGGGCAAACTTCTGACATTATGACATAGTTCATGTCCAGTAAAATATATGCTATATAGTAAAGGATACATTTACTACAGATAAAAGTAAAGTTCAGTTTCCCTTTAACTTTGGGTTCCAAACAGAAGGTAGCTTTTGCAGAACAGGAATTTCCCATTTTATTTCAGTGATGCCTTTTGATAAGGAAAGCACATGTATACACGTATCATTTATCTCATGAGAATGAAAGGCATTGTGTGAAGGTACACTTGCAGAATCTCATTTCACCCTCCTAAAATGTAACTTTATTACTATGGAATTAGGATAGAATATCTTGAGTAATCCTGTTCGACATGTGTCAAAATCTTAATTACTTGATAAGCAAAATATGTGAAAGACAAGTTTCAAGGACATGACTATCGAGAATAAAGTTTATAAGAAGTAAAAAGGAGGGGCAGGAGCCTGGATTTATGAAAAAAACAGCAGACTCATGAGCTGTGACTCAGGGTCCTGGTTCTTTGTAAGATACTCTGGCAAATGTCAACCACAGAAAAAAAGATTTCTTTGAACTGAAATTATATTCACAAATTGCCTTAGAATAGACTGATGGAAAATCAATAATTACTATATTTTAGGGGTTTCAAGAAAACTTAAGGCCACGATTAAGAGCCTGTTCATACAACAATGTGAAAAAGAAAAATTAAAAATCTAACCCCTTAAGCCAAGCCAAGCTCTCAGATAGCCAGAATGAAGATGATGGATTAAATGAGACGGGGGGGGGGGGGGGGGGGGGCATGGAGCAGCAGGGATGGGGGCAGAATCTAATATTAACTTAAACCAGTTTGGAGCACATACTGTAGTAGATACTGAATGCTATTCTACTGAATCCTCATAACAATATCATGTGGTCAGGCTTTAGAAGCCATACATTATAGATGAAAAAATGGAGACTCTAAAATCACAATTTAGCCAAGATCATATGAAGTTTGAGCAAGGTCTTCTATCATTGACGTCTACTGCTCTCTCCAGTGCATCTCATAGCAATTAACAGGGTACGATCTGGGGTACACAAGGAAACCACCCAAAAAATAATCACCAACAGTAAGTGCAATATTTCCAAAAATTACGCTTTGTCACTCCCTAAATCTTTTTAATTAGTTTTTTTCTAATAAATTCATGCGTTAAATGAAAATAATTGAGAATTGTGGCCACCATACACTTTTAAGTGAAAAAAAGTTAACTTTCCAAGAAATATAAGCATAGAATAGACCTAAAGAAATTCCATTAGAAAAGGGAAAAAATCTAAATGCCCCCAAATGAGTATAATTAAATAAGTTGTGGGGAGATCCAACCATTAGAATAAAGACTTCTAGTAACAAAAGACTAAGTTAAGCTATAATGTGAAGTAAAAAGAACAAGATACAAAATACTATGTGGAGTCTGATTAAAACTATGTCAAAATGCAAAGGCAATAGGAGGCTATCCAAAAAGTATAAAAGTTATGTACTAAGGTGATAATATTTTGAGTAATTATTTTCATTTTTGCTATTGCTTATATTTTCTCTAGCATACTGATTAGTTTTTATGATTTCTTAATGAGAAATCAGTGACCTTTAAGAAGCAACAGACTTAGTCATTTTATTTTTTTTAAATGGACATGTAAAAATTTTGTTAATGTTTATTTATTTTTAAGAAAGAGAGAGAGACAGAGCATGAATGGCAGAAGGGCAGACAGAGAGGGAGACACAGAACCCGAAGAAGCAGGCTGTCAGCACAGAGCCCGGGGCGGGGCTCGAACTCATGAACCACAAGATCATGACCTGAGCTGAAGTCAGAGGATTAACCGACTAAGCCAACAGGCGCCTTGCAGACTAACCATTTTAAACTCAAATAATACAAGCCTCCTCTTTGAGGGACAGATTTTTTTTTCAATCTATTTCATACAGTGCACACTTTCTTATACCAAGTAGATGCTCAATATTTATTTTTGTTGAATGCATTTTCCTAAAAAAAGTAGAGAGAGCAAAGAAGATCCCTCTCTGCTTAGAAAATATTTCCTACATAGGTTCCCTAGAGATTTATTCATGTAAATGAGTTCCTCTTTTAAAATGCAAATGTATCAAATAGCTAAATGAGCAAAAAACATGAACAGAGAACACACAAGAGGAGACACACATGGCTAATAAACATTAAATGAAAAGTTCAACCTCATTAATAATCAAAATGAAAATTAAAATATCAGTTTTTCCTCATGGAACTTACAAAAACTTTCATGGTAATTCTCAATGCCAACTGAGACACAAACAAGAATATAAATATATGTCTCTTATAATTTGCTGGTAGTACTGAAAGATGAGTACTTTCTTGAAAGCAATTTAGCAAAATATTTAAAATCACAGATACATGTGAAAAAGTTTTATTCATGGATGTTCAATGCAATTTCATAATTCCAAAACAGTTAAAACAGTCTAAGCATCCATGATAAAGAAAACAAAAACTAAATTTTTGTAAATCAATTCAGTAAAAAACTAATTCATCTTTATAATCAAATTTTCAAAAATATTTAAATATGGAAAAATTCTCATGATACCAAATTGGTTCGGATAAGCAGTTCACAGATCTTATTATATATCATGATCTCAATTTTTTTAAGTTTATTTATTTTGACAGAGAGAGTGCACACAAGTAAGTGAGGCATGTGAGGGGCAGAGAGAGAGGAAGAGAGAGAATCCCAAGCAGGCTCTCACTGTCAGCACAGAGCCCCACACGAGGCTTGATCTCATGACCATAAGATCATGACCAGAGCCAAAATCAAGACTGGGATGCTTAACTCAATAAACCACCCAAGTGCACCAATCATGATCTCATTTTTTTTTTACTGCAAATTTCTGTTTTTTCCTTTTTTCTTTCTTTATTTTTTTAATGTTATTTAAACCCAAGTTAATTAACATATAGTGTAATAATGATTTCAGCAGTAGAATTTAGTGATTCATCACTTATATAACACCCAGTGTTCATCCCAACAAGTGCCCTCCTAGATGTGCATCATCCATTTCACCCATCCCCCCACCCAGCACCCCACCAGCAACCCTCAGTTTGTTCTCTGCATTTAAGAGTCTCCTATGGTTTGCCCCCTCTTTCCATCTTATTTTTCCTTCCCTTCTCCTATGTTCATTTGTTTTGTTTCTTAAATTCCACATGTGAATGAAATCATATGATATTTACCTCCTTGAGTGACTTATTTCGCTTAGCATAATACACTATTGTTCCATTCATGTTGTTGCAGATGGCAAGATTTCATTCTTTCCGATCGCTGAGTAATATTCCATTGTGTATATATACTACATCTTTATCCATCTGCAGTTGATGGACATTTGGGCTCTTTCCATAACTTGGCTATTGTTTATAGTGCTGCTATAAATGTTGGGGTGCATGTGCCCTTTGAATAAGCATTTTTGTATCCTCTGGATAAATACCTAGTAGTGCAATTGCTGGATATTAGGGTAGTTCTATTTTTCATTTTTTGAGGATCTTCGATACTTTTTTCCAGACTTGCTGCACCAGTCTGCGTCCCCACCAAACAAAAAGGGTTTTTCTCTCTGTATCCTCACCAACATCTGTTGTTGCCTGAGTTGTTCATTTTAGCCATTCTGACAGGTGTGTGGTGGTATCTCGTTATGGTTTTGATTTGTATTTCCCTGATGATGAGTGATGTTGAGCATTTTTCACGTGTCTGTTAGCCATCTGGATGTCTTATTTGGAAAAGTGTTTGTTCATGTCTTTTGCCCATTTTTTCACTGGATTATTTGTTTTTTGGGTGTTGAGTTTGATAAGTTCTTTATAGATTTTGGATACTGACCCTTTTTCTGATATGTCATTTGCAAATATCTTCTCCCATTCCATCAGCTGCCTTATAGTTTTATTGTTACCTTTGCTGTGCAGAAGCTTTTTATCTTGATGAGGTCCTGATAGTTTAGTTTTGCTTTTGTTTCCCTTGCCTTCAGAGACCTGTCTAGTAAGAAGTTGCTGCGTCCAAGGTCAAAGGGGTTGTTGCCTGTTTTCTCCTCTAGGATTTTGATGGCTTCCTGTCTTATGTTTCGGTCTTCCATCCATTTTGAGTTTGTTTTTGTGTATCGTGTAAGAAAGGGGTCCAGGTTCATTCTTCTGCATGTTGCTGACCAGTTTTCCCAGCATCACTTGCTGAAGAGACTGTCTTTTTTCCATTGGATATTCTTTCCTGCTTTGTCAAAGATTAGTTGGCCATACATTTGTGAGTCCATTTCTGGGTTCTGTATTCTGTTCCATTGATCTACGTGTCTGTTTTTGTGCAAGTACCATACTTTCTTAATGATTACAGCTTTGTAACACAACTTGAAGTCCGGAATTGTGATGCCTCCAGCTTCAGTTTTCTTTTTCAATATTACTTTGGTTATTCGGAGTCTTTTCTGGTTCCATACAAATTTTAGAATCATTTGTTCTAGCTCTGTGAAGAATACTGGTGTTACCTGGATGGGGATTGCTTTGAATATGTAGATTGCTTTGGCTAGTATCAACATTTTAACAATATGTGTTCTTCCAATCCAGGAGCATGGAATGTTTTTCCATTTCTTTGTGTCTTCTTCAATTTCTTTCATAAACTTTCTATACTTTTTAGCGTATATACCTTTTACCTCTTAAGTTTATTCCCAGGTATTTTATGTTTTTCGGTGCAATTGTAAATGGGACTGATTCTTTGTTTTCTCTTTCTGCTGCTTCATTATGGGTGTATATAAATGCCACTGATTTCTGTACATTAATTTTATATCCCGCAACCTTGCTGAATTCGTGTATCAATTCTAGCAGCTTTTGGTGAACCCTTTTGGGTTTTCCATGTAGAGTACATAATCTTACTTTTAAAAATATTTAAGCATAGGCAAAATATTGGGAAAAAATAGTAGTAATGCTTCTCTGACTGGTGAGATTTAACATGATTTTTGTTGTCTTAATTTTCTTTCATAGCCAAATTTTCTAAGAGGCAATTTGTTCCATATATTCAGCATTTTAAAAAGGCATTCTCTCTATTCTGGTTACATTTCTAGAAATCCATCCTGAGAAAATAATCCCAAATAAAGAACAAGTTAATACACAAAGATGTTCATATACAGCTTTATTTAAAATAGTAAAATTGGGGGGCACCTGGGTCACTCAGTCAGTTAAGCATCTGACTGGCTCAGGTCATGATCTCATGGTTTGTGGGTTCAAGCCCTGTGACTGGCTCTGTGCTGATAGCTCAGGGCCTGGAGCCTGCTTCAGATTCTGTATCTCCCTCTCTATCTGCCCCTCCCCCACTCACACTCCATCTCTCTCTCCCTCTCAAAAATAAACATTAAAAAAAATTTAATTGTAAAATTAGAGGAATATGAAATTAAAGAGAATGTAATGTATAAAATAGATCGCATTGTTTTAATAATGTGTTTAATTCCTTTTATGTTATGCAAAACATCTTATTTTAGTGTGCTAACATGAAAGGTACTAGGACTAATAAGATCTCTCTCTCTCTCTCTCCCTCTCTCTCTCTCTGTCTCTCTCTCTCTCCTGCTCTCTTCCTCTCTCTCCGCATCTTCTTCCTAAAGAGCTAAATTCAGAATTGGAGTGGGGATCAAGTTCCTCTTCTTTGAGTACTAGCAGTAGGATAAGCAAGATTACCCTTTTCTCTGGAAGTTTCGGCTTTATTTCCTAACCACCTCAAAACATAAACACACATAAATAATAGAGAGAGACTTTTTAATAATATAGGAAAATATTTTTGACACTGCAGTTAAATTTTGAAAAGCAAAGCAAAACTGAAATCAACAGCATAACCTCGGCTTCTATAAGCACGTAAAACAGCCCTATCGAACAGCCCTTGAACTCAGTGGGATACAAAGATGGTGTGGTTTTACTTTTCTTGAACCACTGTCTTCAAACATTCTGTTGAATTTCCTTTCTCCATCCTTTAATAACATCTTGGACAGATCCTACAGCTTCCCAGTTGCTTTCAAATATTAAGTATTTCAGTCTAGTCTAATTGATTTTAAAATCTCAACCTTGCATTCAGTTCCATGTTCATTCCGGCCTTTGCCCCAGCAGGAAGGAGCTTGGAATAGAGACCAATCAGCTGTCCTTCACTCTTCCCCTCTCCTTTTCTTACAGCATTTCCAGAAATGGATAGCTAGAGAGAGTACAGAAATAGATCAAAGGTATACTATTAACTGCAGCTACTGCAGCCCCCCGGTTACAAATGCTCCCAGAGGCTTCGGGTACAGGTTCTCAGCAGGCCCTGAAGGAGGCCCCTCACTAAACAGCCTGCTGACATGGGGAATTCACTCCCATTTAGCTGCTTATAACTCCACTCCCATTCTACTTCCAGCTCTAGCATTCAGCCACAGCCCTTCCTACTGGTGTTCCCTTTCCAAAGTCCAGTTCTCTCAGGTGGGACATAGACCAGACCACTGAAGCTCACACACCTTGTGATGTTCTCTTGACCCACTAAAAAGGACACATGTTCAGCCAATAAAAAATGAGAGTGAAAGACAGCTTTACTTCTCTCTCTCTCCCTCTTTCTCCCAACCATCCTTGAATTATCTTCCCCACTTCCACTCCAAAAAGGCACAGAGGGCAGGTCATTAAGTCTCATGCATAAGCATCCAACTGGGGAGTAAGACACCTGTCTCCGTTTTCCTGGTCACAGTCTCTACAACTTCTACAAAGTATTCAGTTGAAGCACTGCTACATATGTCATTCTTCTGAGGCCCACAGCTCACATCTCTAAAAGTTTATAAGATCCCTTGAGTAGAGTACTCACATAGACTAGGGAAAAGGAGAGGAATGGAAGAAAGAAGGCCAGTTCTTCCCCCTTAATAATCTTATGCAATATGATCGATGTTTCTTGGAAGTTGTCTTACAGAGTGTGGATGTATATGCCGCCTACACAGGCGGCATGTTTTGTTGTTTGTTGTTAGTTTGAATGCCTGTTTTTTGGTTTGAGGACATTAGAAAAAATTCCAAATTAACAATGATAAAAATTTTTCCTCAATATTTTTACAGGTAGAAAAATGACTACAAGGGAAGATATTTATACCTTTAAAGATATTAATACTTTTAATATCTTTGTAACACTGAGATACAACATTAGAATTATCGGTTACTAGATAATACTATAAGCATATTATCACCTACAGTATAGATCTCCCTCAACTTACGATGCAGTTACATCCCAAGAAACCCATCCTAAACTGAAAATATCATGAGTTGAAAATGCATTTAAGACACCCAACCTACTGTGAAATTTACCATAGCTTAGCCTAGCCTACCTTAAAGGTACGCACAATACTTACATTAGCTTACAGCTGGGCAAATTCATCTAACACAAAGCCTATTTTATAATGAAGTGCTGAATATTTCATGTAATTTATTGAATACTGTACTGAAAATGAAAACCAGAATGGTCATATGGGTACAGAAGGGTAGTTGCATGCACCAGTTTTTTTACCTGCATAACTATGTGACTGACTGGGAGCCACAGTGGCTCACTGCCACTGCCCAGCATCACAAGAAGCATGGTACCACACATCTCTAGCCTGGGATAAGCTTAAAATTCAAAATTCGAAGTACAGCTTCTACTGAATGCACACTGCTTTCACACCAGCATAGAGAAAAAAAATCTTCAGTCAAAATATCATAAGTCAGGGACTTATAGGTATAGGTATAGGTATATAATAGACTAAAAGCATATTATTTCCTCCTTACCTTCTGAATTCTTCTAATTTTAAAGGGAAAATATGCCAAAAATTAAGAGAAATATTTTAAATGATGTTCAAATGTAATACATACATTTTTACACCAAAGGGATTGGGGGATTATTTTTCTTTTCATTTTTTCAGCTTTATTGAGGTATAATTGACAAATAAAATTATATATTTAAAGTGTACAATGTTATGATTTGACATAGGTATACTTTGTGAAGTGATTAGCACAGTCAGGTTAATTATCACATCCATCACCTCATGTAGTTAGCTTATTGCTTTGTGTGGTGAGAACATTTAAGTTCTATTCTCTTAGCAAATTTCAAGTACATGACACATTATTATCAACTATAGTCATTATGCTGTATATTAGATCCCCAGAGTTTATTCATTTTATAAATAAAGGCTTATATCCTTTGACCAGGGTCTCTCCATCTCTTCCACCCCCCCAGCTCTTGCTAACTACCATTCTACTCTCTGTATCAAGTTTGGCCTTTTTTACTCTGGAAAACAGTATGGAGATTCCTCAAAAAATTAAAAATAGAACTACCCTACAACCCAGCAATTGCAAAACTAGGAATTTATCCAAAGGATACAAAAATGCTGATTCAAAGGGGCACATGCACCCCAATGTTTATGGCAGCACTATCAACAATAGCCAAACTATAGAAAGAGGCCAAATGTCCATAAACTGAGAAGTGGATTAAGAAGATGTATACACATATATACACACACATATACACAATGGACTACTACTCAGCAGTGAAAAAGAATGAAATCTTGCCATTTGCAATAACGTGGTTGGAACGGAAGGGTATTATGCTAAGTGAAATAAGTTAGAGAAAAATGTATCATATGATTTCACTCATATGTGGAATTTGAGAAACTTAACAGATGAACATAGGGGATGGAAAAAAAATAAGATTAAAAGAGAGAGGGAGGCAAACCATAGGAGACTCTTAAACACAGAGAACAAACTGAGGGCTGATGGGAGTGGAGGAGTTGGGGGGAGTTTAAATGGGTGATAAGTATTAAGGAGGGCACTTGTTGGGATGAGCACTGAGTGTTATATGTAAGTGATGAATCAATGGGTTCTACTCCTGAAGCCAAGACTGTACTGTATGTTACTAACTTGAGAATAAATAACAACAACAACAACAACAAAAGAAAGAACATGAAGAAAAATGTTTGGCCTTTTTTGATTCCACATATAAGTGAGATCATATGATATTTGTCTTTATGTCTGGATAATTTCACTTAGCACAATGTTCTGTAGATTCACCCATGTTGTTGCAAATGGTTATTTCTTCTTTCTCATGGTTCAATAATATTACATTGTATATATACACATCATATTTTATTTATCCATTCATCTGTGGACAGACACTGAACCTGTTTCCATACCTTGGCTATTGTGAATAATGGAGCAATAAACATCAGAGTGCAGATATTTCTTTGAGATACTAATTTCAATTATTTTAGATAAATACCGAGTAGAATTGCTGGATCATATGGTAGTTCTATTTTTAATTTTTTGAGGAACTTCCATACTCTTTTCCATAGTGACTGTACTAATTTGCATTCCCAGTAACAGCATAAAAAGGTTCCCTTTTCTCCACACCCTCACCAGCACTCATTATCTGCTATCTTTCTGATAAAAATCATCCTAACAGATGTGAAGTAATATCTCTTAGCAGTTTCGATTTGCATTTACTTGTGATTTGCGGTGTTGAGCTTCTTTTTATGAACTTGATTGCCATTTGTATGTCTTCTTTGGAAAAATGTCTCTACAGGCCTTTTGCCCATTTTTAAATCAGATCATTTGGGTTTTTTTGTTTTGTTTTGTTTTGGGTTTTTTTGCTTTAGAGTTATATAAGTTCTTTATCATATGAAAGTGATTGAACAAGCATGCCCATCTACTAAATAAAACAGATTATTTAATTATACATATACAGAAAGTGTCCAGGAAGTTGGCAGATTATTTACTATACAGACAAATCAAGAAATTATTCTTTTTTGAAAAAATAGTTTTTAACCTACATAATGACACACACACAATGGCTCAGAGTTCTTATTAAATTTTCAGAGTGTCAAAGAAAAAACACTTAAGCCACCTTAAAACCAGAGCAAAATTTTATATAGGTAATAACAAATATATATAAATGAGACTTTACTTTGAAATATAACATTTTAAAATAAGTTTATCTTCCAATATTTAATGAAATAGAGGATATGTTTACAACCATATGCCGATTCTTAAAATTTACCAAGAAATTAATCCATCATAACTGTTTTTTTTAATTTTTAAATTATTCACACACAATTGCACATGTTTTCATCTTAACCTTGACAGCAGGATCATACAAGAGGGTTGTTTCCTTGCAGTATTACTCAAAGATCCATCCATTTTCCAAAAGTCCCTTTCTTAATCCTTTGAAAGTTAAATCATTCTCTTTTGAAGAAAGTATTCAGTCATCATGTTTGTCACTTTTCATTTCAATTGTTAACTTGTCTAATGCAGCCAGATCCTCAATATCAATGGCTTTACACGTGATTACAGCAGTTCTCAAACATCACTTCCCAGAGAGCTAAGTCGCCTACAAAATTTGAAATTATACCTTAAAATTCACTAGAATTTTATTTGCAAAAATTGGATGTTTACGCCTTTGTATAATAACTTATAAAGACAATGACAAAACTCAGTACATTTAGTAAAAAAGGGTAAATATATTCTTAATATAAACACTTTTAGTTTTCCAATAACATCACATAAAGGAGATTGGATAGTGATGATTAGGACAGTGAACAGCTCTGTACCTGCGTATGGTCTGCATAATGTGGGTCTGCATTAAATCCCTGAGCCCTGAGAGCCCTACCTAATTACTGCGAAACTTTTGGTAACAAAACTGAGTAAAACTAATATGTAAATAGACTGGGAGACTTAAACGAGATCTAGTTATACAAAATAGTTATAACATTAGCTAGCCCAGGAATTCAGCTATACTGATAGGTATTTTAACTAGAGTGGAAAGAGGAAATAGAAATTGAAGCTGGAAATATGGGAGATTTTAGGAGGGGGAAAAAATGAACTTTTAGAGATTAAGTATGTATGCTTGCAGGATTTATGTTGTAAACTGCTAAAAGCAGCATAAATATCCTGATTAGGGAAAGAGAGAAAGAAATGTTGAGAGAGGTCCGAAGTACAGAAAATAAAATTTGATCACCATAAAGACCAAAAAGACCTAATAGACATGCATAGAAATTTCACCCAATAGCAGGAGGATATATATTTTTCTCAAGTGACATATAACATTCTTCAGTATAGATCACATGTTAAATCACAAAACATTTCAACAAATTTTAAAAGACTGAAATCATATGAAATATCTTTTCCAACCATAACTGAAAAAAGGTAGAAATTAACAGCAGAGAGAAAACTGGAAATTTCACAATAAGTATAAGTTAAACAGCACACTTCTGAACAATATGTTAAAGAAGAAATAAAAAGAGAAATTAGAATGGGGCGCCTGCGTGCCTCACTCAGTTAAGCATTCGACTTCGGCTCAGGTCATGATCTCACAGTTTGTGGGTTCGAGCCCCGCATTGGGCTCTGTGCTGACAGCTCAGAGACTGGAGCCTGTTTCAGATTCTGTGTCTCCCTCTCTCTCTGCCCCTCCCCTGTTCATGCTCTGTCTCTGTCTCAAAAATAAAAAATAAACAGTAAAAAAAAAGAGAGAGAGAGAGAGAAAAAAATTAGGAAATACATTCAGACAAACAAAAATAAAAATACAACATATCAAAACCTCTGAGATGCAGGAAAATCAATACTAAAAAGGAAGTCAAGGGGCACCTGGGTGGCTCAGTCAGTTGAGCATCCAACTTTGGCTCAGGTCATGATCTCATGGTTCATGAGATTGAGCTTTGCATGAGGCTCTCTACTGTCAGCACAGATCCCACTTTGGATCTTCTCTCTCCCTTTCTCTCTGCCCCTCCCCTGCATGCACTCTCCCCAACTCTGTCAAAAATAAATAAACATTATAAATAAATAAGTAAATAAATAGGAAGTTGATAACAATAAATACCAATATTAAAAAGAAATACCTCAATAAACAACCTAACTTTACACCTCAATAAACTAGTAAAGAAAAACAAACTAAGCCCAAAGTTAGCAGAAGGAGGGAAATAAAGATTAGAGTGGAAATGTTAACAAAAGGACAGCAGCAACTACTATAAACAACCATATACCACCAAGTTACATAATCTAGAATAACTGGATAAATTCCTAAGCATACAACCTATCAAGATTGAAACATGAAGAAAAAGAAAGTCTGAACAGATCTATAATTAGTAAAGAGATGAATCAGTAATGAAAAAACCTCCCAAGAAAGAAAAGTCCAGACCCAGAGGACTTCATAGATGAATTCTAGCAAACATTTAAAGAATTAATGCCATTCCTTCTCAAACTTTTCCAAAAATTAAAGAGGAGGAAATACTTTCAAACTCATTTTAGGAGGTTAGCATTACTATCATACCAAAGTCAGACAAGGACACTGCAAGAAAAGAAAACGATAGACCAATAAATATACCAGACGAACATGCAAGTAAAAATCATCAACAAAATACTAGTAAACCAAATTCAACAACACATGCAAATAATCGTAACATGACCAAGTGGATTTTATCTTTGGGATACAAGGATGACCCAGCATACAAAAATCAATTAATGTGACACACCACATTAGCAGAATGAAGGAGAAAAATAATAATATTATCTCAATAGATGCCGAAAATACGTTTGAAAAATTACAATGTCCGTTTGTGACAAAATACTATCAATAAACTAGTAAAGGAAAAAATAACCTCAACATAATAATATGAAAGCAACACAATAAATATGAAAAGCCCATAGCTAGCATCATATTTAATGATGAAAAATGGAAATTTTTCCTCTAAGATAAAGAACAAGACAAGGGTGTCTACTCTAACCACTCCTACACAACACAGTAGTGGAGGTCCCAGCCAGTGCATTTAGGATAGAACAAGAAAGGCGTCTAAGTTAGAAGCAAGGAAATAAAATTATTTGTTTGCAGATGACATGATCTTATATGAAGAAAACCCTAGGGGTGCCTGGGTGGCTCAGTCAGTTAAGCGTTTGACTTCAGCTCAGGTCATGATCTCATGGTTCATGAGTTCAAGTCCCATGTCAGGCTCTATGCAGACAGCTCGGAGCCCGGAGCCTACTTCGGATTCTGTGTCTCCCTCTCTCTCTCTCTTCCCTCTCTAATCACACTCTGTCTCACTCTCTCTCAAAAATAAACATTAAAAATTAAAAAAAAAAAAAGCAAAAGAGACTCTTAAAAACTGAGAACAAACTGAGGGTTGATGGGGGGTGGGAGGGAAATGAGGGTAGGTGATGGGTATTTAAGAGGGCATCTTTTGGGATGAGCACTGGGTGTTGTATGGAAACCAATATGACAATAAATTTCATATATTAAATAAACAAATAAATAAATAAATAAATATTAAAAAAAAAAAAAGAAAACCCTAAGGGTTCACACACACACAGAACTATTCAATAAATTCAGTAAAGATGCAAAGTACAAAATCAAGATACAAAAATTAGTTGCATTTCTACACACTAACAGCAAATTATCTGAAAATGAAATTAAGAAAACAATACCATTCACATCTGTACCGAAAAGGAATAAAATACTTAAGAATAAACTTAATGAAGGACGCTAAAGACTTGTACACTGAAAACTAAAACACTGATGAAGGAAATTAAAGAAGACACAAATAGAAAGACAAATCATGTTCCTGATTGAAAGACTTAATAGTGTTAAAATGTCCATGCTACCCAAAGGGATCTACAGATTCATTGCAATCCCTATCAAAATTCCAATGGCATTTTTTACAAAAACAGAAAAACCAATCCTAAAATTCATATGGAATGGTAAAGAACCCTAAGCAGACAAAATTATCTTGAATAAGAACAAAGATAGAGGCCTCACACTTGCTGATTTCAAAACTTATTATAAACCTATAGTAATCAAAATGAGATGGTACTGGCATAAAGACAGACATACAGACCAACAGAAGAGAATAGAAAGCCCAGAAATAAACTCATGCATATACAGTCAACTGATATTTGACAAGGGTCCCAAAACACACAATGGGAGAAGCATATCCCTTCAACAAATAATGTTGGGAAAACTGGATATTCACATGCAAAAGAGTGATACTGGACCCTTATCTTATACCATACAAAAATTAATTCAAAATGGATTAAAGATTTAAATGTAAGATCTGACATACCTCAAGATCATAAAAGCCATATACAAAAGACTCACCACTAATATCATCCTCAATGGGGAAGAACTGAGAGCTTTCCCCCTAAGGTCAGGAACACAAGGACATCCATTCTCACCATTGTTATTCAACACAGTGTTGGAAGTCCTAGCCTCAGCAATCAGACAACACAAAGAAATAAAAGGCAACCAAATTGGCAAGGAGGAAGTCAAACTTTCACTCATCATAGACAACATGATACTCTTCGTGGAAAACTCAAAAGACTCTACCAAAAAACTGCTAGAACTGATCCATGAATTCAGCAAAGTCACAGGATATAAAATTAATGTACAGAAATTGGTTGTATTCCTGTATACCAATAATGAAACAGCAGAGAGAGAAATCAAGGAATCAATCCCATTTACAATTGCACTTAAAACAAGGAAAATATCTACGAATAAACCTAACCAAAGAGGTGAAAAATCTATCCACTGAAAACTATAAAAAGTTTAGGAAAGAAATTGAATAAGACACAAAGAAATGGAAAAACATTCCATGCTCATGGATTGGAAGAACACTGTTAAAATATCAATACTACCCAAAGCAATCTACATATTCAATGCAATTCCCATCCAAAGAACACCAGCATTCTTCACAGAGCTAGAATAAACAACCCTAAAGTTTGTATGGTACCAGAAAAGACCCCAAATAGTCAAAGTGATGTTAAAAAAGAAAAGCAGGGGTGCATGGGTGGCTCAGTCAGTTAAATGTCCGACTTCAGCTCAGGTCATGACCTTGCAGTCCATGGGTTCGAGCCCCGCATCGGGCTCTGTGCTGACAGCTCAGAGCCTGGAGCCTGCTTCTGATTCATTCTCTCTCTCTCTCTCTCTCTCTCTCTCTCTCTCTCTCTGCCCCCCGCCACTCATGCTCTGTCTCTGTCTCTCAAAAATGAATAAATGTTAAAAGAAAGAAAGAAAGAAAGAAAGAAAGAAAGAAAGAAAGAAAGAAAGAAAGAAAGAAAGAAAAAAGAAAACCAAAGCTGAAGGCATCACAATTCTGGACTTTAAGCTGTATTACAAAGCTATAATCATTAAGACAGTGTGGCACAAAAACAGACACATAGATGAATGGAACAGAATACAGAACCCAGATATAGACTCACAAATGTACGGCCAACTAATCTTTGACAAAGCAGGAAAGAATATCCAATGGAAAAAAAGACAGTCTCTTCAGCAAGCGGTGCTGGGAAAACTGGTCAGCAACATGCAGAAGAATGAACCTGGACCCCTTACACGATACACAAAAAAAAACTCAAAATGGATGAAAGACCTAAACATAAGACAGGAAGCCATCAAAATCCTAGAGGAGAAAACAGGCAACAACCCCTTTGACCTTGGACGCAGCAACTTCTTACTAGACAGGTCTCTGAAGGCAAGGGAAACAAAAGCAAAACTAAACTATCAGGACCTCATCAAGATAAAAAGCTTCTGCACAGCAAAGGTAACAATTAATAAAACTATAAGGCAGCTGATGGAATGGGAGAAGATATTTGCAAATGACATATCAGAAAAAGGGTCAGTATCCAAAATCTATAAGGAACTTATCAAACTCAACACCCAAAAAACAAATAATCCAGTGAAAAAATGGGCAAAAGACATGAACAAACACTTTTCCAAATAAGACATCCAGATGGCTAACAGACACGTGAAAAATGCTCAACATCACTCATCATCAGGGAAATACAAATCAAAACCATAACGAGATACCACTACACACCTGTCAGAATGGCTAAAATGTACAACTCAGGCAACAACAGATGTTGGTGAGGATGCAGAGAGAAAAACCCTTTTGCACTGCTGGTGGGAATGCAAACTGGTGCAGCCACTCCAGAAAACGGTATGGAGGTTCCTCAAAAAAACAACAACAAAAAAAACCAACAACAAAAAATAGAACTACCCTACAATCCAGCAATTGCACTACTAGGTATTTATCCAAAGGATACAGGAGTGCTGTTTTGAAGGGGCGTAGGCACCACAACGTTTACAGCAGTGCTATCAACAATAGCCAAACTATGGAAAGAGCCCAAGTGTCCATCGACTGATGAATGGATAAAAAAGATGTGTGTGTGTGTGTGTGTGTGTGTGTGTGTGTGTGTGTGTGTAGAGAGAGACAGAGAGAGAGAGAGAGAGAGAGAGAGAGAGGGAGAGATATCTACCTATATATATATATATATATATATATATATATATATACACACACACACACACACACACACACACACACACAATGGAATGTTCTGTGGCAATCATAAAGAATGAAATCTTGTCATTTGCAAACAATGTGGATGGAACTGAGTGTATTATGCTAAGCAAAGTAAGTCAGTCAGAGAAAGATAAATATCATATGACTTCACTGACATGTGTAATTTAAGATACAAAACAAATTAACATAAAGGGAAGAAAAAAAACAGGGAGGGAGACAAACCATAAGAGACTCTTTTTTTATTTTTTTAAATGTTTTATGGGTTTTTTTGTTTTTTGTTTGTTTGAGAAAGAGAGACAGAGTGCAAGCAGGGAAGGAGCAGAGAGAGAGAATTTGAAGTAAGCTCCTGGCTCTAAGCTGTCAGCACAGAGCCTGACATGGGGCTCAAACCCATAAACAATGAGATCATAACCTGAGACAAAGTCAGATGCTTAACTGACTGAGACACCCAGGCACCCCAACCATAAGAGACTCTTATATACAGAGAACAAACTGAGAGCTACTGAAGGGGATTTGGGTGGGGGGGATGAACTAAATGGGCAATGGGCATTAAGGAGGACATTTGTTGGAATGAGCACTGGGTGTTATAGGATGGCCATTATCAGAAAACAAAAGATAACAAGTGTTGTCAAGGATGTGGAAAAATTGAAACCCTTGTACACTGTTGAAGGGAATGTAAAATGGTGCAGCTGCTATGAAAAACAAAATGGAGTTACCTCAAAATATAAATAAAATTACCCTATGACCCAGCAATCCCACATCTGGGTATTTATTCAAACAAATTAAAATCAAGATCTCAGAAATATAAACACTCTCATGTTCATTGCTCTATTATTCACAATAGTCAAAATGTAGAACAACCACAGTGCCAGGTGGCTCAGTCAGTTCTGCAACTGACTCTTGACTTTGGCTCAGGCGAGCCTGGCATCGGGCTCCTCAATGACAGTTGGGAGCCTGTTTAGGATTCTCTCTCTCCATCCTTTTGCCCTTCCCTGGCTCATGCTCGCTCACTCGCTCGCTCTCTCTCTCTCTCTCTCTCTCTCTCTGTGTCTCTCTCTCTCAAAATAAATAAATAAAATAACGATGTAGGAACAACCTAAGTGTCCATCAATGGATAAGTGGATTTTTTAACATGATATATACACATAATGGAGTATTATTTAGTCTTTACAAAAAAAGAAATCTTGTAATATGTGACAACATGGATGGACCTAGAAGACATGATGCTAAGTAAAATAAGACAGACAAATAACTATATGATTCCACTTACAGGAAGTATCTAAAATAGCCAAGCTCATAGAAGCAGAGAATGGAATGGTAGTTTCTAGGAGTTGGGGGAAAGAGGAAATTAGGCATTGGTATTCAATAAGTATACATTTTCAGTTATATAAGATAAATAAGTTTGAGAGATCTGCTATACAACATCATGACTATAGTTAATACCACCACACTGTACACTTAAACATTTATTAAAAGGGTAATCTCATGTTAAATGTTCCTACTATCATTTTTTTTAAATTGACAACCTTGAGTTGTTACAGCCCTCAGAGTTACAACATACATGCACCCTTTATTTTCATAGAGTGCCTAATATTAATATTAATATTAATTTATGTAATAATTAGTTGCATAATTAATGCAATAATTAATTTATTAACTGCAACCTTGTGCTAGACTGTTTCAGACAATGAGATACAACCTAATAGAGCAGACTTCATTTTAAATTCCTCCTATTTAAAAATGGAGTTTTACTATTTCTAACTTTATTTTATATCTCAATAAATCTAATCTCTTCTAAACATTTTCAGACTTCTTATTAAGTTACTTCTGACTTACATAATTTACTAGAAAATTCATTAAAGCATTCATTAATTTTTCACCAATCTATAAACCTTATCACTGAAGTTTTTATTAGCTAAGATATAATTAACTAAGTTTAACTTTTTAATTTTAGGGACAAGTCATTTACCTACACTATCAACAGTTTTATAATAATTACTTGTTTACTCTATCAGATTTCTTTCCCCATCAGGTCCAGTAATTAGAATTCCACACTTATTATCTCATTGTCATAGTGACGTACATATCTGTCTTTTTTATTCTCAATCTTCAAATACTGAATAGTTTGTGATCTTGCCTCTCTCTTGGAAAGAAATCAATAGCAATAATGTGCACAAAATTGCAGTATTAAATATATTAGAGGCATATCCATTAATAAAAAAATTTGATCCTTGTTTTCTAATGTTTATATCATATATACTTTTGAATATCAACTACCTTCATGTAGTGAGATATAAATTAAATGTTAGGGATTCTTGACAGGTAGAAACAATGACTCAACAACGTCATATCTCTTGAAACAAATATGAATTCCCTGAATAGTGTGAATGTTAATCCTGCCAGCAGCTGCTTCTGAGATTTGGCTCCTTAAAAAGTTAAAGAGACCAAAACTGTAACAATAATCAATATGGTCTGCTAAATAAAATTTTGGAATTGTTTTAGAAAATCGATAGATTGTTTTCCCACAAAGGTACAACACAAGAGCACCTGGGTGGCTCAATCAGTTAAATGTCCGACCTCAGCTCAGATCATGATCTCGCAGTTCATGGGTTCGAGCCCTACTTTGGGCTCTGTGCTGACAGCTAGGAGCCTGCAGCCTGCTTCGGAATCTGTGTCTCCCTCTCTCTCCATTTCTCCCCCACTCACTCTCTATTTCTCTCTCTCAAAAATAAATAAACATTAGAAAAAAAATTTTTTAAAGATACAACACAAATTTTAAAAAGAAATAAATAAAATGAAACTCATAGAACTTAGTTGACTAAGTAATTCCATCAATTTAGGTTTGACCTAATATATTACTCAAAATATTTTTCTTTCTGAGACTTAAAAATTCTGAAATTAAGAATTTAAATGGCAATTATCCACATTGTTTTTATTTTTTCTTTTGCTTATATTATAATCAGTATTAACAAACAGTGCCATTATATGAAACATCTAGTGTAATTTTAATGATGATTAGTCTTTTCAAAATAAAAATCTTGGGTCATCTGGGTGGCTCAGCCAGTTGAGCATCTGACTCTTGGCTTCAGCTCAGGTCACGATCTCACTGTTTCATGAGATCAAGCCCCATGTCAAGCACCTTGGGATTCTCTCCCTCTCTCCCTTTGCCTCTCCCCAGCTTATGTGCCCTCTCTCTCTCTCTCTCCGTCTCTCTCTCTCTCTCTCTCTCAAAATAAATAAACATTTAAAAATAAATAAAAATAAAAATCTTTATATGAAATATACTTAATTAAATTGAGAAAAACTTGTGTTGGGGGTGGTGCCTGGGTGCCCAGCTCAGGTCATGATCTCATGGTCATGGAATCCAGCCCTGTGTCAGGCTCTGCCCTGGGCATGAAGCCTGCTTAAAACTCTCTCTCCCTCTCCCCTTTCCCCTCCTGTGATGCGTCCCCTCTCTCTCTCAAGAAAAGAAAAGAAAAGAAAAGAAAAGAAAAGAAAAGAAAAGAAAAGAAAAGAAAAAAAGAAAGAAAGGAAAAGAAAAACTCATGTGAAGTCAAGATAAACTGCTTTCTGACAAGCTAGATGCTACACAAACATTAAGAAGCAAAATTTGTGTTTAATGGAAAAGAAACGGGAAGCATTTGAAAAATAGTTCTGAGTCTTCTTTTCACAAGGACATGTAGCATGAATTAATGTGCTATGTGCCCATTATTTCATTATATATTTCATTCAATATTTTTCAGTCTTCCAATTTAGAATACACCTATGGAATTACTATATTCAAAGATTATAAGACATCAGAAAAACAATGGTAAGCTTATGATCTAGGATATAACAACTAAAATATCATACAGAGAAGTAATTTTCTACCAAAGTCACTGAAACTCAAAAATTATAAGGAAAAAAGAAGAAGTTAACAGAACTGATATAAGAAATTCTTTATTTCATATAATGAATATGAACAAAAATAGATCTTTGAAAAAGAGAAGATTCTTGACATTTTCTCTTTAAGATTAGAGAAGCCAGAGATTTTCCAACAGTTATTTTCCTGAAGAATTATCTAAAATTGTAAAGCAACCTTGGAAGTGGGGATTTTTTAAATTAAACAATGTATGCTAGAAAGTGAATGTGGAAATTAGCATGTGAATGGCTCATATCTGAATATATTATGTGAATCAGAAAGCATGAAATCAGTACCAAAAAAAGGCAAAGCGTAAAAATGTGTAAGACACATGTGTAAGAGCTTACAATGCTTTGATAAACTATACATACCTATATACACATATTTATATTCATGCATAAACACAAAGCAAAATAAAATATATATACATATATACACATATTTATATCCATGACTATAAAAACAAAGCAAAATGAATGTGTTACAGAGTGAGTATTTGTGCCTCCCCCAAATTCATGTGTCAAAGCCCTAACCCCCTGGATGCAAATATTTGGTGATGGGCCTTTAAGGAAGTAATTAAGTTCCAATGAAATCATAAGGTGGAGCCCTGATTAGACAGCATTAGTGTTTTTATGAGATAGCAGAGAACTCACTGTTCTCTCACTCCCTGTGTGCGCAGAGGAAAGACTATGTGAGGACACAGTGAGAAGGCAGCCATCTATAAGCCAGGAAGAGGGTTCTCACTGGGAACGGAACCCTTGCAAACCTTGATCTGGGATTTCGAGTCTCCAGAATGGTGAGGAAATGAATTTCTGCTTTGTAAGCCATGCAGTCTGTCATATTGGTTGTGGCAGCCCAAGTAGACTAATACAAAATGAACGCCGAAAGAGTAGCAGAGACAAATTGTGCTGAGCATGGATATGTGGAGTGAATGAGACTATCACAGGCATGAGGAAGAAAGAAAGTTCAAGGAAGAGGGATCCTATCTGTGGAATGACTTGAGTATGGAAGATAATATTAGTGGCAGAATGAGTGCAAGTTATAAAGGTGAAAACGGAGTATGCTCAGGAGACCACAAGTACCCACCAGTCCCCAGTGGAGGTTGAGAGTTCACGTGCAGTAAGATCATTGCAGCACTGCAGCAAAGGATATAAGCAAACTCCTTTCTATCTCATCAGCATCTCCATCAAAAGACTTTAATCAGCTCAGGAGACATTCCCAGGGTAATAAAAAGAATATTTAAAAAGTGTGTGTTCAGGGGCACCTAGGTGGCTCAGTCGGTTAAGCATCTGACTTCAGCTCAGGTCATGATCTCGCGGTTGGTGAGTTGGAGCCCACATCGGGCTCTGTGCTGACAGCTCAGAGCCTGGAGCCTGCCTCGGATTCTGTGTCTCCTTCTCTCTCTGTCCCTCCCCCACTCATGCTCTGTCTCTCTCTCACTCAAAAATAAACATAAAAATTTGGGGGGAAAAAAGTGTGTGTTCACAGGCACCTGGGTGGCTCAGTCAGTTGAGCGTCCAACTCTTGGTTTCAGCCCAGGTATGATTTCAGGATTCATGAGATGGAGCCCCACATAAGGCTGCAAGGAGCCTGCTGGGGATTCTCTCTCTCCCTCTCTGCCCCTCCCTCACTCATTATCTCTCTCTCAAAATAAATAAATAAACTTAAAAAAAAAAGTTTACGCTCACAGGATGTCACTGTATCTTGGAACTGAAAAGAGCCTAGAGTTTCTTAGCCCAATCAGGGCCCCACTGTCCATAAAGGAAAAGGGCAAGGCAGACCCTGCAAAGAGAAGAAAAGATCTTTCCTCACAATGGGACAGGCTACATTGTCCAAAAACAAACAAACACTCATTCAGGTTTCTCTTGAAGAGATATGCTTATTTAACTACATCATCAAGCCAAGGACACAGTAGGGCCACAGGAAGAGGAGACAGGAACTGGAGAATTCATTTCCATCCTTCCTCATAAAATAGAGCACATTATTTGCCTGGAACATGTGAAATGAGTATCAACACAGAAATGAGCACAGAAATGAGTATCAACTTTCATCTGGCTGAAGTTCGGGGTCCTACTTAAAATTGAGAGCTTAGAAAGAAATCAAGAATCATGTCTACTCTTGTGGAAAGGCAGGAGGGTTCCCAAGAGAAGATTTGCACAGAGTTCCTTGAAGAGCTTGTGTAAAAATAATGTATCCAAGGGAGACAGAACTTCAACTCCATTGTCCTTTCCTCCAGAGAATTCCCTAACTTTGCATTTAACAGTGTCGTCTAGAATATTAGTCTGGTGAAGAAGCAGGATGGTCAGGGTAAAATGGGAGATGGTTATTCCACTGCCTTTATGTGGGGCTCCAGCAGAGAAGAGGGGATTTGGCACCTCTGGTCACTACTGGCTATAACCATAGAATCAGTAAAAGAGAAATTTGCAAGAAGGCAGCAGGGAGAGCAAACTTTTAATTGCTACTAAGGTTTGAGGTTAGGGGACGGTTGGGCAGAGAAGCAGAAGCATCCCTGTTACAGTAAGTTAAACAGGCAGTTTGGAAACCAACATTACAGGTTTTAAGCAAATATAAATAAGCACTGCATCGAACTAAAATGCTCCATTAATAAATGCCCACAATTCCACAAAGGCATGATCAATCTTTGTTCGTTTCTCCAATCGAAGCAACATGTCTTTTTCTTAAATTCCCCCTTTGTTCTTCTTCCAGATATAGTAGCTAACTAGAAGAGTGTCAGCTCTAATTGGATGATGGTTTGAAGGCTTCAAATCACCCGGAGATTAAGTAATGTAGCAGAGAGACTGTGTTATTCAAAGGGAATGTTTTAATACACTGGGAGAAATGTGGAGACACAGCAGCTGTGTGAACTCTGGCAGACATGCTGCCCTGAAGAAGCCCTGTATTGTCTCTAATACCTTAAGTTCAGCAGTTTTAATTCCCACCGCTGTGTGATGTTTGACAGTTCATTCATTTAGAGAGCTTCAGGGATGCACAGGTGACTCAAGTTCAGATAGCTATTTTAAGGATATGTCGCTTCTGTTTATTTTTTAATGCTAAGGAGAACACACGGAGTGAGTCAGAGGAAGACCTTTTGCACACAAAAGAAACGGTTCTTTCAAAAAGGAGAATGTTTTGACATTTAGAGACTAAGCACTTCTTCGGGGGATAGACTTCCTTAACACTGAAAGCCTGGTTGGTAGCAAAGTTAAACAGTGCCCAACCACCCAGCACCCTCTCTAAATGTTGGGTTTTAAAATACTCGAGGCTGTAAATAGGGATCTAGGCTAACTATGTAAACCTTTCCATATTAGTTATTACAGTGCCTTCAATTATGCTTCCCCATCCGGTCTCCAAAGGGTGTTTATGAACTTCACCTTGATTTGAATTAGAAACATTATCAAAAACTGCAGTTAATGGAGTTAATGCACAAGGCTATGCTCTTCACACCAGACAAAAACATGCGGGAAACAAGTCTTTGCAATACTACCTACTGTATTTTCCCACAGTAACCACAGTGGGGTCATTGGTCAGCTGTCAGGGATTACGGATGCATAGGGCCTGATTAAGGAGGCAAACAGAAAGATGAGGGGATGAACCAGACCACTGGTGGGGGCCGGGGGATACAAACCTGAAAAAATGAAGACGGTCAAAGGCAGCAAGGATAGCGAAAGAGGTCTGATAGCAAATCATAATGTATGCCACAGCTACATTCTTAAGAAAATATGTCCATCAAAAGTAGTTCATGGGATTTTTTTTAGAAGTTAATATAGCATTTCTATTTAGAAAAAATGATGTACTTACTAATGTAAAAAGAACATTACCAAGAATAAATTAGCAACCCTTAAAATATTATTTCTTATGCTCTAAACCAACATTTTCATATTTCAATGGAAAATGACTCATTTTGTCACATTAAATAGCATAATTCAAAGTAAAAAAAATCTGTATGAAAATTATATTGAGCTTCCCAGTATATGAAGATGAACCAGGTTACACTGAAATACAAAAATAACAACTTCTTCACAAAATCAATTCTTCAAGTCTAAACAATTCATTGCTCAGATGCAAAAAGTTTTTTAAATAAGTAGCCCAACATAATTTTTCTTCCTCTCTCATTCTTATAGCCTATTTTCTCTATGTCACAATCTCCCTCAAGCTCTTAACTAAGTTCTCATTGTAGTTACTATGCCCAAATAAAAATTCCATTCTGCCAAATCTTTTTGTAATCCGTATTTCTTTGTTCTGTCCTTCGGTTTCTCTTCCCACAACCTGGCCCAAAGCTGTTCAAGTCCCCAGCATCCCCCACTACTCCACTGGTATAGTGGAGGTTGGGAAGTGAAGGGAGGATGTGGGAGAAATGGTTCTGATTCTCCAGGGAACAACCAGTCTGTCCATGTCCTGCCACACGCCCTCCAACCTCACTCTCTTGAGAACCATGGTTCAGATGTTGTACACATGCAACGCTATTAATCACCTTTCTCAAGTGCCATGTTGATTACATTGGGCCTCTTTTTAGAAGCTTGCGGTCATTTCCAGTCAAATTGAAATGGATAATCTCTTATATTTTTAAAGAATAATTGCTCAAATGCACAATACCTAGTTATTTCAGGGACATTTTAAGCAGGACTTATTAGCACTTCTTTCATCTGAGGATATTTTTATTTTCCCTGGCATATCACATGCAATATCATTGAAGTCTTGGGCATTTAACTCAATTAAAACATAAATGTTACATGCTTTCTTTTTTTTCAACCCAAGATGTTATAATGGAAATGTACACTGTTCTTGATACGGAAGACATTCACAGGAAACTGGAGATTTCCTTTGAATGAATAATTAAGTTTTTAAAATACTCAAATTAGTGCTGCATTGAATTATAAGCTGTCATTTCCAATAGTCATTTGTTCTGACATCTCTACATTAGCAAATTGTATTTCTGGGAAAAAAAACTAGCGTCTAGGGACAGCCTTTTGTCACTATCCATGTAAAGTGTTAAAAAAATTTCTGCCTAAGATCGTGTTTTTTTATTTTTATCATCAATGTAATATGTTCAATGATATTCAGAGAGCAAAAACAATACTTTTGAATATACAGTAGCCATTTTTAGGAATACATTTTATACTGTAAGCATAAATTGCTACTAATATTTTTTTCTTATTTTGAAACCAACATTCATCAGATATGAAGGAGTATTACATTCATATGATAAATTTCCTCCCTTGGTAAGAGTACCGAAAAACTGAAACCAAGTTCATAAGAATGGCCAGGAGTCGTCTTCATCAATGGGGTATTTCTATAACACAAGCTGTAATTGTTTCTATTCATGACTTGTTCCAGTTATCTATTGCTAAATACCAAACCGCTCCAAATTTAGTAGTTTAGAACAATAAACATCATTTGCCTTGCTCTTAAATATGAACTGCGAGCAGAGTCACTGGCAACATCTTACTTCTGCCTCATAGGCCATGAGCTGAGTAAGGGCAAGAAGGTGAGGATGTGGGATGTATTGGCTAGGACAGAATCATCTAAATGCTCATTCACTCACACATCCAGTGTTTATGATGGGTGTAGGATGGATGGGATGTTAGGTGCAGCTGTGGGCTAGACTATCTACATACAGTCCTTCATGTGGGTGTTTCGCTTCCTCACAGCATAATGGCCACATCTGAAAGCAAACATCTTAAGACAACAATGTGAACACATGTGGCATTTTTATAGCCCTCCCCCATCTCTGAAGTCACATAGCCTCACTCAGCTGCACTCTGTTATGGCAGTTACAAAGGTCTTCCCAGTTCAAAGGGAGGAAACAGGAACCCTACCAACTGATGGAAAACTTGTCAATCTCACGTTGTGGAAACTGCATGTGAGATGGGATATATTGTGAAGACCATCTTTGGAAAAATACAATCTACCACATGACTGTACAAATATGGATAATTTCAGAAGACGTGGCTCTCCTACAATATATGTTTCATAAAATACTCCTGCTAAAGTTTCCCTTGCCAAATGCTTTTTCTCTGCAGCAGGGAAATTTTTATGAATTTGATTTTGGATATAATATGAAAAGCTTCTAGGCTGAATAGTACCCAAAAAAACCTTCCTTCTAATAATGAAAAGCACGCTTATCAAACTCTCAAACTATCATTGTTTCACTCTGTCAAGAGCTTATTAGGGTTGGGGTTAGGCCACTTTATTTTCACTCTTTGTGGAATATACAATTAATAACTTTGATTCATCCAGAAGAAATTCATTATGTACCTACAATAGGAAACAAAAATCCTTGGCTGGCCTAACCCTGTACCTTTAAATCAGTCAATCGGCTCCTTTGTTACTATACGCAATAATTTTGAGCCCTGGCATCCTGGCTTTGTTCCCAATCTTAATCACCAGTGTTGACCCATTTCACGTCCTGTTTCATGACCTCATCCTCAGCTCCAGACCTCTTGCTTCAGCCTCTTGACTGGCGGCTCACACTCATTGCCTTTAAATCTGATGATACATAGGACAGGCTTATGGATCATTTCCTCGCATACGATTCTCATTTTTCCTCAGGCTACATCTCCTTCCACTACTCCTGACAACAGGCTACTGCCACTACTGGTACCCTGCAGCCTAGTCTCTGCAACCTCAGCACCAGCCTAGGAAGCCACCACTTCTACAGCCTAGGAAAGCTGAAAGAATGATGTCCCAACTGTGGAGAACTTAAGTGTGAATTTCTCAGATGTTCACTTCTGATTCGTTAGCATCTAGTTAACGCAGGTGTTAACAAGTAAATATAATATAGAATAGAATAAAATGAATGCTGTAAGGAAAACACAAACTACTTAGCAATATTATTCAGGGATTCAGATAAATAAACAACTGCTTAATTTTCCTAGAAAATCATTTTATGCTGACAAATAATTATGTACAATAAACATTCATATACAAACATATGTGTAATAAACAGTTCCTGGTTTAGTTCAGTTATTTGGCTATCCCAAAAGAAGACAGAAGTCCCTGTCGCTGGGCACCATAGAAAACCAGTGTCCCTGGACTGGACATGTCTTAACAATGAATGACGGCTCCCACAATCCCCATGCTAGATCTGTCAGTGGTGGCATTGTGCAGTGTCACTTAAATTTCTAGCCAAGAAGATAGCTCCCAAATAGTTCACCACAAAGGTTCATCGCTGACAGCTCTACTGAAGCAGAAGAAACAAGTGTAGCAGGTGCTGGGAGATATGCTACATCCCCCTGGGAACCCTTCTGATCTCATTTATACCTAAAAATTTGGTGACACACAGTTCTGGCAGTGTTTGGCTGTTACTGCCTATGGTTTTGCGTCCTATATAAAAATTCCCACTTGTTTATTTTGGATGTTATTTAGATTTCTTCCATGTGTTTCTCACCAACATTCTAAATGTTGTCTTTGATCTTTTCTTTTTATTCAACTAGTTTATCTCACTGAAATTCCAAGATATATTTTGGCACAAGATGAAAAGAACTGAATAGATTAAATATTTTTCTGATTCTCTTTTAAACTCTGGAGTAAACACAAGTTAAAAGTTATTGTCAATGCCATGTGACTTAATGAAAGGTGCTGTATGTGTTTTTACGTGTACCTCAGAGGAGTATTTGCTGCTAATATCCTTTGGATGATATATTTGAACCCCAGCACATTTTTCCTTTATCAAAACTGTTAGGCCACAATCATTTTTATGCTTTATTTTTAATTGCTGGAGAAAACCTTGAGTATTCCAAAAAAGTAAGATTAAAAAAGAACGAAAGAGAAAGAAAGAAAGAAAGAAAGAAAGAAAGAAAGAAAGAAAGAAAGAAAGAAAGAAAGAAAGAAAATGAACTTCTCTTTATAGAAGCTAACCCTTTGAATGTGGATGACTAATATTTGAGAAATGAATAATCATTGCATAAAACTGTGGGTGGTTAGTGGGTGTTTAAGTGGGGTGTGTGGTTTCTTCATAGTCTGTGGATTATTTTGTAATCAAAATATAATTTTATTTCTTCATATTATACAACCCAATATAAATTATTTGGAATATTGGAAATGTAGGTACACTAATAAGTCAAAATCATTATATAAAAAAATTCTGAATAATCAAGTCATTCCTGGGTCTTTATATGGTAGCCTACACTAACAGCGTCCTGTTGATATGACTGCTGAAAATTAGCAGTTATTTACTCTGGCCCCTGCCTCTGTCATAGTAAATCTCTCCTGAAAAAGTATCTGAGCATGGATTCTACTCTGGTCTGAGAATGTGAAGCAGATCACCTTTTCTTGTCATTCTTTTCCCAGTTGTCTCAATAGGCAGAGTGGATGCCTTCAACCAGTAGACTGGGCTCCAACCTGAGTTGGAACAGAATTCTGGAGGCTTGGTCCCACTTCATAGTTGGAACAATTAATTAGTTGAGCCTCTATGGATCCATTCTTGATATGAAGGCTACTCAATTCCCTTCCTGGCATTCCAGTTACCTTTTGGGACTTCAATAATCACTTATTAATTTTGTCCTGATAAGAGATCCTTGGAATACTCCTTCTGGAATACCCCTTCTAAGAACTACTGAAGCAAATAATCCTTTAAAATAGGACATCCCTCAATCCTAGGCTCTCCCATGAAGTGGCTGCTAAC
The DNA here is from genome assembly GCF_027475565.1 of Acinonyx jubatus. Lineage (NCBI taxonomy): Eukaryota > Metazoa > Chordata > Mammalia > Carnivora > Felidae > Acinonyx > Acinonyx jubatus. The sequence continues at coordinate 178,771,581 of NC_069381.1, forward strand.
TACTAGATATATCAGGCATCTCCAGAGATATAAAATAGGCTGCTGCAAATTGATACAGCAAAGTACATCAGATGTCAATATTATACTCGAAATCCAAATGTATGTTTAGGTTTAAACCTGGTATTTGTAAGAAACTGATGGTTTCCTTTTACTAAGCATCCTGGCCTCTGAAAGATGTTCGTTGTTATTTTATAGCTCAAATCCTCAGCTGTGGTCACCCAGATGGCCTGGAACTCAAATGCCTGGCCACTCATAGTGGAGTCAAGATTACACCCAACCAGGCCCATGAAACAACCTTGTACTCATTTTTCCTGTAACCAAACAAGTTCAGACCAGTATTTCTGAGAATCTACAGGTTCTCAGAACATTCTCATCTTGCCCAGTCCTTCATTAGCATGTACCAAGCATTGACTGGAATGTCAACTGTAACCATCAATAATCCCTTTTGACCTGGGCATGTCCCCTTTCTTATATTCTACTTTTATACTATCAGTTTCTGTTGTGTCTCATTGGAAAGAAGCCCTCAGTGGAGGAAAAAGAACCTGCTTCCAGCTGCAAATCTAGAACCGGAGCACATCCTTGTTCTGAGTAACAGTAGCTTGCAACTTGTGCCCAACATGGATACAACAGAGAGCAATATATACATGGTTCCTCCCCTCATACAGTTGGCAATCTAAAAACCTAAGATTGAAGACAGAGTAACTACAAAGGAAGGCAAGAAGGAAAAAAGAAAGTTAAGGAAATAGTGTAAAAGAGCTAAGGAGCAGCAGGCCTTGAGGTGCCCTCAGTGAATGACATGAGCTGTGATCACTTGCTGAAATGTAAGAAGTGCTGCATAAAGCCCCTGAGTCCCACAGAGCTCATGTCTCTCTTTGACATGGCGCCAGGAATTCCCAAGTTAATCCTTCTGCTGGAATCAAATTATCACCAATCAAAGTATCTAGCATACAGCAGAAATTCAATAAATACTAACTGAACAAATGTTATAACAGGAACGCTTTAGCTCCAGCCTTTCACCAGATTGGGTCTCAAGGACACAGCCTGAGGGACTTGGGAATCTGTTCTAGAACACTATGCAAGCACCAGGCCAGGCTCCCAGAAAAATGGGCTAGACGCAGGCTCACAATTCGCTCACTAGCAACTCAGCAGAACACAATAATTTATTCTGAAATCCTAAACTGGACTTTGAAATTCAATGTGAATAACCAACCATCCTCTAACATGTCTATTTTGATGAAAGGAAAACTAACAGCTACACCATAAAAACCTATAATATCAAACCCTGGCAACCACATTCAATACTGACCTACTTACACTACTGGCCCCATTAAAAGAGAAAAATTAAAACAGATGTGCCTTGATAATTCACTCTTTTTTCAATGAAATAGATTAAGCAACTGAATTTCAACCACAATGTTATGGGAGACTCATTATAGTGACTTTCCAAACTAGTTTAAACTTTTCTGTGGTCATTTTAGATACAGTTAGAGATTAATTTTATGGAGAAGGGTCTTAGGTCTAGGGTTTTATGGAGAAGGGTCTTAGGTCTTAGAAGTGAAGGTTCAAAGTTTTGAACCATCTATGAGCCAGTTAGCAGCACTCCATGAACTGCGTTCATAGTTAATATCAGTTCTTTGTTGTAAAGGGAACCATTCGGCCATTCATTAAATGGATATTTGAGGGTCTGAATAGAGGAAAGAAAATAGATGGCCGAACAAAAAAACAAACAAAACAACAACAACAAGAAAAAAAACCACTATCATTCCTTGAAACCCCTAAATCAGTGGCAGTTGATTTCATAAACATTAATTATGTGCCTATTGTCCACTAGGTCATATGCTATTAAGCAGACTGGCAAACCACCAACTGCAATACAATGTGATAAGCCTTAAAACAGATATGCAAATTATGCTAACCAGAATAGGAAGGAACAGACAACTGCTTCAAGATGACGAGAGTAGATTTACTGTCATTATTGTTGTTTATTTCCGGGGGCAGCGTGTGTACTTAGTCTTATGTCAAGCTCTTATTAGTCTTATCTTATTCTGGGCCCCATACGAAATACGTTTCTGGATTTCTCATTTGATGCTCACAAGCCTAGGAAGTGACCAACTATTTTTCCCAATTCAATGCTTATGAAAGAAGGAAGGAGGGGGAAGAAGACAAATGGTGATATGAAATCTGGCCTGGTAGGAAGGACAAGGCAATACATGGACTTAAAGCACATGAAGGCAACAAGGAATTACTTGAGTTTGTAGGCACAGGAGTAACATGGTCTCCTTTCTTGTTACAAAGACCGCTTTACCTTGACATTAGCTGGTGGGGATATGTCCTCAGGAGCTTTCTGCAGAAAAGCTTTGCTGGGTCACAAACATTAGGCATTTTAATGCTACAAACATAGTAGCATCTTCCACAACTGCTTTAGAGTAAGTCACATGAGGAAGTAGAGGGAGTCCTAATTAAGAAAACCTTACCAAGGCAAGTTAGCACACCTAGCCATCAGGCTAAGAGCTGTAGAAGCACTGTTTCAAGTACTGGTTCATTCATTCAATGGCCTTGTTTTTCTGCTGGTGCTATGTTGTAGAGTTGAGAGAAGCAGTAGTTATCTATAACACACCGCCAGTTTCTTCCTGATAAGTAAGATAAAGCTCTTATCCGGAAAATAAAGCAAGGTGCTATCCAAGGTTGGATATTAAATGAAGAACAAACGTGCATCCACCTCCCCGTGTGCATGCGTGCACACACACACACACACAGAGTGCAGATTGTGTTATATATTGTCATGATCAGAATATACTAATAGCAGCTTCCCTGCACACACTGAGTAATGTCCTCATGGCTACAGTGTAATGATTATTATCCCAGCTGCAGATTAGAAATCTGAGCAACTTTTAAAAAATACTCACTTTGAGGCCCATTCACTCAGAATAGGTCTGGGCATGGCCCAGGTATTGCTATTTTTAAAATGGTCTCCAAGTGATTCTGATACACAGCCAGGCCTAAGAACCACAAACTCTTAGGAAATGCATAAGACTGCATAAAATGCTGACTACTGTGTGGTGAATTTCAATTCTTGCCAGGGTAAAGGTCCTCTTTAGGCCTTCAGGGTTTTGAATACAATCCATTGCTCTATATCCTAAACAAATTACTTGTTTGCTTGTCTCAGCATACCTGTCAGGACGTCTACAAGGGTGAAGACTAAAAAAATGCAGAAACCGCCAAGACATGTAGTATTGTTGGCCCACTTTATCCATTTTAAAGAACTGGGTTTTAAATGCAATCCTCAAAGAATTATGTATTTGCTCAAATATTTTACCTGCAGTTAATATGTTACCTCCAAAAGCGCAATGACTGAATCATAAAATGGTTTGCTTCTCAAGGAAACTGAGAAACTAGACTTTTCCCTACACAGTGATTCTTTCATAATTCAAAGTAGATACTTTGTTAAGTATCTACAGCTAAGCATAATAATAATACTGATAGTCCAGAAGGCAAGTTATTATAGAAAACAAATACAGATATTATCTAATGTTTCTCTTATTGATCTGACCTAAACCAGTCAACACCTACTACAACTCTATTTTTAATACAGTATTTCAGTATTAAGTTTTTGTTGTTTTCCACTCATCCTGAATCTTTTAAGGTGGAGCTAAATCTCTCTAAAGAATACCTGTGGCTGTAAAGTTTTTAGGACATGTTTCAACAGGCTCAAGCTTATCTACATCTAACAAATGAGAATCTTCTCTGGAACTGCTTTCTAGAAATGGGAGTAGGCTGTCCCATCCCCTGTCAGGTGAATAAAAAAAAATAATTAGAGGAAATGAAAGCAAATTTGGAAAACAGAAAAGAGTAGAAAAACATTATCCATAATCTCATCCCCTGATCACAATTATTATTAAAATTTTGGTGTTCTCTTAGCTTTCTTTTCTATACATAGGATTCCCTCCAACATAGATACAGTGAGATTATATATACAATTTTATATTCTGATCTTTTACTTAATTGTATGTCATAAGTATCTGTTCATATTATGATGCAATACACTTTCTATTTTAAAAGAAATCTGAGGCCATTTGAAAAATAATTTCAAGGTAAAACATTTAAAGATACAAAGGAAGAGCCCATCTAATAGAAGCAGATTCTCTCTGGCACCTGACAAATACATTATAGCAGTTAGAATATGAATTTAACATTTCTCTTATGTAAAATGAGTCGTTTGTGGGTATTTTTGCTCATTTTCCAACAAAAGACGGCATTTTTACTAATACAGAAAACAAGGGACATGAATTAATACACATAGATAGCATTTTTTTATTATGAAATTTATTGTCAAATTTGTTTCCATACAACACCCAGTGCTCATCCCAACAGGTGCCCTCCTCAATACCCATCACCCACTTTCCCCTTCCTCGCACCCCCATCAACCCTCAGTTTGTTCTCAGTTTTTAAGAGTCTCTTGTTTTGGCTCCCTCCCTCTATAACCTTTCTTTTTTTTTTTTTCCTTCCCCTCCCCCATGGTCTTCTGGTAAGTTTCTCAGGATCCATATAAGAGTGAAAATATATGGCATCTGTCTCTCTCTGTATGACTTATTTCACATAGCATAACACTCTCCAGTTCCATCCACGTTGCTACAAAAGGCCATATTTCATTCTTTCTCATTGCCAAGGAGTATTCCATTGTGTATTTAAACCACAATTTCTTTATCTATTCGTCAGTTGATGGCCATTTAGGCTATTGTTGAAATTCGGCTATTGTTGAAAGTGCTGCTATAAACATTGAGGTACAAGTGCCCCTATGCATCAGCACTCCTGTATCCCTTGGGTAAATTCCTAGCAGTGCTATTGCTGGGTCACAGGGTAGATCTATTTTTAATTTTTTGAGGAACCTCCACACTGTTTTCCAGAGTGGCTGCACCAGTTTGCATTCCCACCAACAGTGCAAGAGGGTTCCCGTTTCTCCACATCCTCACCAGCATCTATAGTCTCCTGATTTGTTCATTTTAGCAAATGAAACTCTGACTGGCATGAGGTGGGATCTGAGTATGGTTTTGATTTGTATTTCCCTGATGAGGAGTGACGTTAAGCATCTTTTCATGTGCCTGTTGGCCATCTGGATGTCTTCTTTAGAAAAGTGTCTATTCATGTTTTCTGCCCATTTCTTCACTGGGTTATTTGTTTTTCGGGTGTGGAGTTGGGTGAGCTCTTTATAGATTTTGGATGCTAGCCCTTTGTCCGATATGTCATTTGCAAATATCTTTTCCCATTCTGTTGGTTGCCTTTTAGTTTTGTTGGTTGTTTCCTTTGCTGTGCAGAAGCTTTTTATCTTCATAAGGTCCCAGTAATTCACTTTTGCTTTTAATTCCCTTGCCTTTGGGGATGTGTCGAGTAAGAGATTGCTACAGCTGAGGTCAGAGAGGTCTTTTCCTGCTTTCTCCTCTAAGGTTTTGATGGTTTCCTGTCTCACATTCAGGTCCTTTATCCATTTTGAGTTTATTTTTGTGAATGGTGTAAGAAAGTGGTCTAATTTCATCCCTCTCATGTTGCTGTCCAGTTCTCCCAGCACCATTTGCTAAAGAGACTGTCTTTTTTCCATTGGATATTCTTTCCTGCTTTGTCAAAGATGAGTTGGCCATACTTTTGTGGGTCTACTTCTGGGGTCTCTATTCTATTCCATTGGTCTATGTGTCTGTTTTTGTGCCAATACCATGCTGTCTTGATGATTACAGCTTTGTAGTAGAGGCTAAAGTCTGGGATTGTGATGCTTCCTGCTTTGGTCTTCTTCTTCAAAATTACTTTGGCTATTCAGGGTCTTTTGTGGTTCCATACAAATTTTAGGACTGTTTGTTCTAGTTTTGAGAAGAATGCTGGTGCAATTTTGATTGGGATTGCATTGAATGTGTAGATAGCTTTGGGTAGTATTGACATTTTAACAATATTTATTCTTCCAATCCATCAGCATGGAATGTTTTTCCATTTCTTTATATCTTCTTCAATTTCCTTCATAAGATTTCTATAGTTTTCAGCATACAGATCTTTTACATCTTTGGTTGGGTTTATTCCTAGGTATTTTATGCTTCTTGGTGCAATTGTGAATGGGATCAGTTTCTTTACTTGTCTTTCTGTTTTTTCATTATTAGTGTATAAGAATGCAACTGATTTCTGCACATTAATTTTGTATCCTACGACTTTGCTGAATTCATGTGTCAGTTCTAGCAGACTTTTGGTGGAGTCTATCGGATTTTCCATGTATAGTATCATGTCATCTGCAAAAAGTGAAAGCTTGACTTCATCTTTGCCAATTTTGATGCCTTTGATTTCCTTTTGTTGTCTGATTGCTGATGCTAGCACTTCCAACACTATGTTAAACAACAGCCGTGAGAGTGGGCATCCCTGTCGTGTTCCTGATCTCAGGGAGAAAGCTCTCAGTTTTTCCCCATTGAGGATGATACTAGCTATGGGCTAGTATTTCATAAATGGCTTTTCTGATGTTTAAGTATGTTCCTTCTATCCCAACTTTCTTGAGGGTTTTTATTAAGAAAGGATGCTGAATTTTGTCAAATGCTTTTTCTGCATCGATTGACAAGACCATATGGTTCTTATCTTTTCTTTTATTAATGTGATGTATCACATTGATTGATTTGCGATGTTGAACCAGCCCGGAATCCCAGGAATGAATCCCACTTGATCATGGTGAATACTTCTTTTTATATGCTAAATTCGATTTGCTAGTATCTTATTGAGAATTTTTGCATCCATATTCATCAGGGATATTGGCCTGTAGTTCTCTTTTTTGGCTGAGTCTCTGTCTAGTTTAGGAATCAAAGTAATGCTGGCTTCATAGAATGAATCGTAATTTTTCCTTCCCTTTCTATTTTTTGGAACAGCTTGAGAAGGATAGATATTATCTCTGTTTTAAATGTCTGGTAGAATTCCCCTGGAAAGCCATCTGGTCCTGGACTCTTATTTGTTGGGAGATTTTTGATAACTGATTCAATTTCTTCACTGGTTTTGGGTCTGTTCAAGTTTTATATTTCTTCCTGTTTTGAGTTTTGGAAGTGGGTGGGTGCTTAGGAATTTGTCCATTTCTTCCAGGTTGTCCAGTTTGTTGGCATATAATTTTTCATAGTATTCCCTGATAATTGCTTGTATCTCTGAGGGATTGGTTGTAATAATTCCATTTTCATTCATGATTTCATCTATTTGGGTCATCTCCCTTTTCTTTTTGAGAAACCTGGCTAGAGGTTTATCAATTGTTTATTTTTTTCAAAAAACCAACTCTTGGTTTCACTGATCTGCTCTACAGTTTTTTTAGGTTCTATATTATTTCTGTTCTGATCTTTATTATTTCTCTTCTTCTGCTGAGTTTAGGTGTCTTTGCTGTTCTGCTTCTATTTCCTTTAGGTGTGCTGTTAAGATTTTGTATTTGGGATTTTTCTTGTTTCTGGAGATAGGCCTGGATTGCAATGTATTTTCCTCTCAGGACTGCCTTCGCTGCATCCCAAAGCATTTGGATTGTTGTATTTTCATTTTCATTTGTTTCCATATGTTTTTTAATTATTCTCTAATTGCCTGGTTGACCCATTCATTCTTTAGTAGGGTGTTCTTTAACCTCCATGCTTTTGGAGGTTTTCCACACTTTTTCCTGTGGTTGATTTCAAGCTTCATAGCATTGTGGTCTGAAAGTATGCATGGTATGATCTCAATCCTTGTATACTTATGAAGGGCTGTTTTGCGACCCAGTATGTGATCTACCTTGGAGAATGTTCCATGTGCACTCGAGAAGAAAGTATATTCTGTTGCTTTGGGATGCAGAGTTCTAAATATATCTGTCAAGTCCATCTGATCCAATGTATCATTCAGGGGCCTTGTTTCTTTATTGATCCTGTGTGTAGATGATCTATCCATTGTTTTAAGTAATGTATTAAAGTCCCCTGAAATTACCACATTCTTATCAATAAGGTTGCTTATGTTTGTGATGGTTTTATATATTTGGGGGCTCCTGTATTCTATCCTGTGCATAGACATTTATAATTGTTAGCTCTTCCTGATGGATAGACCCTGTAATTATTATATAATGCCCTTCTTCATCTCTTGTTACAGCCTTTAATTTAAAGTCTAGTTTGTCTGATATAAGTATGGCTACTCCAGATTTCTTCTGACTTCCAGTAGCAAAATTGTATCTATCCCCTCACTTTCAATATGAAGGTGTCCTCAGGTCTAAAATGACTCTCTTGTAGACAGCAAATAGATGGGTCTTGTTTTTTTATCCATTCTGATATGCTATGTCTTTTGGTTGGAGCATTTAGTCCATTTGCATTCAGTGTTATTATAGAAATATACGGGTTTAGAGTCATTGTGATATCCATAGGTTTCATGCTTGTAGCGATGTGTCTGGTACTTTGTGGTCCTTGCAACATTTCACTCACAGAATCCCCCTTAGGATCTCTTGTAGGGCTGGTTTAGTGGTGATGAATTCCTTCAGTTTTTGTTTGGGAAGACCTTTATCTCTCCTTCTATTCTGAATGACAGACATGCTGGATAAAGGATTGTCGGCTACATATTTTTTCTGTTCATCACATTGAAGATTTCCTGCCATTCCTTTCTGGCCTGCCAAGTTTCAGTAGATAGGTCTGCCACTAGTCTTATTGGTCTCCCTTTATACGTTAGAGCATGTTTGTTCCCAGCTGCTTTCCGAATTTTCTCTTTATCCTTGTATTTTGCCAGTTTCACTATGATATGTCGTGCAGAAGATCGATTCAAGTTATGTCTGAAGGGAGTTCTCTGTGCCTCTTGGATTTCAATGCCTGTTTCCTTCCCCAGATCAGGGAAGTTCTCAGCTATGATTTGTTCAAGTACATCTTCAACTCCTTTCTCTCTCTCTTTCTCTTCTGGAATTCCTATTATATGGATATGGTTGTGTTTGATTGCATCACTTAGTTCTCTAATTCTCCCCTCATACTCCTGGATTTTTTTTATCTCTCTTTTTCTCAGCTTCCTCTTTTTCCATAATTTTATCTCCTAATTCACCTAGTCTCTCCTCTGCCTCTTCAATCCAAGCTGTGGTCGCCTCCATTTTATTTTGCACCTCATTTATAGCATTTTTTAGCTCCTCGTGACTATTCTTAGTCCCTTGATCTCCATAGCAATAGATTCTCTGCTGTCCTCTATACTTTTTTCAAGCCCAGTAATTAATTTTATGACTATTATTCTAAGTTCATGGTCTGTTATATTGCTTAAATTGTTTTTGATCAATTCGTTAGCTGCCACTACTTCCTGGAGTTTCTTTTGAGGAGAATTCTTCCATTTCGTCATTTTGGATAGTCCCTGTGGTGGCGCCAAACTGCAGGGCACTTCCCCTGTGCTGTCTGGAGTAACTTGTGTTGATGGTTGGGGCCACAGTCAGACCTGATGTCTCCCCCCAGCCCACTGCTGGGGCCACAGTCAGACTGGTGTGTATCTTATCTTCCCCTCTCCCAGCAGCAGGACTCACTGTAGAGTGGTGTGGCCCCTGTCTGGGCTACTTGCATACTGCCAGGCTTGTGGTGCTGCCTTGACGGGATCTGGCGTATTAGCTGGGATGGATCTGCAAGGTGCACAGGGGTGGGAAGGGCAGGCTCAGCTCAATTTGTCATTGGTGGTCAGCTGCAGGAGGGGCCCTGCAGCACCAGGAGGGAGGCAGGCAGACCCGTCGGAGGGATGATCCACAGAAGCACAGCATTGGGTGCTTGCACGGTGCAAGCAAGTTCAGTGAACTGGTTCCTTTTGGGGTTTCAGCTGGGGGATGGGAGAGGGAGATGGTGCTGGCCAGCGCCTCTGTTCCCTGCTAAGCTGAGCTCTGTCTTCCGGGGCTCAACACCTCTCCCTCCTGCTCTCTGAGCAGAGCTGTTGACTTACAACATTCCAGATGTTAAGTCCCACTGGCTATCAGAACTCACGCAGTCCGGCCCCTCCGCTTTTGCAAGCCAGACTCAGGGGCTCTGCCTTGAGGGCGGGCTGCCCCTCTACCGCCCCAGCTCCCTCCCACCAGTCCATGTAGCACTCACCGCCTCTCCACCCTTCCAACCCTCTTCCGTGGGCCTCCTGTCTACGCTTGGCTCCAGAAAGTCTGTTCTGCTAATCTTCTGGTAGTTTTCTGGGTTATTTAGGCAGGTGTGGGTGGAATCTAAGCGATCAGCAGGACGCGGTGAGCCCAGCATCCTCTTATGCCGCCATCTTAATCAAGAATCCTAGATAGCATTTTTTAAATGTTTATTTATTTTTGAGAGAGAAAGACAGAGCACGTGCACATCAGCAGGGGAGGGACAAAAAGGGAGGGAGGCAGAGGATCCGAATTGGGCCCTGCACTCATAGCAGTGAGCCTGATGCAGGGCTCAAACTCACTAAACCATGAAATCATGACCTGAGCCAAAGTGGGACGTTCAAACAACTGAGCCACTCAGGTGCTCCCATAGATAGTATTTATTAAATTAAACTCAATGTAGAAATTTATTACCCCTGGAGATATAACTGGAGTGACCATGCCCTTTATCTTCTGAACCAGGGACTTTTGAGAATATATGAAACATTATTGATTAATAATTACTGGGACAATAGGACAGCAGAAATAAACTGTGACTATCCTAGTTATTGATTAATAATAAAAATAAATATGTCACAGATAATTTCTATTATTGTTAACTAATAGCAATAATCATAATAGATTATAGCTCAATCATGATCTTCTTGCTAAACTTTTTTATTTTTCTCATAACATTCCATTGAGGGAAGCATAAGTATAGTGTAGCCAGTATTGAAAATGCAAAGACTAAACCTTAGACTAAAATTAATCATAGTCACTGCCTATGAGGGTCAATATTACACCATTTATTGAACACTTAAAATCATCAAGCTATAGAAATATTCACACACAGAAACTTATAATTTTAAAAGATGAACAGAAAAAGTATCATGGGTGGGGGAGAGTACAAGTTATACAGTCTGAAGTTAATAGCACATTTTAATAATTAAGACCAGGGTAAATTTTTTTAACAAAGATCAGCAGTACTTCCTAAGTATTTAAAGATGAAGAAGATCCTAAAAGAAAAGGAATAAAATAAACTCCACAAAAAAAATAAAATGACACCTCCTTATAGCTAAGCAAAGTAAAAAAATAAGCTATAAATTGGGGAAAAAAATATTTTCCAAAAAAGAGAAACAACAAAGGAGTAGCATAAGAAAAAAATTTTTTTACTCCACAAATGAATGAAAAACAGACAAAAGTTCAATAAGGAGGAAGCAGGAATAAACAGATATAATAACTAAACAATCCATGAATGAGGAAATAAAAATGTCTAACATGTATTTATAAAAAGATGGTCAATGTTATGTATAATCAGGGAAAGGGACATTAAAAAACAGGGATATACCACTTTATACTAACTTATGTAACAAAATAAGTTATATCTGACAACACTTTATTATTCAGGGTTGTTTTTTTTTTGATGTTTATTTATTTCCGAGAGAGAAAGACAGAGACAGAGCGTGAGTGGGGGAGGGGCAGAGACAGAGAGAGACACAGAATCCGAAGCAGGTTCCAGGCTCCAAGCTGTCAGCACAGAGCCCAATGCAGGGCTCAAACTCACAGACCGGGAGATCATGACCTGAGCTTAAGTCTGATGCTTAACCAACTGATCCACCCAGGCACTCCGAGTCTTTTTTTTTTTTTTTTTATTGTCACTCTTTCATTACCAAGTGTTGGTAAAGACATGATACAAAAGGTACTACTAGTGGGAGTGCTAACTGGTATTACGATTTGGAGAATCATCTTGCCAATATGTAGTAAAACTGAGGTACAAACACAACAACCATAAATATGCCCCCAAGACAACTAAAAATGTTACACAAGAGATAGCAAATACACTTTGAAAAGCACAGAGACAGCCACAAGAAAGTAAGATAAATCTCTAGAGGCCACAAAAGACAAGGGAACTGATAATGAGAATCATGATGTGTGAGTTGTCAGTGGGGCATCTGGGGAGTTCTTTCAATCCCTACAAATGCAAGGGCTTAGATCATCAAGACCACAAGGGAACAGAACAAAAAGTCCTTGGACTGAGGGAAGCTGGAGTCAGAACTCCCCTCACCCTGCTAGACACTACAAACACATATAAGCACACACGTACACTTATGCACATATACATAACACATAAACACACACATACACTTACACACACAGACACATACAGTGTGTCTAGTATATTCTAGAAGCTTACACCCTTAGTGAAAGGGTCAAATAAAAATATATCTACCAACACTGGGAAATATACATAGTTTGTTATGGGCTCTGGGGAGAAAATTATCTCCTCTGAGAATTTGTAACACCAGGTCTGTGCTGTATGTAAGATTAGAATTTGAATGTAAACTACAAAACCCGAGAGTCCCTGTTTTAAGACTACATAACCCGAGGGTCCCTGTGTTAACAAATGAACACTGAAAATAGTATAAGCTGGAGGCATGCCACAAACAAAAGCAAGCCTTCCTGGAATGAATACCTTGGATCTGTCACTATCCTTTCCGCAAAGGAACTGTTTGGAGAGTTATGGATATACTAACCATGTGAACCCAAAGTGATAAAAAGCAGCCTGGGGCTAGTAATAGAGCTGTTTTAACCAGTATCAAGAGGCGAGAGAGAAGATGCAGGAATATAGGAAAGAACTGGGTAAAAAACAGTCATCGTGAGTGAAATAATGACCTTCCCTTAGAACACCTGAGAAGTGTACATAATAGAGAATGTACAAGAATGTTCTTCGTATCATTGCCCTTAAATGCAAAAGACACATTTTAAATCCATCAACAGGACAATAAATTAATAAAATGTGGCACAGCTATCTACTCATCACAATATTGTATAACAGTTACAATAAAGAAAAAAGTACTACATTTATCAATATGGATACATTTCAAAAATATGAGTGAAAAAACAGCAGCTTGCACAAGATTCCTATAACTTTTATATAAATTTTTACTTTTTAACAATATTTGTGTTGTTTATTATTTCATACATATGTAATAAAAGTACAAAAAAGTATAAAAAAATAAATACAACTACGAGATAGTTTATAACTTTTAGAATTCAGAAGGGAATGAATTTGAGAAGGAACACGTAAATATTTATGTATGTCTATAGTGTTTTCTTCTTTTTAATTCTATTGTAAATATGATGGTTAACATTTCACAAGATGGGTAATAGATACATAAGTATTCCTCGTTATTTTCCCTACTATTCTGTATTCTTGAAACATTTTATAATTAAAATCCAAGTCTCCTAATTGCTAATTTAGAAATAATATCTCACTAAACTAAATTAAAAATAGGGTCATGTGAAATTACAGTAAATCCAACTCTGACAATTTTATATTATACATATATATTTATAAATATATTATAACTTATATATTATATATTTATATTTTAATATATTCTATATATACTATTTATGTACATCCTATATATTTCTATATATTTTATTAAGGTAAAGTTTTATAATAACTATTTTAAAGTACAGGGTCCAATTTATAGCCACAATTATACATATTCCCCTTTAAAGAATTCTAACAATTTCTAGCATTAGAGCATTGGGAGAGATACACAGGGAAGTGTCCACATAGGAAAAAAGAGGCTCTAAAGAAAAACACACAATTATAGGCAAAGAGAAAAATCTTCATGTTGGATAGATTTACTTTCATCAAAATTAGAACATCTCTTACCTACTTAAAGTTATTAGGCTTCTAATTTTGCTTTCTTATTGATTCATACACCTGACCACATTCTAAATTTTTGAGGAAAGTAACTGAATCATCACTTACACATATATATGTATGTATGTATATCTCATATATATGCATATTAACACAGAGATATAAAATTTATGAGGAATATGATGCTGTTTGTCTTGACAGGAGAAAGTGGTTAACTAAACTGAAATTGAAAAAGATCGATTTTGAAATGATAAAAGTAAAGGTATTAGTATGTGACAGGGACAAATTATTAAAATAACTAATCACATGCCTGTCTTTGCCTTCTTGCCTTCCAAGCAGAAAGGATTATTTGCTGTTTGAGCAGATCCCCGGCCTGGGCCTTTGCCATGCTGGTGTGCAAGGCTGCAGAACTGCTGATTTATGGGGTCACAAGGCATAATGTGAGTTCACTAAATTGAGGAAGTCAAAGGAATCTCCATGTGGCATTCCAGGCTGGGGCGTCAGTCTGCACAGACAACCAATTTCTTATTTAATCCTTGCTGAAAGAAAAGAGGAAAGTAGTGAGGGAGAAGACTGGAACTGTTCAGAGCCCTTGCTCCATTCCTCCAGCAAAGAATGGGTCCCCTGGAAGCCGAGTTGTTGCCAGGGAACATCTGGAACCTTGGAGAAAGCCTGCTTGCTCCCAGGCACCACTATGCTAGGGTCTGAAACACGCATCTAACGTGCATTCCAATCTTGGATGCTGCAAGTATTTTTACTTTTCTTTCTTTTTTCTTTTTCTTTTTTCCCATTTTTACTTTTCCTTCTTATTTATTGCCTCTCTCTCAACTAAGAAATCTTAGTAAATAAATATTCATTGAGTGCATAAACGTGGATGAATAGTTGACCCAAGAAAAGACTACAAAGGCGACAGACTCTTACCACTGAAAAATTCCGAGTTTAAGTGAAAGTTTTTAAGATCTAAAATCAGGAGTTATGTGTGGACCCATAATCACAAAGACTCCTGTTTTTGTATCAATTGTCTACCTGTCCAGAAAGAGCATACTCCAAGGTGAAGAATTGTTAGAATTCATATGTGGGAGGGGATAAAAATGTACACATGAGTTACGTAAACATGCAAAGAAAATATAGCTCTGTTACTTCCCAGGTCTGATTTCATGTTTCTACAAGCTCCCACTGAATACTGGAGAATTTGACGGGGTATGGGTTGGGGGGCACATCATGTCAATATACAATATTTCATGTTCATAGATTTTAAATTCTGTGGGATAATTCACTTTGTAGGTAAAAACTTTAAGAGATTCTCCTTTTTGCCCTGCTTCCAACAACATGGCATTTAGCTTTGTGGTAGGGCTTACTGGATTTCATGGTGGTACAAGAGGGATCTTCAAGATGTTGTAAGCAGGTCTAATCCATTCTCTGGTCCACCATTTATTTCTACTGCAGAGTTTCTGACCAAGGTCTGCTTTAGCCTGGGGTGTGGCCGGCCTGTCTTGTCCAGACTGAGATTCATGGACCCAGCCTTCTACCTCCATTCAAAAAATTCCCATAGCTTCACATCCATCCCTGACTTTGCCAGCCCCACAAGCTCTTTCAGCACCTCCACATTTCACTCCCTCCTCTATCATCCACCAGGAAACAGGAAACAGGGTTTCAAGATCCCCAGCCCACCGCACATAGGCCACGGGAAATAGGAGCCCTGACTTAGGTTCAACTACCTACCTATGTCTCTCCACTAATGCTGTCCTAGTTCTCCCTCACTGTTGGACATAGCTCTAATTGTACTGTAGAGCTTCTTCCACCTATTCAATAGCCGCACTCCAGCACCCCTCAAATCTAACTTTCTCTCACTTATCTTCCTTTTTTTTCATTCCATCAGGTTTATAAGAAGACTATCTTTCCTTCCTGCAATGAAGAAAACTGCCTTTACTCCTGGCTTACAGAAACCTTGATATTCAAACCCACCAGACCTACATCTTAATATAATAATGGAAGCTTAAAGAATTTAGACAACTTATTCTCTCTCTCTAAGCCTAACTTTGGAGGACTATGGTTTTAGTGTAGATTTAAATATTCAATTAGAGATGTTAAAAATTAATGTTCTTTTGATTATGCTGTAACAATGCTAATCTTCTCAGAGACACACAAATGGGGCTTCTTCCCTAATAAGGAGATCAGATAATGAAGCAACAAGAATAACTGTGGTGCAGCGCAATTTGGAGAACCAGAAGCAGCTGAATTAGATCAGTGCCAAAGGAAATGTACAGGCAAGATTTGCCATAGACTTGAATTATCACAGTTAATAAAGCTACTTAGAAAGGAGAAAGAGACCATAACCACCATGGCAATCCTC
Source organism: Acinonyx jubatus (assembly GCF_027475565.1). Lineage (NCBI taxonomy): Eukaryota > Metazoa > Chordata > Mammalia > Carnivora > Felidae > Acinonyx > Acinonyx jubatus. The sequence goes on from NC_069381.1 coordinate 178,787,670, forward strand.
AGGAAGCACATTCAAATTTTGATTTCATAATACAGTTGACAGGGTGACTCTAGGGAACCAAAGTAATGAGGTATGATTCAGTCTCTTGACAGTAGATTCCCAACCATCACAATTCTGGTGATTAGGAAAAAGTGATTCCTTTGTATCCATTTGTAGGACCCTCCTGAAGCCAGCCCAGCACCTAAGTCCTACTAGAACCTGAGTGTTTCTTTTAATCTGCTTCTAATGTGGCAAGATTTACCTTAGGATTGACCTACCAGCTAGACAATAGTTTTCTGGCTTTTTAGGATGCTTCACACTGTGAGGTAAAATCCATAACAGCCCAGGACTGTTCAAACTCAGGAAGGGCTGAAGCAGGTGCACTTGTTTTAATTGTGGTAAGGAGGCCCAACTCCAGGTCCACTGCAGCCAGTATTCAATGACCACCCCAGATTCTTTTTCTGCAATAAACACACCCTTCTAGATGATGAGGGTATCAAATTCTGGTTGATTTCTGGGACCCTTCATAAAAAGTTCCAAGTTCTCTAGAATCTAGATTTGGTACAAAAATATTTGACAAAGCCTTACTGAGCCAATTCTAGAAAAAAGAAGTCCTGATGGCTGAAGAATTCTAAAGAGCATATGGGTGTTTGGGGTAATACCTAGAAAAGAAAATGGGAAAAGTTAGTTTTCATTAGTGGAAACAGCTATTTTATGAAATAGAATAAATGATCAAATGGCTTAAGAAATTTAAGAAATGATTAAGAGTATTTTCAGGACATTTATATGTATATTGAGGAAGACAATTTTATCATTAGATGACTTCTCTCAGCCTCCAAGAGTTCTGGAGCTTGTATCTTACACCAGTTAGAATGGCTAAAATCAAATGACAAGAAATAACAACTGTTGGCAAGGATGTGGAGAGAAAGGAACCTTGTGCACTGTTGGTGGGAATGTAAATTGGTACAGCCACTGTGGAAAATAGTATGGAAGTTCCTCAAAAAATAAAAATTGAAGGGCATGTGGCTGGCTCAATTGGCAGAGAGCATGTGACTCTTGATCTTGGGGTCATAAGCTCAGGCCTCATGCTGGGCACGCAGTTTACTTAAAAAAATTAAAATAAAATAAATAAATTTTTAAAAATAGAAATATTATATGATCAAACAATCCCACTATTAGGTATTTACCCAAAGAAAACAAAAACACTAATTTGAAATGATATATGCATCCCTATGTTTATTGCAGCATTATTAACAATAGCCAAGATATGGAAGCAATCTAAGTGTCCAAAAATAGATGAATGAATAAGGAAAATGTGGTGTGCATGTATATACATGCATACACACACACACGCGCGCACACACACACACACACACACACACACACAAAGAGGAATATTACACAGCCATAAAAAAGTATGAGATCATGCCATCTGAGACAACATAGATGGACCCAAAGGATATTATGCTAAATGAAATAAATCACACTGAGAAAGACAAATACCATATGACTCCACTCATAAGTGGAGTCTAAAAAAAAATTAACAAACTAAAAGCAGTATCAGACCCATAAGTACAGAGAACAAACTGATGGTTGCCAGAGGGGAGGAGTGTGGGGGTGGGCAAAATGTATGAAGGAGAGTGGGAGATACAGGCTTCCTGTATGCTGTAAATAAGTCATGGGAATAAGAGGCACAGCATAAGAATATAATCAATGATATTGTATAGCAATGTAACAGGGCAGATGGTATCTACACTTGTGGTGAACATAGCAAAATGTATAAACTTATCAAATCACTAAGTTATACAGCTAAAACTAATGTAATATTATGTATCAAGTATACTAAAAAAGAGTTTTGGAGTTGGAGTTCTCCTCAGTGTGTGTGCTTATGTGTGTGTGTGTGTGCATGCGTGAGTATATGTATGTGTGTGTGTGTGTTTTAAATACAACTCCATGCTGCTGTCAACACCAAGTTTGTTCAGCTTATTCAGGTTACATATATTAAAGGTACATGTTTAATTAGAGTTACTAATTTATGTCTTTTCTACTTTTTATCCTATTCATTTAATGCTACTCCTTATAATTTTTGTTACTTTATAAAATTACAGAAATTTAAAGCTAGGAAACATTATAAAATTTAACTAGCTTCAGGCCATCACTTACAGATAAGTAAATCAAAGACTATTGAAAAAGCTCCCAATATAAAATGGCTAGTGAATGAGGCAGTAAGAGCCAGAGACAGGTCAAGAAATCAAGTTTCTTGACTCCTACTAACTCAAACAAGGTACACAAGCCAAACTTTTCTTCCTTTGGGGAAGAAATTAACATTTCTGGCAGAATGCTTAAGCAATTTTCTGATGTTTTAATTTAAAATCTTACGGAACACTATTTCCTTCCTACATAGCTGCCAAAAAAAAGTGACCCTCAACCAGACTTTTGGTTTTTCATTTCTGTCTAATCCAATTGTTCTCAAATTTTGCTGCACATCAGAATCACCTGGGGTAGTTTTTAAATCCCCAATGTCCAGATAAAACACCTTACCAATTAAATCAAAATGATTGGGAGTGGAAGCCAAGTATCAATACCTTGTAAAGATCCTTCCTTAGGTGAGCCCAGTGTTCAACAAACCACTGATATAGTCTAACAGTGATTACCTTCTCTTTCTCTTCTTCTCTCCCTCTCTCTTCCCTTCCCACACCGATGACATCCCCTCCACACACATACATACATACACACAAATTTTTATCTCTGTCTCTCTCTCTCTCTTTTTCTCTTTTTCACTCAAATGCCCCTTTGAATTTTGACTCTTGAAATTGTCTACTATGGGCTTTTTCCCTTGCATGAATTAACAACTTTTCTAAAGTTTATCCCTTTTTGCATTATCTTTCAAAGTTAAATGATATGCTTGGATACTTCAGAAACTAGTAACTTTTAAATAACTAATAACAATGCATTCCTTAAAGTCTGTACATTTATATCAGGAAAATCTAAGCGAATCCAGTTACTCTGTATAAATAAAATCACAACTAACAGTTTACTCTCAGGAAAAAATAGTGTTTGATTAAATACCAAATAATAATTTAACTAAACACCTTACTTTTCTTCCATGATTGTGGAAGTACTTGCTTGCTCTTCATTATACAATTATTGACCTGCTAATGCCTTTATGAGCTCTAATCACTTTTTTTGGCCTCTTCCCATCCATGGCTGTAGCTCTAATTGAGTTTACTAAGGAAATAAATTATGCAATTGTCCATAATAAGATTGACAAGCCAATTTTCCTACTTCCTAAACAGCTAGTCACAGAACCATGATATCTAGCAGAGAATATAAGAAATCAGAAAAATCCCCATTATTGAAAATCTCATTTTTCTGTCAGATTAATTATTTTTCTAAAGTTTGAACCCTATGCATTCATTAACTTGCAAAAACAAATTATACAATTAAGGTATATGAAAGCAGCCAAAACTAATATTACTGCTAGAACAGAGAGCTATTTATTGAACTTCCAATATGTTCCAGGCTCTAAATGAGCATTTTATATCCATTACCTTATTTAATTTTCACAAAGATTCTAAATTATGTCCTCATTTTATAATGTGGTAAACTGAGAGTCTCTGTAAGGTTAATTAACATCCCCAGGGCATCCTGGTTAGGAGATATCACAGTAGATTTATACTGTCGAAGAATTCTTAAAGACCACTAGCTTTTTGTTGTTGTTAAGCCCAAATCTATTAACTTGTCAGACAAAGGATCATGGGCCAGTGGAGAAATTCACTGAGTAGTTGATTGAAGGAAAAAAAAGTCAGGGGTTTAAGTACTAAAAAGAAGGAGTCTGTAATGTTTACTATAGTTAAGCATTGAAAATTAGCCCTCTAGATAAAGCGTCTGGGTGGCTCAGTGGGTTAAGCATCTGGCTCTTGGTTTTGGCTCAGGTCATGATCTGGCAGTTAGTTTTGTGGATTCAGGCCCCAGGTCGGACTCTGCTGGCAGCACGTAGCCTTCTTGGGATTCTCTCTGTGCCGCTCCCCCACCCACACTGTCTGTCTCTCTCAAAATAAATAAATAAACGAAAGAAAGAAAGAAAGAAAGAAAGAAAGAAAGAAAGAAGGAAGGAAGGAAGGAAGGAAGGAAGGAAGGAAGGAAGGAAAGAAAGAAAGAAAGAAAGAAAGAAAGAAAGAAAGAAAGAAAGAAAGAAAGAAAGAAAGAAAGAGAAAAAAGAAAGAAAAAGAATATCAGTCCTCTGGATAAAATCAAATAAATACATACTATCTGTACATAGTTTGTTAAAACAAAATCCCATTCCTCAAAGGACTTGTATCCAAATTTATATATTCTTTAAAACTTTCAAAACTCAATGGTAACATCCATTTTTAATTAGGTAAAACATTTGAGCCAACACTTCACCAAAGAAGACAATACAGATGACAAATAAGCACATGATAACATAATCAATGTCGTTTGTCTTAATGACAATTAAGCCTTAATATCATGGTAACCTATTAGAGTAACTCAAATTCAAAATATTAACAGTCCAAATGCTAACAAGGATGCAGAGCAACTGAAATGCTTTTACGCTGTTAATTGGAATGCAAAATGGTACAGATATTTTGGGAAAGTTTGGCAGTTTGTTCAAAAATTAAGCATATAACTTCCATACAGCACAGCAGTTGTACTCCTAGGTATTTATTTTAAAGAAATAAAAATTTACTTCATAAAAAAATCTATATGTAAATGTTTATAGCAACTTTATTCCCAATCTGAAACACAAATATCCTTCAATATAAGTGAATGAATAAGAAACTGAGTTATACAATGGACCACAGTTCATCAGTTAAAGAAACAAATTATGGCAAATTCAATAACATGGATGAATCTCAAATTACACTAAGTGGAAAAAAAACTAGCTTTAAAGGCTCCATAACTATTATTCCATATATATAATAGCCTAGAAAAGATAAAAATATAAATAGAACAGAAGTGTTGGGGAGAGAGGAATATTTGACTGCAACAGGAGGAGGAAAGTTTGGGGTGTGATGGAATTGTTCTGTGTCCTAATTATGGTAGTGACTGAACAATCTATACAAGAGCTAAAACTCATAGCACTATACACACATACACACACACACACACACACACACACACACACACAAACACACACGTGCATGCGATTCTTTATAAGTGAAATGGAATCTTTAGTCAAAGGAGAGAAAAGTTTCATTGTTCATGCATCAGAAAGTCTTCATTTAGGTTCAATAGGAGTTTGGTATACTGAAGACGCTCAAATTTTGTGGTCATTTATCAGCTTTAGTTGATTGGAATCAACTGTGATAAAACCTCAACATTCAGCTTTTATATCCCCTAGGAAGTTGCTTCTTTAAGTTAAAAAATAATTCTTTTTCCAGTTCCTCTTCTTGGTGCTCCTTTGGCCTGAGGCAACAAAAATGAGCACACAAAAGATAAGCGAATCTCCAATTTTAGAGTCTACACGACCATACTGATTTTGAGTGTCATTCTCACAAAATTCCATTGTATTTATTCAAGCTATTCAAATTCTTTTGATGGAGAATTATCTTATATATGAACGTGCAAAACAATGGCTGTTTAAAAGCTCTTAAGACCCTATTAACAATATACTTGACAACAACTGAAAATAGCAACAACTGAAAATGACACAACAAATGTTTATAAAGTATTCCTTAAAGAAGTTTCTATTTGGACAAGCCCAAAACAAACGCAATATCTAATGAACTGTTTTTTTTCCTCTCTTAGACATCCAACTGACTTATTACTGAATTTTACATAAGGATCAAAAAGCAATAGGAGTTATTAGCCAGCACACAAATATTATCTTATTTAAGTGAATAAAATACCTAAAATGATTCTATTGGCTAGCACCTTTGGACAAGAAAGTTTGAAACATTTTTGTTGAGTTTGTATAGCACATACAGTCTACACAATGCTGTTTGCTAACGTTGTAATTTTAAGGATAGTTTTGAATGCAGCATTCAAGGACTTCAAGCCAAGGGAGAAACCTGTGCCCAAAGCAATGAAAACCAGTATTCCCAACTCTTCTGGAAGATTTGCATGTCAACAAACAGCTAGAAGACAGAAGAATAATTCATCATAGATACTACCAGTATAAAAAAACCACAATCCAAATTAGCAGATGACCACTTCCCTGATGGCAAGGCCCACAAGGTACATTGATACTACAATGGTATAAACATACGAAGTCACATTTACACAACCTGAAATTTTGGTAAGTTAGTATACTTATCAGCTATCTTAAGTTATAACTCTGTAACCTAAAGTATACTAACCCCGTATAACTTGTATATGAAAGTATATAAAAGTATAGGTAACCCAAGCAGTGCAGAAATGTTTTCCTTGATCAGTTTGTTGAGTGAAAAATTGTTGTTAGTTATTTCCTGTGATGTGGTGCCATCAGCAGTATTTTACATTATATGGATTATAGAAAATCTATTATCTTTTTTAGGAGATATTCATGTCATATTTATAAGGATTAAAGTAATATTAAGAATATACCTTAGGGATGGATACCTGGGTGGCTCGGTTTAGTGCCCAACTCTTGATTTTGTCTCAGATCATGATCTGAGTTCATGAGTTCACGGTT